>NW_023601104.1:29543363-30156586 GCF_014898055.3 Talpa occidentalis
GAAATATTTCCAGCATTCTCTTATAAATGACATGGAATCTGGAGAAAGAGCATGTTTTCACGTGTTCTCTTTTCCTTGGGTGCAGTAGGAAGCTCAGGTTTTAGCTTCCAGAGGGGGGAGAGAGAGAGAGAGAGAGAGAGAGAGAGAGAAAGAGAGAGAGTGTGTGTGTGTTTTAAATGGTGTTTTTAGGTGGGGGCAAGGGAGGCAAGAAGCCTTCCATTAGCCTGTTGATGTTTGTTAATCTATATTCAGAGTCTCATGGCCCCCTCTTAGAAAATAGGCACTTTGCAAATCCTAGAGTTCAGAATCTTCAGCACTTTGAAGCAATTGCTCTCATGAATAGTTTACAGTCACTACAATGAGTGATCACTGTGAGCAATCATTACCTGTGAGTAGGTTAAGAACCTACTCATGGGCCTCCCCAGTGGCGCAGCGGTTGAGCACTGGGTTGCGAAGCTGCCCGCAGCCTCTGCAGCGCCAGTTCGATCCCCGGCCACCGGGTGAGGATCCCACATGGCACGCAGACCTCTCCTGCCGCCTTCTGCTCCCCTCAGCAGTGTACTTCATCAGTCTGCCTGCTCTGCTCTCCCCTCTGGCTCTGGTGAATTCTCTCACCCTCCCACGCTTCTGACTGTACCCAGTGCTTGTATAAATAAATAAATAAATCTTTTTTTTTTTTTTTTTTTCAAAAAAAGAAAAAAATAACCTACTCATAGCATAGAAGTGGCATTAGACTGTGTTTTGTAGTGTTCTCATTTTTTTCCATCTGTGGACTTCTTTTTTACAGGTTTATCCTTTTCTTGACGATTTATGGTTAGTTTACTTTCTAAATTCCATTCCAGGAATGACAAAAGTGAAAGTTGGAAAAGAAGATTCTTCTTCTGCAGAATTTCTTGAAAAACGAAGGGCTGCTCTAGAAAGGTTAAGTGCCATGTGACTATTTTCCTGACTAGCACAGCGACTAATGAGAAGCTGAAATTGAGGCTTAAGTATGAGACATTTGCTTAGTTTAATAAAGAGGAAACTTGAGTGAATTAAGGATTTCTACCTCTGTGTTATTTTTAACCCTTCCTTAGTCTCTTACTTTCCTGCCTTAGAAATGGGCTGTCTTATTTCCCCCCATTCTGAGTGAGCAGACCATCATAGTCTTTTTGGACAATCCAGTATGAATAGTTCTAGGGTCTCTTTCAGAGCTGTTACTTTTCTTCCATTTTTGGAAATGTGAAGAACATGAACTTGAATGTGTTTATGAGCAGGGTCATACTCAAGTTTCCTTATATGAGGACTTTTTCAACTAATAAAAGACGTTGTATCTCTGCCAGCACTGTGTGACCCAAATCTTGAGCAAATCAGTTCACCCAATGATGATTTACCTTATAGGTACCTTCAGAGGATTGTGAACCATCCTACCATGTTACAGGACCCTGATGTCAGGGAGTTCTTGGAAAAAGAAGAGGTCAGTATTGTACAAACCAAATTATATAAATTATATGTATTCCTAATAAAATGAAGCTAGTTCATTTAATAAATATTTTACATCTACATTAGTAAAATTTGAATAAGTGTGGGGAAAAAAAGTACAAATATTTAAACACTTAACATACACATAATCTTCCAGACTACCTCCTAGTTTGTAAGCCTCCAAGAGGTAACAGGTAATTTTCAGCCTTTGAAATAACAGAAGCTCTGTCCATAGTCAAAAGCAGCTGGTTGTAGAGGTTAAACTGCACCCTGGTTTTGTCCACTGGCTTAACAAAGTGATCATTTGGCAAGTCCGTGGCATATTTTTCATAAGTTGCTGCTTGGTTCAAATTGAATGCTTATTTTTTGCCAGGAGCTGAGTGGCATTGGTGCAGTTAACACGACCACAGAGCTGCCACATAAGAAAAGTATTGATTCAAATGGACGGTCTCTCTTATACGCTATGCATTGGCTAGTTTTGAGTATGAAAAAATTGGAGTTGGCCCAGTAGCTAACTTAATTGTTTTACTTAAAGAATTAAGTAAAATATACCAATACAACAAATTTCTCATCATAAACAGAAAGTATACTGAAACATTCATATATATTCATTAGAAACATATACTAAAAGAATTATAAAAAATGAAATAACATATAAATACAACTGTATAAAGAGTCATTAAAGAGCAAAAGAAACACTGGAATAAAACACTTGTATGATAGGAAAGAGAACTGGAAGGAAATAAATGATACAGTGGGACTATCCTGTTTACTTCTTCATTTTGTTTTATTTTTCTTTAATTTGCATATTATATATCATGCTAACAAAGAAGACAGCACTAAAGATATGGAGTTCCCCCCTACCCAATGAAATTTTTTAATTAAAAATTTTCTGTGTAGCCATTTCGATCTTTTCATTTCTCCTCTGGGATTCCTAACTTCATTTTTCCTTTTCATTCCTTCATCTCCAATTTTGACCTCTAGAATATGGCTATCTGTACAGTGGCACTATTGACACTTTGGGCTGGATCATTCTTTTGTTGTAGGGCTGTCTTGTGCATTATAGGAGATTTACCAGCATCCATGGCCTCTGTCCACAAGATACCAATGGCACCCCCTCTCCAGATATGGCCACATGTCCCCCAGGGAGCGCGATGAGCCCAAGCTGAGAAATACCCAAGAGTAATATTTAAGTCTTGATGTTCTGATCAAATAAATATTCTGTACTTAAGTCCAGCTTGTACAGAATTTGCTTATCTAAAGGAACTTTTTACTTCTAATGAAAGCATGCTTAAGCTTTTCATGCCCAGGTGGGCAGGCCTCTCAACATCAGGTCACATATTATTCATATTTTACTTTACTTTCTACACACAGATCAAAAGCTGAAAATTTTCCTATAATTCTCTTTAACATGGTCCTTTGATTTTTGTTTCTACACTTGCTCATCATAGATTTGTCTGCCTTTGAAAACAACAACAGTTCAAAAATATTGTTTGGCAAGTTTCGGGCATGCCATCTGATGGATACTAATTCTTCTGAACCTAAAATAGGGGCAGCAGATAACTTGCCATCCCCGCCTTCTTGGTCTTGTAGCTGCCACGCGCCGTGGGTACTCAGACATTGAGTGGCGCTGGTCTCCTAAAGATGTTCAACAAAGCCACAGATGCAGTCAGCAAAATGACCATCAAGATGAATGAATCGGACATTGTGAGTAGCCCCGAGCCTCTCAATTTCCTTCCCCCCTCAGGCTTATGGGATAAAGGCCCTGAGGAGTCCTGAAATTTCTGAGACTTGAGACTTTTAAAGACAATTCAGTCCCCTTTAAAAAAACAAAACAAAACAAAATTACTATGGAAAAACTGCTCTGCACCTATATGAATAACTTCCATTAAAAGCTGTGGACTTGTGTGTTTCAGTGGTTTGAGGAGAAGCTCCAGGAGGTAGAGTGTGAGGAGCAGCGCTTACGGAAACTGCATGCTGTTGTAGAAACTCTAGTCAACCATAGGAAAGGTAACAAACTCTGAAATGCACTTGAAACTGGGGTAAATTGACGTCTCTAGTGAACTGGAGGTGGATGAGAGGACACACCGTTCCCTTGCCTCTAGGCCAGTCAAGTTGAAATTCTCAGCCCACTTGGTCCTTGATGTTCTGATCAGATGGATATGCCCTGTACCTCTTGGCACGGAACATGACTCAGCCACTCTGGGCATTGTGCTTTCTACCTGGGAGGGATGCAGGGAACCGTCTCAGAGACAGGACACGGGCTTCTGTAGGTGTGACTTGAGTTGATGACTTGTATCCAAATGACATCACATGCTTTAGCTACATGGTCAAGCCTGCACTATAGGGAAACCAGAGATGTCTCCTGACCCTTTACCTTTGGTGGGATTTGCTTAAGAATTAGTGAAATTTGCCAAGTTTGAATGCTTACCTTCTCTGCCTTACACTTAGCAATAGTCAGAAATCTAAACAGGCAGAAATCCTTTGGAATGAGGCCGATCCCGTGTGCCAGATCTGGCCCTGGTGCTTCTGCTGTGAGCTCGGCACGATTCTTACAATTACAAAGGGATGAGAAGAAAGAGAGAGAGGCCAGATGTGGCCCTTGAAGCTGAAAATATCTAGCTCTTCACAGAATAAGTTTGTCCTGCTCTAGGACATACAGGACTATGCGGTGTGCATGTGCATTCATTTTCTCTCAAGCAGACAGGCTATTGATTGTGGGCTTTAATATAAAAATCAAAGTCATTTCTTTGTCCTGTTTGTATCAACTGATCCCTGGTTCTTTAGAAATATTGGCACCATTTTTTCTAGGTGGGCCTAACCTAGTGAAACTTAGGACAGTGTGTGCCTTTCCCTGCTTGTGTGACCCGGCTGCATTCCCCTCACTTTCTGAATACGGTTGGCTGTAGTGTAAGTAACCTGGTTGCAGAGCCACAGTGGTCAGATGCACAGGGGTTGCATTGCTGAGACAGGCTGTGCAGTACATACTCATTTGTCCCTTTTCCTGTGAGATCAGAGACCTCTGCTGTTTTCCTCCTTCCAGAGCTAGCATTGAACACAGCTCAGTTTGCAAAGAGTCTAGCCATGCTTGGGAGCTCCGAGGACAACACAGCATTGTCACGGGCACTCTCTCAGCTGGCCGAGGTGGAAGAAAAAATTGAGCAACTCCACCACGAACAGGCCAACAATGACTTCTTCCTCCTTGCTGAACTCCTGAGTGACTACATTCGCCTCCTGGCCATAGTCCGAGTAAGCTTGAATCCTCTTTCTCCTTCCCTTCATTCAATTTGTTCATCACCTTCCTAAGAAAGTTTCATCCATTATACCTTGAAACAGGCATAATTTTTCCTTCTCTCAAGAAAGAGGGTATCCTGTGAACCAGAAAATCCATTTAACTGTTAGCTAGTAATCACTGAGGCATTTCGAGACCCACAGCCAGTTTGTTAAGTGAATTTAGAGAAAAGACCACTCTTGTACTTCCAGGTAGGCCCCCCTCTTTTTGTGGAAGCTAGACAGTGTTCCCTATGCTCCTTTCTTCAAACAAGGCTTATTACAGACCTGCTGAGTTGGCCCCTGGATTAGTGACTTCCTCAGTCCTTTGGTCTTTGCCTCCTTAACAGTAAGCGACGACATTGCCCTGGTAAGAGCACTTGTTGGCTTCCGCTTGTCCTCCAGTGCGGGCAGTCAGGTAACTGCACAGAACTGGCTTGGTGTTGCATGGAGGAGTGTGGCCAAGGGCTGAGAGAGCTTGTCACCAGAGCCCTTCTTGTGCTGTGCAAACCGCACTGGTAACAACACTGCAGCCTGCCCCTCAGGTCGAGCACCCCACCTTTTCTCCTGTTGACCAGGGCAGTCTGGTTTCCCATGACCTTTCAGAGTGGCCAAGGAAGCTTGACTAGGCAGTGGAATTAGCTCTCGCATGGCCTCCCTGAAACAGGAAAGAGCCAAGAGGGAGCCTGGTGCCTGCCCTATAAGGGCTTGAGTATGGCCCTGATTGTCTTGGGACCAGGATGCACGAGACTCTGAATTGGAACAAAGTCACCGCCATTCCCTATCCCCAACATCTCCCTCTCTGGGAGATCCTGTGTCTTCAAGAGCAGAGCTGCTCTCAGGGCCCTCCTTTTCCTCCACGGTGGAGTTGCTAATATAGCCTGTGAGATTGCTCATTGTCCTCTCCCTTTGCTATTTGGTTTGCTAGTTTTGCTGCTAGTCCAGAGTGATAAGAGGCTGGCAGAATAACCTGCTATTGAAGTCCTAGAACTGGTCAGGCAGCTTAGATGGAAAGACTTTCTGGGGAAGCTTTCAGAGAGGAGCATTGTTGGGGGTCACTGCAGAGCACAGCTCATGGACACGACCACCAGGCAGGGTGGGACTGCATGGATGGAGTGACGGAAGCCTAGCCTAGAGCTTCATGAACGGGGGCAGCCTTTGGGCCCAGACTGTGAGCTGGTCTTTTCTCAGGGACCCTTCACCTGCCCTCTTGATGACTGTCAGTGGGATTGGAGAGAGATTGCAAATATTTCTTTTTCTGCCTTTCTTTACACCTGAAGCTATACCTCTTTAGCCCGGGGGGTTAGGCTTGAGTCTTACTTGGATAAGAAATCACCCTTTACCTAAACCTTTAACACTGAGTTGTTAAATTACAGGTAAGCAGCAGTAACAGTGCCAGGGAAGGTGAATTTGGTGGCATTTTTACTCCCTGAGATTTAAGTTTTGGCAAAGGCCCACACTAAAGAGGCCTGGAAAATATCTAGGAAAACATGAGGAAGAAAACAGTAGGGGAGAGAAGGGGTTAACTCTAGGCACATTTCTTTCATCCAGGTTGGCAGGAGTGGGGATGGTTTGTTTAGGCCAATAGCTGTCCTCTGGAAATGTCGATAGTTGTCAAGGGACAGGTAACACTGAAAACTAGCTAGAAGACTTCAAGTTGCTGCTTGGGGCCTTGGTAGCCTAGAGTAGTCGAGTGTATAGATGGGGTGAAAGCAATGTGTCCCTGTGGTGGCTTTTAATGTCTATTTAAAGATCTGTTCTGCTAACCCAGTATGTTATTTGGGTGTCAGTTTAAAGGTTGCTTACTTAGGTTGACCTTCCCTGATTAAATCTCCCAGACTGAGCTAGTTCCTGCTTTGTTATAGTACCATGCTTTTTTCTCTGTACTCTCCATGCTTGTAATTATTTATTGGTAATTAGATTATAAGCTCTATGAAAGCAGGACCATGTGGTTCTTTCTCTACTATATTCTTAGTTCTGACAAATGCAGGCACTCAGGGAAAGTGTGTAGACTCCTGCCTGATCTGAGGGAGGCAGTTCAGAAGCCATATCACTGAGTACTGGCATCAGACCACCTAACATGCTCCCAGCCATCCAGTCCTGGGAGTAGCATGAAGCAGCATGGCCCTGGCCCATTGGAAGCTTGGAGAGGAGTCTTACCCAAGCTTGTGCTTTTTGATGTTAAACTTCCCAGCTGGGCACTAACACATGGCTGCAGAACCTGCCCTTGCTCAGTCCTTCCCTGGCACAGCAGCTGGGAGAGCCAGCGGAGCTCCTGAAGGACTGTCGTGCTCTTCCCCAACACCCCCAACCCATCCCCACAGGCTGCCTTTGACCAGCGCATGAAGACATGGCAGCGCTGGCAGGATGCTCAGGCCACACTGCAGAAGAAGCGAGAGGCTGAGGCTCGGCTGCTGTGGGCCAATAAGCCTGACAAGCTGCAACAGGCCAAGGATGAAATTGTAGAGGTAAGGTTCCCCAAGGTAGTCTGACATGTGCGTGGGACCTGAAAGTGCCTGGGGCCTATCCCTCTTAGATGCCCAGAACCCCACAGATCAGGCCAGGAACTGATCTAGTCTTAAGGACCATGTCTGCTGAGGAAGTTTCACCTTGAGGCCTTGACCCTCCTCATTTCTACCCATTCTACCCAGACTTGCCAGATCAGAATCTCTCCAGGAGTGGTCCTGGGTCTTTGAAAAGTCCCAAGGTGAGTCAGCTAGGCTCCCCGGTTAGAGATAAATTTACTTCTCTGGGGTTCTCAGCCTGACTGGTGAGCCTGACTGGAGGCTCTGAAGTATCAGAACTTCCTTGGAGACCAAGCGTGGCCTGAGGCATATGGCGTCTCTTACCAGCCAACCTCGGAAGTGGCCTTCCATTGGATGCCGACTTATATGCTGAATCTCCACATGATAGCTGATCTTACCCAGAGGGACGGGCAAACATAATGACCCATTGGGATCTCAGGTATACAGTAGCTGTCCAAAGGTAAAGGCTGAGCAAGAGTCCTTAACATTGTGATCCTTTCTTTCCTATTTTCTTCCCAGTGGGAGTCTCGAGTGACTCAGTATGAAAGGGACTTTGAAAGGATTTCAACTGTGGTCCGAAAAGAGGTGATACGATTTGAGGTGAGATGGAAATCCTATTTCTCACATAGGATGCAGTGCTTGGTTTAGGAATGTGGAACAGGGAGACAGATGGAGATGCCAGTGACTTGGCTGTCTTGAATGGGGGTGTGTGTGTGTGTGGTGGGGGGAGGGTTGCTGAACACAGCAGTTGGACACAAAACAAACCTTGCAGCTGCCAATACCCTCAGGTACCTGTCCTTTTTCCTCAACTCCCACCCTCCAAGAAAGCCTTGGAGAGCTTGGCAGAGGCTGTTGGGCTGGAAATAAAGTGATTTCAGCAGCTTACTCTGCTTTCTGAGGTTGTGTTCAGACCTTGGTCAGCAGTAAACATCACCACACTATCAAGAGGGAAAGGCGTGATGGCCTAGATGTCAGTGTCGAATCCTGTCTCCTACAGAAAGAGAAATCAAAGGACTTCAAAAACCACGTGATCAAGTACCTTGAGACACTCCTGTATTCACAGCAGCAGGTATGTCAGTTGTGCGTGACTTTTTAACTCCACTACCTGCTCCAAAGACCAGCTGCCTGCCTGGGCCTTCAGTGACAGGCTGGGCCCTGCTCTACTCTCTACTCTACTCTACTGTACTATAGTAGCACAGTAGGTACAGTAGGCCCTGCTGCTCTAACATGAGCATCCAACATAGTCTTTTGCTAAACAGTATTGCCCTGATCCTACAATGAGCAAGGTTTTAAGAACAAACCCCAAATTCTACTCCTAGTAAGAACACCTAATCCTTTTGAGGCTGAGATCCCAGATGTTATGTGGGACAATGACCCCCATTGTAAGGAGCTAACTGAGGAAGGCAAAGCCGTGGCCCCCACAGAACTGTCATGGGACAGAACCAGGATTTTCTTCAGAAACTGTCCTTGTACTTGATGCTGCCCCTAAGTCAAGAGAGAGATGAGGGCATTGTGGCCAACTGGCTAATCTGTCTCCAGGTGCACTCTTGACCTTTTTCCTCAGTTCAAGCCTTTCTTTGGATGGCTGAGGCACTTGGGGAGTGCCCAGACTATACTTGCTCCCCTCCAAGACTCAGCCTCTGCCACTGGATGGGGGCACTTGCTTACTGTCCCTACTTCTCTACAGTTGGCAAAGTATTGGGAAGCCTTCCTTCCCGAGGCAAAGGCCATCTCCTAATGGACCAAGACACCAGAGCCCACCTGCCTGACGCTGCCTTTTTATACACTGTCCTCTTCCACCTCTGCTGGACCCCAGTGATGCATCCTGCCCAGCCTGGACTCCACCCTTTCCTCCCTGCCCCTCGACCACGTTGTCCCAGTCATTCTAACCATTACTTCATGTAGCTTCTATATATATTTTCTTACCTGAGAGAATAGTTTCTTGCTTTAAGCAGAAGACCTACAATAGGTGGTGGAATTACGAGATTGGGTGGAGTATTGATATAAATATATAAATACAAATGTATATTTTTCAGGATGTGGTTAGGAACTGGGAATAATGTTTTCTGTTACTCCTGATGGTGCCATGAAAAGATTGTTTAATAAAATATTTTAAAATCAGGTCATGTGACTCAGAATGGTGGTGCTTTTCACTTCAGGTTGGGGAGCACTTGGGAAGCAGGTCTGGAATATGCCTGAACAAGAAACTGCCCAGGTGCAGGGTTTTCTCTCCAGTGGGGCTCACAGACTTCTGCTGCTGCTTCCCTATAGAACAGGGATTTCTTTTTCTTTTCTTTTTTTAATTTTTAATTTTTTTCAATAACCCTGTTTGTTCACAGTATAGGCTTTCTCCCCTCAGGTGTGATCACCACAGGTTTCCCACCTCCACTGCAGTCTACTACGCTCCCTCACCCCAGATTTCTTTTTCTTTCCTTACCTGATCTGCCTGTTCTGAGGGTATCTTAGTCTGTTTAATTCATACCCGTACTTCTTTAGGGGAAAAGTTTAGTTTGTTTTTGGTTTTTGACATTTTAAAAGGACAGGTTTATTAGGAAAAGGAAGGGAGAAGACGCTTACACAGACACACATGGGCAGAAAGAGCTGCCTAAGGAAAATGTGTTAAAAGACATCTCTTGTGAGGGCAAAACTGAGTCGCTTGCAAAGGAGGCAGACTTTCTCCTTTCTTTCTTTCCTGTTTCCTTAAGCTCTCCAGGGCTCTCTGAGTCATGTCTTGTGAAAGCAAAGTCTCATGTTCTAAACACTCTTGCCACCCATCTACACATCCTTGGTGGAGTGGCTCATGTCAGGTGCAAAGGGCTGATAAGGACTTAACACTTTTCTCCCCACAGACACCAGAGCCAGGACTCTGCCTCTAGATAAGAGCACCCAAAAGCTCCTAAACCTCTAGAGGTTTCAAGAAGCTTGACTGTGCTCAGGAGAGAACATGCGAACAAGAGGCCCCAAGTGTGCCCAAATGTGGGGGAAGGGAGTGTCAGTGCTGAGGCTGGGAGGCTCACATCCCAGATGCATAATTGCCGGCTTCCCCTCAGCTGTGTCCGCAGCTGCTTAGACTCACTGGCCAGAGGCACTGCCAGGTTGCTCTGTGGGGCAGCTGGCACACCGCCTGCCATGGGAACCTCTTTGCTCTCAGGCCTACTGCCTCTGCCACAGGCCCTCTAGAACCACTCGGACTCTTTGGTGGGTGGTTAAAGTTTGTGGAAGGACAACCTGAGGCGCAAGAATATGGGAAATAGCCCAAATGTCCAGTTGGTGCACCTGAGTGGGCAGGGGAGGGGTGTTGGTTAATGCTGGCAGTATTTTTTTTCAATTTTTTCTTAGAAAAAGGTATTTTGTCCTTATTCACATTATCCTTATTACCACCTTTGATTTTATCTTTCCAGTCTTTCTTTTCCATAGTGGTAATAATATTCATACAAAATATTTTGTATCTTTTATCCTTAACACTGTATATGTATATAGTATATTTTCTACACTGTTATATATTCACAAACATTATTTGTAAGGCTATAGAATTTTAAAACTTTCATAAAGCAACTGTACCATAATTCTGATTAATCCCTTGTTGTTGGCGTCTTGGTTTGTTTGGTAACATTTTAAATTTGAATAATATCTCAAGCTTATAGAAAAGTTAAGGAATA
This sequence comes from Talpa occidentalis, assembly GCF_014898055.3. Lineage (NCBI taxonomy): Eukaryota > Metazoa > Chordata > Mammalia > Eulipotyphla > Talpidae > Talpa > Talpa occidentalis. The sequence goes on from NW_023601104.1 coordinate 29,554,279, forward strand.
TCACAACGAACCCTCATATTTCCTTAACCCAAATTTACCAAGTGTGTACATTTTACACTATTTGCTTTATGACTAGTGATTTTCCATATCTATATTTACATATTGTATTTTTTGAATTATTTGAGAATTAAGTTGCAGACATGGTATGCCCTTACCCCAGAAACTTCAGTATCCATTTCCTTAAGAACAAGGACATTCTCTCATAACTTAAATATAAGCACAGTTATCAAGTTAAGGAAATTTAACACAGATAATAACATTGTTCTCTGACCCAGGGTCCATATTTAAATTGTGTTAATTTTCCTAGTAATGGCCTTTATAGTGATTCTCTTTTTCCTGGGGCAGGATCATGTGTTCCGTTTACTTGTAACACATGATGACATGTGTGTCCCTTATGATCCAGAAGAATTTGTCAGCCTTTGCCTTTCTTTACCTTGACCTTTTTTTTTTTTAAAGATTTATTTATTTATGCATACAAGAACTGGTGTTCAGGTCAGAGGTGTGGGGGAGGGGTGAGAGGATTCACCAGAGACAGGGTGGGGAACAAACCAGGCAGACTGACTGAAATACACTGCTGAGGGGAGCAGCGGGTCAGTCAGGAGAGGTCTGCTGTGCCATGTGGGTTAGCTCCCTGGATGGGGATCGAATTCATGCCACAGTGGCTGCAGATAGCTTCATAGGTTGCGTTTTAACTCCTTGTGCCACCAGGGAGGCCCTACCTTGACATTTTTTTAAGGAATACAGGCCTGGTATTTTGCGGAATGTTTCACAAGTTAGATTGGTCTCGAGATTCCACATGACTAAGACAGGCATGTCACTGACATGATTTGTCCTTCCTCAGTACTTTGTAAGTTGGTAAATGATGTTGATCCATCCTTTCATTGTTGTTAACTCTGATCTCTTAGTTAAGATCACTTTATGTCTGCCAGCCTTCTCCATTTTAAACTACCCCTTTGTAATTAACAAGTTATTTATGGGGAGATACTTTGAGATCATACAGATATTTTGTTCCTCACCCAATGTGGTTATCTAATCCATAATTTTTTCTGTGGTTGACATTCTACTGCTGAAGAAAATCAAGCATCTTTTTTCCTCTTATATATTAGTCCATTTTATCACATGGATGAGGGAATACTATTTTACTCAAAGATGCATGGTATCGCTTTGATTAATTTTGATTCTCAAACCATCCCAGATTTCCAGCAGGCTCCTACGTGTTTTTAACATGTCCCCTTCATTTTTTGAATTCTTCTTACTTCCTGATAAGATAAATATTCCAGGCTTATCTTATGTCTTCCCTGGAATCAACCCTTTCTCCAGGGAGTCTTGGTACCTTTTAATGGAAATCATATTTAGAAACCAAGAGCTGAGTTCTAAGTGTGCTTATTGGTACAGTAGAGTCATTGCTTCTGGGCTTTCAGCGTACAGAGCAAGGAAATAATGACACATGGGAATATTGAGAGAGATGGCATAAAGAATTCGTTATTAAAAACCACTAGTCCTTCCAGACATGCCCCATAGGATTTATTCTAGTCTTTTCCCTTTTCTATATTTGTAATTCCTCTCCAAAGAGACTTTATTTTAAATTTTTCTCCTTGCTTTGTTATATTCCATCCATTGATCATCTTGATGTACAAGTCCATCCAGAGGGATGGACTTTCCCCTGGTTTCAGAACTTCTCAGCCTCCTGCATCCCAAGACTGACCGGGCCAGAAATCTGCAGTGCTTGTGCATTTCTGTGCAGAGCTCACAGACCTGGAAATCAAGATAGCCAATTGTGGCTAAGAGCATTGAACCAAAGGCTTGTGCAGGGAATAATGTCACAAACAACAGAGTCATTCCACCTGGAACCTCAGGAGGAAGAAATCTGTAGGGAAGGGGATGCTAGGACTGTGTCTTAAGGGTGAACAGATGTGTGCCCCTTCTGCTGGGACATTCTGCCTCTCTCTCTCCTTGCAATGGGAGGTAGGTGCATCCAGGGAAATTTAAGTGGCTATATGGCCAGAATCAAGTCAGTGGGTGGCCCATAGAGTGAGAAGCGGGAGCTGGATCACATAGTGCTTGATGAGACTTGTGGGGAACTTAGAACACATGACCTTGCGCGTGTGGGGAACAACTGAAGGAACTTAAGAAATGACCTGATCACATGTGTGATTTAGACATATCTTAAGACTGGAGGCAAGGAGACAACCAGATTCCCCACCAGCCAGATAACTGAGGAGGACAGCAGTAATAGGGTTGGATCTCAAAGGTGTGTCCAGGGAGGTGGAGATGGAACCACTGGGACCTGGTCACTGATGAGAGACCTGAGGGTGGGCGCTAACATGACCCACAGGTTTCTGGCCTAAGTTTCAGGGTCGAGGGTGAAGCCCTTATGACAGAGGTAATGCCGGAGACAAAAATGGTTTGGAGCAGGAGGAGGGAAGCAAAGCAGAGGGACAGAGAGTTCAGATGGTGGTGGGAAAAGTCTCCTCTGAATGGGGAAGGAGGCTGGTGTTTAAAGGTGGGGAAATGCAGAGGCAAAGGAGGCTTTGTTTTATTGAAAGGTGAGTCAGACTTCCTTGGCTTAATAAGATTCAGAGGAGAGAAAGGGAATAGTCACCAGAGCCTGTCTGGGAGCAAATGGAGTCCTGAGCACAGGAGGAGGGAGCTTCACTGCTGGGCTCGGGAAAGGACCGAAGGGAGTGAAAAGCAGACAAAGCCTTCTCAAATGGGGATATCTTATTTACCTATTTTGAGTCAGGTGATTCAGAGAAAAGGGCTGGAGATAAGCCTGGGCTTCCCCTGGGGTTATTTCCCCCAAGAATCTCTGGGCTTCAAAATCTGATGATGAGGATTCCGAACTGAAGAGACCCCAACAGTCCGTACAAGTATCCAATGACAAAATAAATGAGTAGAAATGATAGGAAGTGTTGGGCCTCCCTGGTGGCTCAGAGGTTGAGCGCTGGGCTGCGAAGCTGCCCGCAGCCTCTGCTGCACCGGTTTGATCCCCGGCCACCAGCGAGGGTCCCACATGGCGCGCAGACCTGTCCTGCCGCACCCGCTGCTCCCCTCAGCAGTGTACCTCGGTCCTTCTGCCTGTTCTGCTCCCTGCTCTGGCTCTGGTGAATTCTCTCACCCTCCTGCGCTTCTGACTGTACCCAGTGCTTGTATAAATAAATAATTAATCTTTTAAAAAAAAAAAAAAAAAGAAATGATAGGAAGTGTTGTTTACAGATAGATACTTGTAACTTCAAGCTCTTTCTGGGAGATTTTCATTCTGAATGCAGCCCGCAGCTGGAAAACCTAAAGAAATTAAAGAATACCTTCACAGAAACTCAAATTTTTCAAGATTTATTTATGCATACAAGAACTGAGGGACAGGCCAGAGGTGCGGGGGTGAGAGAATTCCCCAAAGAGAGTGGGGAGCAGAACAGGCGGATCTACTGAAATACACTGCTGAGGGGAGCATGGGCGAGTCAGAAGAGGTCTGTTGTGCCATGTGGGTAGCTCCCTGGCCAGGATCGGCCCTGAATCGGGGATCGAGGATCTATGGATCAATGTGCTGCAGTGGCTGGCGATAGCTTGATAGCGCTGTCTTTAACCCCTGCGCCCCCAGGGAGGCCCGAAACTCAAATAGGGAGAGCAGATCTGCTGGGGACTAGACCAGGACCTGGTGGAAGAGAAAGCACTGCTGGGTGAAAGGAGTGTCCTTTGCGAGTGTTCTTAGGACCCACTGGAGAGTAAAGCTCGTGGATTTTGAGGGATATCGGCCTGAAGGTGGTGGGAATAGACCTCAGTCTAGGGGAACAGGAAGGAGGGGAGGATAATGGTGATCCGTCCCAGAGCAAAGGACACGTGCATGACCGAGGCTTGGTCTGAGTCACTGACTAAAAATTCTCTGCTCCATGTTTGGGTAGTCAAGCCTGAGCTGAATTAGAAATAGATGAGGACAACTCATTCCAGTCCTTGCCCCCAGGGGATGGTCCAGACATGAGCTCTCAATGTCTTGTGATGCCAGGTGTTTGGTTCTTCTGGTGGCTTTCCTCCAAACTTTCTGAAGTGGTACATCTTTATAACTCCATGGCCCCCCAACAAAGATTCGGGCTCAAAATAGGTGTCCAATAGATAGCTGTTGAGTGGCTTCTAATTGCAGACTCTGCCACCTGGCACGCACAGCCATCTGTGAAAGGACCCAGGTCTCTCTCCTTTTCCCTGTTTGTCACCTGGGCCTTCACCACAACGCTGACACCTCATGGAAACTGACCCCTGATATGCTTTGCCTCTCTCACTTCCGTGGGGCCTGTGAGAGCCTTGGTGATGGTGGGCTTTGTGCCTGCAGCAGCCTTTCTCAGCTCCCTTCCCTGTGCAGTCTCAGAAGGGTACCTCTCTGAAACAGGCCATCTCCCAGTGGGGATGGAAGTGTAATAGAGATGGAAGGCACTGGCCAACGTGTGAGAACATTCACTGGTGCTTCCCATAGACGCTTCTGGAAACCAAGTCCATGAAGAATGCTATAAAAGATGCCCATCATAGTATTGCTAGTAGTTATAAAAACTGACATTCTAGGGCCTCCCTGGTGGCTGAAGGGGTTAAGCACCGCACTTCATAGCAATCCACAGCCTCTGCAGCACGAGTTCGATCCCCGGGCCGGCCAGGGAGAAACCCACATGGCGAGGTAGACCTCTCCTGTCTTGCCTGCTGCTCCCCTCAGCAGTGTATTGCAGTCAGTCTGCCTGTTCTGTTCCCTACTCTGTCTCTGGTGAATCCTCTCACTCCCCACACCTGTACCCCAGTTCTTATATGCATAAATAAATAAATCTTTAAAAAAAACTGACATTCTACACATACAGCAGGAAGGGATTAGATGAATTATGGTACATAATATAATTGGATCTTATATAGCCATTGGAGATGATGTATTCATTGACTAGGAAAACATTTTTGAGAGGAAAAAAAGTAGGTTAGAGATTACATGTATGGCATGGTCCATGTTTATATAAAATTATGTAAATATGGGAAGGCTGTTGATTGAATTGTTAATGTTAACTATGATTACCTCTAGGGATGAGCTTTTGCATTATTTAAAATTTTTATACCATTTTATGTTGCTTGGAAGTTCTATGTATTTTGATAATCGTAAAAATTAAATAAAACTATTTTCATTATGGGGAAACAACCCAGTGCATCGTTTGAGGTCTACTTTATACGTACATCCTCTGGGAAGCTTTCTTTGATCCTGTCCAACCCACCTCAGACTGGATGGGAAGCCCTCCCTTTGTCTATAACTCTGGTATGGCACTGCCTGTGTCCTCCTAACCTCTGCTCTTTCTCACCCGTGTGTGTGATATCACTGACATGATCTCACTCGCCTCCCAGGGCCGGTGACTGCTCCTCAGCTCTGGTGATGATTGTTATACAAGCTTGCGGACCCTGGGGGTTTTCAAGAAATTCAGAAATTGGGCCTAATTTGGTGTTTAGTTGGACTTGCTGTGGATGGCAGGATTGGTGCTCAGTGCCCCAGGTGGAACCCACAGGCTGAGAAGTAATAGCCACCTGCCCCCTAGCTTGCCCCAGACAGGGCTCCTCCCCTTTGCCTTACCTGTTATGGAAATACTCTCCTCTGGTGGTCAGACCTCTAGGGCAGAAAGCACCCCTCCCCACCAATTTACCTGAGATTTGCTCAGAGGAAACCAGCAGCTCAGCCTCCATGCAATGCAGTTGGAGTCCAGGAAAAACCCCACAGAAGAGACCCTGTTCAAGTTGAGAGGATCTTTCCCCTAAAGGGCTGTGACGTTTGTTTCCAAATGACTGCTGTCCTAGCTCCAGAGCACTGAGCTTCCTCTTCCATTATGAGTGACAGCAGTGATGACCACAGGGGCCTCACAGTAGCTCTCCCACAGGCACATAGGCAGTGTCTCCCCAAGAAAGTGATGAGGCATCTAGCAGCCAGGAACATGTGCAGGACAGATTCCAGGATGCCCCTGTCTGTCCCTTCCCACCCCTAATAATTAGAGTCGCCACATGTTAAGCCACATACTCTGTGCCCTCAGGCTTTGAATCCTCTCTAATCCAGCTCCATGGCCCTGCCAAGTGGGCACCTTTATCTACATTAAAGATGGAAGCTCAGAGGGCCTCCCCTGGTGGCGCAGTGGTTGAGCGCTGGGCTGCAAGGCTGCCAGCAGCCTCTGCAGCACCGGTTCGTTCCCCAGCTGCCGGCAAGGGTCCCCAAAAAAAAAAAAAAAAAAAAAAAGATGGAAGCTTAGAGACCTTAAACACCTTTCCCAAGGTCACGCCCATGAACTAAGACTTGAACCCAAATGTCTTGACCAATGTTTGCCAAGCATCCTCCCACCCCACAATCCTGCCAGGGATGGATAAGAGGATCCTAAACATTAGCCTGCGAAGCTGTTCTCTTAAATCCATGCTATTGTGGCCTGTTAAGGACAAGTTACCCATCTCATGTTGTGGGTGTTTGAGCTTCTTCAGCCCCTGTCAAATACACTCTCCCCAGACTTGCACAGTGTGGCCCAGCCTGGAGCAGGAGCAGAAGCTGGAAGACAGCTTGGTGAGTAGTTGGAAACTATTCATGGCAGAGACTGAAAACTCCATTTGCTGAGAAACCACAGCACCCAGGGCTAGAGTGGGAGGCGGGGGCGCTTCCGTTCCAGACCTCCAGGCCTGGGACTGCGCCCATCCTGGCCTTTGGCCTGATTATGCTGTTGTCCTCAATTCTCGTTCCCACAGATCTTTTCATGATACAACCCAGTGACTTGAGGGTATGTCTTTGTTCCTTGAACCCCAGTGCTGGGCACACCAGAGGGGTGGATTGGTTGGTCCACTCAGTCTGAGAGGTATGAGTTGTGGCACTAGAAAAATCTTCCTGAGAAACTGCACTGCCTTGGATGCCAGGTGGCTGGGGTGGCCTCTGACTGCTGCCCCTGCCTCAGCCTGGGTTATGTGGTCTGAAGCAGATGAGCTGCTTTGTCACCTGGAGCAGGGAGATCCTAGGCGGGAAACTGCTGGCTGCAACCCCAGGGCGAGAGCCCACTTGTCCCCAACTTTGTGCTCATGGCTGGGGCAGGACATGCCTGGCAGAGGCGCCTTCCTAACACAGGCCTCTCCAGGACCCACATCCTCCTCACACTTCAGTTTTCCACCTATAAAATGAATTTAGACTAACTGGATAATTTGAAGCGTTTTAGCAGCAGAACTAGTTTTCAACATCTATACCAAAGGCCAATATTCAAAACATAAAAATGTTTATTATATTACTTCAAATGTATAAGCTGTACCTATTAAAAAGGCAGTCATTAAATACTCCCTGAGTCTGTGAGGATGAACAGGATAGTTGCCAGTTTACACCAACCTCTGCTTTCCATTTATTCTCCACCCTCCCCCCCAATTTATTCTTTTACTCTTTTTTTGGTGGCATGACATTAAGAAAATAAGGAAAATCCAAGTCAGAGTTAGTAGTTGAAATAGCTAATAGTTTTTTTCAAGGCTTACCTTGTAATCTGGGTACTGAAAGAGGAATAGAAGTTGGTTTTATTATTTCAAAAATTAATCACTGGGCCTCCCTGGTGGCACAGGAGGTTGAGCACCGCACTGTGAAGCTGTCCTCAGCCTCTGCAGCGTGGGTTCGATCCCAGCCAGCCAGCGAGGGTCTCACATGGCGCGGCAGACCTCTCCTGTTGCACCTGCTGCTCCCCTCAGCAGTGTATTTCATCAGTCTGCCTGTTCTTCTCCCCGCGCTCTCTCTGGTGAATCCTCTCACCGTCCTGTGCATCTGGCCTGTACCCTGGTTCTTGTATAAATAAATAAATCTTTAAAAAAAAAATTAATCACTAACAAGATATTAGGAGGAACCATGTGTAATTGCTAATGTCCCACCATAGGGGCCTAAAAAACAATTACTTTGTGTAATGCCAATAAGAATAGCTAACATTTATTGTGTGCAAGACCATAGGCACTTCCGAAGCATGAAGTCATTCAGTGACACATGTCTCCATTGTGCAGATAAGGGAGTGTCCAAGGCTGCCCAGGTAACCTGGATTTGACCTCCCAGGACCAGCCTGGCACTGGGAACCTGGGTGGCTGTCCCCCTCTGGCCCTGACCGCCTCTGCTGCCGCAGGAGAAGAATCAGCTTCTGTGCCAGTGGCGCCGCTGTGCCCCAAGAGCTGTTTGTTTTCTTAGCGGGGTTAACCAAACCTGAGAAGTCCTGCCAGTGAAAGGGGGCTTTGTGTAGTCACAGCAGAGTGGGGAGGCTCTGCATGCAGCCACAGGAACAGTATGTGTGTGTGTTGGGGGGCATCTTTGCCCCCAGTCTTTCCTGCCCTCTGCTCCAGACTTGTCCTCATCTCTAGCCCCCACTTCTTTTTTTTTTTTTTTTTTTTTGGTGGGACCCTCTCCGGTGGCCAGGGATTGAACTGGCGCTGCAGAGGCTGCAGGCCAGTGCTCAACCCAGCGCTCAACCGCTGCGCCACCAGGGGAGGCCCTCTAGCCCCCACTTCTACTCAGGGGGCTGGGTGTGACCTGCTCCCTAGGGGAGCTAGCATAGGAGTCGAGACAGGTGTCCTCAGTGCGTTCCCCAACTAGCAGCTTTCACGGGGAACTTGTGAAAAACGCACCATGTCAGGCACCCTGCCAGGTCTCAGCATTCAGGAAATGAGGTCCAACAGGCCCTGTAGATGGCAATGCCCACTAAAGTTGGACAACCACTGCTCTAGTAATTTAAAGCAACTTTCACCCAGAAACTTGGAAAACAAATTCAAATGTTAGTGATGGAGAAAAGACAAAGCATTTGTGCTGTCAAGCAACTCATTCTAAACTTAGAAGTCACTTTGACGGTCTCCACACCCATTGCATGGAGTCTGGAACTTAGCATGATGCTCACACACTGAGCTGGCTGATGCTTAAAGTGTACACAAAATAAGCTTTTCCTTTAACCATAATGACAGTTTTGGAGTTTGGAGAATCATGTCATGTGTTCCTCTTTATAAGAAAATAGTTACCATTGGGCCTCTCTGGTGGCTCAAGGGGTTAAGATGCAATCTATGAAGCTGTCCGCAGCCACTGCAGCATGAGTTCAATCCCTGGCCAGAGAGCAACCCACATGGCGCAGCAGACATCTCCTGATGCCCACTGCTCCCCTCAGCAGTGTACTTCAGTCAGTCTGCCTGTTCTGTTCCCCACTCTGTCTCTGGTGAATCCTCTCACCCCCCCACACTTCTGGCCTGTACCCCAGTTCTTGTATGCATAAATAAATAAATTTTTTTAAAAAAGAAAATAGTCCCCAAAGATAATCTTAAATGTCTTAAATGTCTCCTTCCAACCATCACTCATGAACGCTGTGGCACTAGGCGCTGCAGATTTACTAGCAGATGTGGTGCACATCAGTTACCTCAGATCTCCCTGCATAACTGGTGATGACAATCCATTGACTCCAGGGTTATCAGGAACACGTGAAAATTCAGTGAGTTATTAAAGTGGACAACAGTCTGCAAAAAGAGAGAGAATGTGTGGGTTGGGTGCGTACCTCTGCAGCGAGGAAGAGAAGTCCTGTTGTTACCTCCTGCAGGCCTTCCTCTACCCTCTTGGCAAGATTTGCTGCCACCCTGTCTCTCTCCCAGGCCCCCCTCCTCTGTTCGCTGGCCTTTTCCCAACACCCATCCTCCCACATTCATTCATATCATCTTTCAACCAACAAAAATGTTTAGCACCGTGGAGACAGACGCTGACAAGACAGACCAGGTCCCTGGCCTGCTGGGGCTCTGTCCAGGGCAGAGTTGGGAAAAGCAAGGGAGACCCACAATAAAGGAACAGTATTTTCATTTGGGATAAGAGCATCGATGGTGATATGCTAGGGTAATATGATGGGGTCGGGAAGGAAGGCCTCTTTGAAGATGAGCGTTAGGCTAAGAATTGGAAGATGAGTCCATCAGGTAAAGAGTCAGGGAAATGTTCCAGCAAGAGGAAACCACACATATAAAGGCTCTAACACAGGAAACAGCTTGTTAGGTTTGAAGAACTGGAGTTTGCTGTGTCTGGAGTCTAATGTAGGAAATGAGATGTGACTTGGAGGCCAGGGGTGGGAAGGGTGTCATTTAGAATTTCGTAGATTGGGGTGGGGAAGTGGGTTTTGTTCTAAGTGCAATGGAAGGTTTTAAGCAGATGCTGTGACAGCTTGTGATGCTAGGCATAGAAGGGGAGGGAGGAAAGGAAAACGTGCGTTAGGAGACAGTTTTCTGGGTGGTAGTAGAGACAGAGGAATACTCATTAGGATGGCTGATCCAGAAATCTAGAAGACCTGAGAGTCACAAGAGAGTGCTCCCTGGACAGCAGGAGCAGGGGAGGCCCTGCAGGTGGAAAAGGGTTGGGTCCCCTGAGTGATGGGCCCAAGTAGGAAATGAAACTCCAGCACTTCCCCTCATGGTGGGTCATTTCCCTTCCGGGGGCCACACCGGGATCTGGTAAAACTTCCTGATTTTGGAGCCCATATGAGATGGAGTTTGGGGGAAGAAAGTGAGGGACACAGTATTGGTGAGACCACCTGCCTCCTTTTGGGGTCATCCTCTCAGTTTCTTTCTGGGGGTGGGAATGGAGATTTTCTGTTCCATCACAGAAGCGCCTCTGCACTAGTGGGGGAGGGGTGAGTCAGTTGTCCTCTACCCCCAAAGACGTCTCTGCTTCTTACTTCCCACCAGGCCTTCAGCTAGGTGTGACTTCTTAGAGGCAGAAGCGCCCATCCACCCAGGTCTTTGTAGAGGAAGTCAGTGGAGTGGTGTGCTCCTGTCATGGTGCTGTTGGAAGGGACAGCCCCTAAGGCTGAGAGGTGGGTTGTGAGAGTTATCGGTTGAGTCCTACCACATATCCTGGAAGACCCTGCCTAAAGAGGTGGGCAAGAGAGGCCAAGTGCTACCACACAACCGGTTTCCCCCATTCATGGCCTTGTACACCATCACCACATACCTCTGCAGGACAGGCACCAAATTGCCATTTTCTTGTCTCTACCTACTGTGCTAAGGGTTGTTTTCTGTTTTTTAAGATTTATTTATTTATGCATTCAAGAACCGGGTTACAGGCCAGAAGTCTGGGGAGGGGGAGGATTCACCAGAGACAAAGTGGGGAACAGAACAGGCAGACTGACTGCAATACACTGCTGAGGGGAGCAGCAGGCAAGGCAGGAGAGGTCTGCTGAGCCATGTGGGTTTCTCCCTGGCTGGGGATCGAACTCGTCCTGCAGAGGCTGCGGACAGCTTCACAGGTTGCGTCTTAACCCCTTGGCGCCACCGGGGAGGCCCTGTGCTAAGGGTTTAACACAGCTCATTTCATTCCGTTTTCACACACTCCAGCTGGAAAAAGAGTGTCCCGGTTTTGCAAACAAGCAAGAAAATTAAGGAAATACAAGTAGTCAGGTCCCAAAGCAAAGCCTGGATCCCTAAACTGCCTCTTGCGAGCAAACTGGACCTGAAATTGGCGAGGGCTGAAAGGATGGATGAAAAAACCGAACGAAGGGAGAGAACTGTGGGTGCCGGAGCAGGAGGCCATCAAAGTCAGATTGGCTTAAGCATCACCCCGCGCTCCCGGGGTCCAGGTTCAACGCGATGGAAAGGGGGTGGAAGCGCCTCGGCCGGGGGGAAGGTGTGAGGAACGTCACCGACTGGCCCGGGGGCCGTGCCCACACCCGGGCCCGCCCCCGCCGCTGCCCGGAGCCCGCAGGTCCCAGTCCTCCGTGGACGCTCCACAAGGAGCGGAGGAGCATTTGACTCGCCGCCTTCCCGGCCTAAGTGGGTGCTCAGTAAATATGGGACAGACGGGTGCGTCTCCGGCTTAGGGCCCCACACCCGCGGCGGCCTCCCGAGGCTCTGGGGCGGCGCCCGGCTCCGGCCACCCCGGCAGCCTCATCGCACCCCGCCAGGCCCCGCGGGGCCGGGAACGCCCGGGGGCGGGGCCGGGAACGCCCGGGGGCGGGGCCGGCGGGTCGGGGGCGGGGCCGAGGGGCGGGGCCGGGGCCGCGGGGGTCTCGCGGCTGAGTCCGCGGAGCAGCGACCCGCGGAGGGGCGAGCGCTGGATGCGGATGCTGGAAGTTCACATCCCGTCCGTGGGGCCCGAGGCCGAGGGGCCCGGGCAGAGCGCAGAGAAAGGCCGCATGGTGAGCGGAGCCCGGGTTGCGAGCGGCGCGGGGACCCGCCAGACTTCCCCGCGCCCAGGGGGACCGGGTGCCCCAGCTGGGGCGCCGGGCTGCGGGGGGACAGGCGGCCGAGGGGCGCGGGCGGCCGGGCTTCGCTAGTCCCGCGCGGAGAGCGGAGCAGAGGGGCGGGTCCGCCGGCCGCGCCAGCGTGTGGGGAGCGCGGGAGGGTCCCCGGAGGGCGGCGGTGCTCCCGGCCGCTTTGTGCCCTCGAGCGCGGGAGGGGGTGCGTCGCGGGGCAGGTCCTCACGCGCGCGCTCCGCTGCCCGCGCCCGCAGGTGTTCCGCGTGGAGGTGCTGTGCCGCGGGCGCAGGCACACGGTGCTGAGGCGCTACAGCGAGTTCCACGCGCTGCACAAGCGGGTGAGGCGGCGCCGACCACCCAGCGACCCCGCCCGGCTCCTGCCCGGCCTCTGGGAAGCAGGCAGATGAGCTGGGCTCCCAGCCTGGCCATCCCCATCATCACCCCAGTCCCTGGGGGGCTCTGGTCCTGGGAACGGACCCCCGGGCGCCCTGCGGGGAGGGCGCAAGTCCTAGCCCCATTATCCATGTGCCAGAGTGACGGGTCCACGCTCAGGCGACTGGGGGTGTTGGGACCTCTCTGGCTCCTGTCCTAACCATCCATCATCCCAGGCTTCCCAGAGCAGAACCTTGGGGTGGGGTGGGGCGGGGGAAGAGACTGGGTGGAATTGGGGAGAGCGCTTGGTTAGGATGAAGTGAGCTTTGGGGCCCAGTTGCTATGCTGTGATGGCACCGCGGTAACCTGCTGGCAGATCAAGAAACTGTACAAAGTGCCCGACTTCCCATCGAAACGCCTGCCCAACTGGAGGACCAGAGGATTGGAACAGAGGAGGCAGGGCTTGGAGGCTTATATCCAGGTGAGCATGGGTCAGCTGGGTGGCCCCCAAACTGTTGACCTAGAGGTGTGACCCAGAGAGTTACGGGAACCTGGGAGGGACCTACATTTTGAGCATGTTATTTCCCACCCAGGCACCAATTTTCTGCAGAGGGATGGGTCCAAACATCCCTCTCTGGATTGTAGGATGGAATGAGGGAACCAGAAGGCAGGTGTTCCCTGTTCAATTAAAGCTAGTTTTCTCCCCCTCCAGCGTGAGATCCTGTGCTGCCGCCTCATGGAGATGTAGGGTGAGGACCCTTGCCCCCATCCCCCCACAGTGAGGCTGATTGCAGGCCTGGCTGGCTTCTTGGGGGTTCCACCCACTTAGTCACCCAGGGCAGTGTTCAGAAGTGCCCCCACCTTGCTTTAATGCTCTGCTTTTGCTGTTGTGCAGTTCTTAGTCGTTTTGGAAGGGCCCCACATTTTCACTTTGCACTGTGTGATGTGTATCGCCATAGCTAGGTCTGAACACAGGTTTCCTGTCTTCCTTTCCAGGGTGTCCTACACATGAACCAAGATGTGCCCAAGGAGCTGCTGGAATTCTTGAGTCTTCGCCACTTCCCCACAGACCCCAAGGCCAGCAGCTGGGGGTGAGCACCCCCAGGGACCGTGACTTGGCACAAGAGGGGCTGGTGTTGGGGAGGACAGGGTCTCACCTCTGCCAGACCCTAACCTGACTCTTTGAGACATAATCTCCTTTGTCAGTTTTCTTGACCTGGGTGAGGGGCTGTTTTCTGGAGAGCGCGGTTACCCCAGCTGCCTCCGGAACTGAGCTTGTTAGAAATAGAATCAATGGTCTCCTGGGAGGTGAAATTCTGGGCCTCTTTGTCTCCACCCCTTCCTCACTCTCTGTTCCCCCAGCCTCCCCAGGCACTCACAGCGGCTCTCTTCTTTTCAGCTCCCTGGGGGAGTTCCTACCTAGCCACAGCAGGCAAGTCAATGCTCAGCCAGCACCCAGCTCCTGCTGCCCCCTGGTGGCCACATACCAGGTGCCAGGCCTGCAGCCTCTGGCCTGTCCCTGTGGCCCAGGTTTTCCTGTTGGTGCTTCTCAGCCCACTTCCCACTCTCCTCTTTGGGTCTGTGGTGATCTTGATCCCTGCCCTGTCTTCTAAAGTTCAATCCCCTTTTTCCTTCTAGCTCACACCTGCAACACAGGCCTGTCATCAGTTTCTGCATGGATCCCTACATTTGCACCCCCTCCCAAGGTGAGAGAGTTCCTCTGACCTAGAATCCTTATTTAGGGCGCAGGAGGTGAGGAGAGGGGAGACTTAACACTTCTTAGCTCCCAGGCAGCACCTCCTGTTTCCCTCATGCCACACACACCCTGCTGCCCCTGTGCTACTCACCCCAGAACCTGCTTTGAGTTTTCCCCTAGAGAACAGACGTAGTGAAATAAGCCTGCTCTCCACTCCTCAGCAGCCTGGCTTTGCCAAGCAGATGTGAACAGAGTGTGAACCAGGAATGCCAAGGCTTCACTTGGGGTGGTCAGTTGTTACCTGCTGCCTTGGCAGGGGCTCCTGGTCCCAAGGGGGCTGAACCTATCTATGGGTCCTCAAAGAGCTGCAGGTCAGAGGCCAGGCCCATCTCCTGTGGCCCACTACCCCTTCTCTTTTCCTTCCATCCCACAGAGCTTCTGCCCAACATGGTGGTAAACGGCGTGCTACAGGGCCTCTACAGCTTTAGCACCTGTCCAGCTCAAGTCCAGCAAGAGGCTCCCTGTCACGCTGCTGCTTTGCCACCAATGCCTTGACCAGCCCAAAGGTCTTTGGGCCACCTGCCAGAGCAGTCACATGCCTCATTCCTGTGAGCCCAATGTAAGGGACATGGCCCTGGTTCCCTTTGGCCCAAGATTTACCCACCCAAGGTACAAACTCAGGTGCACCCAGTAGGCAGGGGCAGGTGTTGGGGTTGGCTGACCTGCACTCAGGGCAGGGACAGCAGAGAATAAGGAGTAAAAGGAGACATCAAATTAGACAGGCTGTGAATGTATTTCATAACCAGGAGAAAGGGGGCAGGAGCAAATAAAGGCTGAGGCACAGTAACAGGTAAAACTTAGAAGGAGCTAAAGCTCCTGTTTGATCCTTTGTGTGTAGCATCTGAGGCCAGGGTTCAGGCTGGAGGCCAAGGAGGGGTAGGCCCCCATGGCCACTGGAGTCCCAGATATGCTGGGACACAGAATTGGGAAAGGCGCTGTAGCCCCAAGAACCCAGCCCCCACACGGGTTAAAAAAACCCTACCTTTTATTTTTTATTGGGCAGCACTGGTAGGAGTTTGTTACAAAACTGGGCCGGTGGTCCATGGAATGTGAGGGGAGGGGTCCACTCCATCAGATGCCAGCACTCGGGCCCAGGCAGCACGGAGCCCTGTGGCGGGCTGTCATCGCTCCCAGAAGGGCAACAGGGCCGCAAGGACAGTCGCTCAAAAGGAAGCAGTCCCTGGGGCTCTACTCCTTGGCGATGGCGAAGGGCTTCTCCACTTCTATCTTGCCACAGTCTGCGATTGTCACATCCTTCAGTGGCTTGTCCCGACCATCTGTCTTAGTGCCTTCCACCTTCCGCACTACCTCCTGGGATGGAAAAGCAGAAGCAGGAGGGTGAGGGGCCAGGCCCCAGTGTATAGCTGGGAGAGCCAATACCCCCAAGTGACGAAACAAACCCAAGGCACCAAGATTCTACTGGATCCAAAGCCAGGTGTCAGCCCAGGACAGGGAGAACCCAGCTTTGACTAGAGGCTGCCAGCAGTTCTGCTCCTCAGAAGTACAAGCCAGGATGGGCCAAAAATGGGGAAGAGGGAGAGGGTGGCTGGAGAGTGGGGGGATGCATGGGGTTGGGGGTGACCAGAAGGGACACCCGCAGCTGTGCAGCCTCTGCTTGTCTCCTGGAAGCATTTAGAACTTGGCAGGTCTAGAGAAGCAGGCTGTTTGTTTTGGCCTCCTCCAGGTTTAAAGCCACAAACACTGGTCTGAATCTGCGGGTTTTCTTTTGGGAAAGTGATGACCTATAGGTGGAACCCCTGCCCCGTATCTGCGCCAAGTCCCTGGTGAGAGTCGCCAGGTGTAGCCTTCGTCTCCCGAACTCACCATGCCCTCTAGAACTTTGCCGAACACAACGTGTTTGCCATCGAGCCATGCGGTCTTGACTGTTGTGATAAAGAACTGGGAGCCATTAGTGTCTTTGCCTGCATTGGCCATGCTCACCCAGCCGGGCCCGTAGTGTTTCAGCTTGAAGTTCTCATCGGGGAAGCGTTCACCGTAGATGCTCTTACCTGGGAAGAGAGACAACAGGTTGAGGGAGCTGGGTCAACTCAAAGCAAACAGATCTTTGGGGTAAGGATTCCAGAGCCTCAACCTGTTTTCTGTGACAGGCCAGGCTCAAGTGGATTACCAGGACATAAAAGCTGTCTTCTTCCATCCTCTGATTCTGGAGCCAAACCATGCTGACAGACCCAGTGGGTACAAGTCCGGGATAATTTAGTGAGCGACTCATGTGATAGGTTACTTTGAGAATATAGTGTTATGGCTTTTAAATAAAGCACATTTAACATATGGTGCCCTTGTTAGGGTCTGAGAGGCCTGTCAAGGAGACATTTCGGTGGAGAGAGGTGCTGGGCAGGATGCAGGTGTGGGGTGGGGATAAGAATGCTCCAGAAAAGGAGGGCTGCTGTGGTTGAACATCTTTTCTTCCAAGGACCACAAGACACTGAGAAGCTAGAAAGCAGGGAGATGAGTGGGAGAGTGCAGGGAAAGGCAGAAAAGGGGCTGAGGGGCTTCACAGAGGTTCCAGAAAGTCAAGAGCCCCTTATCAGTGAATGAACAGAAAATAAAAGGTGACTATAAATGTGTACCGTGTCTGTCTGTGCGGGGTCTGGGGTCGGGCCATATGACAAAAGAAACCAGACATCCTAACCAGTTCCCAAAGCTGGTTCCAGGAGGAATACCCCACCCCTCTCTCCTGCAACCTCCAGGAGAGGTGCAACGTGCCAGCGGTGACCTAAAGGCCCAAGAGACCCAGATGCAAGTCATTTTCATTTTGTTCTATCCATCACTTTTCAAACTTATCTGCATATGAAACTCTTTTCCTCCTCAGTACACTTATTTTCATCCTGGGCTTCCAGGGAATAAAGGCAGTTTAGGAAATTATCCTGGACTGATGTGAATCAGAGAGGTATTTTTGATTGTGTGGTAAATGGAAAGACTGAAGACTAAGAACTACTAGACTCTGGCGGGTGGGGCTGTCTTGGCCTGTGCTCCCCCTTTCACTCCCACCTGGAAGGAAAACTAGACCACCAGCAGGCAATGGCTCCTGCTATCTAGAAGCCTCTATTTTTGAGAATCCCCTTTGTAACTCTCAACCAACTGCATGATATTAATTATCGTGGCTATCCAGAAAACCCTGAAATCTATGTCCTTCACTCCAACCATTTCCCAAAAATCGCAAGGAGTTCCAAATTTAAATGGACAGGTCTTCACTTGAAACTCAACATCACCTTTTTCTCTAAGCTTCAGCTAATTCTTTTGACATTTTCCTCTGCACTGTCCGTGTCCCCACCCCCATCCCCCACTCCTCTTTCTTACCATTCCTGCACATGCCATTTTTGAACCACTGCAGTGATAGCTCACACTGACGGTGCTAACAGCACAAGCCAGACAAACGTGACAAGCATTTTTACACACAGGAAAACCACCCTATTTCAAAGGTGAAGAAACTGAGGCACAGAAAAGTTAAAGTACCCCAGCTGGGAAGTGCAGAGCTGGGATTCAAACCAAAGTGGTCTGCCTCTCGAATCTGTTTACCCCCTAGGCCATCCTTTCCCGGGGTTCGCATGGTGCTCCTGAGGGAGAGCCACACTAATCCCCCCAGCATCTGCTTGCTCCTATCTCTACAGTATTTTCTCTCATGCTCTCATTTTCTCTCATGCAACCAGAGGTCACCCTCTCTCAGGTCTGTGCTGGATCCTCACTGCCTGGAGGAAGCGGGCTGCCACTCTGGGCTCCTGATGTGTGCTCTGCGTCCATTCCCCAGACTCCACCTTTGGCCAAGACCAAAGCGGGGCTCACACCTTAACCCTATTCATTCCCCATTCACATCCTCCCCAGCCAGGACCCATCTTGATCCCTCCCCCTATTCACAAGGTTCACAGCTGACAGTCCCTGAGCACTGACCATGTGCCAGCACCTCACACTCAAGATCTCCCCTAGCCCGCACAGCACACATAATTCTTACCCACTTCACAGGGAGGAAACCGAAGCCCAGAGGACTCACCCGAGGTCAATGAAGTGAAAAGGTGGCAGTCACTGGATCCCACCCAACATGACTCATGAATACAGTGATTTGTCTGTTTCGCTTCACTGCTGCTGCTATTTAGTTCTTAATTCTAGTGATGTCATGTGGCTTTCAGTATTTTCTCTCAGTTCTTTCCACCTAGATGATACACTTGAGCCTAAATCCTGAAAGCTGTTTTGGGGCCCATTTGTGAGTTTTCAGGTTTTAGAAGTGTGAAGGAGGGCCTCCCTGGTGGCACAAGGGGTTAAGCACCGAACCATGAAGCAATCCACAGCCTCTGCAGCACGAGCTCGATCCCTGGCTGGCCAGGGAGCAACCCACATGGTGCAGCAGACCTCTCCTGACTTGCCCGCTGCTCCCCTCAGCAGTGTACTTCAGTCGATCTGCCTGTTCTGCTCCTCACTCTGTCTCTGGTATCTTCTCACCCCCTGCACCTCTGGCCTGTACCCCAGCAATTGTATGCATAAATAAATAAATCTTAAAAAAAAAAAGTAAAAAAAAAAAAAAGTTAAAAAAAAAAAAATGAAGTGTGAAGGAATTATTGTGTGTCCTCAACAACCACCAGAGCCTGGCCCAATGAATATTCATTGCTAGGTGAGCTGCAGCCATTGTCTAAGAGGCAGCAAGCTGCACACCTGACTGTGAGGTGAACTGTGGTGAGTCCAGGGTGTGTCTGTCTGTCCTATGTGTACAAGTGAAACAGAGGTAAGACTTAGCTGTTACCGAGGCTATGGTGGGAGACTGCTGAGGACCAACTTCTCCCACCCTCCCTTTGAAGGTGGCCCACCCAGATGTTGCTAAGCTACCCACAGGTTTCAGTCTGCTATCCCCAGGAGGAGTAGAGAGAAGTCACTAATGCTGTAGACCTGGACCAGCAGGTCCAGCTAGACAAGATCCTCTTATGCCCCCTGCCCCCACAAATTATTCCCTCTCCTTTAGCCTGTGTCCCCTGTACAAAGAAAGGTGTAGTTGGTCTCAATGTTGGTGACAGGCCTGCTGCTGGGAAAGAGGCCTTGTTTAACCAGCACAGTCCAGCCCTCCCTGACAGAACCCTCTACCCGGAGGACCTGAGGTTACCTCCAGTGCCATCTCCTCTGGTGAAGTCTCCACCCTGGATCATGAAGTCCTTGATCACACGATGGAATTTGCTGTCTTTGTAGCCAAATCCTTTCTAGAAAATAAGGATGAGAAGGTGGGGAAGTGTCATGGGGTAGCATATGGACAAGTAATAATCCCTGCAGGAACCCCATTCACAGAAACTGCTCACACAAGAGACAACGCTGCCAGCCACAGTCATTATTCAGTATGCTACTATGGAGTGAGCAGCTATGAAAAGGCCAGGCATGGATCACACAGATCCAGGAAAGGCTGAGACTCCACATTCTCTGCCTTTATGCATCTCCCTTATTTTTTATTTATAAGAACAGATGCAAGAAAAATGCCCCCAATCCCCCAAAAAGGGTCACACAATGACTCAATGGGAAGATGGAACACCAACTTTCTTAAATGGGGCACCTGGAAGCTCTCAGTACCTGACTCTTAAGAATAAACCCTGGCCTCCCCTGGTGGCGCAGGGGTTAGTTAAAGTCTCAAGCTATCGCCAGCCACTGCAGCATGAGTTTAATCCCCAGCCAGGGAGCTGACCCACATAGCATAGCAGACCTCTGTCTTACCCACTGCTCCCCTCAGTAGTGTGTTTCAGTCAATCCGCCTGTTCTGTTCCCTGTTCTGTCTCTGGTGAATCCTCTCACTGCCCCCCACCCCGACACCTCTGGCCTACACCCTAAATCTTTGAAGAAAAAAAAGAATAAACTCTGCTTCAAGGAGCACAAACTAGTTTCCACAGATATGTTCTCTTTGGTCGCTGCGAGGTCTTAAAGATGAAAAATTTTCTTAAAAATGCACAATATCTCTACGTTAATTTTGAATTCCCAGTGTCATAGGACAGCAGTTGGTCCTCAGCGATAGCTCTGGATGAGCCAACTCTGCTCACCATTTTGCTTTCTGAGTTGACTACTCTGCTTTGGCCACTTACCTCTCCTGTAGCTAAGGCCACAAAATTATCTACTGTTTTTGGAACAGTCTTTCCAAAGAGACCGATGACCACCCGGCCTATATCTTCATCTCCGATGCGCAGGTCAAAGTACACCTGAGGAAAAAGATCATTTCACACTTAGCATCTTTGGGGGTGGGAAGGGTGGTGGTGTTGCTAGAGAAGGGTCGGGCCCAAAAAGCTATCCTAAGGTTAGGAGAGAAAATAGCCCTATTTTTCGAGCAGTGGTTCTGAAGAGGGTGACAAAAAACCCTACGAGAATCTAAAGTTCCAGACCCTTTTCCTGGAAAGTGTTTGTTTACGCTCTCCTTGGACTACAGGATAGCAATTTTTGCTCTAAATAACGGGTCCAGAGTCTAGAAATGAAGATCAAAAAAAAAAAAAATTAAGGAGGAGAGCCTAACCTCACCATGCACATTTAAAACTAACTGCTGTGCTTTGCAACTGCAAGTGCCTAAAATTTGGCAAGTAGACTTGATCTTTCGCCCTTTCCCCAGCACAGCGGTTCATTTGCAAAAAGGCTGCAGAAACTGACAGTGCCGGTCCCAGCTGGACCCCCAAGACAGGGGCTGTGAAGTCAGGGGAGGATTCGGGTCGTTCTCGGAATGGGGGCGGCCATCCCCGAGGTCCCGGCTAGGAGCCTCGGGAGGGGCTGAGCCAAAGACAAGGACGCCCAGATCCGAGCTCTTGAAGCCTAAATGCCTGGAACACGAGCACCCAGGGGCGCCGGAGGGCCGGCCTCGCCAGGCAAGTGGGAGAGGGGTGGGGCGGCCGGACCTTGACGGTGACTTTGGGGCCCTTCTTCTTCTCATCAGCCGCAGAGGGGCCTGGCAACAACAGGAAGAAGACAGAGCCCACGATGACGGCGGCGACGAAAAGCACCTTCATGTTCCTCTCCGACAGGCGCAGCATCCACGGCAGAAGGGAAAGCGGCCCGGAAGCCGAGAGCCGGAAGAGGGTGGGGACGCGGCGGCGTGGACAGCGGCGCCGACTGAGAGCAGCCGTGGAGGGGAGACCGGGGCTTCTTCCCACGTCCTCGTGGCACGCGAGGCCCATTTCCCCCCTCTAGATCGGCGTCGGGTGGTAGATGCCGCCGGGGGGCGGAGCCCGGCTGGCCGGCGGGCGGGCGGAGACGCGGACTCGTGGGTGGCTGCCACGTTAGTGCGGCCTCATTGGCTCCCCAGTTTGCCACGCCCACTGGGACGGCGGAAGGTGGTGCCTCCTCAAAGAGCACGGAGATTGGGTTCCCGAGGAGACTACAAGCCCCAGCATGCACCGCGGCTGGGCCGGGCTCCACTTTCCCTGTTCCCGAGTGGAAGTCTGGCGGGTCTTGGTAGGTAGGTACTTAGTTAGAAACTCCCTCGATAGGGGCAAAGGACATTTGTCGTCGTCTGTATTGGGCTAGTCAAGCATTAGTCGCTACCAGATTGGGTTTAAGTGTGGCAGCTTACAAAAACTCAGGGTATTCATAGTTACCCTTATACAGCTTTTTTATGAGTCTTGTAAAACTTGCTTCAAAAACTTTTTTCTTTTTAAAAAAGATTTATTTATTTATGCATGCAGGAACTGCGGTGTAGGCCAGAGGTGTGGGGAATGAGAGGATTCACCAGAGACAGAGTGGGGAGCAAAACAGGCAGATCTACTGAAATACACTGAGGGGAGCAGCAGATGAGACAGGAGAGGTCTGCCGGGCCTTGTGGGTTATCTCCCTGGCCAGCCAGGGATTGAACCCGCGCTGCAAAGGCTGCAGACAGCTTCACAGCGCTGCTCTCAACGCGCTGCGCCACCGGGGAGGCCCAGTCCCAGTCATTTTATTACCCAGTTTTCACTCCTTTGTATGATCTTACAGTATGAGTCAGTGTATATTGTATCCTCTGATTCTTAACATACTTTATTACCTACTTCCCCAAGTAACTACAGTGTGTGTGTGTGTGTGTGTGTGTGTGTGTGTGTGTGTCTCCAAGGGACTGTATTGCACTCATTTTGTATACAGCTCCCCCAACCCCACTGTGGGGCTCAATGCTCCATGAATATTGGTTGTGTATCTTCACATTAGCACTGAGGTGGGAAATACAAGCAAATGACTGAGACTGAGTATCCCTTTCTTAGAAACCCTCAGAAATGTGGAGTCAGTCATCTGATATCCCCAAGTGTTATTTCAGATCTTCACGCCCACACTTGGTGGTATTCCAGTCTACAATATATATTTCAATAGCGGGAGTCTTACCCAGAAAAATAAAAGTTACACACTCACATCTCTTTTCTAGAACTTGGATCTATGCTGTTATTAAATGTTCTAGAGAGAACTGATTTTCAAAGATTGATGTTATAAAAATTCCTGGTCTGCACAGCAAGATTCTAAGTAGGCATGTTACTGTTTGCATGAACTCTGCACTCTGGTCTCTATATGAGATGCTGACCTGAGTGTGAGCTTATGCATAGCCACTGGCATCAACTTACACTGAGGTCACCGAGGGAGGCTGAAGAGCTTCCACAGACAATTCTCTTATTAATACAAATCATATTTACTATTTGTAATCCTCACACCTTGGTCCAGACCACCTCAGTCAGGTAAAACTGTCACACTAACAAAGATCATCTTCTAAACAACCCTGCCCACAACTGCCTCCCTTTTTTTTTTTTGTTTATGTTTTTGTTTTGTTTTGTTTTTTTTGGTCAACGCTTTTTCCACTCTCTGGTCTCATCTTGCTATCCAGTGAGAGAAAAATGTGTGCCGACCTCCACGAGTGAGTGCTAAAAATGGCATGAAAGTAGCCTTTCCCCTACCTATCCACTATTGAGAGAAAAAAATAAGCTTGATGGATAAAATGTTCTGAATGTGAGATTTTCCTCATGATGATCTTAAATGTGTTTTCTGCTTCTTTTGTGAAAAAACAAATCATTAAGTAATGCAAGTCCTCCGATAATGTCTTTTTGCTCATATTATTGTTATAACATTCATGAGAAAAAGTGAATTCCCAGCCAATGTCAGTGTGGTTTGCGCATTCTTGTCATGTCGCTCTGAATTTTCTCTGAAACTCAAATTTCTTCTTACACCCCAAAGATGTGCAGGTTAGATTCACGGGTGGGTCCCCACTGTCCCAGTCCGAGTGAGTGTGAATGAATGTGCCCTGTGATGGAAGGGCACCCTGTCCAGGGTCAGTTCCCACCTTGTACCTGCCAGAGTGGGCTCCAGACACCCACCACCTTGAACAGGAATATGTAGGTTGGGAAATTAGTGAATGAACAAGTACAAATGATTGTTTAATACTGGAAGTGATTTGGGCCTTTATTTAGAAGTTTGGTGATGTTTTTGTGACCACAAATAATGCTGTGCAAACTTAACTCATTTCACCAATTAGCCTACTGGTAAAATTGGTTGTTACTTTGCTTCAATTTCAATTTCTGAGACCCTGCTGACAACATTGAGGACTATGTAGTTCAGTAGTAACAGAAAAATCTAAAACATCCAATGATACCCAGATTGGTAGTTCTTTTGTGGCCATATACTATGGTTTTACATTGCACACCCTGTTATAGCATCAGTCTGTACAGGTATTGACTAGTCCAGAAGTATAGTGCTACTATTCCAAAGCTGCTCCATAAAGCAGATGCTGTCTTCCTAATGTTTTACCACCTAACTAATACGTAAATGATGAATGTCCAAATTCTGACAGGAATAATTATTTTAAAGTGACCCATAGGAGACAGCAATGTTCAACTCAAAGGACTAAGTCAGAATGCTAAAGGATCAGGTGTTATTTTCATTCACTGGAGCCTTAAATTAAAATTTAGTCCTAGTTGGGCCTCCCCGGTGGCGCAGCGCTTGAGCGCTGGGTTGCGAAGCTGCCCGCGGCCTCTGCGGCGCCAGTTCCATCCCTGGCTTATCCCCGGCCACCGGAGGAGGGTCCCACATGGCACGCAGACCTCTCCTGCCGCCCGCTGCTCCCCTCAGCAGTGTACTTCGTCAGTCTGCCTGCTCTGCTCCCCGCTCTGGCTCTGGTGAATTCTCTCACCCTCCCACGCTTCTGACTGTACCCAGTGCATGTATAAACAAAATAAAAAAATAAATAAATAAAACATGCCTCTATTAAAAAAAAAAAAAAGTTAGTCAGGGGAGAGTAAAACTAGACCAACCAACGAACGAAGGAACGAAGCAGCATTAGCCAACAAAGGTAAGACATTTTATTTTACATACAAAAGGGGTGCAAACTGAATCCTTTCCTCCCCCAAATTGGGGAAGAATTATACTTAAAGATCACATTTGTGTTTTCCATGGTGCCCTAGGAAATGGGCTACTCTGAGATAACATATCAAGACCCATTTTCCATTTTCTCCAAAGAAGGCTACTTCCTCTGCAGAGGAGTTTTTCCTAACAGTGTACAATCTCTCCTGAAGGAACCATTTCAAATACACTTGAAATTGACATTCATGTTAAAAAATACTACAAGTTTCATTTTCACAGCTGAGCTTTTCCACCAGTGCCAGGGTTTATGAAACATTACACATCTAAAACAAAGGGCGAAAAAAATGCATTTAACAATAATCGGACACATCCACACATCAATTAAAATTGATTTCCACAGCTGATTTATACATCATCTAGTTTCCAAAAATTGCAATCAATATCCCAGCATCTTTTTAAAGGTACAATGGAAAAGATTAAAGAAACAGACAAAATAATAATATAATAAATTAGAGCACTGTAATATTTCCAATGGGAATTCATACGTCAACATTATTTTCCATTGGGGGAGGTTTATAATATTTTTGGTTTCATCTCTATCTTTTCTGTTTACTCTTCTGCTTGATAATGGGGCTCATACCCAAAGCCAACTTGCTCTGACACTAATTTGAGAAGCTTGCTTGTTACTAGAATATTCAGGAACACATGGTCCCAGCAGCCTGGGCTGAGTCTTTATGGGAGTGAAATGCGCACAGATGAGTACACAAACACACACAGGCATCCTAATACCACCACACACACCCATCTGTACATGTATTTTCCCCCTAAAGAAATGGCTCATCTTTCCTGAGACATTCCTAACAGATTGATAAGCTCCTTAAAAAATATTTCCATGCAAGGGCTGGCCTGGGATTTGGTCTGAGCTCATGAAGAGGAACACTGAAAATGTCTCACCTGCTCTGAAAAAGAGGGTTGGGGGGGAACGGGCAGTCAGGACAGCTGTCCTCTGTGTCACTGGGATGGCTGCACTACACCGCCGTTGATTACCACGAATAACCCTCTACTCTTGAGACTTTGAAAGTGGAAATGGCACCAGAAAGATGATTGTGAGGAGTAAAGTAAAAAAGGGAAAATAACAAAAAAATTCTGTCCACAGAATTGAGGTTTCTTTGTAACACCAAGTTTGATAATCAAACTAGAAATAAATCGAGCACATCTTCACTTTTTCCTTTGTAAGCTGACACACAAATACTGGAGTGGATTTCCTGGTTGCTTTTTAGGGAATATGTCTACTACTGTCTATATTCATGGCAATCTACTTACTATTTTGAATACAATGGAGAAACCTATTCTTTTGCTTTCAGTCACCTGTAAAGCAGTTAGGAAAAGACTTCCAAGATCCCTTATTTATGGCTAAAACACTGCTTATAACTGCAAACCCTCAGGAGGGCCATGCTTTCTGCCTTTTTTTTTTTTAAATTCAGAAGCAAAATCATCCCCTCCCCAAATGCAAGAAAAACAAAACCATATCCCATTTTGATTCCCACCAACCCATCACAGGAAAGACTGAGGGACTGCCATCAACCTCTAGATGGGACTTTCCTGGAGTCCTAGAGTTAACAAAATCAAGAACCTCCGAGAAAGGAACCTGTGTTCACATAGCCAGTTTGGGTGGGGAGTCTAGCCCTGGCTCCCGAAGGGTTTTTGGAATTCATCTGCGCAGCTCGTGGCAATGGTGGGGATGGTGGCCCCAGCCTGGCCAAGGCAATGCTGGCTGCATGGTGCTACAAGCTTCTGATCTGAAAAACTCTAGCCCTAACATGGCTCTGACGCTGGAAAGGACACTGTCAGGGCAACTTCTTAGGAATGGGAAACTGGTTTAAATAATATGAAAATGGAAGAGCTGACTAGGAAACAGGAGGCCTGAGGGCGTGGGAGAGAACATCAGAAGATCAAGTTCCTTTGAAGAGATGCTTTCTGGACTGCCATGGAAGTACTGATTTTTGAAAAATACGGGTCATGCTTGCTCACTGGGAGGGGGAATAGGTTATATCTTTTGCATATAAAAAAGTTAAGGCTATGATCTTTAGTAAGAAGATAGATAGAACTGATAGAACATACCATCACTGAGTATTTCTGACACTAAAAGTGGTTACTAACTCTGAGAATCAACACTGAATATGCACTACCAGTGTATGTTTCCACTGAACTGTTGCAACTTACGGACAAGACACTTCCTTTGGCTGACTTGCCTCACCTCCCTAGACCTTGTTTACTCCCAGATAGATCCAAAATGGCAGGAGAATGTTAATTCAGGTAGCCATGAAAGCACACTGGCTGCTGGTGTGCTCTGCCCACCCTTGCAGAACCGTTTGGAGTGAAGTCACTGGGAAAGTGTGTATAGCAGGCCATCAACCTTAGGTGCTTAGGCTACAGCCGCAAGTCATGTTTTGGTGACAAGGAAAAGGACCCTTTATACCTTAGTGGATTCCTGTACTGCTTGTCTCAATCTGCTCAGGATGTAATGCCTGAGGGATTACAGGGCTTGGAAGAAGTCTTTTTAATGGTATGAACATGA
The DNA here is from genome assembly GCF_014898055.3 of Talpa occidentalis. Classification (NCBI taxonomy): domain Eukaryota; kingdom Metazoa; phylum Chordata; class Mammalia; order Eulipotyphla; family Talpidae; genus Talpa; species Talpa occidentalis. The sequence goes on from NW_023601104.1 coordinate 29,581,445, forward strand.
AGGGCTTTTTTCAACGAACAAATGCTGAGCTAGTGCTTAATGCTAACTCAGAAAGAATTGCTTCAAACAGCTCCCTCCATCTCCTCCGGAAAAAGATCCCTAGGAATCATAGCTCTGAAATGGAGAAAGCTCAAAACTATAGAGCTAGTGGATTTGGGTGGGTGGGTGAAGTGCCCAACCCCAAAAATCTGGCTGAGGTTTATAGTTAAGCAACTATAGCCATGGGGCTAATGACCTGATGGGGATGGAACTGATGGCCACATTGCTTCTTAGGTGTGTGTTTATGTATTATTAATTTCAAGGAAAGTCAACATAATTTCTCAGGCACCTGGGACCATTCTGGAGTTACAAAGGTCCTGGGAGGATCACCACTACTACCCTCCATGCCAGAAGGTCCTGGGGCTCTTCACCTTTGTTATAAAAATCAAATATTTAGTAAAAGATTTGAGGGGGACAGAATGTGAGAACAGTGCATTAGGAAGAACCTCCTCAAATGCTCAGGTTCAATCCCTCAAGAGCTAGCCTTTAAGAATATTTAAGACCAAAAAACGTCACAAGCCTAGTTGCAAGGGGGGTTTGCCCTGCAGCCAAGCTGGCCACTGCCTTTGCTTTTTGTGGAAGCACGAGGAGGAGGGTGGGGAGGCACTTAGTGGCATATGGAGTTTCAGGATGCTCCAGACTTTGCCACCATTTCCCCTTGCCCTCCCTTGAGAGGCAAGGCTTTTGCTATACAGGGATGAGGAAATTAAAATTTCTATATGGGAAGTTAGAGTTGTCCAAATGCCAACTGAGAAACTGTGAAAGTTTTGGTGATGGTGCCTTCATTACTAGGTAATGTCAAGGAAGCAAACCCCAATATTCAAAACCTGTATGGATAACGGGTATGACACCGAGTCTCCCAGCCACACTGATTTGTATGCAGAAAATTTCTTTTTAAAGAAATGAAAAACTACTATCTTTCCATAAGCTAAGCAGGTTTGAAGCCAGTAAAATGACATTTCCTAGCCAAAGCCTAATGGAACAGGTGAAGTGCAATAACTCATTCATGCTAATGCTATTTCTGTTCCACCTAAGGTACATCAGGGACTTGTCAGGAAACACAACAGAAAGAACCCCTACATCCTCTAGTCTAAGTGACAGCCCTACACTCAAGCCAGAGGCAGTGCTTTCTGTGCTCTAAAACTCATCAGACTAAGTCGCTGGCCATTATCTTCCTTGGGTAGTTAGCTCTTTCTACTCCAAGAAACAAGAGCTTGTTCCCTGATGTAAATAATCCTCTTTCCTCTCTGATACCTGGAATGAAAGGTCACTGTTTAGACAAGCCACGGAACTCAAATGAAAACTGAGCATGAGAAGATTGGCTCTCTCTGTTTTTGAGTTTTCAGGCAGTGAGGAAGAACCAAGACCCTCTGTGCTAGTATGTTAGGCGAGCATACCATGGAAGGAGGTGGACACTTCAGTGGGGAGAACATGCTCTAGATACATGGCCACCTTCCAGGAAGAAAACTGAAGACCTTTCATTTCAGTTTCCTTTTCCCTACAATTTCCCAGCACCAACAGACCTTACACTCTTGTTCACTGCAGTCCCATGTATTGAGTCCTAAGTCTACTGCTATTGACCTACTGGGAGAGCATTTGCAGGGGCCCAGTTTGTGATAAGGCAGACCAGCCCAAATGCTGTAACTCAGCTATTGGGGCAGACAGTACACACCAATTTTCTTTTCCTGGCCCTAGGATGCCAAATCCGAGGTTCCTCTGGCAATTGGAAGGCAGGTTCATTTTCCTCCTTTCTCTGTCCACTAGTGGTCATATGGTGGGGCTATTTCATCCTAATTTGGTTCCCCAAGTCACTAAGGAAGTCAGATGGCTATCTAGTTGGAAATCCCTGGCAGTGGAGGAAACAGATCAGATATTCTGTTAAGCATCTCCTTCTCTGGGATAAACTATCTCCTGATCACAGTCTGGCGTGGCGGGCTCATCCTGTGTGCCAGAGAGCTAAGCTGTCCAAACAGCAGGCTGATGAGGTCAAGAGGCTCCAATAGGGACATTCTTCAGCAGCTGAGAAGATGAATGAAAATTCAAGTATGTTTCCTTGCCAACCTGAGTGTTCCACCCAGAATGACAGAGAGTTTGGCTTCTTCTCTTCTGGGTGCTGCAGACCCAACTCTTTCCATTGAGAATGTCCTCTGGACCCATGTTCTCTGTGAATGGCTTGGCTGGCCCCATCCCACTCAAAACAGAAAAAAAAAGTGAAACTCCCAATATAACCAGACACAATATGCATCTGCCATGTTTTTGTTAAAAAAAAAAAAAAAACAACTAAAAGTGCAATAAAGTCAGTTTTTTTTTTTTCCTTTGCTCAGAACAATTTGCATTGTCCTACTACCATCTGGAGAACAGAGTTCATTTGTCAAGAAAGCTAAGAATGCCAACACATAGGGACAGTAGACTGCAGATTTCTCACAGCTTGTGTCCTACAGTGTAACTTCACAGGATAAGGGGAGAGGAAGGGTAACCTGCACCCCTCGGCCAGCTGGGGATGGAGGCTGCACAGGCACAGAGGAAGAGGGAGCCATACTGTCAGTAACAACTGGTAGGTAGAGAAGGCTCTTCTCCAGTCCCCTTCTGCCATCTTCCTCCTACCTTCTTGGCCACACTCCCAGCCTCTAGAGCTCCTTCAGCAGACAAAGACTTGAACTCACAAGCTTTAACGCTGGAGGGGACTGAGGGCAAGAACTAGGGGTAAACTGAGGGGAGGGAAGAGAAGAGTAGTCTCCTTGAGTTTTTGTGAATGACACCTTCACTGTAAACAATAGGAAGGAGAGTCAACCAGGCAGCCCCACGGGCAAGCTAGGAGCAGCAGCTCTGGGACCTGCTCAGAGCCTCAGGCAGGTGGGGACAGCCACTGACCCACTGGGCCTAGGTTGCCCGCACTGGCTCCTTCTGGGGGCATCTGTTTTCTTCTTTTTGGTTTGGATCTCCACCCTCCCCCACAGAGGAGTCCCTTCCAATGACAAATGGCAGGAGCTGCGGGTGCAATTGAGTCAGAGTCCCCAGGTCCTGAGGACTCCTGGGAGGCACTGGTCACTTGTGACGCTGAACAGTCTTCTTCCTTTTCCTCTTGAAGAAACAGCAGCACCTGGAGCACAAGAAACATTGCAAGTCAGTGCAGGAGGTTGGCAGCTTCCGAAAGATTTCTGCCTGCTTCTGCTTATGGCAGGGGATGGAATTCTCCCCCAGCGGCACCCACCCACAGGGTTGCTGGCCATTAACAAATGCACATTTTGGAAGCAGTGGGCAATTCTCTCCAGGAAAGCCAAAGGAAATAGCTGCTTCATTTCACTCTGCAGCCACCAAACCTATCAAATGTAGTAGGCTCATAAGGGTCAAAACAGGCTTTTGAGAAGGACAAAAAGGGCTTATTACTTCCTAGTCTAATACCTTACCCAGATGCTTCATCTCTATCTAATACCTAGCCTGGAGGTACTCTGGGCTACATAAGAATAGCCTGCTCCTTGATACAGAGGAAAAAATTACTTAGGTTCACTGGCAAGTTCTACAGCCAGTGGGGATGGAGTTTACTAAAGGCACACAAATCCCATGGAAAGTATGACTGAACTCTAGAATTTCATGATGTTATCAATGAAGGATTAAGAACTCTCCAGGTCCCAGCCCCACCCCCACTGAGCTACCTCGAGTAGACAAAAGCCCTGACTCATGAATAGTGACAAACCAAGTCCAAATCTCCTGACTGAAATCAAGCACAGCCCGTTCTTCCTTCAGAGAGAGTTGATGCCACAGCCCAGGAGCTGAGTATCAGTTGCAGGATCCTTCTCAATTTATCTTCCTGAGACTACTGCTGCTGTGCAGGTTAGGTTAAAGGACTGCCTTGCCTTAGGGTGGAGGTTTTGCACCTGCTCTCCTCATCGGTCGTGCAACTGCTAACTCCTGGGCAACAGTCACAGTTCTGGCACATCCCTAAGCCAGAGTGTCCCCTCCTTACTCTTTTTGAACAGGAAGCATCTTTTGCTTAGGCTGCAACTACTCCAGAAGGTGGTGATGAGGGCTAGTGCATGGCTAGTGCAAAAGATATGTCCTTTTCAGGAAGCTGACATATGAGAAATGAGAATGTGAGGGGTAGAAGGTGGGTGAATCAAAGATGCCAGGAGATGAAAAGGAATAAAGTTGGAAATATAATGCAGAATTGCTGGACCTTTGAACAAAAAAGCTTTTCTGAGAAAACTATCTTTGGGTCTCTTGTCTGATTCTTCTGGGTTTAATGCCAGGAATATTCATATAGGATTCATACGGGAATAGAGAACTGTTGCCTAATTCCTTCACCCCTAAATTCTCCAGTATAACTAAGATTCCCTCCTTTTTTAAGTCAGAACTTTTGGTACTCATACACCCGATGGACGAATTATTAAAATTTCAGAGAAAGTTTCCTAGAATGCAGAAATAGACATCTACACAACAGCAACACAATGTTCATCTTATCTATAAATTAAGCACTGAAATAAAGGAAATACTAGTGTATTTGGAGACTGAATAAATTCTTTTAAATAAAAATGACTAATGCTTTTGATTGTTTAAAACAGTATTAGTATTAAATGAGACAATTAAATTTCACAGAAGCGCCAGTATTTATTAATAGAGTTCCCTGCTTCCTGTTAAGCATGATCATCTCAGAGGGATCTACTAGCATTTAAGTAAATTTCTCTTTTTATTACTTTTGGAGGAGGTTTTTGTGTTTTTAAGTAAGAGCAGTCATAAAATAATGTGAAATACTTTTTGGCCCATTATAAATTATACAATTTTTTATCAACTCCAGATAAGAATCAGTATCTGCTTACATGCATATCATAACCTCATGTGCAATGCTTAATTCATCTAACTGGAGGAGTCTGCTAAGGTTTATAGACCCAGATTAATTTTTGCTAATAACTATAGCTAAAGCTTCAAACAATAGCAGAAGCTTTTAATAATTCTACCCAATCTGCTCTTCAACCCTTGGGTTTCCTTGGTGACTAAAGCAACAGGAAATGTTAATTTGGATTAGAATCTGGACCAAGTCCACTGACAGACTATATAATAGTTATTTTCCTCTCAGAAGAGAATGAAGGAAAGTGATGAACCCTCTTCATGTCTTAGGTTTCCTTTTAGTTGATGCTTTGACTGGATGATCATAAATTTGTGATGTGTAATTGATGTAGTTCTCCTCTTTACAAGTCAGCAAGTGCTCTTCCCCCAGGCCTCTGAGCCATTACCTTTGTCATACCGTTCTCTCACTATGTCCTGGGTTGTCCCCTTTTGCTATTCCTTTGCTATTCTGCTCTTCTTTGCTGTATTTGTATTCTCCCCTGTTGTAATACTTGGTTCAGGTTCCATGGTATTCATGAAGACCTCCCTGACCATCCCTGTTCACAGTGATCTCAAGGGACAATAATGTAAATGTCTTGGAGAACTACATGTTTTATTCAAATACGTGTATCTTATCTTTCCAGCCAGCTCATACCTAAACTCTCTGGGCCAGGCTTTGGGACCCATAGAGTTCCAAGCACAGAGTTGGATGAGCACACAGTAGGCCTGGTATTTGCAGTAAGGATCATGTGAACTGACATCTCACAAGAAAAGACAGACCATAGTAATGTCAGATTATGCAGACACATATTTGCTAAATAAATGGGCCAAATGTGCTTTGAAGTCAGAGACTATAAACTATCTCCATACAACCTAGTTGTTAATTTCAATATAGCCCTATTCCAGAGAAATCCCACAAGCAACTAGGCCTAGACAGTTGGGGTTCAGAAACTGGTGGCCAACCCAGTCACCAATGACAAGCAGAAACAAGGTAGTTACAGAGTCCAGAAGGCTGTCATCAGTACAGAGAATATGACCTTATGCATTCAGACAAAGAGGGAGAGTTAACAGTTTCAGATTGGAACAGACCGACTAGCTCAGGAACACCTGGAAGGTCACAGACAGTGTCCAGGAAGAGGGCTGGGAAAGGGGCGCTGTCCTGCAGCAAGAATGTGACTCACCAAACATTAATTTTTCAGGGCATCTCCTCCCATACACCCCATAGAGTTTCTAAGAAGGCTTTCAAGAAGTCTTTCCCAGGAGTGGGAAGGAGAGGCTCCATATCTCATAGACAAATTAGCCTTTGACCCACTATATTCTCTTATAGGAAAGAAAAAGAAAGAAAAAACAGACAAAAAACTCAAACAACAACAAAATGTCCATCTCTCCCCCCAAAAGGAGTTCTCTTTCTTCAAGAGATTCCTGTTTTATAGATGGAAGAACCAGGTGAATCAGACAAGATTTTTCCAAAGCAGCCAATTTCCAGGTCAGAGACCAAGCTGCAGAATATGAGATGTTCTGGCAACACTTATCTTTCAGGTTGAGAAATAACCTAAACAACTGATAGAGTAACCTCATCCTCCTACCTCTGTCCCTTTCTGTCTGATAATAATATCTGGTTGTACTAATTTGGGAGAAAATTCGCTCAGCTAACAATAAATAATTTTGGATACCATGGGACACTGTTTTGACAGAAGGAGGCAGCAATTGGGTAGGTTTAAAAGGAAAGATGGAAGAGATTGATTCCTGGGTATAGGCCTACCCATCCCCACCTTGTAGATTTAGTTCCCCAGTCTGGGTAGTTATGGCACAAGGTGGCATAGGGAAGCCATTCAGTGTTCCTAAGGCATTTTGTTTGGCTTGGCCAATCCCAGCCTAGTCTGGTCCGCTCCCCTAGCATGTGGACTGGAGAGAGGGACTCACCACAGGTTGAGCATTTTCAGGCAGCTACAGAGTATATAAAGAGAAAAACACAGAAAGGAAGAGAAAGAGAGATATTAGTCCACAGAGGTGAGAGGGAAGCGACTCCCTGTGAGCCATGCAAACATGCAGTATGTGTCTGTGTTTACTTTCTTCCTCTGTCGAGGTAGGGTGAGTAGGCCCAAGCCATTTGATCCCCACACTGAAGTGGAGGGGACAGGAGCCTGATAGAAGTATCAAAGTGGGAACTGGAATTGCCTTCTCAAGGGGTAAGGCAAAACAGAAAAGAGTGGGGAGTTCCAGGGTGGGCTTTCCTGGGCAACTTCCAAGAAGAAGAAAGAACATATGATCCTGCATGTAAGAATTCAATCAAATACCGAGGCCGTGTCATTTTGGTTCCCACAAGAAGTCTTACTGTATGATGTTAATCTCCCAACTATTCTGAGGGAGAGAGAAGGTATCAGACCTTCAGTAAGTCCACAGAAGGGCTTAAATCTCACTCCTGTTAATTGTTAAGGGAAATGAGGTCCACAATTGCTAGGTTATAACTAAAGTCAGAGCTACCACAAAATTCCTGTGTTCTTAACCCTAACAAAAGTCAACCATAAAGCTGCCTTGGCTCACCACCTTTCCAATCACACTTAAATAAGACTTGAGTTCTATAGCTAGAGAAAAAGAGATGGTTGATGTTCATTTGGTATATAAAGCAAAAACCAACACTCTGTTATTTCAATCTTCCTTCAGACAAAACAAGCTGGGTGAGAAACCCCAAAACAGAATCTTACAAGTGAAGGTATCACACAGTCTCCTCAGTACCCAAGAGCTGAATCTTAACATAAGTGACAGCACCCTTTTGTCGCACAAAGAAAGGGCAAAAGGCATCACTGCTGCATTCAATGAGGGTTGGTTGGGGCACTTCGTATTTTCCAGCTGTGACTTCTCCCCCTGAAAATGACCAAGCACCTGGCTACTATCCAGCTCTCTCTTCCCCTCCGTATACACAGAAGACCAAGAAGGAAGAGACGTGGCTATGCCTTAACATCTCTTAACAAGTTGGATTGGTAGCTCAAGAAGTCACTAGGGAAACCAACAGACAAACACTCTGAACTATGAGCTTTTTGGATGACATTCAATCAAACACAATTGCTCCCCTCTGGTTTCCACACCTTTGCTGCCACCTTTAAGGAGGTAGCAGCAAAGAAACATAGTGGTTCTTTTTGCCAACTCCATAAACTTTTTATATCCTAGGATTTAGATGATAACAGAACAGAAAACACCAGATTGGAATCTCTTTGTGTGAATGGCCCCCATCTTACACACAGGACACAAACACCATACCACATACAAAATTAGTGTACACACTTACCAAATGAAATGAGATGAATGGGTTCCAAAGATAAACCTGTATAGTGCATATTATAAGGCTAAAAGCCTATTCACTCGTGGTATTCAAAGTATGCTATTAATACAGAGCCTTCAAAGCAATAGTCAGAAAGGTGATGTGTGAGTGAAGTGGGGGTGAGGATGGGGATGGCCATCTTTCAAGCCCAGACACTAGATCAGATACACCTAGTGTAGGTATTTGCAACCGGCTATATTTGAATCACCTGAGCTTTTACAGTTCTTCAGGGCACATTCCAGACAAATTAAATGAAACACTCTAGGACCTGGGTTCAGGTATTTGTATTTTCTAACATGCCCAGGTGACTCCAAAGTGCAGCCAAGGTTGAGAACCCAGAGGTAGCTTATTTGGAAGAATGAAGTTTTGTTATGGAAACTGAAAAACTATGAGTATCATTAAAATTTCCAAAGTTCCTGCAAATGAAGAGCATGTTTGTCTACTAAAAACGGTTTCCTCCTGGCATTAAAAACTCCCCCTGCCCTCCTTATGGGAAAAGAACATTTGAAGCTGCCTATAGGCAAGAGGGACTCAACAGGAGAGAGTCTTTGGACATCCTCAGTTTTTCTACTGGGTAGAATCCTCAAGTCCTGGTTTTCCAAGGAAAAGGACCTCTTGCAAGCAAAGCGAGCTCATCATAAGGATGGGCAAGAAAGCAGAGGAATGGGGGTAGCATGGACGACCATGCAAAGTATATATCTCTGGAAGGAAGAAGAATGCAGGTCGGGTTCACTGGCCTCTCACTGCCTTATGCCTATACGTCTAAGAATGTTATGTCTTTTAGTTAGGCTATTTGGGGACCCAAGAGACAACCTGGGCACAATATCTCTATCAATATGTTGTGTGCTTCAGAGAATAAGATACTTGCATAGCCTGAATGTTCTCAGAGGGTTATACAAGAGGTGGTCCACATCAGGCGTGGCAGCACCTGCTGATTCGTCAAGAGCCCCTTTCTCTCACTACCTCATGTCTTCTTGGGGTTAAATCTGGATCTAAATTTGGAATGGGACAAAAAAGAGAAAGAAGTGATAGGAACTGCTGACTTTGTAGCAGAATGGGCAGTTATTTCACCTTCCACCCAGATTCTAAGAGTTTAAACACAGACCATGCAGAGAGCAGCAAGAGACAGGCAAGGCAAGACATACACATGCAAGAGAAGCAGAAAAGGGAGTGGGGCAACCTCCTTACCCTCTGGTTAGTGATTTCCTTTCCTTTCCAAGACTCTCACTCACAGGTGCAGGAGTATTTTTCTTTCTTGACTTTTGTGAGTCTTTCTGAACTCAAAATCGTTTAAGGGAGAACAGAACAGTTCTGAAACCCTTGCTCCAGGACTATACCACACCGAGTTGTTAGCTAAGAGCCAGAAATTGAATGCTGCTCAGCATGGTCCAGAAGCAGACTTTTCTCTGTCTTCCATATGGAACAAGAAGTTCCAGGGCCCCAAGAGGCCCATGGTTACTATCTAGTGTAGTTCTCAGGTCATGAGTCTTTTGATTCACTATGTCCTTTGCCCCATGTGGACTGGAAAAATGTGATTGTCTTCCCAGAAATCACAGCTAAAGAAGGGCAGCAGCAGCCTTAAGGTACCATGCAAAAACAAAATGGTCCAAAGAAGAAAGCTGTGGATACAAGCATGAGGAGACCAGTCTGAAATGAGCAGCACACAGAGAAGAGGAGACAGAGAAAAGATTTCAACCTATGACTCAAGAGCCCCCTTGAGAAAGGAACGTACTTAGCTTCCTCCACTACCTCCACCTCGGCGTGAGCTGTGATTGGAGCATTGGAGTGGGCTCCTGTGGGGTCATCAACGTTCAGCTCTCCGTTGGTAGAGCTAACCACCTGAAAAAGAAAGACAGAGTGTGACACATACCATGGCAATAAGGAGTCAGTCTCCTGCCAGTGCAAGAAAGGGTCACTAAGGGAGATCTAGTCTCTAGCTTAGGCACTAGTCAGGCAGTCTCTAGAGTGTTTTCCTGGGTTGAGGGACCAACTGTCCTAATTTAGAGAAGGCTCCCAAACCTTTATCATGCGAGAACACAAAAGTCAACAATGTAATGATTTAATGGTAATTAGCTCCCATACTGAATGCCTACTGTGTTTGGCACTCTGCTATATTGTGTGTGTGTGAGAGTGTGGAATCTGTAAATTCAATCCTCACAAAAATTCTATGAAATAGGTCATGTAACTCTCTTTAATTCTACTTGTCTCAGTGTATTATGCTATAAGTATATATATATAGATATAGTGATGATGTTAAAAAATTCTAAAAAGGAAACCAATAGTGGGCACAAGAAACTACAAGCAATCACACTTTCCTTCAGAAATTTCTTCATGGCTTTGATCACTGGTTTGAAGTTACTCAAGTAACAAAACTGCCACATGTGCTCTGGGTGAGAGGGCAGACGGTAAGGAAACGCTCTCCCTTGGAAGGCCAGTCTTATTTCAACAACCTTTTATTTCAGGTTCAGTGTCATCCCACTTCTCACTGATGGTCCCCGAATTGTAACTGAAGGCTCTCACTCCTGTCATCTGGGTATTGTGGAACCGAGCAGGCTTCTCTTGCTTGTGCAGCTGCTTCTGCCACCTGGTTTCATTTCCAGCACATGATTCCTGCTTATGTGGGTGCTGGGGAGTGGGAAAAGGGACCCCGCTGGACAAATCACTCTGCTGTTAAAGACCTTGGCTGAAACATGGAAGAGAACCACAAAATAGGATAAATGGTTCAGATATCATATGCCCTTGGATAAGTAACTTCATCTATTTGAGACTGTTTCTTACTAGCTGAGATGAGCATCACACTAGAAAATGAACGAGACAGTGTCTGCTACAATGTGTACAACAATGGAGGCAGCAGAGCACAGTAAGTAAGCAAGGGGTTCTACTTAGTCCTGGATTTGAACCCACTTACTTGCTGTGGGTCCTTGGGCATGATCCTCAATCTTTCTTTGCCTGAGCTTCCTAATCTGTAAAATGGGGAAACAATGCTGCTTACCTAATTGGGTTACTGTGCAGACAATCCATAAAAAGTGATTAGCCCAGTGTCACAGTACACGGTAATGGCTCAATAAATGTTCATATTACTGTTATTCCCCCTCCACTAATGTTATTCTTCTCTCCCTCTACATCTCGGGTCCTCACCAGCAATTAAGCAGCAATTAATGTGTAAAAGCTTCCTATATAGTCATAAAGAGGAAGGTAGGAAATGTTTAGTATAAGCAGCTTTTGGGGTAAAGAGAAAAAGTGAATACTACTTACTAGCAGTCTCAATGCATGTTAAAAAAAAATTAAAACAATACTATATGGTTGGTCAAAGAAGCCTACATTTGAACTTAACCAAGGGAGACCCAAATTTCTTCTAGTGATCAAATTTAGCATCTCTGATTAGTGGAACTACTTAACCTTATTTATCTCCTGACATGACATAATGTTAGTATAAATACTGTATAGTCAAAGGTTTTACCTCATAATGACAAGCATGAAAGTAATGTAAGTATTACAAAAAAAAAAAAAAAGACATATCAAAAATGTGGGATATTCTCTAGGACAAGTCTGGATGCTTCAAAAACAAAACAAAACAAACTTATATCTTAAAAATCTTTTTTTTTCCTTTTAAGAGAGGAGTGACTTACAGACTGAAAGAGACTGAAGAGGCATAACAATCAAATGCAATGCATGAAACTTGATTAGATTCTGAATACTAAAAATTTGGGGGACAACTCAGGGAAATGTGATATGGACTGTACGTCAAATATTATGGAATTTTTATTACTATTCTTAGATATGACAATTGTTATTGTCTTTGTTCTTAGGAGATTCAGGCTGAGTATTTTGAAATGAAATGTAAGGATTCACTTCGAATAGTTTAGCAACAATACCCTTCTCCACAGAATTAAAGCAAATAAGACAAATATCTTAATATTACTTGTTAATTTAGGTTGAGAATTTATATAACTTTAATGCATCCCACGCATCCCTCCCCACCTTTCCTGTACACCTTTTCTGTAGACTTGAGAATTGCAAAATAAAAAATTGACAAAAGCTCAGTGAAAACAAGAAGTTGAAGAGAGAGGGTTTACAAATAGGAAGACCACAGATCCTGCACTAAAAAATGCTATCCTAGTCATTTCTCCATCCTCCATTTGCTTCTTGTGAGCACATCCTGTTACCCACTAGTGATAATACCTCTAAGTTTACTCTGAGCACAATGGTTAAAGGAGAAATCACTGTTAAGTTTGTTAATGAATAATTCAGGTACTAGACAAGATATAAAATACAAAGTCTTGGATTCTACAACACGAACAAAGCAGAAGCAAGCATCACCACTGTGAGTTACCTGGCGACTCTAGGTCATGGTGTCTGCTTACCAAATTTCACATGTCTGATACGCTTTAATTCCTCCTTGCTATGAATTGCCACTTGGCCTACAGGAAATGGCACTGGGTAATCTAAAGAAGAGCAGGTTATTCCAATTTTAGAGATTTGACATCTTGTCTATATCAATGACCATCTGATCCTGAATGACTCAGGCACAAATGGGAATCTTACTGCCAGTTGTATAACCTTAAATTTAATAGCACCTAAATTACGCTTGAGAATTAATGCACTAATTTGAGCTTTTAGATCACTCACTTAACTATTTCAGGTTGCAGGTACAATTTCTCAAACCACTGGCTGGGCTCAAACTCAGGCCATAGCAGTGATAGCACTGAGACTTAACCCCTAGGCCAACAGAAAGGCCCACCATTTCTGAGGGATATTTATCTGACACTAGAGTCACTCTATCAGAAAATACAAAGGTTTAAGATTTTGATAGTGACAAATTACCCTCCATAAGAATTGTAATTGATATTACATTTATTGAAATCAGTATTACCATTGTTGAAATCAATGGTAGATCAGGGGCCTCCCTGGTGGCGCAAGGGATTAAGTCTTAGCACTATGAAACAATCTGCAGCTACTACAGCATGAGTAGTAGCTCTTGGCCAGGGAGCTGACCCAAATGGCTTGGCAGGCCTTTCCTGTCTTGCCCACTTCTCTCTTCAGCATTGTATTTCAGTCAATCCACGTGTTCTGCTCCCCACTTTGTCTCTGGTGAATCCTCTCACCTCTCCCAGCAGCTCTGGCCTACACCCCAGCTCTTGTATACATAAATTTAAAAAACAACAAAACAAAATAATGGTAGATAAATGTTATTTTTATACTTAAAAATTTTTACAAATGGGTGGGGACACTAAGTGTGGATCTCACTGCAGAAGGATCTGCTGGGTCACTTCATCAGGGAAACCCTGTTATCAGTATGTTCAATGTTTTCATATGGGCTGGTCAGAGTCCCTAAGACTGATGTAATCGCCTGCCTGAATATCATCATTCTGAAACTAAATGGGGGAAGAAGGCAGTCCAGTATGAATACTTTTTTTCTTTTCATTTTTTTGCACACAATTCTTATTTGTGTTTATATCCCACTCAGTAGCCTATACTACTGTCCTTCTTTTCTGAACACAACACAGCCCTTTAATGTCAGATGAACTCACCTTTCCTTAGCACACATTCATTTAATCTCCTGTTTTCAATATAATACTTTCCTCTAATTGCCTTGTACCCCCAAACCTAGAGCCCCTTTATTTTGCCTTCTCCAGAGAAGAAATCTTTGTTTTTGCTGAGGGAGGAGGAATACATCTAGAAGTCTATAGCTTCAAAAACAAAACAAAAACAAAACTTTCAACCAATCTTTATTTTAACGCGTGCCCTTCCACACCTTCCTCTCCCTATATTAGGCTAATTCCTGAACCTTTGGGAGTTTTCCAAGGAAAATAGACTCCTTAGGCTTTTCCGTTATTGGTTCATGATTCCATTGTTTTGAGATTCTCAGAAATCCATTTTCTTGGGCCTGCCCAGCTGCTTTCTGGCTTCTAACATTTGTCACTGTTTCTGTCTCTTCTGTTTTCTCTCTCCATATATGGATTTATGCCTTAAAACTCCCTTTACCATTCTTCTAGTGTTGGATTAGGAGAGGGTCAGAGTAGATCTGTTATTTTTTACCTATATGCTCCTGTGAGGTTTTTATAGATGAAAGTTTTGTACTAACTTCCTATAGAAAAACGATCTTCAGTGAATCACTGCCTGTAAAGGCATATCTTGGACAACCAGGCCTGCTAAAAGTGCATTTCTATATGCAACAGGTTTATCTTCCCCTTTGTAAGAATTTATATTGGTAGCTCTGGGATTACTTGTGGTGGGTTCACTTGAGGTGGTGTCACTTACCAGTATGAAAGCAATACTTAGGTTAAGATGATCAGATAGTGATATATAAGGAAAACTAAAAGACACAAGATATTCTTAGGACTAGAGTGAACAGAGATTCAAAATAATCCAAATGAAATCAGAAACAATTCTCCAAAACCACACTTATACCACAGAGAAAAATGCAACAGCCAGATTTCTAACATTCTCACCTTATCATGCACTAAGGCACAGATCATCATGGAAGGAGCCACATATGCAGTCCTCTGTTCTCTAGTCCTTTAAATACTAGTCCAAAAAATACTAACTATATGTTTCAGATCTTTAGAACTCACAGATTTGGCACTAACACAATACTACTTTTTTATTTTTATGGTTTATCCCTAGTGGTTCAAGGTTGTAGGATTAGTTTAACCAAAAATCAACATCAGAGATAATATAGATGTTTCTTAGTCAATGAGAACAAGCAACAATCATTAACAAGTGACTCTTACAAATCATCTAGGCAGAAAATCAGTATACAAATATTTCAGTTAACTACAGAAGAGGCTCAACCTCACTGTAAGTTTCCATTCCAAAGGAACCCAGGTTTCAGAAGCAAGCCAACATTCTACCAATAAAGCTGGGATGGCCAAGAAAATGCAGTAAAGGCAGTAAGTACCTGCACTGATCCCCCATGGCGGTCTGCAGCCAAGTGAGACGTCAGGTATGAGGTATTGGTCTGCCGGCTGGGCTGGATTTCCCACTCTCCTCGACGCTCTGATGATGCAGTCTGCTCAGGCATGAGGCAGCATGAGAGCAAGATTATGGAAGGAAAGATGAAGCAACAGCAAGCAATAACAAAATCAAGTACATTGGTGTCCCTGAGGGTTTGTTTTTTATTTCAAGTTGACTGCTGCAAAGCACCACGTTAGCCTGCCCACATTCATTTCAGCCAACACATGACTATCTATAGCACATCATCTTCACCCAGACAAAGATGAACAATAATTAAGAGAAAATGGGGGAAAAAACAGAAGTTTGAATCATTTTTTTAAGGATTGCATAATGGTAAAAATTCAATAGCCACTAAGCAGATCAAATTCAGAATAAGAAGATTGTTGAACAGTCATACCTAAAATCACTTCACTGATTAAAGATCTATCTACATGGACAGTTCTCAAAGCAGAAAATATCAGGTATTAGGATCAAAATAATATGACTTTTCCTTAAGTAGCGAATCTTCTATTCTCGAAATAAACCTTCACAAGACTTTCTACTAACATAAAATGACAGTGGCAGTGGTTGAAATACATTTTCTTATCTAAAAGAATGAATAAAGCCTAATTTTAAAAGCAAATTCATATGTTAAGAGAATGAAAAGATGGTGGAACAAATAAACAAAACACATTACAACATTTTTCTGATTCCTAAAGTGAACAGTTCTAGTCTGGAATTAGAAAAAGTTTCTAGTTATGACTACTGTGATTTTCCTTCTTCTAGAAAACAAAGGCAGATTTTTTTCCCAGGAGAAGTAGGGCTTTCATATTCACAGCAACATGGATGGAACTAAAAGGAATTATGCTCAGTGAAATAACCCAGAAGGAAAAAGAAAAATATCGGATGGTTTCACTTATAACAGGAATATAAGGGAACTAAATAAGACATCAGTGTAAAAAAATAACAGTACAAAACACAACAAAGCAAAAACAGACAATTATAAATCAGAGACATCCTGCAGGGGAGGAGGAGGGAGAGGGAAGAGGGAGGGAGGGAGGAGCACAGGGGACTGAGGTGATGGTGCATGGGTGCACTGGGGAAGGAAACTCTATGGGGATTACACCTGAGAGGGTGGGGGTGGGAAAATATTGTTTAAAAATTAACAATGATGTAAAAAATAAAAACAAACAAACAAAAAAAACAAAAAAAAAAAAGAAGAAAAGTAGGACTTTCAATTCAAACCCTCTTTTGGGTTCTGCTTTATCCTTTGTTGTCATTCAGGCTCTCTTCATTCCTTTACTTGTTTTAGCTCTCACTATTCTGATCTTGCTTATATGTGATTTTTGTTTTGAAAGAATCTGTTTAGATGTCTCTTTCCCTGTGCCAGATGGTTGAGGAGGTGTTAAAATCATGATGCTCGGCTGTAACAATTCTAAGGCTCTCCAAAAATGGAAAATGAGGAGTTCAAGAGGCAGCAAAGGAGGATTAGTAAATCAAATTTTAATTGCTGCTGATATAAACAGCAGCAGGGGTTGTGATGTGATATTGCTGCTCTACATGAAAACAAGTCAGGACGCTATAAATCTTAGAAATGTTCAGAGCTATAAATGTTGTGCTCTATAAAAAAGAAAAGTGAAGCAGTGGTTTGAGGTTTATATTCACTCTCCCTCTCCCGTATGTCATTGACAATTGTTTAAGCTCATCTGTAAGTCACCAAAATGTCTCATATACCAGCTATAACTTACTTATGTTCTCTATTAATGGAATATGAAGGCACATGAGGAAAAGCACTTTGAGGAATTCTGGCCATTTTTTCTGATATTGCTGAGGGAATTGAGCTTATGCTGTAAGAAGGCAGCTATATATTAACTTGAGAGCTATACATGCTCACAAAAGGGGGGTTTGGTTTTAGCTGCTAGGAATATTCAAGAGAATCAAAGCTACCCAAGATATTATTCTCTTCCAATTATTTCTGCCAACAGAGGTTCAGATGTTTCATTTTCTAAAATAAGACTGTGGCATAAAACATAATGATAACTATGTTATAAACTTATTGACAGTGTCTATATTTGGAGGGCATTTAATCTCACTTCTTTTCTTTTTTTTTTTTTAAAGATTTATTTATTCATGCATACAAGTAACAGAGTACAGGCCAGATATGCGGGAGGGTGAGAGGATCACCAGAGACAGAGCAGGGAACAGAACAGGCAGACTGACCAAAATACACAGCTGAGGGGAGCAGCAGGCAAGACAGGGAAGGTCTGCCGCACCAGGTGGGTATCTCTGCAGCCGGCTGGATCGAACCCACACTGCAGAGGCTGCGGACAGCTTCACAGCGCTGCGCTCAACTGCCTGCGCCACCAGGGAGGCACATAATCCCACTTATTTTCACTACTAGAGATCTGATAATCAATCTGCTCTAATATTAGAATATTTATAACTAGTATCTGTTAGTGATAGCCTCTTTTGTTCTCTTTAGAGGACCTTTCTGTTTTGGAATATTTAAGTACCTAAACTATTACAGAACTGTCAGCTACCAAAAAATGTAGATGCTTAAAAAATATTCAGATATTTATAAGTCATTAAGTGTTGTTTTGAGTTCTATGACATATATGATCAATACAATTAGTTCTCTCATAAAGGTTCTCTGTTTTGCATTTGCTTTTAAGGCAGATACACTTGAGAAAGCCAAGAAATGTACATAAAACACTGATATGTGTTTAAACTTAACAAAACCCTGGACAGTTGATTGACTATCATTTCTTTCTTTTACTGATACAAGTATCAGAAGTCTGGTTTGATGCTACTGTATGATTCACAGGACTACGTACTTATTTATATCAACTAAACAACTTGAGCTAAGCAACTTTTTTGAAGAATTAAGATTTCTGTCTACACAAAAATAACAAGACATTTTTCAAAGACTTTAAAGTCACACTCCATCTCCATTCTCAAAGAAATGTGCTATTTTTTTAAATAGTGCTTTTTTTAATAATTAATTTTTTTACATCATTGTTCATTTTTAGTTTTTTATTTAAAGATTCATCTATCCATGCATACAAGAACTGGGGCACAAGCCACAGGTATGGGTGGATGAGAGGATTCACCACATACAGAGTGGGGAGAAGGACAGGCAGACAGTCTGAAATACACTGCTGAGGGGAGCAGCGGGCAAGACAGAAGAGGTCCATTGCGCCATATGGGTTGCTCCCTAGCTGGTCAGAGGATTGAACTCAGACTGCTTCATAGTGCAGTGCTTAACCCCTTGCGCCACCAGGGAGGCCCCATTGTTCATTTTTAAACAATATTTGCTTCCCCCACCCCCTCAGGTGTAGTCCCCAAAGAGTTTCCTTCCCCAATGCACCTGTGCACCATCACCTCAGTCCCCTGTGCTCCTCCCTCCCTCCCTCTGATCCCTCTCCCACTTCCTCCCCTGCAGGATGTCTCTGATTTATAATTGTCCATTTTTGCTTTGTTGTGTTTTGTGCTGCTAGTATTTTTTTTACACTGATGTCTTATTTGGTTCCCCTATATTCCTGCTATAAGTGAAACCATCTGATATTTTTCTTTTTCCTTCTGGCTTATTTCACCGAGCATAATTCCTTCTAGTTCCATTCACGTTGCTGCGAATGGCATGATTTTATCTTTTTTGATTGATGAATAATATTCTATTGTGTATATATACCACATCTTCTTGATCCAGTCATCTATTTTTGGGCATTTGGGTTGTTTCCAGGTTTTACCTATTGTAAATAGTGCTGCAATAAACATAGGGGTACAGGTGCTCTTTTGAATTAGTGTTTTTGTGTCCTAAAAACCAGTGTTTTAGATCCCTAAAAGTGGAATTGTTGGGTCATGTGGTAGCTCCATTTTTAGTAGGCTGAGGAACCTCCAGACAGCTTTCCATAGTGGTTGGACAAGTTTGCACTCCCAGCAATGCAGGAGAGTTCCTTTTTCACCACATCCTTGCCAACATTTGTTGTTACTTGTTTTTTGATATGTGCCATTAAATAGCACATTTTTAAGAGGGGGGGAAAATGCTAACATTGCAGATTATATCATAAGTGCTTCCACTGTGACAAATGAGGAACACACTGCACCACAGTATTCCCCTCCAGCACCTGCTATATCCACTGAATGCAGCAAAATCAAGTGACAGGCATGAAACCTGATACTATTGGCTTACTATCTAGAGAATTTTTTTTTCATATAAAGCTTAGACTGCTATCGAGATGTTGACATCATGAAAATGGTCATCTGTTAGTTTTAGTTTTTTTAAATATTTTTATTTATTTATTTTGCATAGAAGAACTGGGGTGCAGGCCAGAGGTGGCGGGGGGTTTGTCAGGGGATTGAGAGGGTTCACCAGATACAGAGTGGGGAGCAGAAAAGGCAGATGCACAGGCAGAATGGCATGATTTTATCTTTTTTGATTGATGAATAATATTCTATTGTGTATATATACCACATCTTCTTGACCCAGTCGTCTATTTTTGGGCATTTGGGTTGTTTCCAGGTTTTACCTATTATAAATAGTGCTGCAATAAACATAGGGGTACAGGTGGTCTTTTGAATCACTGAAATACACTGCTGAGGGGAACAGTGGGCCAGACAGGAGAGGTCTGCAGTGCCATATGTGGGTCAGCAACCTGGCCAGGGATCAAACTCAGGCTATAGCAATATAGCCTCAGCCAGCAGCCTGTGTTTGCCACCAATCTGTTAGTTTTAGAAAGCAATTATGCGTGTAGGAGCTAGGTGAAACCAAATAATGTCAACAACTACCATATTCTCCAAGTATACCTTCCCTTGAAAAGTGTTGTAAGCAATTCTGTGTACAGAGGAGTTATGACTATGCACAATCAGCACAGGAGCTATCAATGGTTATACTAAGTAAACCAGTAGAGGAGATTGAAATGAAAACCCTACATATTTAAGATTGATCATGCATTCATTTATCTAAAAGCTAATCAGAAATTCCATGGCTAAAAGAGTCATTCAACAAAATCAATTTCTCCGCATTACTTAAAATGGAAAGGTCTGCATGATATATTTAAGTCCCCAAAGGCAGGAGCTAGAATCTCAAGTAGTAGAAATTCCTTGGGAGAATGTTTTAAAATTTTAAGTTGTGATTGTATTACCTGCAAGGAAATGCTTGGTTTATCATGCAGTAGGTCAATGGGGAAACAAGAAAGCAGCAATCCAACACCTAATATATTAGAGGCAAAACTAACAAAACACTTAAGGGAAAACATAGAAACCTGGTTAAAAAAAAAAAAAAAACCACATCACCTGTACTCAGGACAGAAGAAACAGATCTCTGCCAGCACTCATTTGGAAGGGATGGGTGGACAGACCGTGGGGAGACTGACACTAATAAGAGGGCAGGAAAACATAGTCTGAAAATACTGCAGACACTACCCTTACTTATTGCTTGAAAGTTATTTCAAATCCTTTTTGGAGATAATGCTATTGTTGTGAAGCAAAAGATAGGCAAACATCTTTCTCCTGCTATAGCAAACTCATGACCAGATCCTATTATTCATAAAAACTTATTTTGATAAATTAATTTTGATTACATTTCATTTCATGTTTATGAAGCCCAAAATACTTTTAAATCTTTTGAAAAATTAATTATATATTGAGGTGACAATAGTTTACAACATTGTAAGAGTTGAGGGTATAGATTCACACCTCTTCAGATATATGTCACCACATCACACCCACCACTTAAACACCCATAATATTCTAAGACAATTCTCCCCTCCCCCCATTGGCTCACCCTCCCCACCCAGAAGTCTCAATTATGCAGTCAAATTCCTAGAATTTGTTTTGGTTTACTTTTTTCAGTTCCTTTGTATTGTTTCTCTATATTCCACTTATGAGTGAAATCATGGGTATTTGTCTTTATTCTTCTTATTTTACTTAGCATAACCTCCTTCAGTTAAATCCATGTCAGAAATGACAAGATTTCATCTTTTTAAAATTTTTTTAATTGTTTTTTTTTTTAATAGAGGCATGATTTATTTATTTATTAATTTATTTGTTTGTTTGTTTATACAAGCACTGGGTACAGTCAGAAGCGCAGGAGGGTGAGAGAATTCACCAGAGCCAGCGTAGGGAGCAGAGCAGGCAGAAGGACAGAAGTACACTGCTGAGGGGAGCAGCGGGCGGCAGGAGAGGTCTGCGCGCCATGTGGGACCCTCCTCTGGTGGCCGGGGAGCAGCCGGGGATCGAACCGGTGCCGCAGAGGCCACGGGCAGCTTCGCAACCCAGCGCTCAACCGCTGCGCCACCGGGGAGGCCCGATTTCATCTTTTTTTAAAGCTAAATATTCTATTGGGGCCTCCCCGGTGGCGCAAGGGGTTAAGCTCCACACTATGAAAAAATCCACAACCTCTGCATCATGAGTTCAATCCCCGGCCGGCCAGGGAGCAACCCACATGGTGAGACAGACCTCTTCTGTCTCGCCTGCTGCTCCCTTCAGCAGTGTATTTTGGTCAGTCTGCCTGTTCTGTTCCCCATTCTGTCTCTGGTGAATCCTCTTACACACCCGCCCCCCCCATACCTCTGGCCTACACCACAGCTTCTGTATGCATAAACAAATCTTTTTTAAAAAAAGCTAAGTATTCTATTGTGTTTGTAAGTGTGTGTGTGTGTACACACCTCTCTCTATATATCTATATATACACACATCTTAATTCACTCATCTTTTGTTGGGCACTAAGGTTGTTTCCATTACTTTGCTACTGCAAATAGTACTGCAACAGGGGAGCATATGTTCCTTCAAACTAGTGTTTTTGTGCTCTTGGGATAGATATGTAGGAGTGGGATTGCTGGGTTGTAAATTTATTTTTATTTCTTTATTTTTAGGTAGATCTATTTTTAATATTTTCCAGAAATCTCCATACTGTTTTCATAGGGGCTGCATCAGTCTACATTCCCATCAGTGTGTCTTCTCCACACCCTTGCCAGTATTTGGTGCTACTGGTCTTTTTGACAAGGACCATTCTCATAGGAGGTGGTATCCCATTTTGGTGTGATTTGCATTTCCCTGATGACAAACATTTTTTTCATGTACCTGTTGGCCACACTTCTTTAGAGCAGTGTCTGTCTAGCTCTTCTGTCCATTTTTAGTTGGCTGTTTGTTTTCTTGCTGAGTTGTAGGAGTTCTTTCTAGATCTTGGACATTAGCCCTTTGTCAGATGTATTATGTGCAATATTTTCCCCCACTTAGTAGGTGTCATTTCGTTTATGAAAATTTCTTTCACTGTGCAGTTAGTGTGATGTAGTCTGTCCCATTTGTTTACTTTTGTTTTTATTTCCCTTGCTGTTGGAGTCGAGTTCCTAAAGACTTCCTAAAACCAATATTGTAGTGTTTTGCCTCTGTAGTTTATGGTTTCAGATCCTACAGCCAAGTATATTCTATTTTGAGTTAAGTTTTGTATATGGTTTGAGACAGTGATCTTGTTTCATTCTTTTGTATGTGGCTATTGTTTTCCCAGCACCCCTTGTTAAAGAGACTTTCCTTTCTCCATTTTATACTCTTGGCCCCTTTTTTTTTTTTGTAAATTAACTGCCAGAAAAGTGTGAATTTATTTCTGGACTCCAAAAATACTTCTAAAGTTGACACCTGTACAGAATATTTTGACCTCGCATTTCAACCATTCAGGCTTCCTTCATAATTAACGTTCAAATATAATTAACAAAAACAGAGACTGACTAGTACCAACAGGTTAGCAACAGAAACACTAGATCACATTTTGTCTTACCATACTTCCACATTAAAAAAAAAAAAATTAAGGTAGTACGGGTATGAGGCAGCAATAATGGTAAAGGGGGAAAAAAACTTTTTCCTTAAAGGGGGAAAAAAAACTTTTTTGGTATATAAGCAACAGATACGAAATGAAAAAAGTTGACATGGTTATCAAAGTATATGCTGTAATAAAATTTAAAACTTCCTTCTATTAACCTCATGAATGGAACCAATTTTCTCATGCCAGAAAGGGATTATTTCATGCAACCTGGTATATATGTAAACAGTGACTTTCTGCATTCTACAAAATGATTAAATATTGGGATGTTTAAAATAACTGATAACAATCTGGAAGGAATTATTCTCATGCTGAATACTATGCAGTACTATAGAGACAATACTATCACTTCTGTGTCTCTCTAAGAAAAATCATAGGAACCATTCTAGAAGCTTGCAATTCTCTACTCAAATTCTGCTCCATTCCTACTGAAAATGGTATGAGATTGCTCACTCCCTTAAAGAACGATGATTTATCTAAGTAGGATTACTTCAGAATCAGGTCACTCATTACAAGGACATGTTTCAGACCATGGGGTCTACTGAAATACAAAATATTAAAGAATGCACATAGACAGAAGAGAATGTTTAATATGTAACAGAGAATTAAGAGCAGAAGTAAGCAGCATTGACTAGGTGGCAGAAGCTAAGAAGATTTTATTTTAGCTTTGTACTTGCTTGTTTCAATGTTCCCCCTGGAGTCAAAGTGCAGAAACGAGGAGGAACAGTACCATTCTGCATAAAGCTCTGTGCTGGAGAGTGACAGGGTGAGTGTGCAATCTCTACACCTGAGCTCCTGCTAAGCAAGTTAGGAAATTACACAAAGATCAGAAGGAGGCAAGTTATCTCTGAGCAACCGTATCTGTCCCTTCAGTGAGCAAATTCTGAACTTTGCTGAAAATAAAGCACTATTATGTAAAAGAAATAATTAGCTTTTGATCTTCTAAGGCAATAGAACTTCAAAGCACAAAGTGATAAAAGATAACCATTTCATTATGATATCTCTGGTCATCTTGGTTATTTGGTAATATGGCCTGATCTCCCTTTTGGAAAAGTTATATTCATGACAAATTTCATCAAGCAAGCACATGATGGCACTAAAACACAGTATTTTTCTAAAGCTGTATGTTCCACAAATCCAATCCCTTGGAGTCTAGATACAAGGAAATCTGAACCACTTTTTTACTAGGGGCAGCTCTTCTTCAAAACTCAGTATGATCTGACCCTTTTAATTATTTTTTTAAATTATTTTTTACATCATTTTTCATTTTTGCCAATGTATACATTTTCATCTTGGTTATATTCCCCATACAATTCCCACCCCTGACCCTTTTAAGTTTTTTTTTTTTTGTGTGTGTGTGTGTTTCTAAGAGGCTGAGGTACTTTTAAATGTGGTTCTCCTGGAAGGATGAACGATCAGCTTTATTGAGAACAGTTCATGTAGTAGAACATTACAAAAAAATAAGCTCCTTTCTTAAAACATAGCTGTATTTATAAAAATGAACAAGTAATATTTGAGGTTCACTATTATCAAGGATAGAATACCATGTCTGGTACAATTTAATGGTTCTTGATGGCCAATATTCTCAGAACAGAGCTATTTTCCCTAACCTTCTAAAGGAAAAGTTCCCTTGCTTCACATGACAGCAGAAAATTACTAAATAAAAGGGGTCAGTGGGAGAAAAAGGAAACTATCAAAATTGCTGAGTAATGGTAGCATACGTTTGTGTAGCATTAACCCAGGCAAGGATTGTCACAAGCTTAGATTTAACATTCTGAAAGAGTACTGCTGCATGCACATTCCAGTGAACACAATAGACTAAGTTTAATGTGTTGAAAAAGCACAATGAATACCTTCAACAGTGTGATAACTGCACTCTAATATTAGATCTCTGGATATGGGCAGCCTTTACTTCTTGATTGAATTTGATTAGAGTACAAAGGAAACTTTGGCAGGTAGAAATAGGTGGAATTATTAAAGTTTTCATTATCTTCATTATCTGGATGGTAATGCAGAGTTCTTTAGAGAGGAACCAGAGGAACAGCCAGTGGAACATGAGCTGTTCGTGGAACTGGGAAAGGACAAATGCCAAGGGTAGAATGATGAAAAAAGCTAATAACCCAATTGTGACCTTTCTGAATGGCTCTAGCTTTAAGGAATATTCCTTGCACTCAAACTTTTGATTTAATCACACTCCTCTATGTGAGTAAAGTAAATCTTCAAAAAAATTGTGGTTAAGCACTTGGTATTAAAATATTTTTTTTTAAGATTTTATTTTTTATTTATTTATGTGTAGAACTATTAGGGTGTAGGCCAGAGGTGTAGGGCGGGGGTTGGTGCGAGGATTCACCAGAGACAGAGTGGGGAAACAGAACAGGCAGATTGACTGAAATACACTGCTGAGGGACAGGAGAGGTCTGCTGCACCATATGTGGGTTAGCTCCCTGGCCAGGGACAGAACTCAGGGGTGGAGGTGACAGCGCTGAGACTTAACCCCTATGCCACCAGAGAGGCCCTTAAAATAGTTTTAGAATCAGGTCTAATATAGATGAGTTTAAATGTATTCTTTGAGAATCATACTTGGGGTCTATTAATGTATCTAAGAACCAATAGTATTCAACTCACATACCTGCAACCTAGGCCACCAAAGCAAAATTCTCATCCTAATGGCAGAGGAGAACTATTACAATCACTGAAACTTACTTTGCAGCATGAGCATGCTGTGTTTTCTTTCCACCCCTCCCCTTCAACAGACAACCCAGCCCTATTCTGGCTGCCAAACAAGACAGAATGGTTCCTGTGGGAACTGAAAATAAGTAGGAAGGAAAGTTTAAAATTTGTTTTTCATAGAAGATTAAACAAAAATCTGTATTTAAAAAAACATTGGGCTTCATCTACACTCATCATTTGACAGATTAATTCAAACAATTATTTATCAAGTGCCTACTACTGCAAACATTGTTTTAGGTGATATCGAGGTGAACAAAACAAAAATCTCTGCCTTAAAAGGCTTACATACTTGAGAAAGATGAGGCCCCAAAAAGGTAAGTCTTGGGATAAGGTAAAACCTACTTTCTCCTTCTAGTCTAAGTATGGGACTAAATAGCCTGCACATACCCCTGCTTGCTCCACTAACACATGATTGATGGGCAGATTCACCCAGAATAAGGAGTCTCTTTAGGCATTACCATCAATGTCATCTCTATGCTTTGATTTTCAAGTATCTCTCTGGCTCTTTTGACAGCCATCATCTGCCTGATAGCCATCTTCAGCTCAAATATACTGACAGTATTTCAAACTTAAGACATCTAAATTTGAACTCCAAGTTCCTCCTCCAACTTTCACATCTACCTTCTAATTATTCAGGCTGAAAATGTTAGCAACATGTAGACTGCTAATTCTGGTGGATTGTAGCCCTGTATTATTTTTTAATTATTTCACTCTTACTACTACAATGTATCTAGGCCCTTTTTACCACTTGCAAACTCACTGTCTTCTTGGTCATAATGCTAGCTGCTGGGCTCTTACTATCTGTGTCAAAAAATTTCTAGAGCAAAGTTTTGATCACATCACCTCTCTGTCCAAAATACTTTAGTGTCTATTTCCTACTGAAATTAGGTATCAACTCTTCAGTTCAGCATTCCAAGAGTTTCATCAAATGACTTCAACTCATTTTTGGAGCCGTGTCTCCTTTATTCACACTATGAATTTTAGAAAATGGAATCAGATACATTTATTGTTGCTCATATATTCTTTCTGGTTGGTATGCTTCTTTTATTTCCACCTAATTCTTCAAAAAACACTTCAAATGCAGGATTTTTTTTGGGGGGGGGTAAAACTCTGTAATGTTCAGCTTAGATGAAACGCTTCTTTCCAATCGCTAGGGATAATTATTGGTGACTGACTTAGTTATAGTTACTTGGCTACTTGGCTTATTTGCATGTCAAGTTCTTTGAGGTCAAGAACTCCTAACTTATCTTAGTTTCACCAAAACATACTCTCACATAGCAGATTCTCAGCTAGATTTACTGAGTCAACGTTGCTTAAAAAAAAAAAAAAATTAGCTGTCCCTAAAGTAATGTAAGTACCATTTTTAAATCTCCAAGGAGAGATTTTGTTTTCTCCTTTTGCTAATTTCAATATGTGAAAAGGATTAGTCTAAATAAATCATACTGCTTTCAATTCCTGGAATCATAAAAGGGACACGTTTGGCTCAATTAAAAAAAAATCAGAAGAAAACAACCCTAACGATGGAATTAAAACAATGAGACCACATATTAAGATATAGTGTAAAGGCTGAATAGATATAATAAATCCATTTCCCCACAGTGAACAAAGAAGAAGGAATTCTACTAGCAAGGATTCAGAACCCTATTGTGAAGGAGATATAAAATTGTATTAATGTGGGGAATTCTAATCCCTTAGTAAATGAGGGATACTAAATACCCTTAAAGAAAAAAGTTAGAGATTTTCAAGATTCAGTTTCTTTAAAAATTTATTTATTCAGGGGCCTCCCTGGTGGCACAAGGGGTTAAGACGCAGCAATATGAAGCAATCCACAGCCACTGCAGCATGAATTCGATCCCCGGCCAGGGAGGTGACCCACATGGCACAGCAGACCCCTGACTCGTCACTGCTCCCCTCAGCAGTATATTTCATCTGCCTGTTCTGCTCCCCACTCTGTCTCTGGTGAATCCTCTCACAATCTGGCCTGTACCCCAGTTCTTGTATGAATAAATAAATCTTTAAAAAATCTTACTTGTTTATATTTACATCGTTGTTAATTTTTGTACAATGTTTGATTTCTCCGCTCAGGACAAAGATTCAGTTTTTCATAAAGAAGCTTATACTGTCTTGGAGGTGAGATTTCCTAATTACAAATACTGATGTAATGAGCTTTTAGTAAAAAATTTAATGTAATTCACTGTACTTTTACTCAGGTATTAAGTATGACCTTATTTCTTACCATGGCAATCACTATTTTTAACCATTTCTCTTCCCATCCTTTAAAAATCTATTCAAGGGCCTCCCCGGTGGCGCAGTGGTTGAGCGCTGGGTTGCGAAGCTGCCGGCAACCTCTGCAGCGCCGGTTCGATCCCCGGCTGCTCCCCGGCCACCTGAGGAGGGTCCCGCATGGCGCGCGGACCTCTCCTGCCGCCTGCTGCTCCCCTCAGCAGTGTGCTTTGGTCTTTCTGCCTGCTCTGCTCCCCGCTCTGGCTCTGGTGAATTCTCTCACCCTCCTGCGCTTCTGACTGTACCCAGTGCATGTATAAACAAAACAAACAAACAAACAAACAAACAAACAAATAAATAAATAAATAAAACATGCCTCTATTAAAAAAAAAATTAAAAAAAATTAAAAAAAAAATAAACAAAAATCTATTCAAAACAGGGCCTCCCCAGGGGAGCAGCGGTTGAGTGCTGAGTTGTAAAACTGCCCGCAGCCTCTGCAGCGCCAGTTCAATCCCTGGCGCTAGGCAAGGGTCCCACATGGCGTGCAGACCTCTCCTGCTGCCCACTGCTCCCCTCAGCAGTGTATTTCGTCAGTCTTACTGCTCTGCTCTTCCCTCTGGCTCTGGTGAATTCTCTCACCCTCCTGCGCTTCTGACTGTGCCCAGTGCTTGTATAAATAAATAGAAAAATCTTAAAAAAAAAAACAAAACTATTCAAAACAAGTAGCATTGATTATGACTTTACTAAAGCTGAAAAGACAAAGAAAACTATAGAAAATACATATTTTAGTTTTAAAATATTCTTGATATCTGAGTAGGCAGATATGTTGATTTTAACTTCACTGATCACTTAAATTTCTTCCTTTCCATACCTTTTCTATTTTTTTTTTCTTTTTAAGGAAAAGCCAAGGTCTTGAGAAGGTCAAGAACCCAGGTTTCCCTGGTAATTCTGAAAACAGCAATTAATGGACAATATTTTCAAAGCCTCCCTATTGAGATGAAGCAGAGTCAGTCATCTCAATTTCCAGGAACTCTTCCCAGAGACCAGTAGGTTTCTGACTTTCCTATTTGAATGCATTTTGCAATATAAAGTGACATAACTTCATTATAGAATAGTCTGGAGATACATCACACACTATACTATCTCTTCTACACTACTTTTATTAATATTTTGGCATTTCTTCCCACTGATTTTCTCTTCCCTTGAAATCATGAGGCATTTATCATTTTGCATTCTGATTTCTTCACTATATAAACCATAACATCTTCATGTAGCTACATGTCTTCCAAGTATTATTTTAAGAGGCTACACAATATTCCACTAAATAAATGCATTACAAATCATATTTATTATAATCCAGTTTATACCATAAAGGGTTTGAGCTGGATCCGTATAACCATTCCCTTGTAACTGAGTAGGTAGATCATTTCTAAAACTTTGCTACAAACGACACTGCAACAGTTTCAAGAATATAACAATCTATATCTTGGGTTATTTTATGATGACTGATTATAAGATTATTATATCAGAGAAGACAGTAACTCTATCAAATTACCTTCTAGAGAATTTGTGACATTTGCAAAGTCAAGAGCAATGTATAAAAGTATCAGTTTAACTGTACTCAACTATACTTTTAAAAGGGAAGTGGGAGAAAACAACTGCAGAAATCAACAGTATTCTATTGTCAAATTAGAAGTCAAATTATAATCCTTAACCAACTACTTTGATTAAAAAGTATTTCCTACGTACCCAAAAAGTGTCCATACTTGGCTAAACACCATCTTTTTACCTATCCTTTAATACACAGTTTTCCTTCCTTTTTACAGATTTTTTTCTTACCTACCAAGCTATACATGTTGCCAAGAATATGGTTTATTGGTGTGTCTATCTATACCTGTTCAGTGTGAAGATGTACTTCTATATATTATTTTTAACATATGCTCTTCAACCCTTTCATCTGTGAGATGATAGATGTATTTTTGCATTTAACTGTAAAAATGACTGTGAACACAAAAGTGAGGTCCAGGTAAGGCAGAACAAACTCATTTGATAAGTGATGATAGTTATGTGTATGTGTACCTATGTATGTGTGCAGATATAAACTTGTTTATGTATAAATACATTTACTAAAATCCTCATTTTTCTCTTAGTAATACATGTGATATAGAGATAAAAAATCACTGTCATATTAACTTCTCAGTTACACTTTCCTTAAATGTTGGCAGATCTGCCAATATTTTTTTATTTTTAAAGATTATTTATTTATACAAGCATTGGGTACAGTCAGAAGTGCGGGAGGGTGAGAGAATTCACCAGAGCCAGAGCAGGGAGCAGAACAGGCAGGTAGACTGCTGAGGGGAACACCGGGCAGCAGGAGAGGTCTGCACGCCATGTGGGACCCTCACCCAGCGGCCGGGGATCGAACCGGCACTGCAGAGGCTGTGGGCAGCTTTGCAACCCAGCGCTCAACCGCTGCGCCACCGGGGAAGTCCCCAATATTTTTCTTGTGTGTGTTTATCTCCTGTGTCTTTAGGTTGAGATATGTCTCTCATTCAGATCACTAGTTCCCCAAACAATGAACACTAAAGGATGGATGACTCTTCTGGAGTGACCTAAAGCAATGCTGAGTCATCACTGCAGGTCCAGTGCAGATCTTAAGCTAGCTCTAGAACCTGGGTTCAGGGACAAAGGTGGGGTAGGAATGCCAGTTCATGTCTAGGTCAGTTAGAAGTCCAAATTCCCCATCCTTCTTAACTAGCAAGGAAAAACATCATTGGCAAGAGCTCCACACTCAACTACAGATGATACCCAAAGAGGGCAACCCTGCATATCATCAGTCAATAGATTGTAATAGGCCCAGATTCTCTAGAGTGAATGTTTCATGCAAGGCACCTAATCATATCTCAGAGCTGTTACACAGTCCTGAGAGGTAGCCCACCACATCAGTGAGAAACAGCAAGCCTTTTGTCTTTAAAGTAGTCTTAAACAAAAGAAGCTGAAGAATTTGGGCTGTAGTATTAGCCATGAAAATGGGGAATGTCTGAAACAAGAGTCCCACACATACCTGATTTCTTAAAGGCTGTTGTTGTGATGGCCGATCCCTGTGTGTGTGGCTGTCTCGAGTTATTGCCGATGCACCAGAATCTACATGAACTGACCCTACTGGAGTAGGCTGGAAAAATATGACAGTAAGTCAAAGAGGGAAAACAGGTCCAAGTCAATGCCTCTGCAAATGACAGTATTATTCTAATTCTGTTGTAATAATTATTCTTTTCGGCCCCCAAGAGCAGTGTCAAGCCCTCCTATCTTCTCAGTTTGCATATCTGTAAAAGGGAGGTAGTTAGCCCTCAAAAGTTCATTCTAGAGTAGCTTATCTTTGGGGGGGGGGGATGAAAACAACTGTCCTGCGGTAGTGTCTCTTAATATTAACTCAGGCCCCATAGAACCCAGACCAGAAGAGCAAATTTGGAAATTTTTTAATGTGCCAGGTTCCACCCCTGCTGACGCGAAGCACCCTAACAGATTATGTAGGATTCTGGTATTTTAGGACATACTGGTGCTACTCTTATTTTTTTTTTAATGATTTATTTATTTATGCATACAAGAGCTGGGGTTAAGGTCAGAGACGTGGGGGGGTGAGAGGATTCACCAGAGACAGAGTGGGGAAGAGAACAGGCAGACGGACTGAAATACACTGCTGAGGGGAGCAGCAGGCGAAATAGGAGAGGTCTGCTGCACCATGTGGTTGCTCCTTGGCCGGCCGGGGATTGAACTTGTGCTGCAGAGGCTGCGGACAGCTTCATAGTGTGGTGCTTAACCCCTTGCACCACCAGGGAGGCCCATACTGGTGATAATCTTAAGAACATATAAAGGGCCTCCCTGGTGGGGCAGAGAGTTGAGTGCAGCGCTATGAAGCTGTCCGCAGCCTCTGCAGTACCAGTTCCATTCCCTGCCGGCGGAGGAGAAACCCACATGGCGCACAGACCTCTCCTGTCTTGCCTGCTGCTCCCCTCAGCAGTGTCTTCTGTCTGTCTGTCTGTTCTGCCTCAAGCTCTGCCTCTGGTAAATTCTCTCACCCTCCTGCGCCTCTGGCCTATACCCCAGTTCTTGTATAAATAAATAAATCTTTTTTTACAAAAAGCTATTTCTATTCCTTAAATATATATATATATATATATATATAAAGAACTTATTTCTACTTGCTTTTGCTAGTAAAAGCATCCTATGGCATCACCCTGAAAAGGCAGGTAAATGTAAAGTCTACAGTCAAAGGAATTATTTCTTCAAAGACTTAAGCAGAAAGTCTGGCAAATCCAAAGGGGTGGAGCAATGCTGGACTGACATGAGGAGGTAATAGAGGATACTTACAATAGGCCTCCCGACCCAATCATAGGCGTAGTCAAAAGTGTAGCCTTTCCTTTCAAAGAGGTCTGTGAAAAGGGTCCGTAAATACTCATAGTCAGGTTTTTCAAAGAAGTCTAATCGCCTGACATATCGCAGGTAGGTTGCCATCTCCTCTGTTAAGAGACAGGTGAAAGATCATCTCATTGGCTGAAACCTTCCATGGGGAGAAGCTATGGGTCAAGCAACAAATATCTGTGCAAACTATCTGACACTACTATTTTCTTTGTGGACCAAACGAATTGATAAAACCTATCTTGGTCTAAATAACAATAACAGGAAATATAAATCCGAGGGAGAATGGTCTTATCTAGAGCTACAGATCATGGTTTCCACCTGCTTGAAAGTTTTAGTTACAATGGCTATGTCTTTTTAGTATCCTACCTGGAAAGTTTTCACAGAGAGCTTCAATGGGGGTATTCCTTTTGGTGTCACCAATCTTTTGATATCTCTCTTTCAATGTATCAGCCTGTAGAGAGTAAAGAGAGAAAGTTATTTGGAAAGAGGTGGTAAATATGGGAGGTCCAATATATTTGGGGATGTAATGGTTGTTTCACTCAAACTGGCAGGGTTTGTTAGCCTTAATTTTTTTCTCTCTACCACTAACAAATAAGAAATACAGTAGGGATGATGTATTTAGATATGTATAAACATCTGCTCTATTTTGGAACACTTCACTTGCAAATATATTCAGTAGCGTCAGACAAATACCAACAAATATAGTGAGATGAATAACTAGGATAAGAAAATAAAAATATGGCCTCCCCGGTGGTGCAGCGGTTGAGTGCTGGGTTGCGAGGCTGCCCACAGCCTCTGTAGCACCGGTTCGATCCCCGGCTGCTCCCCGGCCACCAGAGGAGGGTCCCACATGGCGCGCAGACCTCTCCTGCCGCCCGCTGCTCCCCTCAGCAGTGTACTTCGGTCCTTCTGCCTGCTCTGCTCCCTGCTCTGGCTCTGGTGAATTCTCTCACCCTCCCGCGCTTCTGACTGTACCCAGTGCTTGTATAAATAAATAAAAATAAATCTTTAAAAAACAAAAAAGAAACTAAAAATATTATGTAGCAATATTTTCGGAATGCAGCAGCTCAGTATTCTCTTAGTAACCTTATGGTCACTGGGGTTCAGTAGTGATTCAGCCTTTCTCTTCTTAGATCAGATCTATAAGATTAAAAATATTGCTAATCCAAGTGGGGCAGATCGGTGGTTGCACTACATATTGAGAAGCTGAATTGAAAATATAACAAGATATGGAAAACAGTGCCTTTTCACAATGTACTTTTAGAGGGGGAAAGTGTTATTTTTGATAGGGAATGGCTAAGAGGTTTGACATATGTCAAAGGCTCAAAGCAGCCAAGTCTGGTACGCTCAAGGCTGTAGAGAAGGCTCCGGGACTCTGGACCAACAGTGTTCTCTAGGGATTCTCGTGAGGCTCTAGTCTGCTGCACCCAATTTTAAGCAATAGTGTTTTAAAGCTGAAGAAACTTTACATCTACAACTACCACTAAAATAATTTATGGACCATGAGAAAGTTTGGCAGTAACACAGAAAAGCATTATTTAGCTATATAATGGGACAAATAAGAGGTGACTATGACAGCTGTCAATATCAATAAGAACATAAATTTGATTAGGAAAAGACCATGGAGATAGTAGAAGAACTAAAGAGGTAAGAAAAAATACCTTCCCCAAAGGAAGGGGTAAAAAGAAGCCTTACTTTTCAGAATAATGTCCTAGAAAGCACAGCAAAATGAATCATTCTGCCCTTATGGAGGGAGGGAGGGAGGGGGTGTAGGAGTACCCAAAGCTACTGATTAATCTTCTTTCCATATTAACATGTTGAAATAAATTACAAGTAAAAAAATATGTCTCACATTTAACTATCTAATGGGACTTAGAATGGATTAGAAGTGCACCATTTCCTAACCTAACAGCTAGAGGCACAAAATAATTACAACACTTATAATTAAAAGTTAAACTTTGACACAAATGCACTATACTGACACCTACCTAAGGGAAGCTATTTAAATTACATGTTTCACAAGGAGTGGCTATTGTCTGCACAGGTATTTATTCAATAAAACACTTGAACAGAGAAGCTAAGCCTGAATTTTCATTTTAGTTCAGGTGGGCTCTAGCCTACTTAGAATGAACACATATTTTCCAGTTCCCCTTAGGGACACACCCAGCCCTGCTGGCCTTGCTGTTAAAATGTGTAGCAGCTGCTGTCATCAATTTGTTCCACAAATTCCCAACACATTGGGAACAGTCTTCCTGCTACATAATGGCAATGGAGGAAAAATACTGACACACAGAGAAAAGCAACACTGCCAAGGCTGGGAGGCATGAGAGAAGAGACAAAAAACCAAAAAACCAGAAAGAAGGATTAATAGAAAAAGCCCAAGTGAGCATTTACGGGAGAGACTACTGTAACTAGTCCCACTTCTCATCTCTGTAGCCTATTTTCCCCTTTTTGCTTCTTACAGACTTCAAGCCAGCATCCCTTTCATTAACAACTGAGTGTTGAAACAAAGCCCTCCACTGAGCACTTTCAAGGATACCTTGAGTCCTTGCCAGGGTAGGCTGCCTCGAAGAAAATACATGAACATATGGCCTAGGGCTTCCAAATCATCCCGCCGGCTTTGCTCTAAAAGGGAAGACAGATCACACATTATGTTTGCAGTTATTAAAGCAGAGAGGGGTTCAAAACCAAGTAATCCCTTCAGAAACCCTTTTGCTCTGGAAAGGCTCTACTTACTAATTCTGGTATATCTAAACCAGAGATAGTATTTTAAATAAAAATGAAAAACAATGTGTATTTCCTTTGCTTAGGTCTGTCACTAGCAGTACATTTCAAGTGAAAAGAGTGACTCCTAAACTAAAACCAAGTCCAAATCACTAAACAGTAAGTAATTACCTCCACTCAATGCTGCTACTTCCCTGAAAGTAAAATAATTTAAATGAAATGTTATTTCCAGCATACGGGCTACAATTACTCTTTGGTTACCATTAGGAAAAGTGAGAAGCAGATTAAGTAGCTGATTAATATAATCCATCATGGTTAACCTTGCAAAGACCCAAGCTGAAGAATGCCTAGCATTTTGTATTCATCAGAAAAATTAACACTTAAAAGTTAGTTTTATAGAAGCAAACATCAATGCAAACTTTCTTGGTTCCATTCCGTTTGTACCATGTTCCATAGTCACCTAAAGAAAAAAGTTTAATTTATTATTAAGGTGCCCTTTATAGGCACATTAGCAGGATTCCTGTATTCTGGGAGCTTATTAAGTAAAACCAGTTGCTGTTTTTTTCCTTCTTTTAATTGGGAAGCTGAAAATGATTAAGAACTGTTAAGAACTGTTACTGCATCTCAGAAAACATCCTATATATTCTTTGGTTGTCAGACTGAATATAACGAGTACATGCCTTTATCTATAACTTGCCAATTATGGTTCACCTCATTTTATATATTTTTCAGATTCAAGTTTAGGGCTTTTTCAAAAGAAATTACAGAATAGTGATCAAGCAGTTACCTTAAACTTTACTATGTTTTCTTTGTGCAGAAAATAAAACCTAAGAGAGTCAAAGAGGCAGGGAAATGTCATCCAACTAACTCAATATACAAAAAGCACAAGTTTAACTATTGCTTCCAATTATGAGAAATTTGCATGAAAAAGAATGAATCTATAGGGTAGATGAAGAAAGAAAAAGCAATTTTCTAAATTGCAGTTTGAAGGAGTTTTTTGAAAGGTCATCATGAATAGGAAGGGAAGGCATCCTGACAAGAGATAAAATGATACAGAATAGAAGAATGCACATCAATTGAAATAAATCTTATAGGAATGAAATAAAACAACATCATCAGAAGCTTTTTTGCTACATGGTTTGCTTTAAGTTTGCAATAAATTTCATATCTACTTGAAAATAAAAGCCATTAGACAACAACAGTTTGTTAAGAGAACCTAAAGATGCAAAAATAAAAAAAGAACAAACAAACAGGGTGAGCTGAGGTCTCCCAAAAATCAAGGCATAAAGAGAAACCACATCCATTAGTTTCTCACACTGGATCACACCTATTCATGGCCTCTCCATTTTTATATCCACTTCCTGTAACAAGAGGCCCCTTGGTAATAAAAAATTTTGGACATAGGGGGTGGGGGCGGGGAAAGGAGGAATTGGGGTCAAAATAAGGGGGTTGTAATTGTATGGGGAATATAAAAATAAATTTTAAATTAAAAAATGTAAATTAAAAAAAAAACTTGGGCAAATGGTTGCACTTTAGTTGGCTGTGCACTAGAGGGCAAAACTCTCCATATTTTCAGTACTGATTAAGCCTACAGAAAAAAGTCCCAACTTTTCAGTATAAACAAGAACTAATTCTCTTCAGAGGAATGCGCCATCATAAAATGAGATCATTTAAAAAATGAAAAAACAAAAGAAATAAACACATTCACACCCCACTGGAATAAATAACTGCAAACACCAGAGGCCATGAAAAACAGCTGTGGAATATAGAATAACCGGAGAAACCATAATTCCTGAGGTCTTGGCTCATCTTTTCATTAATCCATATGAAATTAAGCATGGCCAAATGCCCTAGTTTGGCCCTCAGTTTCCCAATCTGAAAATAAAGTAGTTGATTTAGATAATCTGGGAAGTCATTTTACAGATCTAAAGTGTTAAAATAATCTATGATAACGTTAGTCATTAAGGCCTTTCAAGAAAAAAAAATAAGAATGAAAACCAGAGCCAGGCTTTATTTTCACATTTCTCAGAACACACCAAACTTGCTCAGTTCACATTCCCACATACCCTCATTTTTTCATGCAGGATATTTTCATTTCAAAAGGAGAAATGCTTCCACACCAGTGATACTAGAAAAACACAAATTCTTCAATACCAAAAAAGTTTACTTTCAACCAATCAGAAAGATGTGCATGGTTTACATGAAGCACATTCTTTTTTTTTTTTTTAAAGATTTGTTTATTTATGCATACAAGAGCTGGGCACAGGCCAGAGATGCAAGCAGTGAAAGGATTCACCAGAGACAGAACAGCGAGCAGAACAGGTGGATCTACTGAAATACACTGCTGCAGGGAGCAGCAGGAGAGACAGGCGAGGTCTGCTGTGCCATGTGGGTCACCTTCCTGGCCGGGGATCAAACTCATGATGTAGTGGCTGCGGATAGCTTCACAGTGCTGCGTCTTAACCCCTGGTGCCACCAGGGAGGCCCATGAACCCATGAAGCATATTCTTGATTTTATTTAGGATGAATATATTTTATTGAAGAAAAGGGGCAAAGTGACCCAGTGTTCTCATCCTATTTTTGGTTGTTAGCGTGAGTATAGTAAATAATACAAAATGGGCTGTTGTAATCAGAGTTTAATCAATGGAAGGGTGGCTGATATGGTAATGTCAGGTTTAGGAGGCTTCATCCCTTGTTCTCCTCCCTCACAAAATTAACAGGTAATTCTCTCCAAGTCATTGAAGATACACTTCCCAGTCTTCTTTCATTTCAATGTAAAGGTTGCTACATATTTAAAAATCAATAGGATTAGAATTTCCATGGAAACCTCTCTGCTTTGAGTCCTGGGCCAGAGTATAAAGAGTATGTGACAGCCACTTATATGTATTCATTATAATGTGGAAATGACAAAATAAGGCGATATGTTGGAACAGATCTGAAAAACTCTAGAATTCAGTAAGTTCAAGTCTGGAGACAATCTCAAAGTTTCAGCAAGAAAGACTATATGACAAAAGATAAAAGAACCCAGTATGATGACAGAGATATTTAAAATGTTTCGTTGACTAAAAAAATTACAACTACGATTACAGAATCTGTACTGTTATCAAGCACTATGATGAATACTTTATATATATATCGGCTCATAAAATCCTTTTACCTTATAAGGTATTGTCACCAATCACACCCATTTTATAGTTAACAGGTCAGGGGAGGAAGATTATTGCACCAAAATCACAGTTACTAAGTAAGAGTCAGGATTTCCATCCTTTTTCTTAACCAATATACTGTATCTTACACAAACATAACATGGATACTCATCCCTTGTCTGTTCTTGCCTTTCTTAACAATAATAAAATCAGAATACGAATTGCTGAGCCCTGGAACAACTTCCAGAGTTTGTTAGCTAAACCAAACAACCATCATTTTACTAGTTATGGCACAATCTATCTCCTTGTAAAAAGGAAATGACACAGGAATAGTGAGCACAATGTAAGGGAGCTTATTACATATATTACCCATTAATCCTCAAAATATCCTTGTGAATTATTCTTCTTGTTTTAAAGATAAATTCCAAGGAGATCAAGTAAGTTGTCCAAAGTGACAATAAGAAGTGTCAGGGGACGTTCTAGTTTAATTTTAAAATGCTATATTTACTTAATGAGAACTCCATGTAATTGCCAAAAAACCCTGACAGCATTAATGATTTCAACTCAAGTTCTATCAACTACTTTGTAATGTCATTTTTACTCTTCACTGGTACTAGAACCCTCATTTAAATACCTAAGCAGCTTACTCAGTGAGGCAACTGTTTAGATATCTGCATTAGTCTGTAAAAGACTTGTTAGTGCACAAAATTTCATTAATACGACTGTCCCAGCTGAGGGTTCCCCTTGTGCTTCCTGGCCAAGATTTCAACACACCTCACAAAATGCAATCTTAAATAGAACACTCCATGGAAACAATTATGTTCACATTTCAAAAATTTGCTGAAAATAAAGGTTATTGAACAGTAGAGGATCTGACAGAGTACTCATGGAAAAGAAGTTCCCTGGACTTTTGGAAAATCACAAAGACCCTCTGGCTGTGGAAAAGTAGGTGTCCAGAGCTGATTGTTGGGCTCACACTGCCTACAATGACTATTTGGTAGTTCAAGTAAAGCCCTCTGCCTTGATTAGAGTTTTTAATCAATACATGTACAAAGTGTCTCTCCTGAATAAAATGTAAGACTCATGGGAAGCAAATATATTTTCACTGAGTAAGACACATGTTGTGCCGTGAAGAAATACTCACAGAATTATG
The DNA here is from genome assembly GCF_014898055.3 of Talpa occidentalis. Taxonomy (NCBI): domain Eukaryota; kingdom Metazoa; phylum Chordata; class Mammalia; order Eulipotyphla; family Talpidae; genus Talpa; species Talpa occidentalis. Next base: position 29,620,768 of record NW_023601104.1, read on the forward strand.
CACAGTGAACAGCAGCCTAGACCACATCTTAGTAAACTATTCTTCCACAGAGCAGATACCAGCCATATGTCCTTTTCAGGACTGACATTTTTTGGATGGTGTCTATGTAAATGCCAGGACTGACATTTTTTGGATGGTGTCTATGTAAATGCCAAACTCATTACCAAACTTACTAGAATGCTATTGACTTAATACAACAATGAAGTACCCACACTGCAGAGAAACTAAGTTTCTGGAAGTAAAATGTAAAGAATTAAAAATCTTTAAGTTGTCAATAGGATGCTAAGGACAGGCACTAACTTACCATCTTAACTTCTCAAGTATAAAAATCATTTACCGTGTAAAGCAGTGAGAACCACAAGTTGTAATGCACAATGGGGACAAAAAAGTTATTGGAATAAAGAGTTGTTTTAACAACCTGCACCTTTTGTGAGCAGAAAATAAACACACCTTTGCCAAGATGAGTGTTGATAGACATATATCTTGCAGTTCCAGTTAAGCTTTTATGCTCCCTATAAGGTATGTGTTTTTTGGTTTCAGGGTCAATATATTCCTTGGCCAGACCAAAGTCTATTATGTGTATAACATGTTCTTTCTTATTGCCTTGTCTGCCAATCAGGAAGTTCTCTGGCTTGACATCTCGGTAGATAAGATTCTTTGAGTGCACATATTCCATTCGAGAAAGCTGAAAGAGAAAAAAAAAAACACACACACACAATGGAAATACTCTAAGGAACTATACTGGAAAATAAAACATTTTCTTTTATTAGCCCAGGTTTTTATTACTGACATAAAAAAATGAAACTAATTTCTTCTTTACCACCCAAAGTCATTTTACTCTTGCAAACCAGAAAATATGTTCTGATACAAATACATATGTAACATCAAGATAAAAGGAAGCTGGATGGGACAGTTCAGGTAGAAAGCTAGTTTATCTCTTGTCACAATTCACAAATGAACAGAATTAGTTGCTTTTATGGTCCTTTAGAAGGTAACCATTTGAGAGGCAAGAAGCATTCCCAGATAGGATATCAGAATGTGTGGATGGCCTTGGAAGATAGATGCTACCTTCAAGTCTGACAGGACTCCCTAGAGCCCAGCTCTCTTTGTTGCAGAAATAAGGGAAGAGAGGCCCAGAGAAATGGACAAATATCATGCAGCTAGTTAGTAACAGAGGTAGAAGTACAGTGTTTATACTCAAAGTAAATAAAGCACCAAATAGTAATCATACAATTATTTCAAATTTCATTTCTATCAACAAAGTTTTTCTACTTAGTATAGAAAGGAAAGCTCAGACATGAATTTTGTACTGAAAGGTCATGGTCAATTTTCTAACATTTCCAAGTTTTTACTAGACAGTAGGTAAAACCATTTATGATTTCAAATCAATAAAGATGCAAGTGCATCTTGCCTCTGAGGGGTTGACAAACTTCTCAAAGGAACTGTCATAACTACTCCTTAAGCTGGCAATGGTATGTAATTTGACAGTATCTGAGAGAACAGTTTCTTCAGCTGTGTCCATCTCTGTGAGAACTGGAAGCCAGAGAATTAAGGTAAGTTAGTTCTTGGTCACACAACTTGGGAATCTGAGTGTTAGGGCAATGGGTGTCACCTCTGATCTTTTCTTGGATCTAAGAGCGAGGGAAGTGGGAGGTTTATGATGAAAGCTTACAGCAAGTACTTAAAACTTACAAATAAAACATCAAAAAGTACTTGTATAATTTTACCTAATCATCCTCTTTCTCCTAATCTAAATCATATACTTCCACTTCAGTTGAGGACAGGGTATTGCTTGAAGGTACACATTTTTTAAATAGAGCAAACAATAGATGCAGTGTGACTTCTCTGGAATAACCCTTTTTATTTCAGTCAGCTTCCTAGAATGCCATCAAGTCTGTAAATATGAATTCACTAGGTGTCATTACAGCTGGTAAATCGCCAAACAGTACACAAGAACGTCCCTAGCGGACCCATCTATCCTTGTGCATAATGGCAATGCCAACTTACCAACTGGATGGCTATCATTAACACAGTCTTCAAAGTAAAAGTTCGGTCACAAAGGTCAAACAAGTCTTCCAAGCTAGGACCTAGGAGTTCCAGCACCATGGCATTGTATTTCCCACATGGTCCAAAGTAATACACCTGTGGGAGACCTTCACCTGAAAGTAGAAAGGAAATGGGATACAGAGTGGGTGACACAAAAACCAAAATGTGAGACAGCTGTACCAACACTAAGTAGATATTAAAAAAGTATAACTTATGAGATTTCTATTTTCTTTCATAATCCCTACTAAAGAACTTAAATTGAACGCTACAATTTTGAAGGGAACAAATAACGGGTGGGAAAGGCTAAATCATTGCTGTGTTCAAATAAGAGTTAATGTCAGAGTGCCATACGCCCTTCCACTGCTATGTAAGACAGAGAATGGCTCCTGATCCACTGGTGGATCAGAGTAGACTATTTCTCCTCCAAGGATGCTCAAAAGTGCCCTGTCACAAAAGGTTCAAAGGATGGCTCACTAAGGTCAAAGGCAAGGCTAATAGCACTTGTTGCATTAGCTGGTTTCATTAGCACGCCCTCTGCTTACTGCCACATGAGTTCTTTGCAACTGCTGCCCAAGGAAAACAGACTGAAGGGTTCAGGTCAAGGGGTGCAACCTGGCCCTTCTCGTGGGGAGTCTGTTTTCTATCAGCAGGAGCAAAGTCAAAAGATAGGGCTCGAGGGCCTCCACAGTGGCGCAGTGGTTGAGCGCTGGGTTGCGAAGCTGCCTGCAGTCTCTGCAGCACCAGTTGGATCCCCGGCTGCCGGGTGAGGGTCCCACATGGCGCGCAGACCTCTCCTGCCTCCCGCTGCTCCCCTCAGCAGTGTATTTCGTCAGTCTGCCTGTTCTGCTCCCTGCTCTGGCTCTGGTGAATTCTCTTGCCCTCCGCACTTCTGACTGTACCCAGTGCTTGCATACATAAATAAATAAATCTTTAAAAAAAAAAAAAAAGACAGGGCTTGCTTGATTATTGATATGTAATTATGAAAGGAAAAACGAAGGGAGCGAGGAATCACAGGTTAGATTTTCCCTAGGTCTGAAATTCATAGCTATAAGAAGCCAAAATGTAGACTTTCTTATCTAAATGGTAATTTACGAATGAATTTCCTCAAAGTGTATTGTAAATATGAGGCATTTAGTAAATATACATTTAATGGCACCATGTAAACAGTAGGTACAAATGAGACTACAGAATATTTTAAAAATCTGGTCTCATAGAGCAGAAACACTTCCACTTTATATATTTATGTATACTGTGGTCTACAGTTGTATATGCTGTAGATTACTCCTTGCTACTGCTTTCAATTTTTTTAGATATCAAAATTCACTCTACCTTCCCACTCTCTTTTCATGTACAGGTAGAATAAAGAGAAAGATAATTTATATCTGTTATGATTTGAATATTGTGTTCCCCCAAAATTCATATGCTTAAAACCAAATGCCCAGGTGCTGATATAAGGAGTGGGGTCTTAGGATGGTAATTAGGTCATGAGGGCAGAGCCCTTATGAATAGGACTAGTGCCCTTATAGAAGAGACCCTGTAGTTTTCTGTAGTCCCCTTCACCATGTAAGGACCTAGCAGGAAGTCAGGTGCCTGCAATCCCGGAGACGGCCTTCATGGAATAAAACCATTGTGACACCTCAGACTTCTAGCCTCTGGAGCTGAGAGAAATAAATTTGTGTTGTTTATAAGTCACACCAGCCTGTGACATTTTGTTAGAGCAGTCCAAATGAAAAAAAAAAAAAAAATCTAGTACTTGAAACTCTAACATTGTGCCCATTCTGCTCTCTAGGGTAGGTCTCTCTAGAATTGGTATGATTCATTATTATAACATGTCTTTAATTATTTCATGTACTGTATCGGTTTATCTTGTTCCATTTATTTATTTATTTAAAAGATTTGTTTGTTTTTATACAAGAGCTGGGGTACAGGCCAGACATGCAGGAGGGTGAGAGGATTCACCAGAGACACAGTGGGGAACAGAACAGGCAGATGGACTGAAAGCACTGCTGAGGGGAGCAGCGGGTGAGACAGGAGAAGTCTGCCTCGCCATGTGGGATTCTCCCTGGCCGGCCGGGAATCAAACCGGCGCTGTGGAGGCTGCAGACAGCTTCACAGTGCTGCGCTCAACCCACTGTGCCACTGGGGAGGCCCTATCTTGTTCCATTTAGATGCTAAACAACTTGTATGTTTTAATATGTTCATTCCTAGCTCATATTATCTAATATAGTACACTTTGCTTCTGCTAGTTCAATAAATTTCGTTCAATTGTCCTTGTGGTTGTTTTGATTCTCCCCATCTCCAAGAGGAAACAGGATTTAATTTGAAGTGTCTTTTCCCCTTGTTGTTGTGAAAAACTCATTCAGTTTATTTAAAATATACAAAACCTAAAAGCTGTTCCCAATGAACTCTTCTGAGAAATCCAAAGCAGAATACTAACAGAGATTTAGTCCTGTTCTTAATCAGACACATAGTAGAAGTATACTGAGAATCATTTTAAATTTATAACCTATGCAATACTTTTTGATGTCACTAAAAGTTAACTTTCCTAATATAAATATCATATTCTTCAAAACAGGTTACAAGAGATCTGTTAGCTGCCTGCCCAATTGTCATTTCATCCTTCTTTCGTAATAACTTCAACCTGCTCTGTTATAACTTTATAACAGAAAGTTATAACTCTGTTATAACTTTCTGTTATAACTCCTTTGATAATAGGAATGACCAGTGAAAAGGAAACAGAAATTGTTGGATGGATGCTTCAAGAAAAGTTCTTTCGAGGGAGCTGACTCAAATGGAGGGTATCCCTCTAATGATTGTTAATGCTCCCCAAACCATCTAGAAGTACCACACACTGTGAGGATGTGACATAGTACCAAGGATAGAACAAAGAGAAGAACTGGAGTCCCAGGTGGCTGTGAAGTAACCACACTAATGTTGGGATTCCCAACATTTTTAATCCTAAGGAAATATCAACCTTCACTTTTTGGATTTTTTAACAACCAAACCTAATCCTAATAATAAATACATTACTCCTTTAATTGGTGAGATTGCAAATCTGGGCACAATATTCTCCTTCTGAAGCAAAAGCTCAAAGTCAGGTCTGCTTGGAAATACACTGGCATAATTTGTTACTCTTGCTGCCAGATACTTAAGGTTCATTTTAAATTAGAAAATTGATCTTCCTGTTCTCAACAATCTTTAGTAGTAAAACTAGGCATTTCTCATCAGAAATGTCCATGTATACAAAGAACTCACAAAAGCAATCTGGATGTCATCTGTAACATTTTTTTTAAGATTTACTTATTTTATTTATGCATACAAAAACTGGGGTACAGACCAGATGTGCGGGAGGGTGAAAGGATTCACCAGAGACAGAGCAAGGAACAGAATAGGCAGACTGACTGAAATACACTGCTGAGGGGAGCAGCGGGTGAGACAGGAGAGGTCTGCTGCACCATGTGGGCATCTCCCGGGCCGGCCGGGATTGACCTGCACTGCACAGGCTGCACAGCTTCACAGTGCTGTGCTCAACTGCCTGTGCCACCAGGGAGGCTCTCATCTATAACTTCTAGCTATGAGTTACATCACTCCTATTTCAAAGATGTGAGGAGCTCCTCTGGCTCCATTATTGCTACTTTTATTAAATACTGAGACTTTGCAATACAAAGGCAGACTATGGGATGCTCAAGACAACTTCTGAACTACTGAATGGCTTGGAATCTTTTCTCAGAGATGGATTAGGTCCAGGTTTTAGATGGCTAGAAAAAGCACAAGTCAGAGCTTTAGATGTAGTATTTGATTCTTTGTTACCAACTTTGAAAATTCCTTCACCTCTCTGCTTTTTTCATTTGTGAGGAAAAGTGGGTTCGACTGGTTCCCTTTAAAATTGAAAACCCTCACTATAGTTAAAGTAGCTATCTTCTATGTTCCTTTTTATGAACCCATAGAACCAGTATGAATGAAACTTACCTCCACAATATACAGAATAGGTGTGGTACAAATTCAACTGTCAGTTGGTGAAAGTACTCAACTGGAAGTCTGTCTATGAGAAACATCTTTACAAAACAGATGCAGTGACTAAATTCAAACTTACTAAACCACATTTTTTAGTTATGGACATAATCGTAGTTTCAAAGGTGAATCTGAAGTGCAACCTCAGCTGGAAAACTCTATCCAACAGGTAAAAAAAAAGGGCATTGCTTTGCTTTATAACTAAAATATTTTGAGGACTCAGAAAACTGTTACAGACCAGTCTCCCAGAAGGTGTTTTCACATCAGAACTGAACTCCATACTTTTTGAAGGTAACCATTTAAAGGCTGGTTAAAAGACTTGTCTGTTTAGGGTTTCTTAGATATCAAAGAAAATTTGCTGATGAGTATGAAAGTCTCTTTGGGAAATGTAGCCGTTATTCATTAGAACTATCTGTACAGAAAGATGCCCACGCAAGTTTCATTCTGTGCCTCATTTCTCGCATGATTGCCCTGGTAGTGCTGGTAGTGAAAGACACAGACAGGACTAATAAGAAAGTCTGTCTTTGGTCAGAGATTATGGCAGAGTAATGACTTATCACCTAGACTGCATTTAAATGAGAGATCTTGTGTATTATATTTCATATCTTTTGCAGAATCATCTCAAACCCAGTAGTGATGTTTAATTCATTAACATTATGCTGAGAAATCCATTTAATAAGACTGGGTATGAGGGCAGGCTCTTAAATGCAACACAAGCTATACATGTAGTAAACAAGATACTACCTGCAAGTAATTATGAGATAAGGGGAATGAAGTAAGAAAGATGAGCAGTGTGAGAGTGTGTGTGTGTGTGTGTGTGTGTGTGTATGTGAATGTGATGAATTCTTTGATTCATGGTATTTCAGAAACCAAGGTAGATTTATAAACTCTCAACTGCTCTGAAAATAAAGCACTAATGAGGTCTCCCTCATAAACTGATCAACAGTGTAAAAACCTGGAAATTAAAAAAGTGTATCCTAAAATTTCCTTTTCTGAAGAATTTCCACTAAATTCCAACTTATTTCCTTTAGTCATGGGTTAATTCTCTTAGAAATCCAAACTACTGCATATATGTGACATATATTATATGTCTGTTGTATATTACATATAACACATATATAACATGTATAGTACATAATATATATTTTGCATATATAATATATATTTTGCACATATACATACTGCACATGTTAACTTGTATATTATTGCAGGTTACTATGAAACAGCTTTTTCATCCATTAGTAACATATTCTTATAAAACCTGCAGGACACAAGGCTCACACATACATCAAATTGCACAGAACAGGAAGTGAGGTGTACAACACTATAGCTAATTTTCAGTCTGTCATAAATTTAACTTGGGTTAAATACACCAAATCAAAGATAATGGCTTTTTTAAAAAAAGCATCACCATCCAAGCTGTTACCTAAAAAGATTCTAAAATACATTATGAACAGTAACTACTCTAAGTAGAGATATTTTTAAATGCACATCAAGGCTGAGAACTGAAATAGAGCCACCTTGAAGCTTGTGGTAATTTGATCACATTATTGCCTAATAATTAGCCTTTCATTCTTTTTTAAAAACTAAATTACCTAGCTGTGAAGCAAATTCAAGTAAGTCCCATACCTACATTAATATGTGGATATAAAAATAACATCTATATTAATGTTTTTATGAAAAAATTAAGTTTATATTGGTGATGACTATCTTTTAAAAGCCAGGGCTTGAGAAAATCTTAAAGGACATGACATTAGCAACCCCCTCTTCTTGTCTTGTTTATACAGTTTGATTTTTTAATTGTTAAAGATAGTAGAATCGCTTCTCTCAAAAATTAAATGGTCTTTGGTTTCATCAATGGTAGTGGTATGCGGCACAACTACTGAATGTTCTTTAGCATTTGTGAGAGATCAGAGAATTAATGTATAATACATGGGGAATTATCAATAGGGATAATAACAATATTAAAGTCCACTTAAGAGAGCAGGAACAATAGGCAGAAAAAACAATATAATATTCCATTGGAAGAAATGAAAGGGTAAAAGGAAAGTACTGAGTTCAAAACTCTGAAACTAAATCTATGCAATGCATTACTCATTACAAAAATATGAGATAAGGGCTTCCCTGGTGGTGCAAGGGAGGTGCACTATGAAGCAATCCACAGCCTCTGTAGTATAAGTTCGATCTCCAGCCGGCCAGGGAGAAACCCACATGGCGAAGCAGCCCTCTCCTGTCTCGCCCGCAGCTCCCCTCAGCAGTGTATTTCAGTCAGTCTGCCTGTTCTGTTCCCCACTCTGTCTCTGGTGGAACCTCTCACCCCTTGCGTCTCTGGCCTGTACCCCAGCTTTTATAGGCATAAAAAAATAAATCTTAAAAAAAATATATGAGATAATACCTATATTTCTCTTTAAAAAAAATAGAATCCCTCTCACTTCTGACTTTGAAAAATGCCTCTTTATAACACAAGCCAGTCCAACACAAGAACTACTCAAAATGCTGGTTTAATAAAGAAAAACAGCCAGACCCAGAATTAAGGAGTCAGGATACACTGTACTATAATGAAAAACGTTTTATAATCATCTTGTTCATACGTCTCTTGTGAACTGGAATATCACTAGACATCTGCTGCTAACATGAGCTCAAATTTATGAGGGGGGGACAAAAAGGTAAGGATAAGCAAGAACAGAGGAATAATCTCACATTTCTGAGGCATAGAAATTGAGCTTTTATAGTGTCTCTATTACACATGCATGTGTGTGTGTGTGCGTGCACACACACACAATCACTAAGGTCCTGAGTCTCAAAGCAGGTTCAAAGCTTTGAACCTGCTCAGGACATACAGTAAGTGAGTGGTACAGTGAAGCCCTAAAACCCCAACTCTGCCTCCAAGTCTCAGGTTCTTTTACTACACCACATATACCTACCCATGTCCCAAGTTCATTGCCATCTTGAATGGCAGTAAATATTAGTCGGTCACATTATTTTGATAAGAGCTCAACTGACTGTATAAATATTCAGTAAAAACATAGTCTGTGCATGAATCTAACTGACAATCACAAGATAATGGTGATGCTGACAGATTATAAACTCAAGTAATAAAGAAAGCAATATTCCCTTACAAAAGCATGGTAAGACCACATCAGGAGTGCATTAGTGGTATTTTCCTGGTATCACTACCAAGGAGACAAATGAAGTCTAAGAAGTTAAACACATCATTTAGAAACTCAGAAGGCAGCTTGGCTACCTTAGATTAATGCAGAAAGTATAAAAAGCAGAAAAAGCATAGGATTTCATTAACTTTGGCCCCGTTTAACAGATTGTTCCTAGAAGCATCCTGGTAATAAGTGTATAGTATAACCGAAAAAACAAAACCCACTAAGGTACACAGTCCAATCACAGTACAAAAGCAGAGTATCCCTACCCCTGAGCTCTCTAATGTTTCAACATCCTTCCTTAAGCATCAAAACAGCCCTGGGAGAATAAAGTACCAAGTGTCACCCTCATTTTATGAGTAGGAAAGCAGAGCTTAAGTGGCTGGCCGCAGAACCAGTCAACTAAACAGATGCTGCAGGCTGTTATCATTTTCTCATTTTAGCCTTTACCCAAATATCTCTCCAGTAAGAAAAGATGGAATACTCAAGATAACCTTATAGTTCTGGTCACTGAGGAAGCAGGAAGACTTGCAAGGAAGCAAAGTGAACTCATTAATGTTGCCAATTTTCAGTTAGTCTGAGGACTAAGTGCTGAAATGTACCTGCTTTCAAGTTCAAATTCAGAGTCTGGTGGTCAGTTTGTCCATTCATCAAACATCACAAGTGAGAACAAAGTGCTATGGGAATAGGAAAGGGGGTTATCTAACATTGCCTGAGGGCTTGGGGAAGAGCAGGATTCATAGGTTGTCTTTTCTTTGTTTCTTTTATGTATTTATTTTTACATTATTGCTCATTTTTGTACAGTGTTGTCCCCATAAAATTACCACCACCAAGACATCCGTGAACCACCACAGACAAACTCTTATGCTCTTCCCTCCTGTTTTGATCCCCTTCTTTCCCCTTCCCCTAATGAATGTCTCCAGTTTATAGTTTGACTGCTAATTTTGTCTTGAAGGAAGGTTAAGAGCTGACTAGGCTAGAGAGGAGAGTGAATCTTGTAGGCTGAGGGTACAAGTATGTAAATTGCTAAAAGCACAGGGGTAAAAGCAGGGTAAAGAGCTCTTCGAAACTATGAAAATTAAGACTATTTTGCTTTCATCTGTAGTTTCTTTTAATTTTCAACTACCAGTTGATTAAACAAATATTGCTAAAAATGGTGGCAGAGGTCATTAATAAAGTTGAAAAGTCTGAGATATCTGAGCAAATAAAAAGACCCAAGGAATAAAAAAGGAAAAATAAGGATTTTTTTCTGTTACACACCCACATTGCCTTAATGCATACTTTCCTAGTATTTTCTTCTAAGCACGTATCAGGAACACACTTCAGCAGAATAACCAAAATACAATATAAGCTACAAATGAAAACCATGATTTAACTTAAAAATTTCTAGAATCCACATTTTAAAAAGAAAAAACAGATGAAATTGGATTTATTATAATCAATTTTTTATTGAGGAGAACTAAATCTTTAAAATTCAGTGTGTATTTTATACTTACAGCATATTCAGATTAGCTACATTTCAGGAGCTCAAAAGGCACATGTTCTCAGTTCTTTAAGGAGTTATGAAAGCTATAAACGAGGTTGAGTTACGTAGAAAAATGGAGAAGGAAGCAGGTTCTATACTTACAAATCTGCATGATCCAACCAAGAAGACTTCTCTAAGCCCACAACTCTCTTCTCCCCCTTAACTCTATAGAACTACTTGTTCTGCTCATCTAGAGTCAATCACAGGTTGTCTACTTTTAGAAGAGAAGTTAGGGGCAGTGCATATGCTTCTTCACTACTGTATCCTGAGGGCTTAGTTTAGAATAATACTTACCCCAAGTGGGATGTTCAAGGAATACTCCTTTAATAAATGCATGAACAGACACATACCTGAGCCTTTGGGCCTTAAGCTTGTTTGTACTTGGAAAGCTTTCTTTACTATTCTACTTGAACATGTACAAAAAAAATCATACCCCTTTTACAAAGCCCCACAGCTCCCACCCTCTCAGCAAACCTTCTATTTGTCAGAATTAGAAACTATTTCCCCGTTTGAACTTCCACATCATTTTATATATACTTTCAAAAAATATCAATTCACTTTTAGCCAGATACTTACATTAGTGAACTCTTGTTAAGAATAGCTAAACACTGGGGCCTCCCCGGTGGTGCAGCGGTTGAGCGCTGGGTTGCAAAGCTGCCCGCAGCCTCTGCAGCGCCGGTTCGATCCCCGGCTGCTCCCCAGCCACCAGAGGAGGGTCCCACATGGCGCGCAGACCTCTCCTGCCGCCCGCTGCTCCCCTCAGCAGTGTACTTCGGTCCTTCTGCCTGCTCTGCTCCCCGCTCTGGCTCTGGTGAGTTCTCTCACCCTCCCGTGCTTCTCACTGTACCCAGTGCTTGTATAAATAAATAAATAAAATCTTCAAAAAAAAAAAAAAAAAGAATAGCTAAACACGGGCCTCCCCTGGTGGCGCAGCGGTTGAGCACTGGGCTGCAAAGCTGCCCGCAGCCTCTGCAGCACCAGTTTGATCCCCAGCGAGGGTCCACATGGTGCGCAGACCTCTCCTGCAGAGCCCGCTGCTCCCCTTAGCAGTGTATTTCTTCGGTCTGCCTGTTCTGCTTCCTGCTCTGGCTCTGCTGAATTTTCTCACCTTCCCGTGCTTCTGACTGTACCCAGTGCTTGTATAAAGAAATAAATAAAAAAGAATAGCTAAACATTGCCTTACAAAAAAAAAAAATGCTGACAGCTCAGTAAACATTAAATTTCCTTTGTATCTTTAGTTTTCCAAAGGGCTGAGACCATCTTATTTATAACTCTGTGACCGCCCCCCAAATTATCCAGCCTGGTACTATGGACACAACTAATGGTCAGCATGTGTTGTTAGTGAAAACATCTACTTGTACTATGACTAAAGTAATTATTAATAAGAGACTGCTACAGGTTGGTAAAGTATGATGAATTATAGCAATAAGATGAATAAAGAAAGCGGAAAATGTAGGGAAATGTTTAAAGTGTGTCAGAATGTTGAAAGCACGAAGGAGCACAGAGTTGAACACTTCTTTTAAGTGGCTGGAATATAAATTTCTTGGTTAGGAGTTGTTGAAAGAAGATGGCAATGTAATTGGTCCCAAATGTTAAAAACTGATCTTTTCATTGGTTTTGAAGCATGCTACAGGTTATTTTCTGCAAATATGAAATGGCTTTGCTAGCTATGGGTTAATATTTTGATAGCAGGTGTGAGAAGTAATCTATATTTATGTAGTCTGTTACTGGAACTTAAGGAAAATGCTCTCTTACCAATGACACTGACAGACAGTGGGAAAGAATTCATGAAGTTTTAATGCAAGTTAGTAAGTACATGCATCTATCTACCTTCTCATAGCCGATAAGAATTCACTTCTATGATTCATCCCTTTCATTACAGAGTACTTCATAATTTGGGGGGATGCTCAAAGATCCTTCTTAATGATTAACTGTGAGAAACCATGAGTTAGTGACTGAGGGCTGTGGCCAGTCCCATGATACTCACTGAACTTAGTATGAACTGTAACTTTTCCTGTTTTTAACCTCGACAAACATTCTCTAAGGGTAGTCACTAAACCATGCTTAATACCTGAAGAATGTCTATGAGGGTTTGGAAGGAAGAGAAACAATCAGGTACACAAAAGGAGGGGGAAGAACAAAAACCGAAAAGTAAATAACTACTCATTGTGGAGATCATTTCCCAATATATACAAATATTGAATCATTATGCTGCACACCTGAAACTAATACAATATGTCAATTATAACAACAATAACATACAACTGTGGGGGGAAAAAACAAAAAAAGTATAACCTAGAATTAAGGGAGAAATAAGACATTAGAACTTTTAGGATCTGTGTTGATTTACAATCAAGCACTGACAGGCTTCTGTAATTTACCTTTTCCAAACCATTGCCTGCATGAGCACTTACAGTTTTCTGGAACTAATCACAACTCTCTAGCTCAGTCCATTTACAAATGTTACTTGAATCTATTTTTGGAAACTTACCTTCTATTTCCTTAAAGGAAGACAAATACAAGTACCAAATTCTGCCTTCACACTGAGCAAATAGCAGTTCTACACTTTGCAAAACAATGCAATGAAAAAGTGTTAGTACTTCATGCTACTGTTAAGTGTATGCAAGCTAAACAATTTCTATATTAAACTCACAACACTCTATTTGCAATTAAACTATTGGATAAGTTTTCACCAACAAAATGTTGAAAATAGAAGTTGCTTTTCTTTTTTTGGCAGGAGGCAGAGGGACACCTTTAGGTATGTGGTGGAAGGCATGTACTACTCTATATGCCTCACATTATTAAGAGCTATTTGAGAGTTTTAAGAGGCAGAGAAAGGTCATGTGGGGTTTGACTCTAACACATAAGCAATTTTCTTACAGCATTATATGTGAATTTTTTTTAAGATTTTGTCATATCATAAAGCACATTGTTAGTCATGAGAAATACTATCCCACTGCTGTAAACAACAAAAAATACACACAAAGGACACACAACCATAGAATTTAATCTAGCCCAATAGTGTACTGAGTATTGGGCTTCAGAAAGAGTTCCTTTTTTGGCTACCTAGTAGTTAATAAAGGTTAAGGTCATGATGTTCTCTCCTTGGAAGAATGGATAGAATTTCAGAGGACCGTCACCACTAAATTAGCTCCACTAAGGAGTAGCATTTATTAGTACTGAGTATGTGAATCACACCTTTCTAAGTCTAGTAAATAAGACAACTCTACTTAAAAAAAAAAAAGAAGAAATTATTCATTTGCCACATGCAAGACTTATACTGTAACATCAACGGAAGCATTTTAATTGTCCCTTAAAAATGTTTTCTTTTTCTGGACAATGTAGATGTAGACTTGGACACGCACACTAACTCCCCCACTCACTGGTCAATGCAGACTTTGTCAGTCTCTCCCTCTCTTTCTCAAAGGAAAAGACACAACTACATCAGACTTTTCCTTGTCTGAAATTTGTTCCAGATACTATAAGACAGAGATGCTTTTCATATACCAACTGCAGGTTCTTGCTATTGAATTACCACCTCAGACATATATTTATATTTAGGTCCTGCTCCCAGCCACACTGGTGCTGCTCCTTCTGCAAAGTGCACTCAAAGGCTAGGATATTTTCAAACATCCTCCTCACCCTTTACCCAGAGAATAGGACTATAACCTTTGTTTGCTGTTGTCCTAATGTTTACTTACATCAAACAGGCTACTCACCCTGAAAGGAGTGGATCCTTCAAAGGGTGAAAGTTAGGCACAAACAGCTTTAGATCTCAATTCATCATTCCAGACCCCTCAAAAGTAGGAAATCTGCATCGTTTAAGATAGGACAAAAGCAGTTTTCCTCTAAGATTATTCTTTTCTAACAAGACTATGTCAGTACAATAAATACAGGCATACTAGTTGTAAAAGAGGCTCTGTCTACGAGTTTTCACTGCACAATGCCAGAACACCACACAGTTGTTATTTTCAAACTCTACTCCCCACTTGGAAAATATCAAGATGTTAAAATGTCTCAAGCAAAATGTTTTGCTTTTTAGCGAACAAATGAAAAGTAAGCTTCCCATTTTTTATTTTCTCCCAGTTCTTAAGCACATTCTTAGAGAACCTGCTCTCTGCTGAGTGGTAGAGTACACATGACTCTAACTCCCAACTAAGATAAGACACCTGGACCAAGACTGCAAAGATGTCAGCCAGTCTCTTTTCCAGAGACTTGCAACTGGGACAGATGATCTCTGCTGGTTCTTCAATCAAGGATAAGGGCTATATGAAAGGATATTTTCTATCAAATATAAAGAGAAACAGAGAAGGCTGGTGATGTTGAGCAAAATTTAAAAAAGGTGAAAGAGGTTGAGACAAGGGATCTTGAGACCCTAGTCAGAAAGAGAATAAAATAAAGACTGTCAGAGTCAGCAAGAGCTAGACAGAAAGTCAAGAACAAAGAGTATTTGTCTTGGTCCTTATACGTTTTCCAAGTGTTTTGTTCCACCCCTGGTGAGACCCATGTATTTCCTGTATTGGTTCCAAGATATATTCTTGGAGTCTTATAGTAAATCTCCCTTTTGGGTCTAAGCTCAAATGAGAAGATTCTGCCACTTGCAATCAAAGTGGCACTGACCAAGAAATATACATCTTCCTCCTCTTTAACCATTTTTTAAATTTTTATAATTTTTTAAAAAAGATTTATTTATTTATGCATACAAGAACTGGGGTACAGGCCAGAGGTGTGGGGGAGTGAGAGGATTCACCAGAGACAAAGTGGGGAACAGAACAGGCAGATGTACTGAAATACACTGCTGAGGGGAGCAGCAGGCAAGACAGTAGAGGTCTGCTGCGCCATGTGGATAACCTCCCTGTCCGGTGATCAAACTGGTGCTGCAGTGGCTGCGGATAGCTTCATAGTGATGCATCTCAACCCCTTGAGCCACCAGGGAGGCCCCTTCTACACTCACTATGTACAAGACACTACACTAGCTGATTCGGGGGGTGGGGTGGAGAAAAAAGGATAAATGAGACACAGACTATGTTCTCAGGGAGCTTACAGGTAGAAAATAGGCAGAGTTAACAGTAAAAAATAGAAAATAAAAGAGTTAACAGTATTGAGTGGTCAAGATTTTCATAAAAATTAGTTAAGGTGAGGGAGGAATGTGATGTGGAAAGGCAAAAAAAAAAAAACAAAAAAAAAAAACAAAACCCAATTTACTTTTTTGAATTTAATCTATGCTTGGTCAAAAAATGTTTAAGAAAATAAAAAAAAAATAATTTTCAGATTTGTCTACCGTATTAAATAAACTCTGCACCACTCTATATACAATACATCCCTACTATAATAGGTAGTATATATTTACAGAACATGATCATATATACAAATCTAGTTAAATAATATACTCTATGGATTTAAGGGATTTTTCAAGGCTAACTTTGACTGTGGTGATTTTCACCTGTGTGCTAACTTTAGCTCCCAACCTCACATGACACCACTCTATTTAAATGTTGATTTCCTTACAAAAACCTTCTCTCTCTTTTTTTTAATTATTATTTTTAAAAATTTTATTTAAATTTTTATTTTTATATTCCCCATACAATTACAACCCCCTTATTTTGACCCCAAGCCCTCCTTTTCCCTCCCCCCATTCCCCATAGAGTGTCTCTGGTTCATAGTTGTTTGTTGATTTTGATATTTTCTTTCTTATAGTTATTCTTTTTCCTGGTCCCTTATTTAGGTTTTCTAGATTCCTGCTATGAGTGAGACCATCCAGTATTTTTCTTTTTCTTTCTGGCTTATTTCGCTGAGCATGACCCCTTCTGGCTCCATCCATGTTGCTGCAAATTGCATGTGTTTATCTTTTTTGAATGCTGAGTAATATTCCCTGGTATTTACCCAAAGGACACAGAAACATCAATTCCAAAGAGCACCTGCACCCCTATGTTTATCGCAGCACTATTTACAATAGCTAAGCTTTGGAAACAACCCAAATGCCCAAAAATAGATGACTGGATCAAGAAGATGTGGTACAAAAACCTTCTCTCTTAAAAATCCTTGCATTTGGGCCTCCCTGGTGGTGCAGCGGTTGAGCGCTGGGTTGCGAAGCTGCCCGCGGACCTTGCGGCACCGGGTCGATCCCCGGCTGCTCCCCAGCCACCAGAGGAGGGTCCCACAGGGCGCGCAGACCTCTCCTGCTGCCCGCTGCTCCCCTCAGCAGTGTACTTCGGTCCTTCTGCCTGCTCTGCTCCCCACTCTGGCTCTGGTGAATTCTCTCACTCTCCCGCGCTTCTGACTGTACCCAGTGCATGTATAAACAAACAAACAAAAAAATCCTTGCATTTTAGGGCCTCCCTGGTGGCACAAGGGGTTAAGAAGCAGCCTATGAAGCTATCCACAGCCACTGCAGCACAAGTTCGATCGCTGGCCAGGGAGCAATCCACATGGCACAGCAGACCTCTCCTGACTTGCCCGCTACTCCCCTCAGCAGTGTATTTCAGTCAATCTGCCTGTTCTGTTCCTCACTCTGTCTCTGGTGAAAATCTCACCTCCCACATTTCTGGCCTGTACCCTAGTTCTTGTATGCATAAATAAATAAATCTTTAAAAAAAATCCTTGCATTTTAAATAAGATACATATAAACTAGCAGATAGGTGTGATCTATAACAGCTAGCTATTTGCCTGATTATTAGGTTATTCCAGCAGCCAATTAATCTGAGAGGTATCTGAGTGGCGTACATGGTTAACTCTGAGTCAGAGAAAACTGAAAAACTTGGGCTAAAGTTTTCTCCTTGTTCCAACTCTTGGCTGTCTCTACTTAGCTAAACTGCCTATAATTAAAGGTGGCAAGTGTCTATCTCCACAGTCCTCAAGATGTAATTTCAGGGCTGTCCATTTATATTAATTAATAAATACAGTTTTCCCTAAATATACAAATGGTATGTGTCTCTTCCTTACATAATTATCTTTGACAAAGAGACTTCTGGAAAAACTTACACATGGCCACAATGGATACAGATTTTACTTTTTCACCAAATTCACTATTTCACCATTTATTTCATGGCTATCTAAACTTAATATACACAAACGGAGATTGAAAGGTTACTTCTAAACTCCTTGAGTACTCCTAATGGTGGGACTTCTGATATTGAGGTGCATTACTTGTTTCGAACTAATCTTGAAACTAGATTCACTTCTATTTTAAGATTCTCATGATTTCAGTATCTCTTCTGAGGTTCTTAATTTTCCTGTGAACTGTTTGTGTTTGCCCAGCTTACTTATAATGCACTTCTAAGGAAGTTTACAACACTATAGGAAGGTTTTGTCAATCCCACACTTCCTTACAATTTCTTCAGATCTAGACTTTATTTCTCTACTGAAGTAGAACCATGTTCCTGTTAGTTTACAGTTGCCTAGATTCAATGTTTTTTCTGGTACCAATCAGCACCTCCTGAATTTTTTGAAGGCATATAAAATCATTCCCTTCCAGCAACTTCAAAATTGCAAACTCTGATTATCAACACTTTATTTACAGCATAAAGGTTTCATTGGGTGAAAATGGCTGGCATAGGGTAACTCTGAGTTTCTCAGTTGTAATACACAACACACACACGCAATGTAAAGGATTAATTTACTTTAGAAAGAAATCGTTCAAATAAGTTAAGTTACACAACTTATCTTCCACCATTTTATTATAATTAGGTAAGGAATAATGGGACTAAGGTTGTAGGCATTTGCTGGGTAAATATATACAAGACAAATGTCTATATAAAAACAAGGGCCAAATTCATTCCTGCCTCAGGTTTACCTACTCCGAGATCCTAGTTACATAAGTTACTAAATTTCCCTGTGCTCAAAGATGGCAAAAATGAGACAACCATATAAAATACCTACTGGAAACTTAAATTTACTTATTGTCTATGTCCAGTGAGATTTTACATGGGCTTTGTTGCACTATGAAATTTCAATTAAGTATCTTGCTGTCTTTTCTCTGCTTGAGGATGAGAATCTCCTTTATAAGAGAGCCAAAGCAGAACAGTCATTAGCACATTAGTATAGTTGCTGGAATGCCAGGACATGGCAGGTCAGGCTCAGATCAGTTATGTTAAGATATTTATTCCTAGAGCCCTTGAAAATTGTCCTCAGGCAGGATTCTGGGTAGAGTTAAAATTAAATGTCTAACCAATGGGAGTTCCTTTGTGACCTTTAGGATTTCTTTGTACAATTAAGAAGGCTCCAGAAGCAAAGAGATCACTGTAATGTACTTGTACTATAGTTATGCCTTTTTAAATGCTCAGTGAAGTGGTGAGAATTTACCATAACCTATTCCAATACTTTTACTAAAAATGTCAAAGTTACTGCTTAAAGCTATTGTTCCTAAGAAAGTTAGCTATAAAAAAGGAATAGAAAGCAACTTCATAGCTCCTGTGGGCTAAGTCAGAGGTCTTCACATTTTATCTACTTGCATTCTCATTTCTGTACCTAGAGTCCTATTTTCTTGCAATTTCCCTATTATCTCCCTCCATTTCTCAATTTGTTCCTGCCCTTGCTGACTCATACTCTCCCCCCCTTTCCAGTCTCCTGACACTTTAGCTGCATGCTTGGTTCTGGTTTATTTGTTTTATATATAATCGCCAAGCATCTACAGGCCCTTATCACGTGACCAGCACATTTCCAACCATGGATCCCTATATACGTACTATTCCTTTCCTTTGTGTAGGCTTCCTCTCTGTTTAGGTGACTGGTTTTGACTATCTCTGCCCCAAACCTGTCACATATCTATCTTATATAATAGAATACAAATAAAAATGGGGAGGTAGTGGCTAAGAGATTTGTGGGTTGGGAAATGTAAATATTCACAATGTATATACTTTCCTAAGTAAATGGCCATGACAACACAGGGAAATCTACAAACAGTCTCATTATAGGAAAGACACATTCGGGACTTATCCATGGTGACTATAATACAATTAATCCAACACTGATGGTTGAAGAAAATATGAAAGATGGTTACAACACAGGCTGCTTTCATGTGCAGACTGCAAGGCTTCTAGCCTTTAATTACCATGATTAAATACTGCTATTCTTTCTTGTAAAGCTGGCCCATTGCGCCAAACAAATATAGATGCTACCAGGAGGGCAAGCAAATTCCAGGGAATCCAGAGTCAATCTTTAAGTCCCTGACTTCTAATCTTGTGTACTCAGAATAATCTAAAGAAACATCTGAAAAGAAAAGCACAACTGTGCTCAATGCCAAAGCCCTTTGTGTCTTCAAAAATTAAAATACAGTGCTATAGCAAAGAATGAAACAAAAAATAAGTCAAAACTGAAGAATGTATTTAGTTTAGTCATGAAGAAAATCTAAAACTTTTACTTTTCAACAGTAAGGAAAAAAAACATAATTTTTCATAGTCATTACATATAGTTGCAGAGTTTAACATTTAAAACTACTGTTTTTCTTTGAAGCAAGTTTGGAGGTTTTCCAACAATCATAGGCTCAATAATTTGAAGCACAATTGCAAATAAAAATCTACCCCCTAACTGTGGCCATCGATGTAAAAATACTAGCTAGTATTCCCATCTTGATTCACTGTCCATTTTTCCAGCATTATATTTGTAATATAATTAGTGCCTAAGAATGTTTATGTCTTCTGGAATTGAGAAAGATTCCAAGTATAAATATCACAGGATGTATACTATATAGTAACATGTAGTCTAATTCTTAAAGTTCAAATAGGTTTGAAGCTTGACCACTACCTCACACCATACACAAAAATCAACTCAAAATGGATTAAAGAACTAGACATAAGACCTGAAACCATAAAATACATAGAAGGAAATATAGGCGAAACACTACGGGATTTGCACATCAAAGACATCTTTACAGACACATCACCCAAAGCAGTGATAGTGAAGGCAAAGATAAACAGCTGGGACTACATCAAATTAAAGAGCTTCTGCACAGCAAAAGAGACAATAACCAAAACAAAGAGAAACCCCACCAACTGGGAGAACATTTTTGCACCCAACACTAATGATAAAGGACTGATCACAAAAATCTGCAAAGAGCTGATCAGACTCAGCAACAACAAAGAAAATAATCCAGTCAAAAAATGGGCAGAAGAGCTAAAAAGAAACTTCTCTGAAGAGGAAATGCAAATGGCCAACAGACATATGAAAAAATGTTCAACATCACTTGTAATCAGGGAAATGCAAATCAAAACTACCATGAGATACCATCTCACACCAGTGAGAATGGCACATATTAAAAAAACTAGCAACAACAAATGTTGGCGAGGGTGTGGAGAAAAAGGAACTCTTCTGCACTGTTGGTGGGAGTGCAAACTGGTCCAACCACTATGGAGAGCTGTGTGGAGATTTCTGGACCTACTAAACATAGAGCTTCCATATGATCCAGCAATTCCACTCCTAGGTATTTACCCAAAGGACACAGAAACATCAATTCCAAAAAACACCTGCACCCCTATGTTTATAGCAGCACTGTTTACAATAGCTAAGCTTTGGAAACAACCCAAATGCCCAAAAATAGATGACTGGATCAAGAAGATGTGGTACATATATACCATGGAATATTACTCAGCATTCAAAAAAGATAAACACATGCAATTTGCAGCAACATGGATGGCGCTGGAAGGGATCATGCTCAATGAAATAAGCCAAAAAGAAAAAGAAAAATACCGGATGGTCTCACTCATAGCAGGAATCTAGAAAACTTAAATAAGGGACCAGGAAAATTAATATAAGAAAGTGAAAATCAAAATCAACAAAAAACTATGAACCAGAGACACTTTTTGGGGGGTGGGGGGCAGGAAGGGAAGGATTGGGGTCAGAATGGGGCTTTTGCAATTGTATGGGGGAATATAAAAATAAAATTTATTATTTAAAAAAAAAAAAAAAAAAAAAAAAGAAAAAATAAAGAATTCAGTCTTTCTCTCCAAAAAAAAAAAAAAAAAAGTCGTGTCTGGGCCTCCCTAGTGGTGCAGCGGTTGAGCGCTGGGTTGTGAAGCTGCCCGCAGCCTCTGCAGCGCAGGTTTGATCCCCAGCTGCTCCCCGGTTCGATCCCCGGCTGTTCCCCGGCCACCGGAGGGTACCACATGGTGCGCAGACCTCTCCTGCCACCCGCTGCTCCCGTCAGCAGTGTACTTCGGAAATTCAGCCTGCTCTGCTCCCCACTCTGGCTCTGGTGAATTCTCTCATCCTCCCGCACTTCTGACTGTACCCAGTGCTTGTATAAATAAATTAATTAATCTAAATAAATAAATAAATAAAATAAAAAGTCGTGTCTTCTTTCTACCCAGTGTACAAATCTCCCTTCAGGATATGTGACTACTTAACTTATGCATGGTAATTGCCCTCCCCACAAAAGATAAGAAACCCAGTTGCGTAAGACAACTCATTCTAGTTCACAATTTGGTTTTTTCTTCCTACAAGAAGAGATCTGGAAAGAAAGGAAATATTTCAAGACTTTATTATGATTTAACTGAAGGCTCAGAATGAATGGGGTCAGTGACAGGTTCCTTGGACTTTCTCTACAATGAGGCTATGATAATTTAAGGACTAATTCACTGCAGTCCTTTCAAAATTAATAATAGTAACAACAATAATACATGATCAGGACAAAAAATACAAGATTATTAAAGAATTAAAGTAAAAACTTAGGAATGCCACTATTTACCATTGCTCTAATACTTTTCTAAAAGGTAATTGTCATTACACTTTTTGTATATTCACTGTGGTATTTCCTATGCGCTTACGGACATGCATTATACATTTTTTCTTGTAGTAATAGGACAATGCTACAGTGTTTTGCAAACCCTTTCACCACAAGTTTATGGGGCAACAAAGGGTTAGGAGAAAGACAAAACGTGCAAGCTGACCTATAGATCTGAGGCATACAGCAGGGGAGCGGGAGGAGAAGGCTAACATGGGGCAGGTAATAGCACAAAGGGTGGTAAAGATGGATCACGGGTGCTATGGTGGTGGGAGAACTATGAGGACTACACCTGAGGGGGGAAACCAAATACTGTCCAAAAATTAACAATGTTGTAAGAAAATAAATTAAAAAATATATATATATATAAATTATGGCATCTTTCCATATTAGTACACAGGGCTATCTTCTTTTAATAGTTAAAGCTATGATATAAATAGATGATCATTTATCCAATTCCACATTAATGAATATTTATATTACTTTTACACTGTTACACAAAGTCAAACTTTATCTTCCTCTAATATTTTTTCCTCTTGTAACTTATTTCAAAAACTTTTGTTCTGGAATTATTTGGAATTAACCTAATCTATCACTTAATAGCTCTTTAAGCCTATAAAAATATTCATACCACATAGGGAGTAAATGGAAGAAAATATAGACAGAAAAGATTTGAGTTACAATACTCAAGTAGCAGAAACCACTAGGGGAAAATGACTTCTTCAAATAAAATAATATAAATGTCTGACAACACAAAATGGGTGCCTAAATTATAGTCTATGAACGTAATGGGAAATTGTACAAATATTAGAAATATGGAGTTTGGGTCTCTGAGTGCCGCTGTTCTCGACGCCGAGCCGCTGTGCCGCTCCTATGCCGCGTGGAAGCCGGAGACGCACTTCCGGCATGGTCCATCCGGCCAGCCGGGCACTTCAGATGAGAGCTGCACCCAGGCCAGCACCTGCAGCTCAGCTGCCAGCAGCAGCTCCCCCATCTGCTGTTGGCATAACTGCTGCTGCTCCCCGTCAGCCAGGACTCATGGCCCAGATGGCAACCACTGCAGCAGGTGTGGCTATGGGCTCTGCTGCTGGACACACAATAGGTCATGCCATCACTGGGGGTTTCAGTGGAGGAAGTAATGCTGGGTCCGTTAAGGCCTGACATCACTTACCAGGAACCTCAGGGAACCCAGCCAGCATACCAGCATACCAGCAGCAGCAGCAGCAGCAGCAGTTTGGCCCATGCCACTATGAGATGAAGCAGTTTTTGGAGTGTGCCCAGAACCAGGGTGACCTCAAGTTTTGTGAGGGTTTCAGTGAGGTGTTCAAACAGTGCAGATTTGCAAATGGATTAGCCTAATCAAGAAGTTCAAATTGAAGGCATGGAAAATCACCTCTCCTGACGAAGTTAATTTAACGCAAAAATATAAATGATAGTGAAATGCAAAGTATAAAGCTACCAGCTAAATCTATCACTAATGGCTTCATTACAATGGAAGAAGGTATTGTTAGAAGTTCACTGAAATGATACTGAGTTTGGGGCTGGGAAAAATGTTTGACTTCCTTAAATCTGCTTTTGTGGCGTGTGTGTGAATAAAAAAGTGATTTTCTTCCAAAAAAAAAAATTAGAAACATGAAGACCACATAATCATGACAAATGCTATAATGTTAAATGAAAGACATGCAGTTATACGTGAACCAATGTTATGAAATATGTCTGCATATGGAAAGGATATATTCAAGCGAAATGCAGCAGACTTAGCGTGTTGAGAGTGGATCATCATTTTTCTCAAAATATCCATCAATGTTTTATAATTTGGATTCAATAATAAATGAAAAAGGAAAAAATGATAGCTATTTGATATGTTGATAGATAAACCAAGATCAAGGTCCTCAGATTCAAGACCGTCAAGACCCCTTTTACTTTGTTCAATAATTATCTTAGAGGTATTAATCCTCATGGCAAATCAAATAATCAGGTCTTAAAATTCTTGATGGGAAAGCTATATTCAGCAAATGTAAGTCTGAAGTTTGACTACCTCTTATAGAAAAGAGTGGAATGGAAGGGAAGGAGTTAAAGATCAAAAAGGAAAAGAAGGGACAATGAGAAAGAGTTTCAACTTGACCTACATTCACAATCATTCAGTGCTGCCATTTTTGTCCTATCTCCACCTGAGTAGAGAACTATATGAATTTCTAGATTCAAAATCCAAGATAATAATTAAGACATGGGATACTTAAGGAAGAAATGAGCATACCTTTAAGCCAACAAAAAGTTCCTATTGTAGGGCCTGCCTGGTAGCACAAGGGATTAAGATGCAACCTATGAAGCTATCCACAGCGTCTGCAGCATGAGTTCGATCCCCAGCCAGGGAAATACCCACATGGCTCAGCAGACCTGCTCCATCAGCAGTGTATTTCAGTAGATCCACCTGTTCTGTTCCCCACTCCGTCTCTGGTGAATCCTTTCACCCCCCACACCTCTGGCCCATACCCCAATTCTTGTATGCATAAATAAATAAAATTTTTTTTAAAAGTTCTTATTTTAGGAATTTAAAGTCTCAAGTTCTGTTAACACAACAGCAATAACACTGTCCTTCAGATTCATAATCCTTTCTCCCAAAGGATTCTGTTCATTAATTTTACAATTAATTCCTTGAACAAACTTATGTCAGAATAGACTTTATTTTTAAGGTATTCCTTGTCATGGTATCCAAATATTTTGCCCATCACTGGTGTTGATAATAATGACAAAGCACTAGTGAGTGAAAACACTGATTACATTATTTTGGTCACTGTATGCCTTTGACATGTAAGGCTGTTTATTTACAATGCCACAACATCACCTTGGTTCTGAAGACAGTGGCATATGTGCTTTGGCCACTCAAACATTAACTACTAATGAGTCACATTTATAGCTGGGAACTCACTCTGGAAAAACAGGGAGCAAAATGTTCATGCTTGTAAGTTATGAACAAGATCTAGTGTTCATGCTCACACTTATAATGAGACATGGTGAAATCTTGTCTACTTTCTTGCCAACTAATCTACTTTCAAAATAAGTTCTCTTTTCTGGCCACCCATAATTAATAGTTTTATTAATTACTTGGCAAAAATTTTTAAAAATCCATGCTTATCAAATCTTCCTAACTTCTGTTACTAAAATACCTCCCAAGTGCCTACTACATAGTGATTGACTATGTCAGGCCTAGAGATACACTTGTGACATAAGGGTGAAGAAAGCCTTGTTCTCAAGAATATGTTACAGTTTTATGAGGAATATAACTGCAATTAAAATATAGTATACTCAGTAACAGAATCAGTATTGAGAAGTACCTCAATAGTTAGTAGTAATGGCATAAGATGACATTTAAGAGGTTTAGGTGCTCGAGAGCCAATTATATAACTACAAAATACAGAAAGCCTGGGTTGATGGCAGCTTATATATAAAGAGGATATCTAGGGTCTATTTGAGTAAAACTCCATAATAGCATAATCAGTTAAGTATGGTAAATGGCTGTTAAAACAGCTAATGTAAATTAATAGAAATACTGTGTCCAGATCAAGGAAGATACTAACCCCACTGTCTCAACATCCAGTTACTGGTGTTGTTTTATGAGACTCATTTAAAAGGAACATCACAAAACTAGGAAAGTATGTGCATGCACACACACTGATGTTTGCTACTGGAGCAATGACAGCGAAGTATCTGTAAAATCATGTTATGCAAAAAGACTGATGGAATTGAGTATGTATGGCTCAAAAGAAGATTTGGAACTGAGTACTAGAGAGAACAGCATCTTAACAGTTGTGATGAATGCTTTTTTTTTTTTTTTAATAGAGGCATTTTTTTTTATCTATTTTTTTTTATTTGTTTGTTTTTTGCTTATACATGCACTGGGTACAGTCAGAAGCACAGGAGGGTGAGAGAATTCACCAGAGCCAGAGCGGGGAGCAGAACAGGCAGAAGGACCGAAGCACACTGCTGAGGGGAGCAGCGGGCAGCAGGAGAGGTCTGCGCGCCATGTGGGACCCTCCTCCAGTGGCCGGGGAGCAGCCGGGGATCGAACCGGCACCGCAGAGGCCGCAGGCAGCTTCGCAACCCAGCGCTCAACCGCTGCGCCACCGGGGAGGCCCTCTGTGATGAATGCTTTTGAGCATCATGGAAATACAAAAGGGCAAATTTTAACCCAAAATGAAGAACTTCCAAGTACTTTGGGCTTTTCAACACTGAATTACCTTGAAGAGCAATAAACTAGATGATTAATGGTAGTCAAGCAGAAATGGATGGCCATCTGTTAGAAAAACTCGAGGTACACTTTTTACACAGGGTGGAAATTTGTAACAGATCTCTAAAGTTCCTCCTATCTTGGAAAAGCTAATGGTTATTTGTTCGTTGTAGGCAAGAGCAATAAGATGACACCAATCAACCAGAGCTACTTTAAGAGAAGGGGACAATCACCAAAAGCAGGAAAAAGGTCAGGAATTACTACTGAACTTCCTCTAAGATATAGAAGATTTTGTTTAGGATGACTGTAAGAAGAGGTACATGGAGAGAGACCAATGATGGTCAGCCTACTCTTGACTATGTGCCAATAGCTGGCCTGACTATTACAACAGTTCATTCTATTCCCAGTGACTGTAATGGACACTCTAGTCTCACATGTTCCATTTTTCTCTTGCTGCCTTAAGAGAGAGATAATTGCTTTAGCACCCTTTCTTTCAACATTCTCCTTATTTAACCCTTGTTTTCAGCGCATGGAGAATCTTCAATGTTGTCTTGTATTTGGAGAGGAAACAAACCCAGAAGCACAGTTTTTATTCCTACAGAGCAGGTACATGAGATTAAAAAGGGAAGATGGGCCTGTGGATCTGGTGGGTATATGTGGAAGGGTTTACAGAGGAAATCTTACAAAATGGTCTGGACTTCCCCAGGTCCACTCAAACTTCTAAACTGGATTAGATGTACATGTTTTTACCTGTACCACAGATTTATGAGACATGTATAAATATGGTTATCATAAGTCTGCTGTGATCATTATCAATCTGAAATTTATGAAACCAGAAACAACATAATAGCCAACTTTAAAGTTTAGTTGTGGGAAGACTAGGCTCAAGTTAAATATGTATGTCCTATGAACTCACAGTTGCCAAATTTATACGAGTGAATCCATATTTAAGTATACAATCATTGAAGACATAATAATGAGAGGCTACTGTGAGCAAAAACTCATGTTAGTGCAATGAAAAACAAATGCCCATTCTGGACTCCCTAAGTTATGATTATGGTTGATTACTGTCATGGTCAGGGCATAACAAAGCTTGAATAACATCCAGTGTTTCCTAAATAATTCTGTATACTCTAGAAAGTGACACTCAAATTCCTACAGTAGTACCTTCAATAATGGTAATTGCAATAGAAGCCAAGTTTCAGACATTCATATAAAATACCTTTAAAATGGAAAAAGCATAAAGGAGAGGAATGTCTACTAATGTCAATTAATAAAACAAGTATTAAAAGAGTTCATTTTTTGAGAGAGGTATCCTATAGGTATAATCTCTTTAGAATTGGTAACGTTTGCTTAGTCAAGGTATTTTTCTGCAAGTCAGCAAGTTTAAGAAATTAGAGCCTTTACAGCGAAATAAGCCAGAAAGAAAAAGAAAAATACTG
The DNA here is from genome assembly GCF_014898055.3 of Talpa occidentalis. Taxonomy (NCBI): domain Eukaryota; kingdom Metazoa; phylum Chordata; class Mammalia; order Eulipotyphla; family Talpidae; genus Talpa; species Talpa occidentalis. Next base: position 29,648,888 of record NW_023601104.1, read on the forward strand.
GATGGTTTCATTCATAGCAGAAATTTAGAAAACCTAAATAAGGGACCAAGAAAAAGACTAATTATAATAAAGTAAAAATCAAAATCAACAAGCAACTATAAACCAGAAACACTACGGTGGAGGGGGAGGTAGAAGGGAGTAGGATCAAAACAAGGGGGGGTGGGAATTGTATGGGGACTATAAGCAAGATGAAAATGCACACATTGTGCACAAATGAAAAATGATGTAAAAAATGTATAAAATAAAAATAAAAATAAATTAGAGCTTTTAGATAAAAAATAGTCATTTTATAAATTCAATTGCAAAGAATACTCAAAGGTTATACTTTATTAATGATCACTTGAATAGGTCTTACGAATTAATGAGAGAAATGTACAAAATGACAGTAGTAGGATATTTTGGAATGCATACTTTCATATATCTTTAAAAGAGATATAGTCTCAATTTGGTAAAATAAAGCCTGCAAATCCTCTTCCTTTGTTTTGATATATACAAAAAAAATAAAAATAGTATGAATAAACTACCAAAAAAGTAAAAGCCCAAGTTTTATGTATTCAGGTGTGTGAAAACATTCAAAAGCTGGTCTGTAGAATAAATTAAAATTAGTTTCTATACTCAAAGGTTCTTTAAAATGATCCAATTTTGCAGATAAAAAAATCTAAGCAGGATACTGCATCTAAAAGTTTTCTACAGTTTTTAATTGCCCCAAAATTAAACTTAATAAAATGATTATACACAAATCAATAATAATGCTTTTCCTTCTTTGTATGGCTCTGAAATTGTAATTTTTTTCTTTTTCTAATTAAATGAGAACATTTATGGATATATCTATATATACACATATATATACATACACACACATACATATGATCTCATTACTTGTTTTTTTAGTAATATGATTGGATTCTCTGTTAAGAAAACAATAAATTGGTTCTCTTCCAAAATGTATTTCTACTCATCTATTTTGCTGAAGGATACATATAATTACAATCAATTAAATGAAGAAAATGAGTAATATGCATCAATATGCAAAATCACTACAGTATGAATTTTAAAATAATTAGTCCTACTTTATTAAAAACATGTTAATAATCATGAAAAAAAAAAAGCTGGTCTGTGAGTAAGGTCATGACATCACAGACTCCAATTAAGAAAAGTGCCCCTCAAACAGAACAAAGGGTCAAGAAAAAGATAAAACTTGCAGGCTGACCATAGATCTGAGGCATCCAGCAGGAGAAAACAAGGTAAAGAGGTCCAAACAGGGGCAGGATGAACACAAGGGACTATGATGATGGATCAGGGGTGCTATGGTGGTAGGAGAACTATGGGGGCTACACCTGAGGGGAAAAATCAAATATTGTACAACAAGGAACAATGATATAAGAAAATAAATTTAACTATAAAAAATTTAAAAACTGCTCCTCCAGGAGTAAGAGAACAATTAGTTTTTTAGTTGACGATGGTTTATTTACCTATTCAACAAGCAAAGGAGAAATATGGTCTGGTAAAGATTAGACAAGAAAATCTGTGTATTTTAGGGCTTCTAGTAAGTTATACTTTAAGTAAATGGAGAAAACAGACTTGACTTACCTGCACTGCCGAGCTGTTTATAAAACCTGTACTCTAAATGAAGCTGTGGAGCACGTGATTTTATTGGTTCCTGAAACCCAAAGAGAAATTGTGATCAGATCTAGACAAAGAGTATTTTTCCATTCCCAGGTTTCAGAGTAAACCAGGACTAAGATCACTTAATGTTTAGAGATGATATTCAAATATGATAGTATTTTCTTACCACAATTTCTCTTACAAAGCACAGCTACAAGAAGATGATGCTGAATTACTTAACAACCCCTTTCAGGGATATTTAAATAAAAATAATTTGGATGGGCCATCATTCAAAGTTAGTTCCCTTACCAAGAAGTATCCTTCTAGGAAACCAGATGCAAAATCTTTCTTTTTCACTAAATTCTAGTGTGTATTTCCTACCTGCTTTAATATTAATTTTATGTGGTAAACAGCTTTATTAATTTTAGAAAAATGTTATTTTCTCAGAAAAAATCAAATGTGACAATTAGAAATTTGACATCTTAAAGAGAAGCATTATTAAATTAACATTTTGATGTTCTCCCAAATATTTATTTATACATATATATTTATAAACAATACAGATTTAAAATGTAATTTTAAATAAATAAGATCACACTCTATTTGTTGTTCCGTAATGTTTTTAATAATGAAATTGTTCTATAACAAGTACAGTTATATATTATTTTTAATGATTGTGAAGTTTCCATGTGTGTATGTATGGATATATATACATACACACCATGATTTTTGTACATATGAACTGTTTTCACTTTGCACAATTATGAATAATGCTGTTAAGGACATTCTTAAAGATGGTGAACACAGCTAAAACAGGTAATTTCTTCAACATGGTATTCAAGTTTTCAAAAACAATTTTCTAAAGACCCCAGAGATCAAGCAGGCAAACTACCACATTTTGCTCTACACCAAACTCTGAAAATTGGGTAGTTAATTATTTTGAACTGACAATATACCAGGCAACAGACAAAAAAACCCCACACAAATGTAACCCTAAAAGATACATCTGCACAGTCATCATGATGGCTATTATCAAAAACACAGAAAATAACAAGTGTTGGCAAAGATGAGAAGAAACTGGAATCCTTGCATAATGATAATGGGAATGGAAAATGTTGTGTGGAAAATAGTATGGCAATTTCTCAAGAAACTAAACACAGAATTATCACACAATCCAGCAATTCCACTTCTATATACCCAAAAGAGTCAAGAGCAAGGACTCAAATTGATGTTCATAACAAAATTAATCAAAATAGTCAAAAGGTGGAAACAACCAAAGTATCTAAAAACAAATGAATGGATAAACAAAATGTGATTTTGTTCCATACAATATAAAGGATTATTCTTCAGTTTTACAAAAGAAAGAAATTTGACGCATGCTACATCATGATGAACCTTGAAGACATTGTGCTAAGTGAAAAAAGCCAGACAGAGAAGAGCAAATACTCCATTTATAAAAGGTACCTGGAGTAGTCAAATTCAGAAAGAAAGTTGCATGGTAGCTGCCAGCACACAGTGGGTAATGGGGAAAGGAAAGTTGCATGGGTACAGAATATCAGTTGGGGTAAATGAAAAAGTTCTGGAGATGGATGATGGTTGCTTAATAATGTGAAGGTATTGAATGCTACTTACTGAACTGTACACTTAAAAATGGTAAATCCGGGCCTTCCTGGTGGCGCAAGGGGTTAAGCACAGCAATATGAAGCAATCTGCAGCCTCTGCAGCACAAGTTCGATCCCCGGCCGGCCAGGGAGAAACCCACATGGCACAGCAGACCTCGTTTGTCTCACCCGCTGCTCCTCTCAGCAGTGTATTTCAGTCAGTCTGCCTGTTCTGTTCCCCACTCTGTCTCTGGTGAATCCTCACACCCCCCGCATCTCTGGCCTGTACCCCAGCTCGTGTGCATAAATAAATAAATCTTAAAAAAAAAACAACAACAAGGTAAATCCCAGATATCAACTCCTTATAAGAAATATGAATTTCAAGTATTTTTTCCCATTTCATTGGTTGTCTTTTCACAGCTTAAAGTGAAAAGCACATTTTTAAATTTTGATGAACTCTGACTTACCTACCCTTTTTTGTTCCTTGTCCTTTTTTAGTCATACCCAAAAAAAATGCTAAATCCAAAGTCAAAGTTTTTCCCCAAAGCTTTCTTCTGAGATATTTATAGTTTTAGCTCTTATGTTTAGGTCTCCGATCCATTTTGAGTAAGCTGAGTAGGTTCCACTTTGTTGTAGGTGGGTATCTAGTTTTTCCAACAGCGTTTACTGAAAAAAAAAAATTGTCCTTTCCCCAATATGGCTACTTGTCCTATTTTTTAAATAGATTTTATATTTTATTTTTATTTTAAAGATTTATTTATTTATGCATACAAGAGCTGAGAGGTAGTCCAGGGGAGGAGGGGGCGAGAATGAGAGCATTCACCAGAGACAGAGTGGGGAGCAGAACAGGCAGATCTACTGAAATACACTGCTGAGGGGAGCAGTGGGTGAGACAGGAGAGGTCTGCTGTGCCATGTGGGTTAGCTCCCTGGCCAGGGATTGAAATCGGAGCTGTAGTAGCTGCCGATAGCTTCATAGTGCTGAGACTTAACCCCTTGCACCACCAGGGAGAGCCAGATTCTATATTTTAATTTCAGCCATAGGATCTATGTTAGAAGCACACCACCCACCCTAACACAATCCTGAATTTATTATTAATTTATATTTGTGTAGAAGAACTGGGGTGTAAGCCAGAGGTGCAGGCAGTGAGAGGATTCACCAGAGGCAGTGCGGAACAGAACAGGAGGATTTATTGAAATACACTGCTAAGGGAAGCAGCAGGAGAGACAGGAGAGATCTGCTGCACCTTATTTGGGTTAGAACTCAGGCCTTACCAGTGACAGCACTGACACTTAACCCACAGGCCACCAGGGAGGCCCCTATTGTCCTATGTTTAAGACAATCTCCAAGGAAGGAGCTTCCATAGCTTCCCTTGATAATTTCAGTTAATATTTAACAAGTCTCATGATTTGGAAGGTCTTAATATCCTATTTAAATTCCTAATACTAACACCTAAGCCTTTTTCTCTTATGTCCTCAATATTCAATCATTTCTTAGTATATAGGCAAATAGTTTCAATTCCTTTAAACTTTCCTAATCAGTCCTATTTATTAGGCTCTTTGAATTCATCTTTGAAGGTTCTTTCTGAACCCACCTGAAAGTTTTGCATTTTTCTAAGATAAAGAATTAATCCATAAGTCAAAGAATTCAGAAGTTTCCTTTCATCTTCCAAAAGAATGATATGAAAGAAGAACATATACCCTTCTTTGATTGTAAAATCAGCAGGGTTGAACTTAAATCTTCTCAAGATTATACTCAATAGTACATAAAATTATAGTGAGGAGTTATTTCTTTACATATCATTTCAGATACAAACAAATCACTCTTGAAAGTCTCCATTTGGTTTCAGATCTTCTACTATATCACTATCAAAGCAGTCAACTACAGAATTTACCCTGAGCAAAATCACCAGTGATACACAAGAAACCAAAAAAAGAACAGTGAAAACAAATCAGTATGGAACCAAATTGCCCTAAAGACTAGAAAGAGGAATGTTCTTTCTAGAAAGAGTCAATTAAAAAAATATATATAGATCTTGTTGAAGACAGTATTCTCAAAGTTCATTCTGGAAATCTTAATGAGAAACATTCAACCTGGCCTTGAGTAAATATGCTACGAGATTTTTAAAAAGGAAAAACACTTAGAGTTAGAGGGCTAAAAATGGATGTACACATCACATAAATTTGGACAAGAGGGGCTTCTTATCGCAAACCAAAGCATTTATATCCTTTAACCAAGCCCTTTTGCATATAGCTGTAGCCTGCTCAGCCAACTGAGTGCTTCAAGGTGCTCTTCTGGAAGCACTATAATAGAGGACATTGTAAACATTTAGTCTACAGTTATGGTGGCAGCAAGATTAGCACATGGAGGTTTTTTGTTTGTTTATTTGCTTGAAAACAATAGTTAGAAAATTTCCATTAAAAAGAAGCCTAGAAACTCCATGATGGGGAAAGGAGGGGTTTCCCTTACACAGTATATTTTTTAAAAAGGTTCTTTGAAATCCAAGAAACAAGTGCCTACAATGAAGATCCAAAGTAGAACTAAACAGTAGAAGCAGGGCTTCCTTGTATTTATGTGCCAAATGGTGATTACATTTTCATAGAAGGCTGGTTATTTGCCAAATCACAGTTATTCTGCAACACTCATGCCTGACTGAAATCCTAAACCAACAGAAGACAGCAACCTGGTAGGGGTACAATGGAAGGGGCTCAACTATTGCCCTCATATCTCCCACAGAGAATACTGCCACAGCAAGAAGGTTCATAAACAAGATTGCTATCCTCTAAAATACCTTTATATAAGATTTATTTGAAAGAAAAATGAATTGAGATGTGCCATCTAAATGATAACAAATACATTTTTAGCTTTAACTACTGAAACATTAACTACTGGATAATTAAATACAAAGTAAAATAAAGGCTTAACAAAATCTAAATGAAATGATTAGTCATGATAACAATATGCTAAGTAAACTTATCTATATAAGTTGACTAGTATGAACATTAAAGGAGAAATTGAGATGAAAAGAAAACCCCCTAACAGAAAGCCTCAAAAGAAGCTTTGCTAAATAGAGACAATAAACAGTTTTGAGGCAATGCTTTATGAAGTGTTTTAGGGGCTACTTCTAATTCCAAATAATCTGAGATTATTCTAATTTACCAAAGTAATAAAACAGAAAAACTAAAAAGAAAAATGAGTTAGAGAACACTTTCACAGAATAAGCAAATTCCTGTAAGTGAAAAAATATGGTTAATCTTTTGATATTCAATCTTAGAAAATACTTGGCCTGCACTGTCACACGAATTACTTCTTCCTGCTCCCATTTCTTCAACAAGAGTTTGGAGTCAACATATGTTTATATGGTCCCCTAGCAGCTATCTGCTCTAAGCCTTGCTCCCTGTCCACTTCACCATAGAGAATCAATCTGGTAACTGTTAGTTCTTTACAAAGTAATTCTAACTCTCCTACAAACTTAAAAGTTGAATGAGAGAGGGGAAAAAAAACAACCACAGACAGGTGTGGATGTATTAAGTGTAATTCATTAGAAAAGAACAGCATTCAGATATCACATGACCCTTCCTGCAACCATTAATTCCTCATACTTCCAACTTAACAATGATTTACAAAATGGATGTTTTATAGAAACTATTCATATGCGATAACTTCATATGACTAGAAACAGTTTTATATCAACCTTAAATATAAGCTAAAGACTCATTAATTCTCCAAAAATAATAATTATGAATTCTCTTTTCTTGATAGGAAGCTAATGTTAATGACTAGTTTCGTTATTCTTAAGATTAGTACTGACAAAACCAGAACTCTCTGCTTCAAATTTGACCACATGATGTGTTTTTCACTCTTCACAACTTTTTAAGGCAATGATTAGATGACATTTGATTCTCTACTACTAAGTATATTAATACCTTACATTTCAAAAACAGATCAGTCACGTCTAAGAAGAAACTCACAAATGATTTTATCTATTAAAATAGCACTGAGAAAGATACAAAGTTCACAGAAATTACTAGTTACCCATTAAGTTTTTTCTTCCAGTTATTTTTATTATTTTTTGATTTATCATTGATAACATACTAGCTTAGCATTTTTAGCTATGTATATAGCATTATAAAACATGTAGTAATTCATCACTGTAACACTATAGATGAAGGAAAATTACTATGTTGTATCATTTGCAAGAGAAAAAATTCAGTATTTTTATGAATGCAATTATTTCCTGAAAAAAGATATACAAGAGGTGAGAGCACCAAAACATAATTACCACAAAAATAGAGTCTACTCACCAGTTTGATAGCTACATATTCATTGGTGTAGAGATTTTTACCTAGGGAAAAGCAGAATGCATATGTTTTAGTGACATTCATTCTGGGAAAGGCAAAGCAAAAATCTTAGCTTACAGGGTTATGAGAAAGGTCACATTCCCAATGCTGTTCACATGTATGAAACATGATTTATAAGTGAAAAGTTAAACAGAAGTAATGAGATCCAGAACAACAAGAACAAAAACAGCTTGAGAATTTGGAAATTTAAGTAGAGAATTTCTGTTAAAAAACAAATGAAGGGGCCTCTTTGGTGGCTAGAGGGGTTAAGTCTCAGCACAATGAAGCTATCAACAGCTACTGCAGCAGATCCCCAGCTGGCCAGGGAGCAACCCACATGGTGCAGCAGACCTCTCTTGCCTGGTCCACTGCTCCCTTCAGCAGTGTATTTCAGTAGATCCGCCTGTTCTGCTCCCCACGATCTCTGGTGAATTCTTCTCACCCCCTATACCTCTGTCCTACACTCCAGTTCTAGTATGCATAAATAAATCTTTTAAAAAAAAAACAAAAATTCCCTCTCACACACATTTTATTATTTAATATTTCACAACTATTAAGCAATGAATAACAAATGCCAGAATTTCAAAGATACATTTTTTAACTCTTGGCATAATAAACCCGAATAAATCCTCATTTTTCTAACTCACTGACAAATGGGGATTTGTATTTTTGCCACAGTATTTAATGTTGACTATACTTGGCATAGGACATTGTGAAATAAAACCGAATACTGTCCAACCCTCCTTTTGAAAAACTCATTTAATGTTTGTAAGTAGATGATTTTCAAAGCTATTTTGACTCACTATATGAAGAACTGCAGGTAACAGCTCTCTATCTGCATAACAGTTAAGCATCTTAGGGCCTCCCTGGTGGCACAGGTGTTAAGTCCCAGCACTATGAAGCTGTCCTCAGCCACTGCAGCAGGCGTTTGATCCCCGGCCAGAGAGCTGCCCACATGGTGCAGCAGACTTCTCCTGCCTCGCCTGCTGCTCCCCTCAGCAAAGTATTTCAGAACTGCCTGTTCTGCTCCCCAGTCTGTCTCTGGTAAATCCTCTCACCCCCCCACACCTCAGGCCTGTACCCCAACTCTTGTATGCATAAATAAATCTTTAAAAAAAAGAAGGCATTAAAAAAAGCATCTTAAAGTTCTTCCTGAAATACTAATGGATTTTCCACTCAACTCTTCTACTTGTGTAAATGCAATCAATATTTTCTAGGCATCTAGTGCAAGAACTTGAAGATGTGGATTAGAACAGCTATCACTTAGTGTGTCTATGTAACATGCTGAGTCTAAGCCACTTTACCTCCCCACCTCCAGTTACTCTTAAAGGCTAATTTTAATTCCTTCTTAGTGTTTAGTATATGAAACATAGTTTGTCCTACCTTAATCCACTAGACTATGAATATCTTCATGGATAGTTTTTACCTAATAGTTCTCTCAATTCCCTATAGTACTTAAGATGAAGTTCTGCAATCTTAGACACCTTCAGTAAGCAAAAGTTACAGGTATGTACATATGACTACTTTTAAGATAAAGATAAATATTACAGGGCCTCCCTGGTGGCACAAGGGATTAAAGCACAGCACTACGAAGCTAACTGCAGCCTCTGCAGCATGAGTTCAATCTCTGGCCTGCCAGGGAGCTACCCACATGGCGCAGCAGACCTCTCCTGTCTCGCCCACTGCTCCCTCAGCAGTGTATTTCAGTCAGTCTGCCTGTTCTGTTCCCCACTTTCGTTTCTGGTGAATCCTCTCACCCTGCCCTGTACCTCTGGCCTGTACCCTAGTTCTTGTATGCATAAATAAATCTTTAAAAAAAAGATAAATATTACATATGTGAACATTCGTGGGAAAAGATATAAATTAAGAAATTAAAATTATTGTTTCTTAATATTTTCTGATTTTTATAAGATGCACAGTAAATCTTATTAATAGGTGCTTGGAATCTGCAACTTTAAGTGAAACAAAAGCAGGTGGTTGAATAATATCATTATTTTCAGTGCTCACCAGGATTGTTTTTCTCATCAACATTATAATAAAATTATGTTATTCAAAGACCTGTTGGAAAACTTCATTTTGGGGAAAAACTGCAATATAAGTTGCTATTTTTACCAAGGTCTAGACAACAGATGGCCCTTTGCAAACTATATCACTATATTTTAATACTGCTATCAAGCTGACACGTTATGTGTCAAAGAGCACACTAATTTAGGAATAACTTTTATCTGCAAATAACATAAGAGAACTCTCAGATTGCCAGATAAGCAACTATGAAACCATAAGGTGAACAACTTTTTTAAAAAAGCATAAGCAAAACTAGGCTTTTTTCTATATATATTAATTACACTAAGCTTCAAAAGGTAATTTGTGTATCTGAATAAAATCCCCACAAAAAAGTGTTTTTTAAAAATATATGATGAAATCGTGAAAAGGATACTAATAAAAGGGAGGAATAGATGAAGTGTTAACAGTCAGCTCCAAGGCAGATTAAAACTCCCATTTGGTCACATACTTCTTTTATACCACATAGGATGTTAGTAAAGATTTTTCAGGAGAGCCCTTCCTGGCTCTGTATAAAGCTATTACTGTAACTTAAAACCAATTTTTGCATAAGGCCTACCATAAGAGGAAACAGTCAAGTTTAAAAGTGTAAATGCGTTTAGGTCTTAAATTGGACCCCTCCCCCAAGTTTTAGAACTAGTAATTACTAGGGATGGGGAAGTGTGGGCACCAAAATTCATCCCTTACTCATTCAGGGTACAGTAGGCCTTCATTGTCAAAGAATTAACATTCACAGTATGTGCAGCAGACACTTTTATGTGAAGTAAAGTGGTAGTTTAAGTGTAAGCAGAATAATAAATCTGTATTCTGATCTGTGATCAAAAAAAGGCAATTACAGTAGTCTCTGGAAGCAAATACTTTATTTCTAGACTAAATTCACCACCAGAGCCTTAAAAAAAGAAGGCATTTAACAGATGAAGAAAGTGCTTGAGCAAAAAAAAAAAAAATGAGAAAGGGGATGGTATAGGCTGAGAACACTGGATGGTCTGGGGATTATATAGACAATAAATTGCATCAAGAGGATCAGGATGGGTAGGGAGGGCAAGGAACAGTTAGGACAGTAAAAGAATAGGAAAGCAAGGTTGAGTTAATATTAGGAAAGTTGTCGATGCTCTTTTAAAGATTAAAATAAAAGTTTTTTGAGTTAGTTACAAGATCAGACCTGTGATTCTGAACAACAATTTGTGAAGAAACAGAAAAGATTAGCTAGAAAAACAAGAGACCCAGAGTTGGGGGAAAGAACTTGAATATTTAATACCAATCATATGCAGATAATAGATACCTCAGATGACTAACAGTTCTCATCTTCAAAGACTGTATTCCAGCTCCTCACACATGGCCTTGCACATGGTGGTTCAAAAGTTTGTTAAATAAATCATATTAAATGTCATAAGTATGTAAAAAGAACAAGTTAAGAAAGGAGCTTACAGGAGGGAAGGGAAAGCATTTATGCACAAGTGTCACTTGAAGTGAGATTGAAGGATCAACTAAGGGAGAATAAAGAACATTTCATATAAAAAAAATATGGTTTTTAAGTCACTTTATGTTTTTATTGTATATTTTGAAGTAATATTGGTTTATAACACTGTATGATTCAGTGATATATAGGCTGAAATTTCTTCAGATTTATATTACTGCACTACACCCACAGCACCCATAATCCTCTGTGCCTCTTCTCCCCTTTACCCCCCACCTCTACCCTCTACTTCCAGTTGCCTCAATTCTATAGTCAGATTCTAGGACTTGTTTGGTTTAGTCTGTATCTTTGTTTTGTTTCTCTATATTCCTGAGTGAAATCATCTGGTATTTGTCTTTATCCTGATTTATTCTGCTTAGTATAATCCCCTTCAGTTCCATCCATGTTGTCACAAATGGTAAGATTTCATCTTTTTTCTTTTAAATAGTTTAGTATTCTACTGCATATGTGAAATGTATGTACACACACACACACACCCTACATCTTAATCCATCATCTATCATTGGGCACTCAGGTTGTTTCCATCACTTGGAATTGTAAATAGTGCTACAATGCACGAAAACAAGAGTGCATGTATTCCTTGGAATTAGTGTTTTTGCACTCTTAGGGTAGATACCTAGGAACGGAATTGCTGGATCATAAAGTAAATCTGCTTTTTATATTTTGAGAAGACTCCATATTGTTTTCCATAAGGGTTAGGCCAGTCCACATTCCCACAACTGTGTACAAATTTGAATGGTGATGTGCAGACATGATAGGAAATGATAGAATTTGACATATTGTGAGTGGACCAATATGAATGGAGCATAAGGCATATGGGAAGAAATGGTAAGAAACAAAGCCACAAAGATCCAATAGAGGGCCTCCCCGATGGCGCAGCGGTTGAACGCTGGGTTGCGAAGCTGCCCGCAGCCTCTGCGGCGCCGGTTCGATCCCCGGCTGCTCCCCGGCCACCAGAGGAGGGTCCCACATGGCGCGCAGACCTCTCCTGCTGCCCGCTGCTCCCCTCAGCAGTGTACTTCGGTCCTTCTGCCTGCTCTGCTCCCCGCTCTGGCTCTGGTGAATTCTCTCACCTTCCCACGCTTCTGACTGTACCCAGTGCTTGTATAAACAAGAAATAAATAAATCTTTAAAAAAAAAAAAAAAGATCCAATAGAGACAGGGTCTGAATAACTTCAAATGCCAGTTTCTTACTGTAAGGTATACACAACCAAAGGTACATGGAGGTGTGCCGGGGCATACACTATAGGATAATAAAGATACACCTTTCCTGGATCTTCACTTTTCTTTGAAGATTTGGGAAAATATTTTTTACAGTAAAACAAAATTCCTATACTGTAGAAATTATAAGTAAGCTTTTTTTGAAGGAAAAATGCAAGAGTTCATAGAACCCCCAGACATGTACTGCTTCTTTCATAGCCTGTGGCCTCATCTTTCCATGTGAAACATTTTTCTCATTTTCCTTGGGTTTCAGCAGGGCAGCCCAGTTTTCATAGGAGCATTCAGCTATTTAATTGCTTTCATACAAAGACTTGTTAACATTTTTCTTTCTGCATCTCAACTTTCTCAAGTTTCTAATGTCTCCAGTTTTTGAACCTAACTGATATAGCTGATGTTATAAACTGCCTACCCTTTCAGTCATTCAGCTCTCTCTGAAATGCTAAGTCAGTTACTTAACTATCTCCTTTACAGCTTCCAATTTTTTTAACCATTTCTAATGTTTTTGTCTTGTCTTTTTTTTTTTTGCTTCTCTGTGGTTCTATGTTTTAAAAAATCCCTTTTCTAAATATACTTTGTAAAACTGAGGCAGCAACTAATTTCACAAACTTCCATACATATAATTGTTCATGTATCTTTTTACCTCCCCTAGGGAGTGAATTTCTTGAAGGAAAAAAAGAATGTTCAATTCACTGTTTTATTCCTAGTTTAAAATTAGATTATGAATATAGGAGTTTTTTACTTCATACTTCGGCCTGCTGTGAAACTACCAAGGTTCTCATGCTAAGAGAAAAAGTAGTGAAAGTAGCAGTGAAATCTGTATTTAAAAAGTATTAATCTGGTCCCAGTATGTAAAACAGAAGAGATGGGGGAATACCTAGAAAGAAGATGAGGGCCTCCTTGGTGACGCAGGGGTTAAAAACAGCGCTAACAAGCTATTGCCAGCCACTGCAGCATTAGTTTGATCCCTGGCTGGCCAGGGAGCAACCCACATGGTACAGCAGACCTCTCCTGCCTCACCGGCTGCTCCCCTCAGCAGTGTATTTCAGTAGCTCTGCCTGTTCTGCTCCCCACTCTCCTTGGTGAATCCTCTCACCCACCTCCTACCTGCACCTCTGGCTTACACCCCAGTTCTTGTATGCATAAATAAAAAAATCTTTAAAGAAAAAAAAGATGAATAGGAATTTTTTTATAATGGACTATTTAAAGAATAATATCTACTATATACAGTGTGGTTATGAAAATCACACAAGTAAAATATGTGAAAATACTTTGTAAACTGCAAAGTGCTAGCTACACTTATTTTTTATCACTTTTATTGTTATTGTAGATATAAGCAATATTCCTAGAACTTAAAAAAACCAAGGATTTATAGCCAAGCCATTTTGAAGAAAAAGTTACAATCTTTGGGTTACATGTAAATATAAGTGGTTAAGAAGGGTCAAAAAAATATTCTTAATTAGTAGAGAGCAGAAAGAAAACCAGAAGAGAAGGCAATGTTCATTCTACGATACCTTCCTCCAAGTTCTCATTAAATCTTAAAGTAACAAATTATGAACTGCCTCTCAGGTTCAGTTTTCATATTTGTATAAAAGAATATAATTACAGAAGTATAATAAATGAGAGAGCCAGTACCAAATACGATGGCTAGCAGATTACAAAATGCTAGTTTTCTTGTATTTACTTTTTCTGGGGGCACCAGAAGAATGGAACAAATGTCACCCTCTTACAAAGCAATTACCCTTATTCTTAAGAGACACTAGGGGCGACTGAGTAATTCTCTTTAGCTATGCATCACTCAAATGAATACCTTTGCTAGGAGGCATCATCAAAACTGAAAAGGCCAATACAAAATGCTGTCATGTGGAACAATCTAGATTATCATTCAGCTTCACCTTTACAAATTTTGCTCTAGGAAAATTTAATTGAAAGACAGTTAAAATCCTGCTCATTTAAAATAAATAATTGTTTTAGGGCCTCCCCGGTGGAGCAGAGGGTTGAACACAGTGCTGTGAAGCTATCCGCAGTCTCTGCAGTGTGGGTTCAATTCCCGGCCGGCCAGGGAGATACCCACATGGTGCAGCAGATGTCGCCTATCTTGCTCGCTGCTCCCCTCAGCAGTGTGTTTCAGTCAATCTGCCTGTTCTGCTCCCCACTCTTTCTCTGGTGAATTCTCTCACCCCCGCACCTCTGGCCTGTACTCCGGTTCTTGTATGCATAAATAAATCTTTTAAAAGAAGAAAACAAATAATTGTTTTAGCTAAAAAGAGAAAACATTTATCAATAACTGTAAGAAAGGCAGGTAGTTTAATGAGCAGAAAAATACCATCAATAAGATGGCACAATCTCAAGCAATCAAAACTTCTACTATCTGTTGCATAAAATCCATAATGCTTTCCCAGGCTCACTTCCTGGCTGTGGGTTCTTTCATTGATAATGGAAAAGAAACTGCATTACACGTAGTTTTTTAGAGCTTTATATCTTAAACTTTGAAGGAGCAGTCCTAGATGTGATGTTACCAATAAAACTCACTGCATGAAGACTTCCTGTTTCAGTATGTGACCTACAGAGACAACATTTACCGTAAGCTTCATCAGACACAGCATTATTTCAAAGAACCAGCAGGTCTCAGTTCTCAGAGTCACACTGATAAAGGAACATACAGCCTCGGGTTCCCAGTTTAGTTAGATCTCCAGCTGTCACATTTTCTTGCCCTAAAGTAAAAGTAGTACATTTATAAATTACTACCTAGAACTTGTTAAAAAAAATCCAGCCAAACGAACTTGAAGCAATTAGTAATTAAAACAAGAAACCACTTTCATGTAACTTGAATCAGTTACTATGTCTATTTAGGGCACAGAGAACAGACTGGTCTATTGCCTCCACCACCCAAAGAGCATCCTTTTAAGTGGGCAGTGTAATTAGAGAGGAAGGAAGATAAGAGCATTACAACCTTAAAGAAAAAGGTCAGAGGCCTTTTCAATTTTAACTCACTTAATTCTACTAGTGTATTAATATACTATACAAAAACATTTCACAAATGGTTAGCAGTTAACAGCAAGGATAATTTCTTCTGTGTGTCAAGTTTTATGAAAAGATTACTTATCAGTATCAGTTTATTATAAAAAATCTTATTAAATCATGCTTAACATCACTAGTAATAACATACAGCATGTTTACTATTAACATGCAAAAAAATATTTTCTAAACTACAAGGCGAGATCCATTAGTGGAGGGTGCAATAAATAAATTCACTGGGTCTAGACCAATAAGTTGTATGAAGAAAAAAAATATAACATAAAAAATATCAGAGTCCATCACTCCTATTGAGGGTATTATTTAATTATTTAATTAGGTATATATTAGGTCACAATTTAGTATTTATTTTTTAGTTGGACCATAATTTTAAAAAAAAGCCATCATCAATAAAAAACTTTTGGAAAGGAGTTTTAATTATTTCATTTTGAGATGAAAAGCTTAAGTCAGTGACTGGACTAGACTCTATGTTTCCTAACTATTAAACATAATATTCTGAGCAATAAGTTAGAAAAATGAGGGTCTTGGGCAGCTGAAGATCTGGAGTGAGGCTGAGTAGAGTAAGATAAGGGGGGACAAGGGAAGTCATTTGTAAATGAGGTCAAAGAAGAAACCCATACTCCAATTCAAGAGGGTAAGCCTGTGAAGTACTTATAGAACCCTATGCTTTATTTACAAAGTAAATGCATGTAACTTTCTATATTACAATGGTAAGAAAAAAGATTCTGTTATAGGACAGGGAGAGGGGTAGCCCAAGCCCCGCAAACCTGCCTATTCTAAATGGGTTCTGCCATCCGCCGCATCAACACAAAACATATGAGACTTTAATGGGAAGGAACTTTAATACAACTAGGAAACAATACAGGTAAGGCAAAGAGTCTAGTTTCTAAATGAAGCACCCAAAGTTACCCATCCCCTCGTGGGTAAAAGTCC
The DNA here is from genome assembly GCF_014898055.3 of Talpa occidentalis. Taxonomy (NCBI): domain Eukaryota; kingdom Metazoa; phylum Chordata; class Mammalia; order Eulipotyphla; family Talpidae; genus Talpa; species Talpa occidentalis. The sequence goes on from NW_023601104.1 coordinate 29,665,159, forward strand.
ATCCATATGGGATCGGCCCAGAACAAGGCCCCAAAGCCTGCTACAAGTCTAAAGCATCTTCCAGTGGGGACCCACAAAAAAGGGTCACAAACAACCAGACAAGCCCGGAAGGAAAAGAGCAAAATCAACATCAAGATAAAAGCTGCCATTGTCACCTCCCCACAGGTCTCACCCACATCTGTGTCACCCAGTCCACGACCAAAAGACAAGCGCAGTTTCTTTACGTGTCTCTAGGCTCCATGCGCCTCCTCCAGGTCTCCTGGCTCCATCCTGCTTCCTTCCTCAGTCTCTTCTGCAGCTTCTTCTTTTGCTGCTCAGCTCCACCCTCCCTTGGGTGGGGCAGGGAACCTCCCCCTTTCCTGGGGACCACCCTGTTGCAATTAGAATGAATCACTCTGGAAATCGTGATGCTCTGAGGCAGAAAAATACTGAAATCCTTTAAAAAATTATTATGCAATTTTAAGTTTTTATTATGCAAAATATCAGTTATATAATGATTCCCCTATGTAACCTCACCCAATTTCAATAACTGAATTATTTTGAAGCAAATCCCAGATATTTTATCATTTCATCAATAAAGGTTTCATTATGATCTCTAAAGGATTTTGAAGTGCTCTTTCAGAAAAGGATTACTTGCTATTTGAAGACTTCTGTTGTATAAATTGGAAAATTAAAAGACCAAATGGAGACCTATAGACAAGAGATGTTGACAATACTGCTGACATTTCAGCTATTCAAATAGAAAAGTCCAGATGTTCATTAGGAAAATAAAAAGGGTTAAAAGTTAAAAAACTATGAACAGAATTCAAGGTAAATCAATTGATTCTAGAAGAACTAAAACTATGGATCATCAATTATCAATGACCTGGACTTAATCATTAGGCCAAAATAGGCTAATATTTTATTAACAGTTTTCTGTCAAGAACTAAAACCTCCCTTTTTATATGTTAATGCAAATTTTAATGGGAAATACAGGTATTATTAACAAAGTTATACTAGGAGTAGAATATTTATACGTAAAATTAGGCATTCATCGAATGTACAAATTGGAAAAGTCAGTATGCTAAAAGCATCGCAGATCCCAGTGCTGCACATTGTGTCCCGTGTTTATATAAAATTCTTTTCTCATCCTAATGGAACTATTTACATAAATAGGGATATTAACTTACTCTCTTTCTCTCTTTTAAAGTCTTGCTTTATTGTTAATTATTTGAACAATTTCCTAAAGAGTCCAACACAGTATTTTCAGTTTTGTTAACAGTCAGAGATTGTGATGAAGGTGCTCCTAACAGCAGTTGGAAAGTTATGTGAGGGTCACTGACACATAGAACTGATATTGAAAAACAAACTTCAATCCTCTTCTACAAATGATATGACTTTTTGGCATTTTTACATGTATTTTTCTTTTTTAATTGAGGTACTTTATTACTTATATAAGGTACACAAATATTAAATACACAGTTCAGCGATGATTTTTTTTAATATAACCATACAGGATTTATGTCACCACTCAAGGGGTGAACAATTGCAGCACTTCAGTAGGTTTTCTTGTGCTTTCTCCTGTCAATAATTCTCACCACCTTCCATCATCAAAAGTAATCTTTTTGACTGCAATTGAACAAAAGTGATTTTGCCTATTTTTAACATTTATGTATGGAATTATATGATAGCCATTCTTTTTTGGTCTGGTTTCTTTTGCGCGACATTACAGTCCTGCGTTACTTGATGTCTGGGATACATTCTGAGAAATAAGTTGACACTGTCATTGTGCAAACATCACAGAATGAGCAATAAATACAGCATTGAAGTCAGTTTCAGCACTTTTTTTTCAATATTGCAAACATACATTTTGCTTTGGTTGTGACGGTCATGGTGCTGTATTCAATCCAGGCCATTATAAGTTTCTTCATATCTGACATATACTATTTATTTATTTATTTTTAAGATTTGTTTATTTATACAAGCAATGGGGGACAGGCCAGAGGCGTGGGAGTGTGAGAATTCATCAGAGACAAAGCAGGGAGCAGAACAGGTGGACTGACTGAAATACACTGCTGAGAGGAGCAGCGGGGGAGGCAGAAGAGGTCTGCTGTGCCATGTGGGTTGCTCCCTGGACAGTCGGGAATTGAACCAGTACTGCAGAGGCTGCAGACAGCTTCACAGCACTGTGCTCAACCTGCTGTGCCACTGGGAGGCCCAACACACTCTTTTATTTTCTTCCACTAAGTCATTTATAGAATATTTTATTTGTACTTGTTGAGTATATAATAGACTTTAAGAAAGCACCATCTTCAAAGTTTTTATGTCTATGTTTTACTTCTCTAACAAATTTGTTATCTATTTTTCCCCACCATTGTCCTTTATACCCCCTGGTTCCTTTCTCTATCTACTCCCTTTTTTTTTTTTAAAGATTTACTTATTTATTTATACAAGATTTACTTATTTATTGATACAATAAATTGTATAAATTTATTTATACAATAAATAGGTATAAATAGGTATAATAGGGAGGCCCTCTACCTACTTGCTCTTAACTTCAGGGGCCTCAGGATGTTTATCGACATCCACGGGTTTTATTTTTTTTTTTTAAAGATTTATTCATTTATTTATACAATCACTGGGTACAATCAGAAGCGCGGGAGGGTGACAGAATTCACCAGAGCCAGAGGGGAGAGCAGAGCAGGCAGGCTGACAAAGTACACTGTTGAGGGGAGCAGCGGGTGGCAGGAAAGTTTTGCGCGCCAAGTGGGACCCTCATCAGTGGCAGGGGATCGAACGAGCGCCGCAGAGGTGCAGCCTCGCAACCCAGCGCCCAACCACTGCGCCACTGGGGAGACCCGACATCCACAGGTTTTAGAAAGTATTTTGTGTGTAAAATTATTTACTAAGTCAATGCCCAGTATTTGCTTTTATTGTTCTGACTTGTTTTGTTACCTGTAATTGTCTCGAACTTCCTCAATTTTGGTTGAAAATATCTGTATTTCAACATTTTATGGCTATATAGCACTTCATGATGTGGAAATACCACATCTTCTTGGTTCAATCACCCATCAACAACAACATTCTAGCTGTTGTAAATAATGCTACTATGAGAGTAGGATTGTTGGGTCATATGGGAGTTCCATTTTTAATATTTTAAGGTAAATGCAGATTGCCTTCCATAATGGTTGCACCAGTTTACATTCCCACCACTGTATGGAGCCACTGTAATAGGGCTCCATTCCCTCTATATCTTCTCCAGCACTTCTTGAGGTCTTTGTATTATGTGCCATTCTCAAAGGCACAAGATGGTACCTCATTGTTTTTAACCTACATCCTCTCTTACTGTAAGCAGCAACAGGCACTTTTTCATGAGTCTTTGGCATTCTGGATATCCTCTTTGGCGAATTAACTGTTCATACCTGTTGCTTGTTAGTTAATTGAGTTTATTTTCTTTTTGTTGAATTTTAAGAGCTTTTTATATATCTTGGATATTAACCCCTTATCACTTGCATATTATGTAACTATTTTCTCCCATTCAGTTGGATGTCTTAAGTTATCCCGCATTTTCTTTTGCTGTGTAGAAAGCTTTTTAACAATCTAATTCCAATCAGGGATTGAGTCACCAAAAGTATCTTTATTGTTAGTTACATTCCCACCAACAGAGTAATAGCGAGACGTTTCACCAATGTTTTCCACTCTATTTTATAGTAATATTTATGTATACAGTATTTATATCTAAATCTTAAATCCATTTGGAGTTTAGTTCTATGTATGGTATTGGTGAGTAATCCAACTTCATTTATTAATGTGTAGCTTTCCATTTATTAAAGAGCACCATTTATTAGAGAGACTGTCTTTTCCCCATTTTATGGTCATGGATGAGCTACCATACATTAGGTATTCATGTGGATTTATTTCTGGGCTTTTAATTCTGATCTACTGGTCCATGTGTCTGTTTTTGTGACAATACCTTATTGTTTTTAATATTGGTGTGTTACAGTAAAGTCTGAAGTCAAGTAACATGAGACCTCTATTTCTTTCCATTTTTCTTAGGGTTACTTTTGCAATCAAGGCCTCTGTGGTTCCATGTAAATTTCAATATATCTTGTTCAGTTTTTTTGAAAAATATTGCTGGTATTTTGATGGAGATTAATTAAATTTGTACTATCATTTTAGGCAGAACAGTCATTCTGACTTGTATAATTCTACTTTTTTAAGATAATTAAAAGTAGGGCCTCCCCTGGTGGCGCAGCAGTTGAGCGCTGGGCTGCGAGGCTGCCCGCAGCCTCTGCAGCGCAAGGGTCCCACAAAAAAAAAAAAAAAAAAAAAAGATTATCAAAAGTAGCCGGATTCATAGAAACAGAAAGGTGATTACCAGGGGCTGCAGGGAAAGGGAAAGAGGGGTGTTTGTTTAATAAATATAGTTTCAGTTGGAGAAGATGAAAAGGTTCTGGAGATCTGCTTGACAAATAAATGAATATACTTAACCCTACAAAACTGTACACTTAAAGATGGTTAAGATGTTAGATTTTACACTGTATTCCTATAACGCTGTAAAAAAAACAAATTCAGGTAATTCTTTTCAGACCCAATAATATAATTTTTAGGAAAACAAGAAATTCTTAGACCTATCTGTGAGTGTAATAGCAACTACTGTCATTTTGAGTCACACCCTAAATGTAATGGGAGAACAGTCCTTCGAGAGACCACATCAAAGTATCATAAAAAATGAGTTTATACCTAAAAAAAAAAAAAGCAAACAACTTAATTTCAAATAAAGTATAAATAACTTAAACCTAAACAATTCAATGACTGTGCTAAATAACTTGTAGAAATTTAGACAAGTGCAATATGTTTTAGTAAAACTTTTGTTGCATTAGTGGCTAGAACTGATGGTTCTTAGCCGATGGTCACCAGATTCTTCTTCAAAGTCAAAAAAAGCTTTCCTTGTGGGGAATAAGAAAAAAACACCAAAGCAATACCATCTCTATTCAAGAATTGTCTCATCTTACAGTAAAAGCCTGATAGAAAAAAAAAAATAGTAAGACAACCTCCCTCTGTTATTAAAGTGGATATGAAAACAGTGAAATAAATAAAAGAATACTAAATCATGATTCACAATGTAAAACTTAGGACTGACCATAAATGAAGTTTCATCTTTAATCTATAATTTACTAAAGGGCCTCCCTGGTGGCGCACGGGTTAAAGTCTCAGCACTATCAGGCTATTGCCAGCCATGCAGCTTGAGTTTCATCCCCAGCCAGGGAGCTAACACATATGGTGCAGCAGACCTCTCCTTTCTTGCCCGCTGCTCCACTCAGCAGTCAGTGTATTTCAGTAGATTTGCCTGTGCTTCCCATTCTGTGATGGATGAATCCTCTCACCCCCTGTACCTCTCGCCTACACCTCAGTTCTTGTACGCATAAATAAAATAAAATCTTAAAAAAAAATAATTTACTAAAAACTAAAATTTTCTCAAATGTGATGGGATTTGAAACTTTTAAATCTAATTCTAACTCCTCACAGGGGAGAAAAAAATCACTTTAATATATACCAAGTGATTACACTACTTCCTAAACAAGTCCAACATAATATTGTATGAAGTTACATAATTATACTAGAAAGTCTACATATCGATTTTAAGTCTATATACTTTTGGGGGTAATGATTTGAAATGTAACTCATATACACCATATAATTCATCCATTAAGTGTACAATTCACTGCATTTTAGTATGTCCAGAGTTCACGCAACCATCACTACAATCAATTTCAGAAACTTTTATCATCTCATGAAGAATACTCTCTAGCTATCACCTACACACTCAAAAATTGTCCCATCCATTCCTTACCTCCCAATACTTGCATTTTAACAACCACTAATCAATGTTCTGTCCCAACAGACTTGCCTATTCTGGATATTTCATATAAATGCAATCACATAATACGTGGTTTTGTGACTACTTCCATTTAACATAATGTTCATCCATGTTGCAACAAGTCTTTTACAGTCAAATAATATCACATTTTGTTTATCTATTAATCAAGGCCATGGACACTTAGGTTGTTCCTACTTTTGGTTATGAAATAATACTGCCAGAACACTCATGTACAATTTTTGTGTGAATATGTTTTCATTTCTCTTGGGCATATACCAAGGAGACCTTTAATAAAAGAAACACAATTACTTTAAATCACAAAGCATTTACTACTTCAGCTCTCTGCCAAGCAGAAAAATTGGAGCAACTCCCACAAAAATTCTTTAGTAATCAGCACCCTGAATAAAAGATAGTTCCATGTTAAAAAAAAAAAAAAAAAAAAAAAACAGAAAAATTACACTTTTTTGGGGAAAGGAAAGCAAGATCAGACATTTTAATTAATTTATGCTGGAAGGGGTTTTGGGGGAGGGCAATGACATGGAATTCCTTCCAATTGTTTCACTGTCTACAGAATAAAAACAAAATTTGTACCATGGCCCACGGCTAGACAAGAACAGGCACTCTCACATCTCTAACTTCACTTCCCACTGTACACCTTATTTAAATAAAAGACTAGGGGTAGAGAAAGGTACTGGGGTTTACAATATCCTCTACTTTCATTTTTATTCTTAATTTCAATATACATATTTTGCAATAATTAAAATAAATTAACCAATTAATCAATGCTTTTCCTCCCCACAGAGAAAATCACTGAAGATTAAAGGTGGGGTCAGTTTACCCTAAAAGCCAGAGAGGTAACTGTATTAAATGTGAATTACTATCACCTTTGGAATTAGACACTTCTTCTAATGTCCTTTTAAAGCTTATGTTCCTACCTCAGCATGTGGTATTTTCAACAGCACACTTAGCCAAAAGGCTATAGTATATAATGGAAATACCTGCTTGTGATGTCCAGATCTGGGCTCTAGTTTCAACCCCATTGCAAGCTAGTTTATTTTATCATGACCATGTCATTTGATCTAGTTTCTCTCATCTTTAAAATAAAGATTGGACTAGACAATGCCAAGGTTTCTTATAGGTCTAAAAATCAAATATTACTTTAACTCTTCTGGAATTTTTGATGTAAATATGAATTTATATGTGTCTGTATATGTGTATAAATATATATACACATATAAAATCAGTCCACATTACCATGAGCTTTTTTGGGAGTTTGCACATCTATTTCTTATTAAACTCCTATTTCTTACTAAAAACAGTCATCTTTTATTGCTAATCTAATTGTTAGACCTGGAATTGTACAGTAAGATTTTGAATCATGGCCAGAATCATGGCCAGGTTTTTTGATTAACTCATTGCTTTTTTAAGATAATTCAGAGTCCTGATTCTGTTAACCACCAGTGTATTAGCTGCCCTACCTCAAGCTCTGTGTAATGTGAGGATTACATTCATATCAAAGTTCTCCATTCAATTTATGGTTGAATTGAATGGAATCAAACCAAAGAATTCAACTGTTAAACATCAGTAATGACAATGATCCACTAACTAATTCTCTTTGGTGAAGATGATTAATGAAAATAAACTACAAATCTACTTACCTTATAATCTAGCTCATGTTTCTGTATGTGTAACTAGAATATCACAAAAGCTTATCAAATAAATGTAAGTATAATACAGAGACATATGATTTAACATAGCAGGTAAGAAATAGGCATTTATCTCTATTGTTTCAAAAACCTCACTGAAATGACCAAAGAAACAAAAAGAAAGAGAGAGAGAGAAAGAACAAAGCAAGCGAGGAAAACAACAGACTAGAGATATGAGCATTTTGGAAGATGAGATGTGAATAGGTAAAGGATAAGTGATTTATCAGACATGACAAAACTGACATATACTGTGGGGGAATCTAAACAGTAAGCTTACTTAATGATACTCACATGAACTTTATAATTTTGTTAGTGACTTGAGAGTAAGAATTAATGAAAGGCATATAGATAACAAAGTATGACATACGTGTAATGAGAGACTGTGAGAAGAGTATATGTGATCGGGAAGGTGTATAAGAGAAAATCAATAAACAATATCTAATTTTGAAAAAAAAATCCAATATTTAGAGAAAAAGAGGTATGTATAGGACATGCTTTAAGGAGCTGAAATGCTTACCTGTCGTAATCAGGGCTTTAAGATCTATGTCACATGGTATTGTCATTAAAATTAAATTATAAAAAATATGTATCTATGGCGTTCTCTTGCCCTAATAACTCCACTCGGGAAAATAATGAATTAATCTAAACAATCTGCTCTTCGAAAGTCCACTATGGCTGGCAGTGCACTGACCTTCCTTTAATAAGAATTTTGTGTTTTTCTGGAACAGTAAGGCGAGAAGAATTCAGATAGTTTTCTCCTTCGGATACATGATGATAACATCATTTAAATGAGTCTGAACTCTCCTCATAATCAAACCTTCTTTCCATAAACTGGTGTTGTTCATAATCATCCTAGTTACATAGTCCTGCTCAAATTTGTTTAGCAAGCCTGGAAATCTTACTGTTAAATTCTCTTGATTAAATAGCTAAGATGTCCATGCATAATAATGTGAGTTCCATGTCTGTGATATTTCAAAATCACCATATTAAAGTGACATACTGTGCAGCAGTGAAAGTGATTTAAATGGTTTATTCCTACCAGTTTTTGATGAATTGTGCTACTGACAGAAAGAATTCCTCCTCAAGATCCAATTAAAGCTATTCAACCTCAACAAATTGTGGTTGAGTTAGAACAGGGGGTAATTCCAAAAGAAATTTAAACTTCTAGGAACAATAATTTTATACACATTTGTAAATTTTCCAATAAAGTTAAAATGAATTTATCTGAGGTCATAATTTTAAATTGAGTCCCTCCACAAAATATTGTGAAACTGAAACAAAAAATGTAATCTATTATATATATATATATATATATATATATATATATATATATCTGTAAAATGGAAACATAAACATCCCCTTCTATGGGGGAAGGGTGTATTTTGTCATGTCTGTAACATAAACATCCCTTTCTATGGGGGAAGGGTGTATTTTGTCATGTCTGAAACTTACTCAAAATTACAAGCACACACATATATACATATATTTCCAAAGAGATAAAGCACAAGACAAAATATTAACAACTGGTCAATAAATAAACATTCACCATCCTATTTCTTCTTTATGGTTATTGTTTCCACATTCCTTGTTTTTTTTTTCTTTCATTTTTTTTCATTTTATATATTTTTTACATCATTTTTCATCTTTCACAATGTATGCATTTTCATCTTGGTTATAGTCCCCATACAATTCCCACCCCCCTTGTTTTGATCCTACTCCCTCCTCCTATTCTTTTTAACATCTCATAAATTTTTTAAAATTTCCTTCACACAAAGCTGGGGAGAAATCAGAACAAAATATTAAACAGTATTTTGTATAACGTATACAAGCCAAGAACTCGATATGCATCAATTTCAGGCAATTATATATCTCCACAGAAAATCTGTAAGAGCCTCCATGGTGGCCTAGGGGTTCAGACTCAGTGCTACCACCACTACAGTCTGAGTTCCATCCCCCAACCAGGGAGCTCAACCATATGGCACAGCAGACCGCTCCTGTCTTGTCCACTGCTCCCCTTAGTACTATATTTCAGTAGATCTGCTTGTTCTCCCACTCTGTCTCTGGTGACTTTTCTCACTCCCTGCACCTCTGGTCTACACCCCAATTGTTCTACACAAAAATAAATAAAATTTTAAATACAAAAAATTAAAAATTAAAAAAATCTGTAAGACAGATTTTATTACTGTCTTCATCTTAGAACGGGGGGGGGGGGGGAGAAACTTAAAAAGACAAGTTGATTCCAGGATTCTTAATTATAACCACAGTAATGGATGGCCTGAATTCTAAAATCTGTTTTCAGATCCTAATTACTTGAAAATTTATAGAAAAACCTTAACACAAAACCTTAATCTTAGTTCTATTTGTTCAAAATGTTAGATTTCCTAAGAAATTATGAGTAAAAATGAAGCATTTGATTTTATAATACCTTTACTTTCAAAAATAGAGAAAAAAGACTTAAATCTCATGCATAATCTTAAGCCTACATTCCTTCAGATGAGTGATTATTAAAATTTTTAAATGTAGCAGAACTGTATCTATCTTTCAAAAATCTTATTGAAAACTCAATACATAAAATAGATAACAAATGCAGTCTTGCCTGCTCATTTTCCTTTCCCATTTCCTTGTAGGGGGAAATAGGGATTAAGTATGCAACTAACTGCTTTAAGTTTACATGCAATCGTTCACATGCATCTGTAAACTATTAATGATCACAACTGCCCAAAATAGCTAAAGTTACATATTGCAACTTGGATTTATGAGTGATAGATAATTCAGATATGGAGACAATATGCAGAGAAATTGTCAGTGTACACCCTACTTTAGTCATAGGAATAAGTGTCTTATTTTAGAAGCCAGGGAGGAGTGTGTCACAGGACAAACTGCTACCTTTAGTCAATTTACCTTTGTTAGAAACATCTTTCAGTGCTAATGTACTTTTGCACATTTTACCAGATGCCAAAGATAGAAAAGAGCAAAAAAAGGTCAATTCCTTGGTACCTTGATTTTTTGTTGGCCAAGTAAAAACATTCTCTTATAATATCTTATAATACTCACAAGGATAATATGAAGACTATTAAAATTATATGCAAGACTATCTAGTCTAAGGGGTCTCCCATAAATACAGGTACATACCTATTAGGATGTGAAAGAAAGTTTATCTACTTATTCTTCCAACACAGAAGGAAAACAAGCCATTATTTGTAGACTAGAGACATTTATTTTCTTAATTCTGGAGAAATGGAATCAATCATATCTTAATGTTTACAGGATTGTGTCCACACCTGATTCAGCAGAAGACTGAAAAGTTTAATAAGCCCTCAAAATATACCCCATGTTTCTCAATTAATAAAAAACAAAAATCAACCTGTAAATCTGTTCACATTCCACTGTGTCCTCCTATGGATTTTGCATCCTCCCATGGATTTTATCCATAATCATGCTTCAATCTTTCTCAAATCTTCAAAATTCTTTCAATTAAAATGCTTTAATTTCTATGAAACATATATACAAATATGGGCAAAGGCCACAAAGAAGCAACTCTTAAAATGAGAAACGCAATGTGTAAAGATGTTTATGTTCAGTCATGAACATAAGCCCATTTAATGGAATGCCATTTACCTCTATTTGACTATCATAGATGAAAAGATATAATTTTCAAGGTTTTTGAAGAAGTAGGGAAATAACCCCTCCAAATACAAAGAAACCAAATTGACAATTTGTGATAATACTGCAAATTTGTATATCCTCTGACACAACTTCCAGAACTTCTCCTAAGAAAATATCGTTTGTACCAGAAGGATGTACTACAAGTTTCAACACAGATATTCAGTATAGTGTTATTTATAATATTAAAAAGCAGAAACAATTTATATGTATATTGAGATTCATCAAATAAATTCCTGAATATAAAGACTAAAAGTGAATGATCTATTTTTAAGTTGAAACGAATTCTCTATTAAGGATTAAAGACAGGCTTATTGTACTTAGCACAAGTTGGTTGCATTTCTAAATATTTCTAATGCATGTCCTGATATACATCTTTAAATTCTGGAAAGTTAAATTAAGTAAACAAAATCAGTGGTTATCTCTGTAGTACTTTCTACTTCTACTTTCTACTTCTAAAGTAGAAATGGAAACAATTTTGTGACAACAAGCATGATACTTTCTTTTCAAAATTTTTGTTTTATAACAAACCCCCTAAAATTGGCTTTAAAATGATAAAAGAGGCATTAATCTCACTTCCACCGCCCTCAAAGTGAGCTGGATGCTGAAACCGTGAAGAGCAGTCTGGTTGAAAACAAAATTTGTAATGCCAGAGTTACTCTACATAGTGATACCAAGCAGACGACCTCAGTGACGTGATGAAAGGAGATAAGTTTATATCTCTTGTATCTATGTGTTAAATAAAATTGAACAGATCTCCAATGAGTAACTGGATATCACCTAAAAGGTGCCTCATGGCGTACCCATCTCTACCCATCACTGCTAGAATTTTGATGATCTTTTGGAAATGATCTGGAAGGGTCCAAAACTAATGAGGACTTATACCAAACCCAAAGGTCAGTTGCCAGATTACACATCTCCAACAGTGCTACTTTACTCCAGGATCACTGTGGAGGATTTCTGCATAAATAATCCCCAAAATCTTTTCAAAGCATTTGGTTATTTTAAAGGATTGATTTATTTATGCATACAAGAACTAGGGTACAAGCCAGCGGTGTGTTGGGGGATGAGGATTTACCAGAGACAGTGGGGAACAGAACAGGCAGACTGACCAAAGCACACTGCTGAGGAGAGCAGCGGGAGAGTTAGGAGAGGTCTGCTGTGCCATGTGGGTAGCTCTCTGGCCAAGGATCGAGCTCATGCTGCAGTGGCTGTGGGTAGCCTCATAAATTGTGTCTTAACCCCTTGCACCACCAGGGAGGCCCTTCAAAGAATTTAAATACACTCTGGTCTGGGGTCTCTCTGTGAAACTCAATCCTCAAAAAGTGGATGAAGACTGTACGTTGAAGGACGAGGATGTTGTTCTGGTTGTAAAGAAGTGAAACCTTCCTCTTTTCCCATCCTACAGGATGACCATATACCCTATTCTAACCCTGATCTGGCTTTGGCAGCCACTGGGGAATCACAACTCAGGGGAAGGAAATGGAGACACCCAAACTAGAACTTGTGTTATATTGGTGTCATCATGTATAATGACCTGCATAAAGGACCTGGTAAGCCAGTGAGCTATGTGCAATCAATCAAAAATTTCATTTTAAAGTACACTGACAGAGGTGTGAAGCTATATCCCTAAAACATACACAGAATTGTAACTCAACATTATGTCAATAAACATAATAATCACCACAGTGGGGCCTCCCTGGTGGTGTTGGGGTTCAATCGCAGCACTGTCACTGCTATGGTCTGAGTTCAATTCCTGGTCAAGAAGATAATCCACATATATGGCGCAGCAGACCTTTTCTGTCTTGCCTGCTGCTTCCCTTAGCAGTGTATTTCAGTAAATCCTCCTGTTCTGCTCCCTGCTCCATCTCTGGTGCGTCCTGTCCCCACCCCCAACACTTCTGGCCGACACCCCAGTTCTATGCAAAAAAGATAAAACTTAAAAAAAAAATCACCACTATATGCTGAGCTTTTTAAAAAAAATCATGCTTTAGGAATATTTTTGCTTTTTTCAGGTTATAAAATAAATGTACTCATTTAAAAATAAAATGACAGGGTAAAGAAAAATTTTTTAAAAAAAGAAAAAAAAATGAAGCATCTCAGAAATATATAACCAGACGTGAAAGACCAATGACAATAATTAATTAGTTGGCACCTATTTAACCTTAAGGCTTAAGACTTTTCTTATTAACACCCGCACTCCTTCAAAAAGTTTTCTCTTTATTCTTCAATCTCTCTACTCTGCAGGTTCTTCCTCTTCCAGCATCCCTTAAACGCATCCTCTTCTTCCCACTCATATAAGCTCCACAAAGCATCATCCATGATGTGGGCTCATTAACACCTACATGGTGATTTCTTAATCCGTATCTCAAGCTTGAACAAGTCTAGGTTCACATTTATGCATACATACATGATGTACATTCCTCAAAGTCAATATATTCACAAATTCTACCTTTGTTCCCTTCCACCTACTTTAGTCCTATATTTCCTCTCTCTCCATTTAAGATTTTCTCACTCATTTAGTCTCCCCAAGCTGGCAAATTCAGTCATCTTTGATACCTTCTCAAACAGCTGGTGAGCAAATCTTCCCTATAGTCTACTTCCGAAATGTTTCCTTCCTTCATTCCTTCCTCTCCCTCCCGCTGTCATTTTCAAAGCTAGAACTTAGGCACCAGTCATTTTTGACTTGGGCTAAAAGGTCAAACAAATATTTCATAAGTACCACACAGTTAAAGGAGTTGAAAATATGACGATTAATAAAACAAATCACTACCATCAAGCATCTCTTTAGGTAGAGAGATTAAATAAGATAATATGATGTGACAAGTACTATAATTAGAGCAAGATCCATAAAATATAACCTCTTTCCCATCTGATCTAATCTTACAACTACCTGAATTATCCTTTAAGAATACAAACCAGTGGTGGCGCGGGGGTTAAGATGCAGCACAATGAAGCTGTCCGCAACCACTGCAGCATGAGTTCAACCTCCCGCCAGGGAGGTGACCAACATGGCGCAGCAGACCTCTCCTGTCTTGCCTGCTGCTTCCCTCAGTGGTGTATCTCAGTCAGTCTGCCTGTTCTACTCCCCACTATGTCTCTGGTGAATCCTCGCACCCCCTATACCTCTGGCCTATACCCCAGTTCTTGTATGCATAAATAAATAAATCTTAAAAAAAAAATACAAACCAGATCATAGCACTATTTTGTAAAACCATTGATGATTCTACTCCACTGCTAAAGGAATAAAGTCCAATTTCCTTAATATCATGCAAACACTTCACAGTCTGATCCCAACCTATCTAACAGCCTCAGCAATTGCTTTTCTTTCACTTCACACCCCATAATCAGGTGACATATAACTAGTCTGCTACTGGAGAGGCTTCCTCCTTGTGTCCAACAGTGTTAAGTACTTTCGGGCTCTCTATCAATGAATACTTCCTGTCTGAAATTTTCATTAACTTCCTCTGCCAGTGTAGTTTTTATAAAAGTTATTATAAACTTATTACTTTATACTGTATTTTGTTTTTCTCTTTCCCTCTCCTACTAGGCTGAGATTCTTAAGGATAGAAACTATGTCTTGTTATTTGTTGTATTTTTCCCAAAGAATAGCAAAACAGGCATGTTTGCTATGTGGATGATGGGGTGGATTTACAGAGAACTAACATACTAATCATTACATTATTTCTAAGTTTTTGGTCTGGAATCAAGGGAATACACTAAGTTCACATCACATAGTTTTTTTCTTCCTTCTTATCATTCATCTTACTATCTGTATTTCCAACAGACACAAAACAACAACAAATAAAGATAAAATCCCCGGCCATAAAGGGACTTATATTCAGTTAAGAAGAAAACATGGATAAAATAAAGCAGTCTGATAGGGCAGAATAAGGCTAGGGGAGAAACATTCTACTTTAAATGGTGAAGGGGGAGAAGTCACAGAGGTTTCTCTGAGAAGGTAAATATAAGTTAAAGCCAGAAGGATGAGAAGCAACCAGCTAAGCAAAATCTGGGGGTAAAAAATTCTATGAGCAGAAGGAACTGTAAGGGCAAACACTCAGATGCAGAAATGCACTTGTAGGTGGAGGGACATAAGAGAAAGTATCACTAAAGAAGAAAGCATGAAAGTCATGGTCAAATCCTATCTGCACCCACGTTGACTTTATGGTTCCTAATTTACTCCTTCTAATGTCTACATAATTTTCTACTTATTAACAGGCCTCCCCAGTGGCGCAGCGGTTGAGCGCTGGGTTGCGAAGCTGCCCGAGATCTCTGCGGTGCCGGTTCGATTCCCGGCTGCTCCCCAGCCACCGGAGGAGGGTCCCACATGGCGCGCAGACCTCTCCTGCCGCCCGCTGCTCCCCTCAGCAGTGTACTTCGGTCCTTCTGCCTGCTCTGCACCCCGCTCTGGCTCTGGTGAATTCTCTCACCCTCCCGCGCTTCTGACTGTACCCAGTGCATGTATAAACAAACAAACAAACAAACAACAAATAAATAAATAACATGCCTCTATAAAAAAAAAATTAAAAAAAAAATTTCTACTTATTAACATAAGAGCAAGAGAATGATAAAATATGACTTACAGCACACTCTATTGTTAGATAGATGTCAAATAATTCTAAAAGTATCTTTTTTGGTTTCTGTTAAATATAATTCCTTTACAAACCTGATAAGCACACAAGAATAAAACCAAATGAAAAGAAAGGTAAGATCTTTCTACTTACTACAAAGCAAATCATAAAGAGAACTACAAAATGACCCTAAGATTCATGAGAGGAAATAAAACACATCATTCTGATACTCTGAAAATACACATGGACTACAGATTTATCCTTTTAAATGAATGGATTTTTTCATTTTCATGTAAAATTAAAGATCATGAAATATAAATCCAGACTTAAGTGGTTAAATACAAAAGATTTCTGGTTTTTACTAGCCAACGTTTTTGATCACGTTTATAGGAATTAAACAATTTTTGATGTTTTAAGAATGCATGAATTTATAAACTGAGGCATTATAAACTGCCTCTCAGCAGTAATTTTGTACATGTTTATATCATAATCTATTTAATGCAAATACTACTATGATGTTAGAGCAAAGTCAATCCATTCCATAAATGAATATTCACTGAACTAACTGCTAAAGCAACTCATGAGTCGCTAGGAAGTCAAACAGTGTGAAATTACACATCTTACTCCTGTTCTCAGTAGCATCTGCTGGTTTTGCTAAGCTGAACATGAACACATCACTAAATATAAAGAGGCTTTCATTATCCTAGTCAGGTTTTTTAAATGCTAGGCTGCCAGCCTTCTACTGGTAAAAATAAATTCATTCTCAGCATCCCTAAATTCAATTCTGTACTGAGTGATCTCTGCCTAGTGCAATGATGTTTCCCTGAAGCTCTCAAAATCATTGGCGATAGTAGAGATAACAAACAATAATAATCTATTCTCCCATCCTCCTGTTTATGACAATAACCCATCATCTCATTAGCTGAAAGAAGAAGAAAATATTTTAGCTTAAAAGGAAACCTCTTCACACTCTTCAAGCTGATGTCCAACATCATACGTTTATGTTTCATCTTCTCTTCCCCACTCACCCAGGGAGATCCTTAAAAAGGATATAAATAACCAAAGTATTTTCTCTGCAATTCCACATCTTCAAACTGGTTGATTTATCATCATTCATTATTTTACTCATAAAGTCATATGTAATATTAGACAGTCTACTTCCTTGATTGGGAAATAAAATTGTATAATTTCTCCGTGGAGTTATACCTCAATCCTGATATGGTGGGGGGAGGGGTTTCCAAGAAGAAACCTAAATATTTATCAGCAGGAAAACCTCTCTGAAAGAGATGCATATACTTGCATACTAACGCTGGATATTATGAGTAAGCATTACTCTTCCCTTATTAGGAGTAGAATATGAATTAAAACAAGGTCTTATCATGGACCAATAATATTTAAGAGTTTATTAGAAATAATTCAGAGTTCTATATCTTAGAACAACTAAGTCAAAATCTTCATTACACTGTTATCTGTATGCAGACTGCTCTACATCATAAAACCTCAGAAGTAGTGAGAAATTTTTAAATTTACCAGACATGAAGAGACATTAACTTAAATAACATTTATAAAAGATAATGACTATAGTCTCCTTCACAAATTCTCTAGTTCTTGTAACAGGTCCTCCTAAAGAAAAATTTCTCATAAAATTATAGCTGCTTATTTTAAAATACACCAAGGATAGTATAGTTGCTGCTGCTGTTAGTGAAAGCCAGTAAGTTCTTACCTAATCTGAGTTCTCCGAAGTTCCCGCATCCTATCTTCTTGCCAACCCTGAAGTTGGGTCCCACCATAAGAACCCCAGAGGATGTTGAGGAGCCAGATGGTCGGGAAGAGTGTGTACTCCGTTGAGCCATGGATTTGGTTGTCCGTTGTCTTTCATCCTTTTCCCTACTAGTATGGTCCATGATCTTAAACGCAGAGTTTCTGTGCAATGAGTAGCCTCAGTGTGTATACGTCTCTTCAATATATAATTATGTTCAAATTAACTGTAGTTAGAGAAAGGGAAGGAGTTCTTTTGGCACCATATTTATGTTTCTAATGTAGCTCCAGGGAATAGAAAACCATTGATTAGTTCTTGTAGAACATGTAGTCTGTAGGTCTCATGTATAGAAAGGTATTTTTAACCTAGGTAAAAAATCAAGAAAACATACAGTTAAAAATTAAATTTTAAAATGAATTAAGAAAGTTACCACTAATGAGAATGGATTCTATCAAAAAATGAGCAAGGGGAATAACTTTTTGTTGTTATTTTGTTGTTTTATATACTAATTCTGTTGTTGTTGTTCTGTTTATATACTAATTTTGTTGTTTTATATACTAATTCTGGCTTGCTGTCCTCCAACAGGTTTATCTAAACCAGTTATTCATCTGTTAACATTAGCTCAGTGAAGGAGCCTCCCTGGTGGTGCAAGGGGTTAAGACGCAACCTATGAAGCTCACTGCAGCCATTACAGCACAAGTTCAATCCCCGGTGAGGGAGGTGACCAACATGGCACAGCAGACCTCTCCTGATTCACCCGCTGATCTCCTCAGCAGTGTATTTCAGTCAATCTGCCTGTTCTGTTCCACACTCTGTCTCTGGTGAATCCTCTCAACCCCCAAAACTCTGGCCTGTACCTCGGTTCTTGTATGTATAAATAAATCTTTAAAAAAAAATTAGCTCAGTGGACTGCAGACCATGGCAGCTAAGAGAATGCAAAATATATAAATTGCTTTTTTCTAGTGCATATGAACCAAAAGAAAGTTATCTGTTGACTTTTCAATATCAACTAACAGGAAGATATGGTGGGATTAAAGCAAATTAAATAAACTGAGAGCAATATAATTAAAAGCTCCTTTAATTTGGACAGAATCTATCGGAAATGAAGTTACTTATTTTCCCTCTTCCCATCCCCACCATTTATCAAGTACTAACAGCAATCAAACAATCCAAAACAAGTCAGTGAACTACTTCTATGAAGGACTTTCCAAAACCCTACAGGTATAAAGTAGTCCAAGACTAACGGTTCATAAAGCTCAACCCAAAGTTAAAAAAAAAACAACTGAGATACAAAAAAATCTTAAACATAAAACTCATGACTAAGGCCAAAGCCACAAGGAGGAGAAAGACTTACACAATAGGAAACAACCCAAATGCCCAAAAATAGATGACTGGATCAAGAAGACATGGTATATATACACAATGGAATATTATTCAGCAATCAAAAAAGATAGACTCGTGCCATTCGCAGCAATGTGGATGGAACTAGAAAGAATTATGCTCAGTGAAATAAGCCAGAAGGAAAAAGAAAAGTATCAGATGGTTTCACTTATAGCAGGAATATAGGGGAACCAAATAAGACATCAGTGTAAAAAAATAGTAACAGTACAAAACACAACAAAACAAAAACAGACATAAGTCAGAGACCTACTGCAGGGAAGGAGGAGGGAGAGGGATCAGAGGGAGGGAGGGAGGAGCACAGGGGACTGAGGTGATGGTGCACGGGTGCATTGGTGAAGGAAATTCTATGGGGACTACACCTAAGGGGGTGGGGGTAAGCAAATACTGTTTAAAAATGAACAATGGGCCTCCCAGTGGCACAGTGGTTGAGCGCTGGGCTCCGAAGCTGCCCACAGCCTCTGCAGCACCGGTTCGATCCCCAGCCACCGGCGAGGGTCCCACATGACGTGACAGACCTCTTCTGCCGCGCCCATTGCTCCCCTCAGCAGTGTACTTCATCACCCTGCCTCTTCTGCTCCCAGCTCTGGCTCTGGTGAATTCTCTCACCTTTCTGTGCTTCTGACTATACCTAGTGCTTGTATAAATAAATAAATAAATCTTAAAAAATAAATAAAAAATAAAAATGAACAATGATGTAAAAAATAAAAAATTAATATAAAAATAATAATAAAGAAAAGTCGGATTAAAAAAAACAAAGACTTCCACAATGAAAACCAGGAGATGTCAATAAGGATTTGATCATAACATAAGGAAATAGAAAAACAGGCTCATGGATGGCAAGTGTCAATACAGTCAAAATGTCTACCGAAAGCAGTAAATTTAATGCAACACTCATGAAAATAACAAAAATATTCTTTAAAAAAATTGAACAAAAATAATCAAATTTATATGGAACCATAAAAGTCTTAGAAAAGTTAGAACAATTCTGAGGGAAAGGAAAAAAGCTAAAGCATTACTTCACCTGACTTTAAATCATACCACAAAGCAACAGAAATTACAGTATTGTCCTAGCATCAAAACAGACACAAGGATTAATGGAACAATCAAAATCTCAGAAATACATCCACAAATTTATCAGTACTGAATTTATGATAAAGTAGCCATGACCATACACTGGGGAAAAGTATCTATTAACAAATGGTACTGGGTAAACTAGAAGGACAAAGGACACATGTTAAAGAATGAAGCTGCATCACTCTCTAACTCTAAAACAAAAAAACGTTTAATTTTGATTAAAGATTTAGATACAAGACCTGTAACAATAAAATATATAGAAGAAAACACTGGCAAGTCTGTGGGAGAATCAACCCCTATGACAAGGAACAGAAGTGGAACAAATGGAATTATCTAATTTTAAAGGCTTTTACACAGCAAAAGAAAACATGAATAGATTTATTTTTTTTTAAAGACTTATTTTTATTTATTTATACAAGCACTGGGTAGAGTCAGAAGCGCAGGAGGGTGAGAGAATTCACCAGAGCCAGAGCGGGGAGCAGAGCAGGCAGAAGGACCGAAGCACACTGCTGAGGGGAGCAGCGGGCGGCAGGAGAGGTCTGCGCGCCATGTGGGATCCTCCTCCCGTGGCAGGGGAGCAGCCGGGGATCAAACCGGCGCCGTGGAGGTCGCAGGCAGCTTCACAACCCAGCGCTCAACCGCTGCGCCACCAGGGAGGCCCCTGAAGATATACTTTTAAAAAGAAAACAAACAGGGGGATCTCAGCATGTGATATCACCACTGTGGCCTGAATTTGATCCCCAGCCAGGGAGTTAACCCATGAATGGCTCAGCAGACCTCTCCAGTCTTCCTACTGCTCTCTTCAGTAGTGTATTTCAGTAAATCCTCCGTTTCTGCTCCCCTCTCTGTCTCTGTGAATCCTCTCTTCTCATTCCCTGCTCCTCTGACCTACACCCCTGCACCTCTGACCTACACGTCTATGCAATAAATATTAAAAAAAGAAAACGAGGGCCTCCCCAGTGGCTCAGCGGGTTGAGCGCAGCGCTGTAAAGCTGTCTGCAGCCTCTGCAGCGCGGTTTCGATTCCCGTCCAGTCAGGAAGATGCCCACATGGCGTGGCAGACCTCTCCTGTCTTGCCCACTGCTCCCCTCAGCAGTGTATTTTGGTCGTCTGCCTGTTCTGCTCCCCGCTCTGTCTCTGGTGAATCCTCTCGCCCTCCTGCGCCTCTGGCCTGTACCCCAGCTCTTGCATAAAAATAAATAAATCTTGGGCCTCCCCTGGTGGCACAGCGGTGGAGCGCTGGGCTGTGAAGCTGCCCGCAGCCTCCGCAGCGCCGGTTTGATCCCTGGCTCTCTGGCGAGGGTCCCACATGGCGCTGCTCCCCTCACAGTGTGTTTTGTCAGTCTGCCTGATCTGTTCCCCACTCTGGCTCTGGTGAATCCTCTCACCCTCCCGCACTTCTGACTGTACCCAGTGCTTATGTAAATAAATAAGTAAATCTTCGGGGGAAAAAAAAAAAGACCAAGGGTTCCTTTAAAACAAACAAACAAACAAATAAATAAATCTTAAAAAAAGAAAAGAAAAGAAAAAACCCAGTTAATAAATAGGCGGGTCTCCCTGGTGGCGCAGAGGTTAAGCACTGGGTTGTGAAGCTGCCCGCAGCCTTTGCAGTGCCAGTTTCGATCCCCGGCCACCGGGTGAGGGTCCCACAGGGCGCACAGACCTCTCCTGCTGCCCGCTGCTCCCCTCAGCAGTGTACTTCGTTAGTCTCCCTGTTTTGTTCTCTGCTCTGGCTCTGGTGAATTCTCTCACCCTCCCGCGCTTCTGACTGTACCCAGTGCTTGTATAAATAAATGAATAAATCTTAAAAATAAATAAATAAATAGGCAGCAGATCTAAACTGACAATTCACCAAAGAGGGTATTTAGAAGGCAATAGATACATGAAAAAATGTTTATCATTTATTTTAATAAGGTAGATGCAGACCAAAGCCACAATAAGGTATCATCTCACACCCACAACAATAGTACATATTAAAAAGATCCCCAACAAGTGCAGGAGAGGATGAGGAGTCAGGAGAACCCTATTACACTGCTGGTAGTAGTATAAATTGATGCAGCTATTTTGGGAAGCAATCTGGATTTACCTTAAAAAACTAAAAATGGAGGGCCTCCCTAGTGGCACAAGAGGTTGAGATGCAATCTATGAAGCTATCCACGGTCACTGGAGCACAAGTTTGATACCTGGCCAGCCAGGGGGCTACCCACATGGCACAGCAGACCTCTCCTGACTCGCCTGCTGCTCCCCTCAGCAGTGTATTTCAGTCAATCTGCCTGTTCTGTTTCCCACTCTGTCTCTGGTGAGTCCCCTCACCCCTCCCCACACACACCTCTGGCCTGTACCCCAGTTGTTGTATGCATAAATAAATAAATCTTTAAAAAAAAAGCAAAAAAAAAACCCTAAAAATGGAACTACTGTATTCCCCAACAATCGCACTCTGGGGTATGTTTCTAAAGAACCTGAAACCATAAATCCCCAAATTATGTGTTCTACAATGTTAATTGTAGCATTATTTATAACAGCTATGACATGGAAATAACCTAAGTGCCCAGCAATAGAGGACTGGATTAAAAAGATGTAGTATATCCACACAATCAATACTATTATTCAGCCATAAAACAAAAGGTTGCCATTTACAGCAAAATGGAAAGAGTTTGAGGGAATGATGTTCAGGAAACCAAATCAGAATGACAAAGACAATATTGGGTAATTACATAGTAAATGGGGCCTCCCTGGTGGTGTAGAGGGTTAAGCACCACACTATGAAGCAATCCGCAGCACAAGTTCGATTCCCAGCTGGCCAGAGAGCAACCCACATGGCAAAGCAGACCTCTCCAATCTCACCTGCTGCTCCCCTCAGCAGTGTATTTCAGTCAGTCTGCCTGTTCTGTTCCCCACTCTGTCTCTGGTGAATCCTCTCACCCCTCCCCCCGCATCTCTGGCCTGTACCCTAGCTCTTGTGTGCATAAATAAACAAATCTTTAAAAAAAAATTACATATTAGACGATTCAACAAAACATGTATAAAAGCTATAGGACAGTAATTACAAAAGTGAAGTTTCTGATGTTAAGCGGAAGCTATAAGAGATGGTGGTAGGAGAAAAAGAAACCTAACAATTTATCCCTCCTGGAATTCATCAGTGTCCCAAATCAGGACTGAATCTGAGATCAGATTGAAACGATCTCCTTTCAATGCCATTTTTTTTTAAGATTTTTAAAAAATTTTTATTCATACAAGTGCTGGCCAGATGCGCAGGAGGGTGAGAGGATTCACCAGAGACAGAGTGGGGAACAGAAACAGGCAAACTGACGAAATACACTGCTGAGAGGAGCAGCAGGCGAGACAGGAAATGTCTGCCACACCATGTGGGATTCTTGCTGGCCGGCCGGAATCGAACCCACTGCAGAGGCTACGAACAGCTTCACAGTGCGGCGCTCAACCGCCTGCGTCACCAAGGAGGCCCCTCAATGCCGTTTTTGATAATCCAGGCAAGAATCCTTAACAAAAAATATTGTCATCATCAATTACATAAAACACATACTTATGTGTCACTTTAATTATTTTCTTAAAATTTTAAGGAAGAATTGGTTTAATTGCTTTGTATAAGAACAAGAACAAACCTGTGAATAAAATGAACAAATAGACGTATGATGTAAGAATAGAAACTATTTACTTCATTATAATAAACTTTGCATTATTAAAACAGCATGATGATTTGGGCTTCCAAAAAGCAAATCATCAATAAAATGTATTTCTCTGAATTCAGGGAGCAATACATCCATACTCACTATATGTATTGGGTTTGGGGGAATCAGGGCAATGAGAAGAGGTCAGCAATTACTAGAATTCCATAAGAACTTATAAATTTCTATTTTTCCCCATTCTTATTGCCTTATTCTTACTGCCAATGGTATCTAATATCCTCTAATTATCTTTGTTGTTAATTTAAAGTCCATCACACAATACTGAAAGGTAAATTAAATTTTGAGATTTTCTTTTTAAAAAGAAGAAACCAAATTAGATGTTTTGTTTAGATAGTCTCATCGTAACTGATGGGATTGTATCTATGTATGAGAAGCAATAAGGTTATAGTTTCCTACCTTATATATTGTTCTGAGCACAGAAAACAGATGCATCTTAGTTTATCCAGACAATTTGTGAAAATTAAACTAATTGCCAAACTTTCATAAATTGTCACTGTAAGATCTGGAAAACTATCCTACTTTGTCTACTACTCTTCATATTTTTCATTTGTGTTCAGTGATTTTTTTCTAATGCATGGAGGTTATTTTTATAATTTATAATAATTGTCATTTACTTTCTCTTTTGCACTTACTCCTATAACATTAGGTGGAGTAATCACACACAGCTCTTGCTATACTAATGTTTACTTGCATGTACATATTACAAAAGCATACGGTACTTGCCAAGTTACAAACCTACATAAAACCAAAACCATGTTCATCTGAGAAAAGGATGTTTTTCAGCTCCTGCTTGCAGACCAAAAGAATCCTTTTTACTCTCACAAACATGGCAAAACCTCACATTTATGATGTTAAATTTCTTTGTTATGATTTTAAATTTATAATCGATACGTGGGACATTAGTACAATTTACTTATAAACACAAAAGATGAATTATATTTAATACTACTTTATGTGGTACCTATTATTTAAGCAATAGAACTAATTAACTGATTAACTTCTTAAAAGTCCTATTTTGTTTATACCACCCACTGATCAAAACTACTTTCTACTCCCAATTACAAATTCTCTATCATAAATCACTTCAAATCACTAAATGCATGCATTAAAAAGCTACTATATAAACATAAGGAGCATCCATTCTCAACCCTTATGCCTAGAATGGCCTCCTACCTAAGCCCTCACTTATAATTCTTATGACATTTTTGAAGGACATAGGAAACATCACAGTAGCACACGTTTGCCACTGATCATGTACCAGGTTACACTGAAAAGTATTATAATATCCAATTTGACTGTAAGTCTTGGAAGTTAAGGATCTTGTCATACTTCCTTTAGCTTCTTACATATAATTGGAACTTAATAAATACTGAATAATAATTCTGATGGCCCTACTTAACAAAAAACAGACTCCCACTGACATTACTAAATATTTATACAAAATAATAAATATAAAGAGAGTCCTAATGAAACCTAAAAACACTTAGATTCATCATAGCAAGAAGGTAGTTGCTATTTCATTTAGTTACTGTTAAGACATAGGCAAGTAAGGATTTTCATTTCACAAGGATATAAAATGATTTCTTTATAGTTACTAGCAGATAATATGTGAAAAGGTTAGCTTTAAACCAGTTAAACAGGGCCTCCCTGGTGGTGCAGCGGTTGAGCGGTTGAGCGCTGGGTTGCGAGGCTGCCCGCAGCCTCTGCAGCGCTGGCTCAATCCCCTACTGCTGGCGAGGGTCCCACATGGCGCGCAGACCTCTCCTGCCGCCCGCTGCTCCCCTCAGCAGTGTACTTCGGTCCTTCTGCCTATTCTGCTCCCCGCTCTGGCTCTGGTGAATTCTCTCACCCTCCCGCGCTTCTGACTGTACCCAGTGCTTGTATAAATAAATAAGTAAAACAAAACAAAACAAAACAAAACAAAACAAAACAAAAAAACAGTTAAACATTAAGTTATACTTTAGTCTTATTTAAAAAAATGTCTTCCAAGGTAGGCCACTTCAGAAAAGTGGTTATTAAGCTCATTCGCCAATTTTTTGATTAGTTTGGGTTTTTTTGTTGTTGTTGTTGAGCTGTATGAGCTCTTTGTAGATCCTTGATATCTGTCTCTTATCAGATGCATGGTGTGCAAATATTTTTTTCCAATCTGCAGGGTATCTCTTTGTTTGGGTCTCTCTCAATATACAGAAGTTTCTTACTTTGATGTAGTCTCAAATGTTATCCTCTTTCTTTTCCTTGCTGCTGAGGGTGAATCCTCAAAGATATTTCTGAAGTTTATGTCATGCAGTGTGTATGTTTTCTTCTATGCATTTTATATTTCCTTGTATATATTTTATAGGTTCAGATCTTACAATCATGACTTTTAAACATTTTGAGTTGATTTTCATGTATGGTAGCTTGGCTAAGTTAAAGGAAAGCTATTTTTCCACAAACTTTTATAATCAAGTTATTCATTTCAGGAACTGCTTTACATTTCCAGAAAGCTCACTCTCATCAATAAAGCACTAATTACTTAATGAATTAAAATAGATTCGTACACATGCCTTACTTGACCTGGAAATTGTGAAAGTTCTCTGGTAGATTAAAGAATAATAATTTGGGGGGAGAAGGGAAGAGGTAAAAAAGGCCGAATAATTGGTGATGGGATATTTGAATGTGGATATATTAGAAAATGTAGGGCCTCCCCGTGGCGCAGCGGTTGAGCGCTGGGTTGCGAGGCTGCCCGCAGCCTCTGCAGTGCCGGTTCGATCCCCGGCTGCTCCCCGGTCACCGGGGGAGGGTCCCACATGGCGCGCAGACCTCTCCTGCCGCCCGCTGCTCCCCTCAGCAGTGTACTTCGGTCCTTCTGCCTGCTCTGCTCCCAGCTCTGGCTCTGGTGAATTCTCTCGCCCTCCCGCACTTCTGGCTGTACCCAGTGCTTGTATAAATAAATAAACAAATAAATTAAAAAAAAAAAAAAAAGAAAATGTAACCTTAGAACTTATGCAGTTAACTTCAATTAAAGAAAAAAAATAATACTAAAAAGCAAAGTAATAGCAATTTTACTAGTAGTAAAATCAACTAATCCAATTTATCAAATTGTGATGCAGAACTGATATCAAATCTGCCTGGTTTACGTAAGAGTTAAGGAACAGGGCTATCTTCAGCAGCGGTCAATGAGAAAGTTTCTTTCATAGACCATTCTAGAAGATATCACACTGAAATGGGAGAAATTTATATTTTTAATAAATAGCCCAAATCAACATATAAAAGAAACAGATCAAAACCAAGAGTTTTAACCTGACCCAAAGTCACTCTAAAAGAGAGAACAGATGCATGTGAAAATAGATCACTGATTTATATTTTGTTTTAGTCTCATATATTTGCCTTGTCAAAAATGAGACAGAAACTTAACTTTTAAAGTCTACTTTTTTCATCGAGGTAATACTGGTTTACAATACTATATATTTCAAGGGGAAAGCATCACGTCTCAACAATGTATACATCACACCATGCTAGTTACCATCTACCACCACCCAACAGATCCCCTCTACCAGTTCCTTTTACCTTCCCCCTGTACTCCTCCCACCCTGGTAACCATCAGCTGTTGTTAGAATCTAAGCATTTATTTTTGTTTGGTCATTTGCCTTGTTTCTTTATATTCTATATGTGAGTAAAATCATAAGATATTTATCTTTCTTTTCTAATTTATTTCACTTAGGGTAAACACCTCAACACATTTGACCTTTGTTGATAGTCAAGACAATTAGGCTTCTAAATCTCTCCCTATATAACTTATGATGAAATTGAATATAGGTGCTGGACTGTATGTTAGGGTATATGTTTAAACAATTTCCAAAGTGACCAGACTCTTCTATCATTCCTTCATCTACCATATGTCAGTTTTAGTTCTATGTGCGCCACAGTACAACAGAATGTTTGGTTGCAAGTTTCAGGATCAGGGATCACTTTCCACACCAGAACACAAAACAGAAATTAAAGGGCAATAGCTATTTGTGTCTGATTTTGGGTTAAGGTTGAAAATTCTTCCCAGAATCCCTAGCAAAATCCCTTTTATGTTGAGTTGCCCAAAGTGTCTGCAACAATATCTGAAATACCCACTGCAAGCTCCTCAGAGATCAAAACTTAAATTGATGTTTAGAACAAAGGATAAATTTCAAGAGCAGTATCATACCCAAAGAAGGTGTTTAGTAAACATTCAGTAAAAATGATATCTGCACAAGCTTGTGTGTGTGTGTGCTAAGAAAATCTTTTTAAAAATTATGACAACAAAAAAATTATAAGACCATTAAAAAAAGGCTCGTAACTCACTTTGGTTTTTGCCCCCAAAAAAGGACACAATAAGAACCTCATTTTAAGTAATCTAGCAAGTAATCAAATTGATTTATTTTAGTAAAAAAATACTAAGTGCTATAATGAAAAGGAAGAACAACACATGTTCTGGCATTATTATCGTTTCTCTTTTCCATAAATAACAATTATTAGTGTTAATTGAGAATCTCCAATTCTCACTACTACATCCCTCACTGCCTATTAGTCCATTTCCACCAGATAATTAGTTTCCCTAGTTTTACTGATATATATAATTGACCATTGCACTAATTTAAGGTGTAGAACATGATTAGACATGGGTATATATTACAAAATGATTACCACAATAAATTTAGTTTAACATCTATCACCTCATAGCTATGCTTTTTTTGTGTGTGGTAAGAATTAAAATCTACTCTCTTAGCAAACCTCAAATATACAATAGAGTACTGTTAACTTTTATCTGTAAATGGAAGTTAAATCATCTTCATCCATTTCACTTACCACCACCACCACCACCCTTTTCCTCTAGCAGCACCAATCTCTTCTATTTCTATAAGAGTTCAGTTTTTTTAGATTCCACATTGTGAAAATTAATATACAGAAGTCTTATTTAAATGAGGTCAGGAATCTAGAAAAGAATTCTCACACATAAGCACTAGTGTACATTACAGAATCCCGAATCCAAACAGAGGAGATATGCTTTATGTTTGGTTTCTTCAACAGGAGGAAGGTGGAAGCTGCTACTTCTTGCTCAGTACAGTGTGAGAACATCATAACCCAAAGGAGAAGTCACTACACTCCAAACTTTCAGTTTCCCCCAAAGGATTCTTCATTTACAACAGCCCCTTCTAAAATCTATTAAAAGTTTTTTTTCTTTTATTCTGAGGAAGTATACATGTGTTTCATCATGAGACCATACTTCATAAGTGCTTTCTGTTATTTCTGAATAAACCCATTTTTCTAATGAACTATTTGCTTATTTGTTGAGGTAACTATATCTGGTGGCCCCTATGGGGATGCAGAGAAGACGCCCAACAACTCCAAGGCTGATGAACAAAGAGGGGCCATTACCCACTGAGTTCACTGCTTTTTTGCCATTCTTAGAGTTTGAGGGTAAGTTTCTTCTGGATCCAACCATGGCTTCTTGGAGTTTGAGCTCTCATGGCTATTCAGACATTTTCCTTTTGTCTAAAGCCTTGTTCTCTTTGGGGGTTCCCATTTGGTACTTTGGCCTAATATCCTCTGGAAATCAGGACATCCTATTAGATCTGTGATAGTCTGACTGATTCATTTGAAATCATTCCACTAGGACTATAACATCTATCTGGGCACTCAGTTACTTCTGGGAACAGGCTATTCCACTGGAATTGTGTGGCTTCTGTTGAGTACTAGGTTGGCCTTCAGCCTGATTTCCTTGTACAGACTGTCCCTATTGGGGCTGTGCCATTTGGAAATTTCTGCTCAAAAAAAAAAAAAGGATTCTAAAAAAAAAAAAAAGGATCCTATTTATCTCAATATTTTATTGGCAGTTCACTTTAAGGCTTCATGTATCAAATCTAAGGCCCTCCCTCATGCGCATTTCTAACTAAATTAACCAGAAGTATCCTAGAATACCAATGGCCATCATGAGGAACTTTTGAACTTCCCAAAATTGGTTTTTTTAGAACCAATTTGGGGCTTCCCTGGTGGCACAAGGGGTTAAGATGCAGCACCATGAAGCTATCCGTAGCCAATGCAGCACGAGTTCGATCCCCGGCTAGGGAGGTGACCCATATGGCGCAGCAGACCTTTCCTGTCTTGCCCACTGCTCCCTCAGCAGTGTATTTCACTCAATCTGCTTTTTTGTTCCCCACTCTGTCCCTGGTGAATCCTCTCACCCCCCATACCTCTGGCCTATACCCCAATTCTTATATGCATAAATAAATAAATCTTTAAAAAAAAAAACCAATTTGGACAACCATGGCTTTGAAATTGCCAAAACTGAATGGAAAGCATTTTCATCAATTGAAGCCTCCAAACATTAACATAAGTCTAAAATTACCTCTCTGGAAAGTGATGCCTCAGGATTTTACCTTCTTATTTCTTACAAATCCTGAAGACTTATCTGGACAATATAAAGTACTCCAGGGGCTCTACCTCTTTTTGCAATATGTGGATGATTTGCTGCTTTGCTTTCCTTCCCATACCACCTTACAGGAAGACAATGTATACTTGTTAACACAAATAGTCTTAAAAGTACACAGGTTGCCAAGGAAAAATTGTAGTTTGCCCAAGCCCAAATTCAGTATTTAGGGGATCAAGTATAAAGAAAAGGACTACATTAAAATCCACACAGGCTAACTTTCCCCAAACCCAAAACTAAATGTCAACAGCGAGATTTTCTTGGACTAGCAAGTTATTGCTGAAATTGGATTTTAATTTCTCTCTAATGGCGAAACCTCTGTATATTTTTTTTTTTCCACAAAAAACAACCACCCCATTTAGTGATATCCCTAATGCAGTATATACATGTTGATTTTTAATGATGCACACCTGAAACCTGTTATAATGCAATGTTACTATACTAAAAAAATAAAAGATCAATTCCAACTCTATGGAAGAACAGGGCAAGGTGGCCTTTAAAACCCTAGAGGAGGGACCTCCCTGGTGGCGCAAGGGGTTAAGCACCACACTATGAAGCAATCCACAGCCTCTGCAGCAGGAGTTCAATCCCCAGCCAGCCAGGGGCAACCCACATGGCAAGGCAGACCTCTCTTGTCTCACCCGCTGTTCTCCTCAGCAGTGTATTTCAGTCAGTCTGCCTGTTCTGTTCCCTGCTCTTTCTCTGGTGAATCCTCTCACCCCCCCCCCATCTCTGGCTTGTCCCCAGCTCTTGTATGCATAAATAAATAAATCTTTAAAGAAAATAAAACCCTAGAAGAGATTTTAATGAACCCATATGCCCTTGGACATCCCAATTACCACATTCCCTTCTTCTTTTTTACATATAAAGGAAAGGGAATACCCATGGGGTAATCAACCAAAAACACAGTGGGGACAACTATCAACCCATAGGATATTATAGTCAGAAACCAAACCAGTAGCATGAACATATACTTTCAGAGTAGCTCATGACTTTGCAATTTTGTGGATGCAATGAGGCTTCCTTACTTCTAACAGAGATATAATTAAAAACAGCCCTTATGTTTAGGTATTATTAGATGCTATACTTTTGTGTTCTACCTTGGCTACTATTAAGATTCTGGAGCATTCTAAAGTTGATTCTCTGGAAGTTAAAGGAAATCACCTTGCTGATAATTACACAAAGAATGTTCCTCTTAAAGGAACCAGTAGCAGCCAAACCTCTATTGTGGTGCAAAGAGACATTTCCCCAAATAACTTAGGAAAACTGGCTGGAGAAACCCAACACAATTGGCCTCAGAAAATGAAAAACAATACGAGAAATTTAATAGTTGTTGTTATATGATAAAAAGAGAAAGCTCTAGCTTGAGCCAAGTAGCAACCTAGTCCTTCCAGAGGCTCTAAAATATCCACCTCTAATCACTGTACAAACATTAAAACATTAATCAAAACAATGATAGCACTAATGACTCAACATTGATGGAGAGATACTGAAAACTCTGAAAGAGTTGAGGGCACTCAACTCCAGTGCCCTCTAGCATTCTACATTGTAGACGGGAAATACCTAACTCCAAACCACTCTAGTCATCCTGACCCAACCAATGGGGGAGGAAAAAATTGAGGCATACTTGTGAAGCTCATCTATTCACAGGACTACAGAATGCTGCTTCTCCCTTCATACCTCACCACGATATTACTAAAGGCCTATTTACAGCACTTCCTTTTTCTAGGTGCATCAAATCTGGCTATCAAAAAAAAAAAATTACAAGGTATACTAAAAAGCAAACAAACAAAAACCCAATTTGAAGAGACAGAGTATGTATCAGAACGAGCCATCGCAAAGATGATAATTATTAGACTAGGAATTGAAGATAACTCTTAATATGCAAAGAACATTAATGTCCATCACACTAGGTGAATGAATAAATAGGTTGTGATACATCCAGGGAATGAAATACTATTCAACACTAAAAAGAAATGAACTATCAGGCCATGAAAAGACATAAAGGAAGCCTAAAGTAAATGAAATATGCCAATATGAAAATGCTACATACTATAGTGTTAAGAGGGCAGAATGAGGAGCACCCTAGGACCCCCAAACTTGCCTGCTCTAAATGGGCTGCCATCCACTGCATAAAGACAAAAGAGACTCTTAGTGCATAAGAGCTTCAATAGGAAAAAAAAATCTAAGGAACTACAGCAATTATTGAAGGAGCATGTATAATTCCCAGGACTCAGAAAGGAAAAGTAAAAGCAACTTTATTTACTAAGAGTCCTTAACTCAATCATCAAAACTTCGTAAGTGCCTCCTAGATGTCTATACTAGAATAGTCACTGGGGATATGATGATTAACTCAAAGTTTTTATAGTTCTTGGCCTTATGACCATACTCCTGAACAATGAAAAGCAAAAGTACATGGTGATTTTTAAGTATGTCTATGAATTTTTTGGTTAGGAAACAGGTCTACTTCTCCTTTTAGTGACAAAATTTTTTTTCTGTTTGCTGCATTGATGTTCTTCATCACTTGAATTATATATATATATATCTTTTTAAAAAGATTTATTTATTTATTTATTTATTTATTTATTTATTTATTTATTTATACAAGCACTGGGTATAGTCAGAAGCGTGGGAGGGTTAGAGGATTCACCAGAGACAGAGTGGGGAACAGAACAGGCAGACTGACGAAGTACACTGCTGAGAGGAGCAGCGGGTGCGGCAGGAGAGGTCTGCTGCGCCATGTGGGACCCTCATCCGGTGACCGGGGATTGAACCTGCACTCCAGAGGCTGCGGGCAGCTTCGCAGCCCAGCGCTCAACCACTATGCCACCAGGGGAGGACCTTGAATTATATATTTATGCCCTCTTTTTATGGTAAAATTTCTTTGTGAGATCTCATTTGTGTATTTTAAATAATTTATTGAGACATAAATCACATACATTATGATAAATCTACTTAAATCATATCTTTTGTTTCAAAAATAATTTTTTAACTTGGAGATACCAAATGGGGTCTATCTTTGTCCCAGAATTAATACAATTATTTTTCTCTTGAGTTTGCTTACCTGGAAAATACTTATCTCATCAATTTTTCTACTGCATTTATCTCACCACCTGGACAGGGATGGGCAGAGAGCTAGTGCCTTAAGCAAATGCTAAATAGTTGAAACTATTTCTCCTGCCTTGGATTCTTATCTCTAAATCCTGTTCACATAAATTTGGTATACAGGCTGCTTCCATATAGAAGTAAACCAATTGTGACAGCAAGTTTTTATCAGGGGCCTCCCTGGTAGTGCAAGGGGTTAAGCACTGCACTATGAAGCAATCCACAATCTCTGCAGCATGAGTGTGATCCCAGGCCAGCCAGAGAGAAACCCACATGGCAAGGCAGACCTCTCTTGTCTCACCCGCTGCTCCCCTCAGCAGTGTACTTCAGTCAGTTTGCCTGTTCTGTTCCCCACTCTGTCTCTGGTGAATCCTATCACCCCTTCCCCCCCAACATCTCTGGTCTGTAACCCAGCTTTTGTATGCATAAATAAATAAATCTTTTTAAAAAAGATTTTATCAGTAGGGATGAAAAACACACATATAATTTTAAATATAAGTATTTAGAAATAAATTAATATAAGTCATATATAGTTTCTGTTATGACTCTGCTCTTTTGGCCTCAAGATACAATTAAACCATGTCCATAACTTTTTTTCGATATAATAGTAACATTTTCAAACTGTGGTTCTCACAATAGTTTATGTTCCTCTTGGAAAGAACAGTGCAATTGTATTCTTTCAATCTAGTCCAAAGTATACTGTTGCTGGAAGAATTCCTTGGAAATCTATAGCACGAAATTAGGACTGTTTGTTATCTGTTTTTATCATTCTAATAATTACTCCTTTAGTATTACTTTGTTATTAATTCATTATTTTCTATTCTTAGGGAGGAAGTTGTTGAAGGCTAATGGGTATAAGCCTGTATTTACAGTATCTTCTTTCCTCAAGTACTATTTACTTTGAACATTCAAATTGACGGTGAAGATGGATAAATTCTAGTTTAATCCAAATTCTCACCCATTAGATTTTGAATTGACTTCTTGCTACTTCATAAAATTTTGTAACTTTTGTTATTCTTGTTAAATTATAAACGCATATCACAGTCCATTGTACACCTTCTCCACTCTGCTCTCCCCCTCTGAAAGCCTCACCTCCACAGATTCCTAGCATTTGTCATTGGTTTGGTTTGATCTGATCCATTGTTTTGTTTCTCTGCATTCCACATATAAGTGACACCATCTGGTATTTGTCTTTCTCCTTTTGACTTATTTTATGTAGTATAATCCACTCCAGTTCCATTCATGTTATTGCAATTGGGAAGTTTATCTTTTTTTATGGCTAAGCAATATTCCAACATGTGTGTATATGTTTATATATGTATGTATACACACACACACAGACAGACAGACACACACACACACACACAGCATCTTCCTAATCCACTCACCTGTTTTCAGACACTTAGGTTGTTCCTAAAGCTTACCTACTGTAGTTAGTGCTGAACACAGGAGTGCATGTATGTCTTGGAATTGGTGTTTTTACATTCTTCAGGTAGATACCAAGATGTGGAACTGCTGGATTATATGATAGATCTACTTTTAATTTTGTTGAAAAATCTCCATACTGTTTTCCAAAGGGGCTGAACCAATCTACATTCTTAAGAGAGTAGATGAGGGTTCCTTATTTTCCACACACTCACCAACATTTGTTGTTAAAAACAACTCTTAATGAGGAAAGTGAGAATCCGAAATAATGAATATGCTTTCTACAGAGATGTTCAAAATATTATGGGTGTAATGCCAATTAAATTTAATTCACTTCTGTTTCTTATTCAAAAGAAAATCCCCATTTCTCAATGTCAAATCCAAATGAGACAAGACATTTGAATTTAGAAATGAACAGCATTCAAAATAAAAGATTATCCCACATTAGATAACACAGCACTTATACAATGAAATGGATTTATAAAAGAAAAAGGTTATAATATAAAAAAAATTACAAATCCGTGGTTGATGATTAATAGCTACTTCTGATATTGAGTTAAGTAAGGTCACAGACATTGCAAATTCCCTTCTAAAAGTGTCTAGCCAAAGATTTAACATTAATTCTCATAAAGACTTTCATTATGAAATGAACATAGCCTTAAACTTTCCTTGAGCAAGCAAGGCAGCATTTGGGTTACAGAAAAAGGAAGAGGACTGGAGTTAAAATGATTCTGTACAAAAAGCTTAAATTTTCTTTATTTCCCTCTAGCTTACTGATAAGGCAGCCACACAGAGCAGTAACGAATCTCACAAATGTGCCTCTAGGCTCTAATTAGATCTTATGTAACATTTCAGTGTATTTTTATTCCATTTTCTCAACTCAATTATCCTAAATAGTAAGTATCTTTCACCTTCTGAAATCCTTTTTCTATAACATGTTTTTTCTCCTCTTGCAGAGCATAAAGGCTTATAATACTGATGTCCCCATATTTAGGTTTCTCTGAGTTTTATACATGAAATATCCACAAAGAATCTGGTTCTTTCTCTTAAAGATGCCAACACTGTGCCTCTTAATTGGTTCATACAAACCAAGTTTTTATTCTCAGTTTAATATAGGACTGTGCATTAATCACAGCAATATAAAATGTACCACACTATATCAGTTTTGTCTTGAATGAGTCTTCATGGTTCCACAATATTTACTGGTAACTTGAAGAGCTGCTTTTCAAAATCTGCTGTAGCATTAAGTACTACACTAATTTTTGTCAAGTCTCAAAGAATTATTTACTAAGCATTGTCTAAACATTAAGCAACTTCATCCATCAGATTAGAATGTTCAATTATATTTACTCTTCTCTTTCCTTCAAAGGGCCATTATTTACTTATTCTCTTATTTTATAGCTTACATGACAGATCAAATGGAATAGATACCTCCCAGTATTCTAAATACAAACAATATCATTCTTTCCCAATGAATTTTATTATTCCCCAAATATACTTCATAATCCAAAATGAAAAATTCAAAACAGTTCATATCTGTCACACTGCACAATAGTGAGAACTATAATATCTAAAATTTATTGGGCCGTAGACACTCTTTAAGTGCTTTAAATATATTAATTCATTAAATTCTTCTGCCTGTAAAGTAGTAAGATTTTTATTATAATCCTCATTCCACAAATGAGGAAACCAAGTAAAAATATCACAAAACTAAGAAGCAGTGGGTCAGGACACTTCAAACTGACTCAGGAGTCCATGTGAGTCATACTACTGTGCTTTTATAAACACTATAGTGATTACCAAAACCTATAGGAAGAGAAACAGATGGCATACTCTTGTAGTGTGAGTTTATAAATGAGTCCTATCCAACTTCTTCAACAGTTCTTAAGATTCATAGCTGACTGTGTAACAATTGCACAGATTATCACAAGAAAATTTATTCTTTTAGGAAATATGAGTACATTTTCATATATAAATATATTCAAGTTATATCAAGAGGATGCTGAATTAATATGTGAAGTAAATTTTATTATCATACAGTCCAATACTCTATGTTAGGCATGTTAACTGAATACATTCATTATTTCAAATGGCTTTTTACTGGAATCTTTGAGATTTTCTATGTACATATCATGACAACACAAACAGTGATAGTTGTGTCTTTTTTTTTTTTTTTAAGATTTATTTATTTATTTATACAAGCTCTGGGTACAGTCAGAAGTGTGGGAGGGTGAGAGAATCCACCAGAGCCAGAGCAGGGAGCAGAGCAGGCAGAAGGACCAAAGTACACTGCTGAGGGGAGCAGCAGGCGGCAGGAGAGGTCTGTGCGCCATGCGGGACCCTCCTCCAGTGGCCGGGGAGCAGCCAGGGATTGAACCGGCACCACAGAGGCTACGGGCAGCTTCCCCCAACCCAGCGCTCAACCGCTGCACCACCGGCGAGGCCCAAACAGTGATAGTTTTAATTCTTCCTTTCCTATTTAAAGACCAACTTTTTTTTCTTGTCTAAGTGCTCTGGGTAGGACTTCCAACATTATATTGAATAGTAGTGGTGGGGACTCCCTGGTGGCGCAAGGGGTTAAAGCACCACACTATGAAGCAATCTGCAGCCTTGGCAGCTTGAGTTCCATCCCCGGCCCTCCAGGGAGCAACCCACTTCGTGATGCAGACATCTCCTGTCTCATCCGCTGCTCCCCTCAGCAGTGCATTTCAGTCAGTCTGCCTGTTCTGTTTCCCGCTCTATCTCTGGTGAATCCTCTCATCCCCCGCACCTCTGACCTGCACCCCAGCTCTTGTATGCATAAATAAATAAATCTTTTTTAAAAAAAAGACAGCTGAATAGTAGTGGTTACAGTGAATATACTTGTCTTGTTCCTGATCTCAGAGGAAATGTTTTTCAACAATGAGTATGATGCTCATTGCAGGTTTGTCATATATGGTCTTTGTTAAGTTGTAGTACCCTCCTTATCGACTGATTTTGTTGAGTATTTTTATCATAAAAGGATGCTGAACTCTGTAAAATGTTTTTTCTATATCTATTTAGATTATGATTTTTGTCCTTCCTTTTATTTCCATAGCGCATCATATGTGTTGATTTGCATATGTTGAACCATTCTTGCATCCCTGCAATAAATCCTACCTGATCATGATTTATGATTCTTTTGATATATTGTCGGATTCAGTTTGCCAAGATTTTGTTGAGGATTTTTGCATGCACGTTCATCAGATACTGCTGTTTTCTTTGTGATGTCCTTACCTGATTTCAAAATTAGGTAATGTTGGTTTTATAGAATCTGTGGAAGTTATCTTTCTTCAATTTTATTTTATTTATTTTTAAAGATTTATTTATTTATGTATACAAGTGCTGGGGTGTAGACCAGAGAGAGAGTGCGGCAGGGGAGGGGGGGAGAGGATTCATCAAGAGACAGAGTGGGGAGCAGAACAAGTGGATTTACTGAAATACACTGCTGAGGGGCACAGCAGGAGAGGTCTGCTGCGCCATGTGGGTAACCTCCCTAGTCAGGGATCAAACTCAGTGCTGCAGTGGCTGCTAATAGCTTCATAGTTCTGAGACTTAACCCCTTGCGGCACCAGGGAGACCCCTTCCTTCCTCAATTTTATAAAAGAATTTGAGTAGGATAGTTACTAATTCTTCTTCTAACATTTAGTAGAATTCACTTATGAAGCCATCTGGTCCTAGCGTTTGTTTTGAGGAAAGCTTTTAATTACGATTTCTCTTACTTGTCATGGGTCTTCCAGGTTTTCTATTTCTTCCTGATTCAGTTCTAGAATGCAGTATGTTTCTAAGAATTGTCTATTTGGTCTAGATTGTCCAATTTGTTGCTATTGTTTGTAATATTCTTATGATCCTTTTTATTTCTGTAGTATCTGCTGTAAACTCTCATTTCTAGTTTAATTAATTTGCATTTTCTCTCTCTCATTGTTGAATTTGGTTAAAAGTGTGTCTTTTCTGTTAATCTTTTCAAAGAACCAACTCTTTTTTTTTTTTTTATTTACAAAGAACCAACTCTTGACTGGTCTTTTTGACTGTCTTGTTGAACTCTATGTCATTAACTTCTCAGAATTTTATTATTTCCTTTCATCTATTGACTTTTTAACTATCGCTCCTGAGCTGATAATATATGCAACACTGTTACACCAGTGATTCTGAAATTCTACCTTTCTAGTACAGTTCATTTCCTTACTCTTCTACTTCATCCAAAATTCCTTTTTAAGTCTTTTTTTTTTTTTACTTTCAAGTTCTTGCCAGCAATTTTCAAAACCCCAAAACTTTCCCAACAGTCCTAATTTTTTAAAGATAGCTTTACAGACTGCAAAAATGTGTTTATGGTACTATCGCCAAACAACAAACATTAGGTATACTTATAGAAAAACACAAGAGGCCTTCCTGGTGGTGCAAGTGATTAAGTCTCAGCACAATGAAGCTATGGGCAACCACTGCAGCACAAGTTAGATCTCTGCCAGGGAGCTAACCCACATGGCAACAGCAGACCTCTCCTGTCTGGCTTGCTGCTCCCCTCAGCAATGTATTTCAGTAAATCAGGCTATTCTGCTCCCCACTCTGTCTCTGATGAGTCCTCTCACCCCCTGCACCTATAGCCTATACCCCAGGTCTTGTAGGCATAAATAAATAAAAATTAAAATAAAAAAAAAGAAGTCATTAAGTCTTCTGTGTCTATCTGCAGTAGTAGTAGTTTGACTGGGAAAAAAACCCTCAATTGAAAACCCCATAAAAAAAAAAAAAACCCAAGAAAAAATGTTTGAAGGAAGTTGAAGAGAAAAGAAGCTCACATTACTCAAAAGAAAAGGTGTCGGTGTCACTAACTCTTTATTCAATGCCATTATATTAAAATAAGAAACAAGTATATCAGTTTTACTCTGAAATATTAAAAACACTAAGAAAAAAGGATGTTTCTTCTTTAAAACCAAGAAAGGCACAAAGGAAGACAATTAGGAGGCCCACAACAAAACGGCAAACAAAGACCATGCCAAAATTCATATTTTAGCATTGCTTTGGGAAGCATTAATTAAAACCAACCCTTCTTTAGCAGCTTGTTCAGAGGTCAAACATACACGCCCACAGAATTCCCATAAGCTTGGGCCAAATTCAATTGTCAAGACAGTGTAGTAAAACACATAAATCTGTACGTTTGGTTGCAAAAAAGTCTGTGCCCAAAACAATGCTTTACAATTTGAGAACAGGAAAAATACTATTATATAAAAGATACCTGGGTTTTACTTTCCCCTTTTCCTTTTATACCATTTGTTAATAATCATAAATCATTTTAACCAGTTACATAAAATCTTCACTCTTAAAAACTGAAAAACTGAACAACTGAAAGACAATATCTTTGTATGATATGTACAATATGATATGTACATAATGCAAAAGGAAATGTGATATATATTTTTTTTATAGAGGCATGTTTTTATTTATTTGTTTGTTTGTTTGTTTTGTTTACACATGCACTGGGTACAGTCAGGAGCACGGGAGGGTGAGAGAATTCACCAGAGCCAGAGCGGGGAGCAGAGCAGGCAGAAGGACCGAAGTACAGGACCGCTGCTGAGGGGAGCAGCGGGCGGCAGGAGAGGTCTGCGCGCCATGTGGGACCCTCCTCTGGTGGCCGGGAAGCAGCCGGGGATCGAACCGGCGCCGCAGAGGCTGCGGGCAGCTTCGCAACCCAGCGCTCAACCGCTGCGCCACCGGGGAGGCCCGGAAATGTGATATTAAAATAAAAAATGAAAAACTCTTTTAATGACTCTTCCAAGGATAAAATTATTAGGTATTGATCTAAAGGTTCCCCCAACTACGCATCACACATACCTACATAATCTTTCTACTCATTCCCACAATTAGCTTTCACCTTGTTCCACCTTCTAATCTAGTCATACCTCTACCTACCATAATTGTTAGATGTATGTCTAACTAAATACATACCTATTTGTGTGTGTATATGCCAAACATTATGTGTGCACAGATGTAAATATCTTTAAGTATAATAATCCCTCATTAGTCTAATCACTAAGAAATTATGAGATCAATTTTAAGAGATCAATTTGCCAGAAAACTGGAGTTTATTCTTTTAAACCCTAAAACTAAGATTAAGATGTACATACTTTATACTTAAACAGAAACCAATATAAAAATAACCACCAATGTTCCTAGTCAATTCAATTAGAAAAAGAAACGAAATATCAAAAAGGAGGAAGTAATTTCAGAACATTATGTCACATATGAACTCTTAATCAAACAAATGATGTGAGGTTACCCTTTCTGATATCTGAGAAATACTGTATTTTTCTCTTTTTAAAAAACATTTATTTTTATTTATTTATGCATATAAGAACTGGGGTACAGGCCAGAGGTGTGGGGGGTGAGAGGATTCACCAGAGACAGAGGGGGAAGCAAAAGACGTCTACTGAAATACACTGCTGAGGGGAGCAGGGTGTGAGACAGGAGAGGTCTGCTGTGCTATGTGGGTTACTCCCTTGCTGGGGATGGAACTCATGCAGCAGTCCTAGCCGACTGTATTCCTGAAAACTTCAGAAGTATATTCTTAAGAAAAGTTTTAGTTCTCAGCGGTGTATATATGAAGTTTCTAGGAAAACAAAACTATAAAAGTTCCTATGAGTGTAAACTATGGTTGGGTAAGCAGAGGCCAGTTCATTTCATAATTAGGTGAAATACAACAGATCCAGAAGCAGTCCACAAATATATGATTTGTGTTCTGAAAATGATCACTGCTTTCCTAATTCCTAAGAGATTGCTTAGGTTTTAAAAAGGCAGACTAGCTTGAAGATTAGCCCAATGTGCATTTCTCAACTTATTAATTACAATCATTTAAAAACAGTAAAGCAAAGTAAAAAAGATATGCAATTTTATATATTCAAAACCAAGTCAGGAATTTTTTTTTTAATTTGAGTACATTTCTAATACATATACTAGGAAGTATCTATAATTAGTCAAATATAAGTGCCTCTAAAGCAAATTGTTCTTTGTTAAGTTAGCCAGTGCCTCTATGATTTTGATTCTACCAATAATTTGCTTAGTAAAGAATTGTTTTCATCATGGAGGCTTTTTCCCTGTAGTTGGTGATAATTCTTAATAGAAAACCCAACAACCTTCAGAACCACGTGTTAGTTGCATCACATCAAAACTAAAGTTGGGGTCTCCCTGGTGGCACAAGGGGTTAAGCACAGCACTATGAAGCAATCTGCAGCCTCTGTAGCACAAGTTCAATCCCTGGCCGGCCAGGGAGCAAATAACATGGTGCAGCAGACCTCCCTGACTCGCCCGCTACTCCCCTCAGCAGTGCATTTCATTCAATCTGCCTGTTCTGTTACCCACTCTGTCTCTGGTGAATCCTCTCTCCCTCTCCCCCCCGCCCCCCACTGCACCTCTGGCTTGTACTCCAGCTCTTGTATAAATAATCTTTTTTAAAAAACAAAAAACTAAAGGAGGTCTCATCAGCAGACACTACCAAGTTTCCTGTTAAGTCCTAAGGAAAAAAGCTTAAGGAAATAATCAAAATTTAACATTAAAAGATTTTTATTTAAGGGGCCTCTCAGGTGGCGCAGTGGGTTGAGCACAACGCTATGAAGCTGTCCGCAGCCTCTGCAGCGCGGGTTTGATCCGGGCCAGCTGGCGAAAATCCCACATGGTAGGCAGACCTCT
Organism: Talpa occidentalis; assembly: GCF_014898055.3. NCBI lineage: Eukaryota > Metazoa > Chordata > Mammalia > Eulipotyphla > Talpidae > Talpa > Talpa occidentalis. The sequence continues at coordinate 29,707,561 of NW_023601104.1, forward strand.
CCTGCCTCACCCACTGCTCCCCTCACAGCAATATATTTTGGTCCATCTGCCTGTGCTTCTCCCCGCTCTGTCTCTGGTAAATCCTCTCACCCTTTCGCACCTCCAGCCTGTACCCAGGCTATTGTATAAACAAAAAATAAATCTTTTAAAAAAATAAGATGTTTATTTAAGGATTTATAGCAGCAAAATTTGAAATAAACTAAAAACCAAAAAAAAGTGCCAATTCTTATTATACAGCTGTTAATTAGCTAAAGATATGGAATGATTTCTCAAATACTATTTAAAAACATATTCATGTCTCCTGATACATCTTACGTATCTGTATATTTTATAAACATCTCATATAGTCAAGCAAACTGAAAACTACTAATAATTCTTCTCACGGACATATTATACATGATTTTATTTTGTTCTTTATAACTTTCCTATATTGTTCAAAATTTTTATGATGCTTTCATATAAAATACCCATATAAATTACTTGAAAAAACAAATCAAACAATTATCTTACCCTTAAAACAATGACAAAATGCTGAGACAATATTAAGGGGAAAACAAAGTGTTTTTAAGTGAGAAAGTTACAAATGGTCCATAATATAAGAAGAGAATTTTAAAACAACATACATACATATATATGTGTATATATAGGCATATAAGCATATAGACATATACAGGGATACTGAATTTGAGAAAATACACCTTAAACTGCCAATGTCTCAATGGAGGTAAAAATACAAGCATTTATAATTTGTTAAAAATTTAGAAAATGGGGCCTCCCTGGTGGCGCAAGGGGTTAAGCACAGCACTATGAAGCAATCCGCAGCCTCTGCAGCATGAGTTCAATTCCCAGGCCAGCCACGGAGCAACCCACATGGCGAAGCAGACCTCTCCTATCTCACCTGCTGCTCCCCTCAGTAGTGTGTCTCAGTCAGCCTGCCTGTTCTGTTCCCACTCAGTCTCTGATGAATCCTCTCACTCCCTGCATCTCTGACCTGTACCTCAGCTCTCGTATGCATAAATAAATAAATCTTAAAAAAAATGGAAAATGTTGAAACTTTATAAAGATGTTTTACCTCTGTAAACAGCTTACAAATAACAGAAACTCTTACTGTTTCAATTAACAAAGACAGTTGCAAGGAAACAGTAACCCAAGAGTTAAATGAAAGTGCCACCACAAAAACAAGAAGTCACCGGTTAGAACACATTATGTCAAAAGCTTTATTTATCTTTTATAACTTAATTGTCATATTGCAATTAAATTATATTAGATTCAGAATGTTATAAAACTATCAGTCATATGTACAGTAAAGCTGTACATGTACTGTAGTTCTTGAAAAATTACTTCAAGTTTGACAAAGACCAACTATTAACAGAGGTATAATTATTGTTTAAAAACCAGAACTTTTTCTTTCTTTCTTTTTTTTAAAGAGGCACGTATTTTTATTTATTTATTTATTTGTTTGTTTATTTGTTTATACATGCACTGGGTACAGTCAGAAGCTCGGGAGGGTGAGAGAATTCACCAGAGCCAGAGCAGGGAGCAGAGCAGGCAGAAGAACCGAAGTACACTGCTGAGGGGAGCAGCGGGCGGCAGGAGAGGTCTGCGCACCATGTGGGACCCTCCTCCGGTGGGTGGCCGGGGAGCAGCTGGGGATCGAACGGGCTCCGCAGAGGCCACGGGGAGCTTCACAACCCAGCGCTCAACCGCTGCGCCACCGGGGAGGCCCACATTATTTCTTATTGGGCGTACCTGAGACCAGACGCAAGTCTAAGTAAAATCTGAGGTCTCCAGCACTCTAGTCAAAGACAAAATTAAATTCTCTGAATTCTATAACTGGTCATCCTAGACACAGATTTTCATAACAATGTGTAAAATGAATGTAATTTTAGTATTAAGGGTTTCATGGACTCTATGTTTAGCTCCCTACAAATGAAAAATACTTGATTCTAAATAACCAATTCAACACTTTAATACATTTTAATGCGAAAAAACCTGATGGAATAAAATCAAAGGTACACATGATTGTGCCTTTGTGAGACAGGGCAGAACATCTCATAAAAAAGAACTGAATGCAAGAACTGAACTAAGGGCTAAAAAAATCTAAATTCTAATCATAAAAAAGCCAGTGGTCTAAATCAATACTTGTTATCTCAACTTTCATAGCCATTAATTGATGTGAATATTCAAAAACGTCCAAAATATTTGAAAAAAAATTAAAAATTTTTAAGCAAAAGGAAAAAATGTGAACCTTATCCTGATCCATACAAAGACAAATTGCAATGGGCCCTGAAATCAGTACTGGTAACTGAGACAACTTAGAAAGATTTTAAGCAACTAAGAAAAATTTAGTAGCTGGGAGGTGGTATTTTATTTTATTTGGAGGTAGTATTTTAATACCAAGGATGTGAACCTTAGTTTAGTCGTAGCTGAGTGCATATAGAGTTTTACGCTGTTGGTACCATCACAAGAACAGGAAGTTTCTAGAAGGATATAGCACAGCAAAATTAAAAGTGTGTAGTTCAAGATTAAGATAATGGCTAACTACACATACAGTAAACATATAAAATGTTATTTATTATCACATTAATTAAAATATACTAAGTCAATATATTTCATCTGTATTAAGTCTATAAATACAGTATAATTGTGGATATGTTTCATGAAGTACAATTTCTGCTTATGGTCATTCTGAACTATTTCTGTCATAAATACTTAGCTCCTACTTGACCCATAATTGGTCCTTACTAATGCAACATTCATCTTGGTTACATGCCCATTTTTGGAATCTTAATATTTTTATATTTTATTAGCTGAAAAACAGTGTTATTGATATTCTTCATTTGGTTAAATTAAAATTAAGATAAAATCATGACTCCAGTTTTTAAAAATTATTACACTGGGTAAAATTAATATCTAAAAAAGGACAAAACTGGTTAAACAGGAATGTTTGAGAATCATCATACCAAAAAAAAAAAAAAAAAACTTGCAAGGGGAAAAATGGAACTATAATTCCATTTTTGGAACTATGGCAGATTATATAAACAACCTGCATAAGAAAAACTGATAATGTTGAATTAAAAACAACAGTTCAGGTATTTCTGAGCTCTAAGTTTTTTGTTTGTTTTTTTAGATTCATTTATTTATGCACATGAGAACTGGGGTACAGGCCAGAGTTGCAGGGGGTCAGAGGATTCACCAGAGACAGAGTGGGGAACAAAACAGGCAGATTGACCGAGGTACACTGCTGAGGGAAGCAGCGGGCAAGTCAGGAGAGGTCTGCTGCACCATGTGGGTTGCTCCCTGGCCAGCCGGGGATTGAACTCATGCTGCAGACTGCGGACAGCTTCATAGGTAGCATCTTAACCCCTTGTGCCACCAGGGAGGCCCTCTAAGTTTTATCTGGAACATAAATACGTGGAAGTGTGGACCTAGATCCCTATAACATACACAGTGTTATACAAATATCACAATAAAAAACATAATTAAAATTATTTTAATTAAAAAAATAAAAGTTTTATTTGGTTCTTTCTTATACCTATGCCCATTTCCCTCTGCAGTATTTTCACATTTGACTTTAATCTTTAAATAATATATTCATTTATAATTATTTCATTTCTTTATAATTGTGTGTTAATTCCATCATCTCAGCATTTCTGTGCCCATTTCTATTAATTTTTCTTCTAGTTCTATTTTCCTACTTATTTGCACATCTAATTAACACAAAATTCAGGAGAGTAGTTACGTATTAGGCAATTAGAGAAAAAGGAAGGGGCAGAGTCTTCTAAGGCCTTGGGTAATGTTCTTTTTCTTGAGTCACAGGTACACAGTGTTTACTTTTGCTCTTTATTTATGACTCTTATATATGCTGTTGCTCTTGAAAAGATATAAAGACTAAGTTGGAAGTTTTGAAAAGATTCAGTAGAGTAACAAAAAAAAGGAGGGGAGCAGGAACATCACTAGAAATGGTGATGAGAAGGGAAAACCTGGGCTCCATCCCCTCCACAAAAAACAATTAAGTTGGCCCAAGTGTCTGAATCAAATTTTATTGAACTCTAAAATGTAGTCAAAAAGTTACCACAACCAAGGGAAGACTTAGCAAGGAAAGAAGTTGCTACTTTGCAGTAAAAGAGTATTGCAAGGCTGTGAATTGCTCACCTATCATCCCCACTGCTCAGTGGAGCAGAGGCAGTGATAATGGCAGCTGGACTCCTAATGTGGCCAACTGTACTAGGAGAGCAATACAAACCTCCATTTCAAAGTATTGTGGTTGAATGTTATGAGCTGACAGGCAACCTTCTCCAGGACTGACTGGCACAAGGACTTTACCTTTGTTTTTGCCTGATTTGGCACATTCCAAGGTCAATCAACCTGGGGCAGAGGAAAACAGGATAAGACACAGAACTAAAGCCCTGGGAAGGAAGAGATTGAGAAAGGAGATATGTAGGGAGAAATGGTCCTTGTTCTCTATTTAACAAGAAATCAAGGCAATATACATGCCCAGATCCGGATGCATGCTCAGAAAAGGCCTAAAGAAGACACTAAGTTTTTGCCTCCTCAAACCAGGAAGTGAAGGCTAAGGCAGGGTTGCAAACCTTAGTCAGGCTAAGTGTTCAAGGAGTGCCCAAACACAGAATCATTCAGTCAAATTTAAGAGAGTATCTTTTTCTTTTTTTCACTTTTTCTTTCCTGAGCACCAAACATGCACAGACTTGATTAAAACATTAGTTGAGGGCCTCCCCTGGTGGCGCAGGCAGTTCAGCGCCATACTTGTGAAGCTGTCCGCAGCCTCTGCAGCGTCGGTTCTATAACGGCCGGCCAACGAGGGTCCCACATGGCGCGACAGACCTCTCCTGTCTCGCCCACTGCTCCCCTCAGCAGTGTATTTCGTCAGTCTGCCTATTCTGTTCCCTGCTCTGTCTCTGGTGAATCCTCTCAACCTCCCACACATCTGGCCTGTACCCCGGTTCTTGTATAAATAAATCAATAAATCTTTTTTTTTTTAAAAAAAAACAAAACACTAGTTAACAGAACAGACTTCAGTGACCATACACGCTTCATGAAAGTCGTTTAGAAAAGACACTAAACAACCAACAACCACCACCTCAACAAGCAGCAACAAAAAGTGGAGGGGAGGAATTGTTTGTCTAGAATTGTGACATTATGTTAAAAATGTCATTTTCTTGGATTAAAGAACTAGACATAAGACCTGAAACCATAAAATACATAGAAGGAAATATAGGTGAAACACTACGTGATCTGCATATCAAAGACATCTTTACAGACACATCACCCAAAGCAATGATAGTGAAGGCAAAGATAAACAGCTGGGACTACATCAAATTAAAGAGCTTCTGCACAGCAAAAGAGACAATAACAAAAACAAAGAGAAACCCCACCAACTGGGAGAACATTTTTGCACACAACACTAATGATAAAGGACTGATCACAAAAATCTGCAAAGAGCTGATGAGACTCAACAACAACAAAGAAAATAACCCAGTCAAAAAATGGGCAGAAGAGCTAAAAAGAAACTTCTCTGAAGAGGAAATGCAAATGGCCAACAGGCATATGAAAAAATGTTCAACATCACTTGTAATCAGGGAAATGCAAATCAAAACTACCATGAGATACCATCTTACACCAGTGAGAATGGCACATATTAAAAAAACTAGCAACAACAAATGTTGGCGAGGGTGTGGAGAAAAAGGAACTCTCCTGCACTGTTGGTGGGAATGCAAACTGGTCCAACCACTATGGAGAGCTGTGTGGAGATTTCTGGACCTACTAAACATAGAGCTTCCATATGATCCAGCAATTCCACTCCTAGGTATTTACCCAAAGGACACAGAAACATCAATTCCAAAGAACACCTGCACCCCTATGTTTATAGCAGCACTATTTACAATAGCTAAGCTTTGGAAACAGCCCAAATGCCCAAAAATAGATGACTGGATCAAGAAGATGTGGTACATATATACCATGGAATATTACTCAGCATTCAAAAAAGATAAACACATGCAATTTGCAGCAACATGGATGGCGCTGGAAGGGATCATGCTCAGCGAAATAAGCCAAAAGAAAAAGAAAAATACCGGATGGTCTCACTCATAGCAGGAATCTAGAAAACTTAAATAAGGGATCAGGAAAATGAATAACTATAAGAAAGTGAAAATCAAAATCAACAAAAAACTATGAACCAGAGACACTTTTTGGGGGGTGGGGGCTGGGAGGGGAGGGATTGGGGTCAGAATGGGGCATGTGCAGTTGTATGGGGGAATATAAAAATAAAATTTATTATTTAAAAAAAAAAATGTCATTTTCTAGGAAAAATTGAGTTGCCACTAGACCTGCCTAACAAGAAACATCAAAAGAACTTCTTCAGAAAGAAGAAAGATGAATATCAATCAGCAAATGTTTTTCTTTAATAAATATAATAATTACTGGTTCAAAATACAAATAAAATCTATTAGGTGATTATAGATTATGGATAAGCAAAATGAACCCACAAATGTCATGAGGACAAGAGAGAGGAACTGAGAATCCTGTTAGAAGATACCTGCACAAATCATAAGCAGTATGGCATCATTTGGAAGTGGGTTTAGGTCGCCAAAAAGGAACCTAGAAAAATCTTGAAAATCAGAAGACACTTCCTGATTTCAAAATTACCACAAAGATAGAGTAATCAAAACAGAGTGGCACTGACATAAAGACAGATAAGTGGAACAGAACCTTGTGTCCAGAAATAGCCCAAACAGCTATGGTCAACTGATTTTATTTATTTATTTATTTATTTATTGGTCAACTGATTTTTAACAAAAATGAGAAGACAATTCAGTAAGAAAAGAACAGTCTCTTTGACAAATGGAACTGGAACCACTGGATACCCACATGCAAAAAGAATGAAGTTGGACTTTTACCTCACACCATATAACTCAAAACAGATCAAAAACTTAAATGTAAAAGCTAAAACTGTAAAACTCTTATAAAAATGGCCAATATGCCGCTCCCGCTGCTCCCCTCAGCAGTGTATTTCGTCACTCTGCCTGTTCCCCACTCTAGCTCTGGTGAATTCTCTCACCCTCCTGCACTTCTGACTGTACCCAGTGCTTGTATAAATAAATAAATAAATAAATCCTTTAAAAAAATTGCCAAGAAGCAAGAGGGATAAAGATGCTGAGCATCTCTAGTGATTAGAGAAGAAATAACTGTCTTCTAGTTATCTTTAAAAGTTAGTAATTTTAGTACCTATCTCACTAAAGATACTTAGTGACTAGGGAAATGCAAATTAAAACCCCAAGACACCACTTTACACCTACTAGCATTTGTTTTTAAAATGGCAAGTAACAATAACTGTTGGAGAAGTGGAGAAATTAGAAGCACTAAGACAGGAATACAAGATGATAAAGCAGCTGTGGAAAATGGTATGGTGGTTTCTGGGTACAGACCCAGAAGAAATAAAAACAGGAATTGAAATAGATATTCACACAACCATGTTCAACAGAGTTTCAGCTGTAGAAGATGGAAAAGTCTGGAGATGCATAAAGGTGAAGGTTATACAAGCATCTAGAATTGTACACTTTAAAAAGGTTAAATGGTAAAGTTCAGGTTATATAATCTTTACCACCAATTTTTTAAGAAAAGCAAATATAGGAAGAGAAGGAACCATTACATGAATCTGTGGAGTAATCACTTCAGAAAAGTGGCAGCTTAAGGTAGAGAACTACATTTAATGAGTATCTACTTAAGAGTATAAAATCTGACCAATTATAAATAATTAAGTGAAAACTTGAAAAAAAATTGGCAAAGGACCTAAACATTTCACCATAAAAGGTAAACAAATGGCCAGTAAGAACATGCAAAGATGCTCAACATCATTCGTCACTTTAGGGAAATGCAAATTAAAACCACAATGATATACCATTTATATCTGCTAGGATGGCTATAATTTGAAAAAGGCACAAAATAACAAAGATATAAAGAAATGGAAACCCTTGAACACTGCTGAGGAGAATATAAAATGATACAATTACTGTGAAAAACAGTTTGGCAGCTCCATAACAGTAAAATGTAGAATTACCGTATGACCCAGCAATTGGATTCCTAGGCATATATACCCAAAAGAACTGAAAACATATTCAAACTTGTACTATAATGTTCATAGGAGCACTATTCACAATAATCAAAAGGTGGAAACAACCAAAACATCCATCAATTGATGAGTGGATAAATAAACGCGGGATAGCCGTACAATGGAATATTACTCCATCATAAAAAAAATAAAGATTTATACCTGCTACAACATAGATGGACCTAAAAAACATTATGCAAAGTGAAAGAAACAAACACAAAAGGTCACATATGGAATGACTTCATGTATATGAAATATCTGAAATAGGTAATCCATAGAGATAGATTAGTGTCTTTTAGGGGTTGTGGAGAGGGAAAACAAAGTAACTGCTTAATAAGTTTGAGATTTCCTTTTGGGATGATGAAAAATTTCTGGTACCAGAAGATGATTAAGGTTTCATAACACTGTCAATGTACCAAATACCACCAAACTGTTCATTTGGCTAAATTTATGTTATATGAATTCTACCTCAATATAAAAATCAAAAAATAAAATTTGAGGACACTAGAACTTATGAAAGCAATTACCCAAACATGTCAAGTTATTTTACTACTTACTGCTTCCCAACTAAAACAAAGTAACACTAAAATATTTTTTTTTAATTATTTTAAGATTTAGATGCTCCTGGCCCTTCTCTAAATCTCAATATTTCTCCAGGGAGGGAAGAGTGGTATTGTAGAAAGCTTCTCAGGCATAATTTACTCAAAAACTTATTTACTATAAAATGGAAAAGATAACTTTTTAAAAGTTGGATGAGCTATCTTCTTCAAATTTAGTCTCCATGAGCACAAAGACCAAACAAAATCCAGAAACTCAGTTATAACAAGCTACTTGGAATTTCATACCTTAAAAACACAACACAGGGCCTCCCTGGTGGTGCAAGGGGTTGAGACTCAACCTATGAAGCCATCCGCAGCCTCTGCAGCTTGAGTTCCATCCCCGGGCGGCCAGGGAGCAACCCACATGGCCCAGCAGACCTCTCCTGACTCGACTGCTACTCCCCTCAGCACTGTACTTTGGTCAGTCTGCCTGTTCTGCTCCCCACTCTGTCTCTGGTGAATCCTCTCATCCCCTATACCTCTGGCCTATATCCCAGCCCTTGTATGCATAAATAAATAAACCTTACCCAAAAAAAAGCACAACACAAAAATTTCCATTGGTTATTTCTCAATAATTTTTACCAGGCAGTTTTAAATGGGCTAAATGATTTGCCCTCTTAGCCACTGTAAGCACTATTTTCCTTCCTACTGTGACTTCCCCCTCCTGCTCTTTTCATTTGGGATTAAAACTTTTCAGAATCAGTCTTCATTATCTCTCAAATCTCCAGACATTATTAGCTGGTTCTTTAAAAGAGACTTTAGAAAAGAGATATTTGAGCATGATACCCTATGACTAATCAGCAGTGTGAACTTCAGAAGAAAACTTCCTTTCTTTGCCTCACTGCCTGATCTGTAAAAAGGGAATAAAAGCCACACCTCATGGCTTGCTGTGAGAATGAAATGAAGTTACTTTTTGGACAGCAAAGGTTAGTAGGAAGGGAAACTTACATACAGCCTATGAAAAGACTAATCCAATCAAAGCATTTACTACAATGAACTGCCATCACCCTTATTACTATTTCATGTTTTCACTAACAGTTTTTTAGGACAGGCCCTTGCAGCTGCTAGATTATATCCACTAAATTATGCCTGTACAAATGGCCTTATTCATTCATATCTTTTAGTAATACAAAAGAATTCTACACATGGCCCTCCCCGGTGGCACAGCAGGTTGAGCACCTTGCTGTGAAGCTGTTGGCAGCCTCTGCAGCGCCGGTTCAATTCCCGGCAGGCCAGGGAGATACCCACGTGGTGCTGCAGACCTCTCCTGACTCGCCCGCTGCTCCCCTCAGCAGTGTCTATTGTTCGCCTGCCTGTTCTGCTCCCTGCTCTCTCTCTGGTGAATTCTCTCACCCTCCCACGCCTCTGGCCTATACCCCAGTTCTTGTATAAATAAATAAATCTTTAAAAAAAAAAAAAAGAAATATGAACATTCATTGAATTTTCTCCCCTCTAAATTCCTATGGAGTTTCCATATTATATATCATGAAACTTGTGCTTAATTACCTATCCAACTGTGTTACTCTCTACCTTTCATTTTAAGTCATGTTTCTCCAACTCCGTTGAAGATCATAGTTTCATTTTCTGTATTCCTACAGCACTCATATGAGAGTGAATACACAGTAAGAACTGTCATTATTTCTTCATTGATTGTGAATTCTAATGAGAATTCAGAGGCTTAAGATATTTCTAACTTACCCAATTTAGGAAACTGTACTCCTCCCCCCTTTTAAATACAGTTCTGCAACAAACTCATTTTGTTATGGCAAGTTATTTAACTCCTTCCTTCCCCCAATAAATGAATTAGGAAGAAAAATACTCCTATATCAAAATGCTATAATAAAATGATTAATAGCATCATAATGGCTTCATAGTTGCTTCCTTAGAGCAAATGTCCTTTTCTAAATCTATTAAACTGTTTCAAAACAGTTAGTTAGAATCAAAGCACACATACTTAATGATGCTGAAGCTCTGAATAGCTCTATGATTTGTTTTCTCAACAGATGTGCATCCTTCAAACCCTGATTTCACCAGATGCATATTAAATTAATCCGCACTTTAAGTTTTTACGTAACACTTCACTTTGGTTTTATAAATACACCACACCACATAGAGCATTTCATTTGTTGCTCTGTGCCATTAAATATTAACCAATTATCTCCACTGTGCAAAAAAAAATACATTAAGATTTATTTTAATGCAGCCAATGAGTGCTTGCTAAATATAGGCTATACTATCTTCATTATTTTTTAGTTAGCTGATTTCGACCTAGAATACGGAAAACAACAAATTTGCTCTAAAGATACAGTGACACCATGTACTTAAAAAAAAAAAAAACCACAAACTTCAGAAATTAAGAATTCAATCAAATATTTTAATTCTAATACTGTAATAGTTTGATAATCTTGGTAATTTTACCTCCTGTAAAATTCTAACTTCTTCACTAACTAAAATGAACAATTTACTGTATTACATCAGAAATAGAACTGAACTGCAATTCAGAAAACCTGGGTTCTAGTCTGACTCGTTAGCTCTACAATGTTGAACAAGTCACTTAGCCTCTCTCCACTTAAGATGTCTCAGCTGTAAAATTAAAGCCTCTATCTACAACCATCTCCATGTTTTCTTTTAGGCTTCATGATTCCATAATCTATGAAACTCAAGAAACACAGCATTAACCAGATGGATCCGTTAAAGACAAAGTAAACTTACGTATTGATTGATTTGGAGAGCATCTATCTCTGGAAAACCTAAGTGCTTTCACGCAAATGGATCCTTCCTTGTGTCTATTATTAACTAGGTGAAAAAGCAAACAAAATCCAACAAATGTGAACCTACTAAAACATTTTTTGCATAAATGACTAGACTATTTGGCTGTCATAATACCAATCAAGGCTAATGCTTTGGAAAACAGAAGATATCCTAGAAATTCAGGACAGTTATAAAGTTAACTGAAAGAGGAGTCTAGCTAACAACTACTACTTGGGTTATGTGAGGAAGTGTCTCAGGACAGCATTCCATTACTTTTAGAATAGACAGTCCACTGAGTAAGAATTGGATATAATCAGGCAAGTCCAGCAGTATGCATGACATCTTTTCCTACTCAGTCTTTTCAGCTCAAGCTTCTGGATAGTCTTCAACACGGGTAATAGGAAGAAGCAAACAGTGAAGAAGACAGTCATGAAACCTATATGTCTGAGGGGGCTCCCTGGTGGCACAAGGGGTTAAGGGTTGGCACTATGAAGCAATCGCAGCTACTGCAGCACAAGTTCAATCCCCTGCCAGGGAGGTGACCCATATGATGCAGGAAACCTCTCCCGTCTTACCCACTACTCCCCTCAGCAGTGTATTTCAGTCAATCTGCCTGTTCTGCTCCCCACTCTGTCTCTGGTGAGTCTGCTCAACCCCCGTAACTCTGACCTGTACCCCATTGCTTATATGCATAAATAAATCTTTAAAAAAAATCTATATAGCTGAAACCCTACACAATAAAACGCATGTGGCAAAAGACCGTAACTTTAGTGACAGTTCAAAATTTCTGAATTTAGAGCTCCTATCACCTGCAACTGTCATATGGGTGGTACCACATTTGCTCCTACTTTCTAATGTCCTATTATATATCTCAAAAAATTAAGCACTGCCATGAACATTTAATGACCTACTATCAAGCTTTTTGAAAGGGAAAATCAAGACTCTGAACAACAGTCCTAATTACATGATATGTTACAAAAATCTTTTCAATATCACCCTCAACAAAATATTTTATGTATTTTAGTTTCTTATAAAAAATGCTCAGGTGGGCCTCCCTAGTGGTGCAAGGGGTTAAGACACAGCACTATAAAGCTTTCCGCAGCCTCTGCAGCACAAGTTCTACCCCAGCCGGCCAGGGAGCAACCCACATGGCACAGCAGACCTCTCCTGTCTCGCTTGCTGTTCCCCTCAGCAGTGTACTTCTGAGTGCCTGTTCTGCTCCCCACTCTGTCCCTGGTGAATCCTGTCACCCCCACACACACACCTCTGGCCTGTACCCCAGTTCTTGTATGCATAAATAAATCAATCTGAAAAAATGCTCAGGAACTGGGGTGAAGTGGGATGAATTAGCACAGCACGATGATTTTCATTTTATTTTATTTTTTTAACAGGGGTGTAGGCCAGAGGTGCGGGGGGGTGAGAGGATTCACCAGAGACAGAGTGGGGAACAGAACAGGAGGAAAGACTGAAATACACTGCTGAGCAGCAGGCAAGTCAGGAGAGATCTGCAGCGCTAAGTGGGTAGCTACCTGGCTGGGGATTGAACTCATGGTGCAGTGCTGCGGCTAGCTTCATAGGTTGCACTTTAACCCCGCGCCACAGGGAGGCCCAGCACAGATGATTTTTAAGGCAGTGAAAACCCACTGATATAAAACTAATGGATATCATTTGCATTTTTCCAAACTCACAGAACATACAATATAAAAAAATAAACCCTAGTGTAAACTATAGATGATTAAGTGATTATGATGTGTTAGTTAATGCAGGTTCATCAATTGTAACAAAAGTACCACTGGTGGGGGATGTTAACAGAGGACATTGCACATGTGGGGGGGGGAAGAGAGGGTAGATGGGAAATCTCTACACCTTCCTCTCAATTTTGCTGTGGAAAATGAAATTTTTTTAAAGATTTATTTATTTATTTATTTATACAAGCACTGGGTACAGTCAGAAGCGCGGGAGGGTGAGAGAATTCACCAGAGACAGAGAGGGGAGCAGAGCAGGCAGAAGGACCGAAGCACACTGCTGAGGGGAGCAGCGGGCGGCAGGAGAGGTCTGCGTGCCATGTGGGACCCTCCTCCAGTGGCCGGGGAGCAGCCGGGGATCGAACCGGCACTGCAGAGGCTGCGGGCAGCTTCACAAACCAGCGCTCAATGGCTGCGCCACCAGGGAGGCCCGAAAATGAAATTTTTAAAAAAAATTCCTTATTAACATTTGTAGGACAGGAAAAAATTTACTAAACAATGGACATTTTTATGCAAAAAGACAAAAACAGACAGTCTTAACTTTTTCACAAAAATTAATTCAAAATGGATCTTTCTCAATGTAAAATGCAAAACTACCAAATTCCCTAAGTTAACATGGGAGAAAATCTAGGGGTTTGACATTGAGTTTTTAGATACATACTCGAAAGCATGATTGATGAAAGAAAACCTTGATAAGTTGGGGTTTATTAAAATTAAAAACCTTTGTACAATGAAAGGCATTGTATTAGTCAGACTGGAAGAAAATATTTGCAAAAACATATCTGATAAAGGATTTGTATCCAGAATATAAAAAGAACACTTAAAACTCAACAATAAGAAAATGACCCAATTTAATAATGGGCAAAAGATGTGAACAGACACCTTACCAAAGATATAATATGGCAAATAAAAATATGAAAAGGTGTTCAACATCGTATGCCATGAGGGAATTACAAATTAAAACACCTATTAGAATGGCTAAAGTACAAAACTTTAACAATATCAATTGTGCCAAGAAAGCGGAACAGGAATGTTCATTTAGTGCTGATAAAAATGCAAAATGGTACAACCACTTTGGAAATAGTTTGGCATTTTCCTACAAAACTAAACAGCCTTATCACACAATCCACCAATCATATAATCCACCACCCTCCCAGGTATTTACCCAAAGAAGCTGAAAGCATATGTACACACCAAACCCTTCACCTAAGTATTTATAGCAGCTCTATTCTCAATTGTCAAAAAAATGGGAGCAGTAGAGATGTCTTCAACAAGTGAAGATGAAACAGTATAATCTCCATAGAAAGGGAAGCTTCCTTGTTCTCAGCCTCACTTAATGAAGGGTGGAGCTGAAAGGTGGGGGCTGAAGAGGGTGCTAGAAAGGACTGAAAGAGAAGACCTGCATGAGGCACATGAAACAGAGACATGTGAAGAAGCCATGCTTGCTTCTGGGCCTTGGACTTGTACTGGTAACTTGGGGAACATGGAAGGAGACACTTGAAAGATGTGGGTGAGAGACCCATGGGAAGGTCGACAATTGCAGCCTTTATCATGACTTGTACCTTGACTTTGCTCCTTTCCTTTCAGACTTGCCTGGCTCCTTCTGCCTCTTTCCTATGGTTCTCCACCAGAAGGTGCCTTGGATTTGTTGCTTTGGGCCAATGCCATTAACCCATAGGGGATGGTAACTTTGGGGGTCTCACTGGGAAACTATTATCCTTTCTTCTCTCTCTTGCATACTATTTCTTTTTTTCAAAAAAAAAAAAAGATCTTTATTTATTTATACAAGAACTAGGGTACAGACCAAATGTGCAGGAGGGTGAGAGGATTCACCAGAGACAGAGCAGGGAACAGAACAGGCAGACTGACTGAAATACACTACTGAGGGGAGAAGCAGGCAAGACAGGAGAGGTCTGCCGCGCCATGTGGGTTGCTCCACAGCCGGCAGGGATCGAACCGGCAGTGCAGAGGCTGCGGACAGCTTCACAGCGCTGCACTCAATCACCAGGGAGGCCCCTCTCTTGCATACTAATTCTATTAAAGTTCTTTTCTATTGAAGGTCTTACACACTAAGAGTATGTTTTGTCTTTAGGCAGTGGATGGCAAAATTAATTTAGAGCATGCAAGCTTGAGAGTCTTGGGGTGCCCATCAGTCTGCCCACTGACAAAGGGATAAACGATTATGGTATATACATGTAATGGAAAACTATTCAGCAATAAAAGTAAATGAGCTAACAAGACACAAAAAAATATGGAGGAAGTTTAAGTGCATATTACTAAGGGGAAAAAATATCTAAAAAGGTTACACACTGGGCCTCTCTGGTGGCACAAGGGGTTAAGACACAACCTCCGGGGGCCTCCCCGGTGGCGCAGCGATTGAGCGCTGGGTTGTGAAGCTGCACGCAGCCTCTGCAGCGCTGGTTTGAACCCCAGCTGCTCCCCGGCCACTGGAGGAGGGTCCCACATGGTGCGCAGACCTCTCCTGCCGCCTGCTGCTCCCCTCAGCAGTGTACTTCGATCCTTCCGCCTGCTCTGCTCCCCGCTCTGGCTCTGGTGAATTCTCTCACCCTCCCGCACTTCTGACTGTACCCAGTGCTTATATAAATAAATAAATAAATAAATAAATAAATAAATAAATAAATAAATAAATAAATCTTTAAAAAAAAAAAAAAAAAAGACACAACCTATGAAGCTGTCTGCAGCCACTGCAGCAAGAGTTCGATCCCCAGCCAGGGAGTTACCTACATGGCATAGCAGACCTCTCCTGACTCACCTGCTGCGCCCCTCAGCAGTCTATTTCAGTTAGTCTGCCTGTTTTGTTCCCCACTCTGTCTCTGGTGAATCCTCTCACCCCTCACACCTCTGGCCTGCACCCCAGTTCTTGTGTGCATAAATAAATAAATCTTTAAAAAACTAAAAATTAAAAATAATAAATAATAAAATAAAAAGGTTACACACTATATGATTCCAACTACATGAAACTTTGGAAAAGGGAAAACCACAGAGACAGTAAAAAAAATCAGTGTTGCCAGGGATTTTGTGATTAGGAAAAGAAGGGTGAATAGGTAAAGCACAGGAGATTTAAGGGTGGTAAAATTGTTCTACATAAAATCGTAATAGTGGAATACGTGCTATGCATTTTTTAACACCCACAGAACTATACAAGAGTGTACCTCAATGAAAAATATGGACTAGAGTTAATAATAATGCATCAACGTTGGTTCATTAACTGTAATGCACCACAGTAATGCAAGACGTTAATGGCATGGTTTATATGGTATATAGATTTGAGATACGGAACTCTATTGATCAAATTCTGTAAATCTAAATCTGTTTATAAAGTAAACTCCTAATTGTTTTTTAAAAAATCGGGCATCATTTAGGCCTCCCTGGTGGTGCAGGGGTTAAAGTTTCAGTGCTATTAAGCTTCGCCAGCCACTGTGGCATGAGTTCGATACCTGGCCAGGGAGCTAACCGACATGGCACAGCAAGACCTCTCCTGTTTCACCTGCTGCTCCCCTTAGCAGTGTATTTAAGTAGATTCTCCTTTTCTGCTCCCCACTTTGTCTCTGGTGACTCCTTTCAACCCCCGCACCTCTGGCTTATACCCCGGTTCTAGTATGCATAAATAAAATAAATCTTTAAAAAATATTTTTTAAAATGGGCATCTACAATCTCAAAAAGCAGACATTGCTACATTAGACTTATAGAAACTCTAACAAAGTAAAAAAAAATTAACTTTAAATATGTAAAATATTTAAATAAAAAAATAACTTTAGGGCCTCCCCGGTGGCGCAGCGGTTGAGCGCTGGGTTGCGAAGCTGCCCGCAGCCTCTGCGGCGCTGGTTCGATCCCCGATCCCCGGCTGCTCCCCGGCCACTGGAGGAGGGGCCCACATGGCACGCAGACCTCTCCTGCCGCCCGCTGCTCCCCTCAGCAGTATACTTCGGTCCTTCTGCCTGCTCTGCTCCCCGCTCTGGCTCTGGTGAATTCTCTCACCCTCCCACGCTTCTGACTGTACCCAGTGCATGTATAAACAAAACAAAAAACAAACAAACAATTAAATAAAACATGTTTCTATTAAAAAAAATTAACTTTAATTCTCTGCCGTTTTCCTATCACTAGTCACACATATCTGATTGCTAGCACCTAGATTAGAGAATGTCTTCTAGGAAATGAGTAAGAAATCCAGCTTGGACCTCCCTAGTGGCGCAGCAGGTTGAGCGCAGCACTGTGAAGCTGTCCACAGCCTACGCGGCACCAATTCGATTCCAGCCCGGCCAGGGAGATTCCCACATGGCGCGGCAGACCTCTCCTGCCTCCCCCACTGCTCCCCTCAGCAGTGTATTTTGGTCATTCTGCCTGTTCTGCTCCCCACTCTGTCTCTGGTGGATTCTCTCACCCTCCCATGCCTCTGACCTGTACCCCAGTACTTGTATAAATAAATAAATCTTAAAAAAAGAAAAAGAAAAGAAATCCAGCTTGACCACAGTTATGGTTAGCAATTAGCAATTTAGCCAAAAGAACTAAAGAACTAAATGGGACCTGGTGATGATCGTAGACAAACACAAAACAAACAAAAACTTAAAACACTTTCACATCATTCATCAATGCCAATAGACAAATTAATGTGCAATGGTAAACTTATCAAGACAGACAAAAATATGTGGTACTTTCTTTCATTCAGAGGCTCCAAAAGTCCTCAACATCCCTTTTTCTAGGCTAAAGAGTTAGAATGTGCAAGCTACGGAAATCAATGTGTATCCAATGCTATTTATGTATCTTGGAAAATTTATGTGGTTATGTTTCTTGGAAAATTTACATCAAACTGTAATGTTCTGACAGCTTACCCAGCACCCAGAGGTGTTGCCCCAAGTTCTCTTTGATGGCAAGGGCAATGGCTACCTGTTCACTTAGCTTCTCTGGCCAAAGCAAAATCCAAGAGAATAGCCCTTTCCCCAGTGTCTGTGCCTCCATTGTGATGGATGAGCAATTATTGGAGAACAATTCCCATCCCTGACACCCCAGCTCCTGTGATAACTACCCTGCTTACTTGGAGCTTCAGGGTTAGGAAGAGACTTCAGCAGTGTAGGGGCAGTCCACCTGTCTTCCTACAACACCAGAACCTCCTCCTGCAAAGCTCGGCTCTCCCATCCACATGCCTTCTTCTTCAGGCCATTTCTGGGACACCACACTAGTTCTACTTCATAGTTTGTCAAAAATGCCTGAATCTTTCTGGTCCACTCTAGGTGCCAAGTACCTTAACCAGAACAAGTTACAGTCTTTTCCATCTCAGTAAACCCAAAAGCCTGTCCTCCGGAAAAGTGGTAAATATGCACCCTATGAACTATATGGTAACAATGTATGCTATAGATGAAAACGATAGCAGTTGGCTAAGGTAAGACAAAACTGAGAGAGTAAGTTTAAATAGACTTATCACTAAGTTAAAAACCTAAGTAGAAGCGTTTCTTCTGGTGTTTTAAGTCACCAAGAGAACAAAGATTTATTCTTTTTTTCCATAAGCCACTTTTAGAAACTTCTATCAACAATCAGACTATGGTAAGCATTACTGACAAACATGGTTTATTAAGTGAATGCTGACAAAAATGCATCAAGCCACCTAATGTTCAGATAGTTTGAAATAAATGTTACCTTTTGCCAATGTACATGATCATTCTATGTGAGTCAATATAAATGCAAGTTTTTTTAGTTACATGGTTCATTTACAGAGCTGAAATTATGTAACGAATCTACTGAGGATTTTTATTTTTGAAAAATAATCTGATGAATTCAAAAACACAAAATATGAAGGGGGTGAGGGAATAAGGAATCTGAAACAGATGGCATCTATTTTTTTTTTTTTTACTGAGTCCATCTTGAATACAATCCCAATAATGTCAAAATCCAATTTAGCTCTCCAAATAATCTTAAAATGGCAATTCTGAAGTAAGTTCATTCATTTTCTCCCTCCCAGCTTCTCAAAGTTTCTATATTAGGCCAAAATGAGTAGAGATAAGTGAGAAGTTAAAAAAAAAAAAAGAAAAACTATTGTTCCACACATTCTGAAATTCTCTAATGAAAATCTACTTTTATTTATTTGTTTGAAGCCACTGAAGCAGTTTCTTTTAAGATTGGCAATAATAAAATCTGTCTATCATATCAGTCTTTTTTTTCTGGGCACTGATTATTTATTCTTATTAGAAATTAACTTGTATCTTCATAAAAGAAATATGCTTTAAAGGAGTAAAAAGCTCTGAAAGAATACTAATTTGTTTTCAGTAAAGAGAAAGTCCTGTCTGGCATTCTTAAAAATACTTCCGCAGTAATTATTTTATTCCCAAGTTGAAAGTACCAATAAAATCAACTGTACTGTGCTTATTATACGATTCTAGTACATGGTATATAAACCTTTCCAATCTTTCCTAAAACTTTGAGGTTATCTAAGAGATAGCAAAGGGAGGTTTAGTCATTTTTAGATTTCCTGACAAGCAAATTCCATTAACTGACAACTGCAAAGATCCTTGGAATGGCCACATACTTAGTTTGAGTGAAAAGGTCACTGAAAAAAGGACCATGTCTTATAGTCTCTACTGTAGGCTACAATCTAGTATCCCATCTCTTATAACAAAATAAATGGTTTGCTAAAATTTATGAGAAGGTGGGAGATAGGAGGCAAAGCAGAACTTCCGATCATTTTACTAAGTAAACAAGATAACATGGCCAACTTCAAAAGTCCAAAGATGATGATCCAGAATAACATCGCAAAAAGCTTATCTATACATCAAAGACTTTACAGTCTCAGAAAAGTCACTTACAAAGTTGAATAACCTTACCAAAAGAATCTGCTACTACAGCAAAAGCAGAATTCAACTCTTTCAAAAAACAGTATACTTTAATAATTTTAAATATGGCTTTCCACTTATCAATTTGATCAATACTGTTGTGAATAAAATTAAAAATGGATAGTATTCCTTTCAAGAAACATGCAATATATAGCAGGGGAAGAGGAGGGATATGGGTCAAAATAGGGAACAGAAGAGCATAAGGGACTATGGTGATGGTTCACGTGTGATGTGGTGATGGGAGATTCATGGGGACTAAACAAGAGCAGAGAAATCAACTATTGTACAAAAATAAAGAACAATATAAGAAAATTTTAAAAATCTTAGAAAGTAAAAAACTAGAAAAAAAAAAGAAAGAAACATGCAGGCCCTCCCTGGGGGCCCAGGGTATAAAGTCTCAGAGCTACCAAGCATCACCAGCCACTGTGGCATGAGTTCTATCCTAGACAGGGAGCTAATTCACATGGCACAGCAGACCTCTCCTGTCTCACCCAGTGCTCCCCTCAGCAGTGGATTTTAGTAGATCTGACTGTTCTGCTCCGCACCCTGTCTCTGGTGAATCCTCTCACTCCCTGAACCTCTGGCCTACACCCCAGTTCTTGTATGCATAAATAAATAAAAATAAATCTTTAATTAAAAAAAAGAAACATACAATAAAGTTGGAGAGTTTTATTAACAATGGGAAAGTTCAACTGTTTAAAAGATAAAGAAATGGGGAAGAAATAAATTTGAAAATAACTTAAAATTATGCAAAATT
Source organism: Talpa occidentalis (assembly GCF_014898055.3). NCBI lineage: Eukaryota > Metazoa > Chordata > Mammalia > Eulipotyphla > Talpidae > Talpa > Talpa occidentalis. Next base: position 29,728,383 of record NW_023601104.1, read on the forward strand.
ATAAACCTCTCTAAAAAGATGTATTGAACTACAAAATTCCTACCCATGCCACACAAAAAAGACTATGATTAAAATTATGTGATTTTCGGTCTCTGAATACAAGGTACTTTAAAATGTAAAAATACCAAGTCACATCAAAAAGCAAATTACATTCCCTGGAAATATGACAGGTTACACATAACTTTACAGTCTGTCTACAAAACAAAGACGTCATGTTTCCGAAATTTCTATAGTCTCATCACGAATGATTTAAAGGCAGAAAGTCATTCCATTTATTTTACATATTATACATATAAGAATTCTGTAAAGTTTGTTAATCATTTAAATCTAATTTTAAGATGAGTCATGCTAGTGTTGTTGATTTTAATCTTACAATTACAAATACTACTTCCATTTATGCCCCAAATTCAATTCTCTTCAGACACATATGATGTTTAAGATTTACATACATTACTTTTAAATGTCTTTTTTTTTTTTTTACATTTATTTATTTATTTATTTATTTATACAAGCACTGGGTACAGTCAGAAGCGCGGGAGGGTGAGAGAATTCACCAGAGCCAGAGCGGGGAGCAGAGCAGGCAGAAGGACCGAAGTACACTGCTGAGGGGAGCAGCGGGCGGCAGGAGAGGTCTGCGCGCCATGTGGGACCCTCCTCTGGTGGCCGGGGAGCAGCCGGGGATCGAACCGGCACTGCAGAGGCTGCGGGCAGCTTCGCAACCCAGCGCTCAACCACTGCGCCACCGGGGCGGCCCTTAAATGTCTTCTTATCAATCCACACTAAGCATACCACAAATCTGAGAAAAACCTCTGAAACATACCTTGGTCTTTCCAATAAATGCACATATTCTGCTTTATTTTAAAGAGTTTTTCAGAAATTGATAATTGAATTTCATGTTATTTATTATTTTGGATGAATTTTTAGAAGTCACGTATGTTTTGGAATACTACCTAGTTCCCTTCCTTTCTCAAACCTCATTCCACAAAATTGTGCTACCTTTACTATGTAAGATTAATGCTAATAACTCATCTTTCAACTAGAAAATGCTTCCATTTGAAGTGGACTCTTACAACACTGGTAAGAATTTTTCAACTCATTTTACTTATGATAAAACTGAATCTCTAGTAAATTCCATGACTTGCCCAAGGTCAACAACTACCCAGTGGCACAGTCTGGGTTCAATCCCAGATTTACCTACCTTAAGGCTAATACTTGCATTTGACCACAATTATCTCCTTAAAAGATTAAGAGGCAGGCTCAACAGCAGAAAATCTTCTGAACGTTCACATATCTATTCTGAGACATCTATCACCACACCGTACCTACAACTCAGTCACTGACTTAAATATAAATGTGGAGAATCTTTTTGCTTCATGTAAACTAGGGCAGGCTTAATGGCAGGTAAGAAAGAGGTTAGAAAAGGCTTGCCTCAACATGTCTCGCCTAGACCTCTACGGTTCCCCCAGTCTATTTTTTTTTTTTTATAGACACGTATATTTGCCGAACAAGGTTATGCCAAACTAGCCTTGGTGTTTCTCATAATTGCACTTTTCTATGATAATTTATACGAGATTTATTATCAAACTGGGAGACTTCGTTGAATATGCTATTCTGGCACTTCCCAAACATTTGAAGTATCATTTAGGGACAACAAACCTAGTTCCACCCCCTATCTTTCACGCTGAGCAGCCTGCCCACCTGGGGGCTACCGCTCCGGTAGGACGCTGGATTAAGAGCAGTAAGGGAAGAAGTGGGGGGAAGCGCATGGAAGTTGGGTGGAGGGAGGTCTCTTACCCACTCACCAGCCCTCGCTCCTCCAAGGGCGGCTCCCCACTGTGCCCAGCCGACTCGCAACCCCCACCCCTCGAAGTCGGGCTCTGTCCCAGCGGGGTGGGCAGGGGAAGCTGGCGCTGGGAGCACAGGATTGCCCCAGTCACCCAGCGGAGGTCCATGTCCTGCTCCTGGCCGTGGAAGATGCTCCCTCTTTCAGAGCGAGCCCCTCAGGTGGCAAACTCGCCGTCCGCACCGGCCGGAGTCTTCAGTATAGGGTGGGCGCCTCCTCCGCATCCTCACCCGGCCACACCAAACACTACGCCAGGGGTGTCCCCCAGACCTTTCACTGCACCCTACAACCCTCCAGAGATACCACTTGCCGGCCTGCGCCCCACCCAGGATCTCGGCGTCCCCCGCTCGGACCCGGAGCGGGGCCCCCCCCACCAGTCTACACACACACACACACACACACACACACACAGAGACACACACACACACACACACACACACACACACACACATCCTCAGGCTCCAGCCTCCCGGACCCCATCGAAGCTGAAGCGGGTACCTGGTCTGGCTGTGCTCCGGCACTCAGATGGGGCGAGCGCAGTCCCCTCCTGGAGGTGCCTAGTGCTTCTCTACCCACCCGCAGTGGCGGCTTCTCTTTCCCAGGAGCGGGAGGGAGGAGGTGCGGGAGGGGAGGGGGAAGGCGAGGAGCCGAGGGGGGGCTGTAGCCGAACAGGAACCACTAGCCCTGGCCCCGCCTTCGGCCCGGCGCACGGCGCCCTGGCGCTCGCGATAGGACGAACTTGAAGGCGACTGGGAGAAATGGACACTACCACTTCCGGGTCACCCCTGCCACTGCCCCTCCTTAGTAACCGCGTGGGGTTGCTAAGCGGAAGTACCTTCAAAGACAACCACCCCCATTTCTTCTGGGACTACCAGGAGGTAGCTGGGAACGTGTGCTCCTCTTTGGCTACACCCTCTTACCTTCTGCTTCTGGACTCTGAGACGGGCACACGCTTCCCTGTCAGAGTCACGAAGCCCATCCTGCTTATCCCTTCAGCTAGACTCTTCCCTCCAGCCCCTAGATACTATATACACCTGCCACCCCCCCCCCCGCATTCTCCCCACCCCCACGCCGAGTCTGAGGCAGACTCAGTGGCTCCTGCTTAAGCTCTATCCGGTCCCTCGTGGGAGTTATTTTCTGGCGGTTTAGCAAGCATCTCCCTCTTGTGGATTTTCAGTCGAGTTTCAACTGAATTTTTTTTAAATATCCTTTTATATGTTATGAAAGCTTTCTCATGCACCTCTTTCTGTGACAGCCCCTGCAACGGAATGGTGAGAAAAATTTTGTCTTCGCCTTCCTTCTCTTTTGTAGGGATTGTACATGTTGTGTATGATCTGGAAAATAACCTAGCTAATTGTAAGTGGAAAGCGAAGATTCACTGTGAATCGAGTAATTTTAATAACCACTTAGAAGTATTAAGTAAAGACCAAAGGAAAGCCCGTAATCCAGCTTGGGAAGGAGGAAGACATCTAATCCTCCTCTCAGAATACTTTCATACTTACACTGTGGACAGGAAACATACTAATGAGACCTCATTTATTCTTGTTTTGGGATGATAAAGGCTTTGAAATATTGGGGAAATTATTAGCTAGGGAATTGTAGTTAATAATGATGTTTTAGAAAAATTATCCATATCATTATCTCAGTTAAATATTCAGAAATGTGTAGTTGGGTATTCCGTGAAAAATGAATAAAAATCTTGGCATGACTCTCCTCGAATATGCCTGCCTAAGAAACGTAATTCTGTGGCAGTGAATGAACTTGTAAATGCAGGCTCCAACTTTTTTTCTTTTTGGAATTAAAGTTTATATATCACACAAGAACATTTAAGGTTAAGGTTATACATATTGATACTTATCAGAGTGGTCATAATGAGACTTTACATACATAATAAAAACTTACTTACTGTAAGTGGTTAAGTCCACATTTCAGAAATGATTATATGTATATTCATATCTGTGTGCATATTTGTATACTTAAATGCAGACTCAAATTTTATTGGTCATTATATCCTCTTAGTCACTGATATTAGATTCTTGTCCACCTCAGCTGGGGCAGAGGAAATGAGCTTTGGTAACTTTAAAGAAACAGCAGGTCTGTTGGTTTCCTGTACACATGAGACAGCATTAAATGGATTCACCCTAGAAGTTAGTTTAGCAAATCCTTTAGGATATCATTTGAGATTCAAATGTCAGTAGTAGGTTGTTTAATGAATCTAAAACATTTCAAACCTTGCTGTGGACATGCATATTTGTGGAAGTATACACACACTTCAAATGGAATCTGAGTAATTGAGTACTTAATTGTTCTTTTAAAAACCTAACTTAAAGTGACAAGTGATAAACCTGTTACCATGTTAAACTAGTGCTTGATATTTTAATTGCCAACAGGTTTAAGTATCAAAAAAACTTTAAATTAAAAAGCAAATGGGGGAAGGGATTAGGGTGAAAATAAGGTGGGGGATTGAATGGGGACAATAATCAAGATGAAAATGCATACATTGTGCAAAAATGAAAAATGATGTAAAAAATATATAAAATAAAATAGAATTTTTTTTAAAAAAAGCAAATAAAACTGGGCCTCCCTGGTGGCGCAGCGCTTGAGCTCTGGGTTGCAAAGCTGCCCGCAGCCTCTGTAGCGCCGGTTCAATCCCCGGCTGCTCCCCGGCCACCGGCCACTGGAGGGTCCCACATGGCGCACAGACTTCTCTTGCTGCCCGCTGCTCCCCTCAGCAGTGTACTTCGGTCCTTCTGCCTGTTCTGCTCCCCGCTCTGGCTCTGGTGAATTCTCTCACCCTCCCGCGCTTCTGACTGTACACAGTGCTTGTATAACTAAATAAATAATTTTTAAAAAAAAGCAAATAAAACTATAAGTCCAATGAGCAATGACTCATTTAAAACTATGGTGGACTTTGGCTCTCTCTAAAAATTTTTAAACATGATTATAGTAAATGTGTTTTATAGGAAGAAGTGTTTTATTGGTTAAAATCAATAGTTAAGATTACATGTGGTTAAAAAAAGATTAAATGTGGTAATTCAAGCCAATAGAAATGCAAATCCCAATGAATCATTCATTTTTCCTATTGCCTGAAGAAATAGGACTTACTCCCTTAGACTTTTCCTACAACTTTTATTTATTCAATCACTTTCACATAGGTATATGAATAACTGGCTTGACTCCTAGATGGTCACATGACTTCTGTAATTATATCATTTCAACGTGCTAGTTTCTTGGGGACCTCTATAGACGTACAGCAAAATCCACACATAAAGATGTAACTATAAAGGTTTTGACTATACCTTTTAAGATTTTGACTATACCTTTTAAGATTTTTATGAGCAGCACTAGGGGGACCCATATTCTTTTTTTTTTTAAAGATTTACTTTTTTATTTATTTATGCATACTAGAACTGGGGTGCAGGCTAGAGGTGTGAGGGGTAAGAGGATTCACCAGAAACAGAGTGGGGAGCAGAACAGGCAGATTTACTGAAATACACTGCTGAGGGGAGCAGTGGGCAAGACAGGAGAGGTCTGCTGCACCATGTGGGTCAACTCCCTCGCCAGAGATTGAATTCATGCTGCAGTGGCTGGCGATAGCTTGATAGCTCTGAGACTTGAACCCCTGTGCCACCATAGAGGCCCAGGATCCATATTCTTAATATGAAACAATAAATATTGCCAGATCAAATAGCCTCATAGTCAGTATAATACCGTCATCCTAAAGATTATATGGGATGTTCAGCCTTTTTTCCCAGTCTCTTGAAAACTTTTTTCATGTTTTTATTGTGCTCTGTAATCATTTAAGAACTAAGGTATCTAACATTTATTTTTGGGAAACACTATTGTTATTCATTAACTAGTAACATTCTTAAAATAATTAATACTTGAATTCTACTTACCTCTCCAGATATAAAAGATACCAAAACTAGAATCTAGTATTGAGTTTAATTAATGAATTGTTGTGATCAGCTAGGAGAAATGTATCCATTTTAGTTAAGCAGTATACTACACAAAAGACATGCATGTGACATAAACAATAGAATGTTTATCTTAGGAAGAGAAAGTTAAAGATGTGACAGCTTTCTTTGAATACTTGAAGGACATGTGGAAAAAATTACTTGTTCTGTTATTTCAAGGACAGAAACAAAAATAGGAGTTAGAAAAATTCAGACTTTTAATTAATAATATTTTTCACGATTAAAGTGGTTAGCTAAAAAGCCAGACCATCTAATGAATAATTGCTACTGCCTTAGGTTGAGCAAGATGAATTTTAACATTCTGCCCAGTTTTGACTGTGAAGATTTCTCCCACCTCTATATGCTATCCTCAAAGGTAAAAGGAACCAAAGTTGATTCGACCAAGGCACAACTGAAACTTCAATTTTTCCAAATGTGAGTTACCCTAAAGGATTCTCAGTGTAGTGAGATTTGTAACTGATATAGGTAGACATATGGTTAAGGTCCAGTTAATTTAAGCTTTATTTTCTCTCTTTTAAAAAATGATACACGGGCCTCCCTGATGGCACAAAGGATTAAGTCTCAGCACTGTGAAGTTCTCTGCTGCCGCACGAGTTTGAGTTCAATCCCGGCCAGGTAGGCAACCCACATAGTGCAGCAGACCTCTCCTGTCTCACCCTACTGCCCCCCTCAACAGTGTATTTCAGTAGGTCTGCCTGTTCTGCTCCCCACTCTTGTCTCTGGTGAATCCTCTCACCCCCCCACATCTCTGGCCTGCACCCCAGCTCTTGTATGTATAAATAAATAAATCTTTAAACGAAATAAAAATGATACACATTTGACATCTTGTAAATATATTTTTAAGCATGCTAATTTTTACTATAATATTGCTCTTCCTTTGTGAAACTATGGAAACACAAAATACATATGATCCTCACATTATGCTAGCATTCAAAGTTCCAGAAAAGTATTTTTAACCATTGCTTAGTGAGGAATTTATCACTAGCAATAGTAATTTGAATAATCCATTCAAAGAGGAAAATCAACGGCCTCCCTGGTGGCCTATGGGTTAAGTCTCAGAGCTATCATGGCTACAGTCTGAGTTCAATCCCTGGCCAGGGAGCTGACCCACATATGCTGCAGCAGATCTCTCCTGTCTCACCTGCTGCTTCCCTTACCAGTATATTTCAGTAAATCCACCTGTTCTCCCTACTCTGTCTCTGATGAATCCTCTCATGTCCCAACCTTCCACCCCTCTGGTGTACACCCCAGTTCTACACACACGCACACACACGGAAAACCAGATAAGCTTTGTGAACACTAAAAAATTACAAGCTTAACTTAATTATCTTATTGCTATTAACTTATAAATTTGATTTCTTAATTCAATTTCAATGTAAATAGGGAGTCTTCTGTATTTCCCTTATTTAGAAGAGGCTAACTTGCCTAATTTAGATTTGTTTGTTTGTTTTCAGAAAAAATAGCTTATTTTTTAAAGTTTTACTCATTTGAACTTTATTGGTTTTATATAGTTCCTATGGAGCAATCTACATTTTTGAAAAGCTTTGACAAGAAAACAGATTATATGGGACCTCTGCATAATAACTAACACATCATCAAGTAAGATATACTTTAAAAGACTATCAATTAACACCTATCAAAATTAGGCTTCACTGGGCACACTGCCATATTTTTCTCTCAGTAAGTGAAAACAGCAAATGTTGCAGACCCATCAAAATTTGACTTTAATAGATTTGGTTTGAGCTACTCTTTAATAAGAAGCCTAATTACCAAAGAAGTACTTTGAATAAAAACTGCTCAGTACCAGAAACATTTTGTTCAGTACCCATCTCTAAAAGACAAAGCAAAAAATATGATCTACAATCATTGGTTTGGAAGTTAATAAAATCAGGTCAATACATTGAATTGTATTTGGAAGGAATGAATGGATCTAGTAGGATATAACCTTAGAAAATCCACAAATGGATAGCCTATTGTGAAAATAAGTATTATTTTATTAAAAACAAATCAGAAAAAACATGCCTATCAAAACATGGTTAATTTTGACAATATGTGAGCAAAAAGTGTAATGAGGAAAGAAGAGTATCTAACACTAAGTAATACACCACTTCAATTATAGCCTTAGTTATCTTGAAAAATATAATGGTAGTTTGAAGGACTTTAGACATATCTCTAAGTTTATGGCATGATATGCCTTTCATTTTTTATTTATTTTCAACTTTAAAATCATAGGCTCAAAGGTCTATGACACTAAATCAAATGCATATTCTAGGAGAATGCCTCTCATTTAATGTAGTCTATGGAATCTTTCTGCCTGGTTTTGTACAGGTATTTTCCTTTTGTTGTTAGAATTTGATCAACCATTTAAGTCTTCGGGGATCAAATTGCCCTAAAATTTTTCTAAAAAGATAGTCATCCTAATTTTTTCAACAATGCATCTTTGGCCCCCTTTCTTAAAAAAAAAAAAGTATAGGTTCAGTTTAATTAATACTGAAAAATTTTAATGTGCAAAAATCTAACTGCTTTTAAGAGCAAATAAAACATGGCACCATTCCAATAATCAAATGCCAATAAAAATTTCAGCAGTACAAAGATCTAAGCAAATCTCAAATACAGCAGATTCATAGTTAGAATACCATACAATGATTTGTTTTTAGCAATAACAAGAATCTAATAACAGGTAAAAGAAACCATAACTGCATAGACTGAATACTAAGCTAAGTAACCATAATTAATCTTGTAAACTCTCCAATATCATAACCACTTACTTTTGATTTACTAAATGTAAGTCCTGTTTTTTTAATTAAATACCTATTCAGCAAGGATAATTGAAACAAATACATTAATGCAAATTTACATCCTAGAATACCAGAATAAACAGAAGACATAATCAAGGATGAATAAGAAAGTTCTATTCTTTTTCATCATCTGTGAGATCAGGTTGCAAAGGACAAGTTCTGTGAAAAAAATAGAGAACTTCAATAGTCACCTGAACATCAACTGTTTAAAAAAACGGTATTTACAAGCTTATATATAATCAGGAATATTAATTGATAATATAGTGGGTCTGGTCAAGTGACCAGAATTGAGAGAAAACCAAATTTCATTATACAAACATCTACAAATTTCAAATTGTAAGCAACAAAATTTTTAACAATTTATTTTGTCTGTTCATTTTGTTGAGTCAGTGCTTCTCATTTAGGATATGTTGCTATTTTTATTAAAAAAGAGAATCTGTATTTCTATAGCATTTTTCAACATGTTTTTTAAGTGGATTGATAAACAGCATGATCCTTCAGTAAGAAGTTTGTGATAATAAAAGGCAAAAAAAGTAACCAATCCACTTGAGCAGAGAAAATATATAGCAAGTTGTCATATTTAACTGTATATACCCTTTTGAACCATATTAGTATACTATCAAATTGAAAAAACCCCAAATTATTTAAGTTGATGAGATTCATAGTTTTTGAAAAAACATGTATTATCTCAAAGCCACTACACTTTTCAGAGGGAAAAAAATCAATTAAAAACAATCATTAAGAGGCCTTTCTGGTGGCGCAAGGGGTTAAGACGCAACCTGTGAAGCTGTGCACAGCCTCTGCAGTACCAGTTTGACCTCTCCTGACTGGCTCCCTGCTCCCCTCAGCTGTGTATTTCAGTCAATTTGCCTGTTCTGTTCCCCACTCTGTCTCTGGTGAATCTTCTCACCCCTACACCTCTGGCCTGTACCCCAGCTCTTGTATGCATAAATAAATAAATCTTAAAAAAAAAACAATCATTAAGTCAGAATTGCTTCTTAGAGCTGATGGAGATTTGTGAGACCTACTCTAAAATAATGAGTTTTGAAATTAAATCCAGTAAGACTGCATGGTGTTAGAACTAGCTAGTGAAAAATAGTAAGTTAAAGTGAAGGTATTCTGACATGGTGTATTTTTATGGTTAACTATTGGCTCACCAAGAGGCCTTCATTGTGTCTTCCTGGGCATTATTAAATCAAGATAATGAACGCTGTCATTACCCAAACCTTCTTTTTGAAAGAGCCTGTTATTATCCCTTAGGCATTATAACCTTGTTTTTTTCCTTCCTGTAACTTTTTTATTTTTTGAGTTAACAGTTTACCAGGCATGATAGTACTGATCAAGGTTTTGAGTAGATAGCCTGATTCTGACTCTCCCAATGTAACTGATGGATGTTTACCTTGCCTTTGTGAGAAAATTAAAATAGGAATAGCCATATTCCAGCTCATGAATCAGGGAATTTATCTGACTTGTAAACTTCTTTAAACTGATTTCCTTTTTCACTAAAGGGGTAAATTAAAACACTCCTAAACTAAATCTAAGAATGTGACCTAACAGAATAAAGTAAACTTCAATTGCCTAATTTTATGTCACAGATTTGTTATGCCATGGATTAAAATTCTTTATGAGACTATAACCTTTATGTGATAGAAAACCTGTAATAGAGGTTTTATTGTTATAATGATCAATGATATAGGCATATTTTGTTATAGTGCCAAATGTTTTATTTCCTTAATGAAAATCACAAAAAAAAACCCAGAGGATTGTATAGTCTAAAGCTAGTATTGACTATTAGTTTGTTTCTATTAGAAGGGGGAACGACAATGGAAGAATGGTGCCAGATAATGAGAAGGAACTAGAACAGACTTACAGAATCATAAAAAGAAATCTATTTTTAAGAACTCTCTTCAAAAACATATCCCTTGAGGTTTTGTGGGTTTTTGTATTATTTTTTATTGAGGTAACATTGGTTTACAAATTGCTTATGATATAATAGGCTTACACCTCTTCAGATACATGTCACCCATACCACAACAAAACACCAATAATCCTCCACCATAGTCCTTTGTCCATCTCCCCTCCCCAGCCTCAATTCAGCAGTCAACTTTCTAGGGTTTCTTTCAGTTTAGCTTTGTCTGTTACTTTGTTTTATTTCTTTTTATTCTGCACTGAGTAAAGTAATCTGGTATTTATCTTTCTGCCTTATTTCACTTACTATAATCCCCTCTATTTCTATCCATTTTGTGGCAAATGGCAAGATTTCATCTTTTTTTAAAAAAGATTTATTTATTTATGCATACAAGAGCTGGGGTACAGGCCGGAGATGTGTGGGGTGAGAGGATTCACCAGATACAGAGCAGAGAACAGAACAGGCAAATTGACTGAAGTACACTGCTGAGGGAAGTAACGAGCAAGTCAGGAGAGGTCTACTGCACCATGTGGGTAGCTCCCTGGCCAGCCAGGGATTGAATTCGTGCTGCAGAGGCTGGGGACAGCTTCATAGGTTGCGTCTTAACCCCTCGTGCCACCAGGGAGGCCCCGGATTTCATCTTTTTTTTTATAGCTTGATAGTATTCTATTGTGGTTCCATACCATATCTTTTTTTTTTTTTTAAAGATTTATTTATTTATTTATACATACAAGCACTGGGTACAGTCAGAAGCTCGGGAGGGTGAGAGAATTCACCAGAGCCACAGCCGGGAACAGAACAGGCAGAAGGACCGAAGAACACTGCTGAGGGGAGCAGCGGGCAGCAGGAGAGGTCTGCGCGCCATGTGGGACTCTCCTCCGGTGGCCGGGGAACCACTGGGGATTGAACCGGCACTGCAGAGTCTGCCGGCAGCTTTGCAACCCAGCGCTCAACCGCTGCACCACCGGGGAGGCCCATCCATACCATATCTTCTTAATCCACTCATCTGATTTTGGGCACATAGGTTGTTTCCATAATTTGGTTATTGTAAATAATGCTGCAATGAACATAGGGGTACATATACCCCTTCAAATTAGAGTTTTTGCATTCTTTGGGTTTGAGTGGAATTGCTGGATCATATGGTAGATCTACTGTGAATATTTTGAGAAACCGCCATACTGTTTTACATAGAGGCTAGGCCAGTCTATTCCCTTTGGTTGTTGATTTTTTTGAATAACACTATTATCATATAGCATGAAGTTTCAGATACAGTTACTTCTCCAGCATATGACATTCCTTTTAAATATCTCATAAAATGGATAGCTGGCACTCAATAACTACTTACTAAATGATCTCATGAACAGTATTCAATAATTCTTAAACTTTATATGCATAAAAATCATTTTATATGTCAAGTATTTTGCTTTTTCAGCCATTTATTTTTGTTCAGTTTGTGTTCAATGCAAATCAGTTCCAAATACAATGTACATCTCAAAACAGGATGAGTGTTCATTCTTACACAAAGATCTTACTAGCTTGAGATATGTTGGATCTGGCTGTTTCCAAGTAGGTTTTAAAGATGGCTAATACTGGCTTAAAACATATTAAGAATACTATTGTCCACATTGAATACCAGAACATCTAAGCATCAGTGTGTGAACATGTGAACCAAAGATTTCATGGAGTGTATGTTTCTAAAAAGGTATCTGTACATTGAGGCGGTTGTAAAGTTTTACTATCCAGAATCAGGACCAGATTCTAGCTATCTAAAAATATTGACTGATACAGAATGTATTCCAAATGTAGCTATTCTGACTCATAATTTTATTGTTGGCTTTTAATATTTACAGAAAGAGCACAAGAGTTGTGATTTTAATGCAACAAGTTTCCAGCCTATACTTCCCTAAAACCTCAAATATATTTTTGCCCACTTCATATATTTGTATCTTAATCTTAAGATTTGTCAAATATGCCTTCAAAATAGATCACATTTTAAGTTATAAAAATTATTCAACATATACAGAAATAAAAAGCAGTATTTTAAGATTAAAGTTCATGCACATCTAATCTATGGAATCTAATTAGTGACCCAAGTTTGCTAATTGAATCTGAAACTCTTCCTGGATGAGATGTATGATAGAAAATACCTGTTCTTTGACTTTTACGTGTACATGCAAGAAGTACCCATGTTTGGATTTGTAGTAAATTCAAATCCATTTTTGCTGCAGCACATGCCAGTAACTACATAAAGTCAAATGCAATGTCAAATCAAAAACCCCAGGGCAGGGGCCTCCCTGGTGGCGCAAGGGGTTAAGCACCGCATTATGAAGCAATCTTCAGCCTCTGCAGCATGAGTTGAATCCCCGGAAGGCCATAGAAATACCCACATGGTGCAGCAGACTTCCCCTGGCTCACCTGCTGCTCCCCTCAGCAGCAGTCAATCTGCCTGTTCTGTTCCCCGCTCTGTCTCAGTTGAATCTTCTCAACCTCCGCATCTCTGGCTTGTACCCCAGCTCTTGTATGCATAAAAATAAATAAATCTTAAAAAAAAAAAAAACAAAACAAAACACCCAGGGCAAAGGGTTACGTTCCCAAGAGAACAGTCAAAACTTAAAAGTGTAAAACTTTACGAAGAATATATCAGGGCTCCCCTGGTGGCACAAGGGATTATGTCTCAGCTCTGTGAAGCTGTCAGCAGCCACTGCAGCACGGGTTTGATCCCCGGCCAGGAAGCTGACCCACATGGCACAGCAGACCTCTTCTCTTGCCCACTGCTCCCCTCAACAGTGCGTTTCAGTCAACCTGCCTGTTCTGCTTCCCATTCTGTTTCTGGTGAATCCTCTTACCTTCCCTCACCTCTGGCCTGCACCCCCGCTCTTGTGTGCATAAATAAATAAAATAAATCTTAAAAAAAAAAAAAAGAGTATATCATCACTAAATTAGAAAGGTGACACAATACAAAGAAGATTTACAGTAACACCTGGTGGTTCCTTTCAAAGTACACATACATAGAAATATGGAAGCTTTTTATATTAGTTATAATTTTATGGCTGTCTAGATTTAAGTGAAAACAAAATTTCCTTTCCACAGCTCATCGTTTTTCACATGACTAGGGTGAAATTATTCTGATTTTTCAAGGTAGAGTTTTAAGTGTCCATATTTCTTAAGCTACATTTAATCACATCATTGACTTTTTTCGATGTTGTTTCTCCAGTACTGTTCATCAAAGTCCAGCAGATTTAATATTGGCATTCATTATTTTGTCAAATCCTTAAGATGCTTGTTAAACCAGTCCAATTTGAAACTCCCAATATTTTCTGCATTAATTAATAGAATTAGTAGATTTGATGAAGACCTGTTTTCCCCTTGCCACACTGGACTTGGTGAACTATAGATATTTCCTTGATCTGACTCTTAAAAGTAGAGATGTAAAAGGGCAAACAAGACCAAAAGGAGATTGACTTTTGGCTGCAGGCCAGTGCTGGGCTGTGTTGTGGGGAGGGGTGGAGGATCTGGCCAGCTATATAAAGGTACAAACGATTAAGTCATGGGTAGCAGCAGCACCAGAAGCAGCAGCCCCAGACTGAGAATAACCACTAGCCCCTTGCCCATGCTGGTGACTTGAGCTTTGGGTTAGGCTCACTGTTTGGTGTGCTGGAGGACCACAGGCTTCTGGCTGGTGGAGGGGTGGCTGGTCCAGGGGTGACTGATGCCAGGAAGGTAGCTAGAGGGTCTTAAGTCAAGGGGTATCACAATGGCAGTGACAGTGAGCAGCACCACCCACCCACCTGTGCTCACTACCCTCAACCCCAGGCAACTAATGTTTTTGAAACAAAATATTTCAAAGCTATTTAGAGCCTAGATTTATAAACCTCTTTTTAAGCCATGAATTATAAATCTGTTTTTTTAAGGCAGGTTTCCGTTGTTTCTTTTTTCCAAGTGGCATTAATTTTTCCCTAATTCTTAAAAGTATGTTTTTGTTGAAAGTTGGTAGCACAGAGTACGCAAGTGTGAGGAGAGGTTTTTATATAGAGATAACCACTATTGATATGTAGTATATTTTATACAGATATGGCCTATTTATATACATGTCTTTTACACAATAAATATTGTACTTCTGTATCTAGAATTTCTGCTTAACATTTCTGAGTATTTTCCTGTCATAAAAGCTTTATTTTTTTTTAAAGATTTTTTTATTTACGCAAGAACTGGAATATAGGTCAGAGGCGCGGGAGGGTGAGAGAATTCACCAGAGAGAGCGGGGAGCAGAACAGGCAGATGGACGCCACACCATGTGGGTTTTTCCCTGGCGGACTGGGAATCAAACCCACACTATTGAGGCTGCGGACAGCTTCACAGCACAGCACTCAAGTGGGGGGGGGGGGGCAGGGAGGGCCCATGTCATTAAAGCTTTAAAACGATGACTTAATTATTTTCATTAACAGTTTGCACATGGAACTCTGTGTAGTTTTATTTCCACCTTGTTTTGTTTTGAAGTATTCTTATGTATTTATAGAGAACTTGTTAAAAAAATAATGCACCATGGTGTTAGTTTTTATTGTTTCTAAGTGCAGGGCATTTCTATATTTTCCAGCTTTTCTACATTGGTTATATGTTTCTTGTGGAGGTTGAAGTAGTAGTTTTTTGAGGGGTGGGACTAATGGAACTCAAGTTAGAAAAACCAAATGGAAATTGCTTTTTGAAAAACATGCTATAGAAAATAGATAGTAAAAGTTGAAGAATAAATACAGGAAGTTCATGGTTAATAATATAGCACTTATCTAAATGGGAAACGATCCTCTATGAGTAAAAATTACATTTTGAAATTTGGAGTGACTCATAATAGATTAGAACAATTTTTAAGAACCTCCTTTGTATTTTCTTATCCGACCAAAGAAAAACTAAAGTTATTCAACATGAAATAGCCTTTTATTTTCAAGAATATAAATTTTTGTTTTATATTCCAGGGTATAAAAACTTACTTTCTCTTTGCTTTTCCTAAGCCACTGCTTCCTGCTTCTTCAGGAATCTGATTCTCTTTTTCAGAATCTTTAGGGGACAATCTGAAGAATTCTCCAATTCCTTTTTGCCACTTGGGAGTTGGACGCACACAAACTGGATTCCCTCCTGCATACTTATTTTCAGCTATAAAATATAAAAAGATGGAACTAATGAGAACTAAGAATATAAACTCCAGTTCATATAGGGAAACTTAATTCTTTCTTTAACATCAAATCTTAAAGGTATTAAATGGTATTACATCCATCTTAAAGAATTGCAAAATGTGACAATGAAACTATTAAATCACTAACACTACATTATGTATTATTACATCCATCTTAAAGAATTAAAAAATGTGACAATGAAACTATTAAATCACTAACACTACATTATGTATTATGCATTATAGTGTATTGTGCATCTTATTAGATATAATGTATAATTCTTTATTACAGTTATCATTTATTCTGAAAAATAGTGTCAGTAGAATTTTTACAACTGGAAAATATTTTTCATATTTAATCCACAGAGCACTTAAATAATACATAGAACATTCTAAAGTCTCACACATTTTTCCTAATATAAGCTGGCATTGTGTAAAAAATGCCAATTTTTTATATAAGGTAATTTAGATAAAGTACATGTAAAAGGCAAGACAAGTATACAACAATGTGCAAGTTTCCACAAAAATAAGTTCCACTTTCCAAAGCATTTGGTTCCTTTTCAGTACATAAAATATATCCAATTTTGATTACTTTTATTTTTTTAAAGATTTATTTTTTATTTATACAATAGCTGGGGTACAGGCCAGAGGCACAGGAGGGTGAGAGGATTCATCAGAGACAGAGTGGGGACTGACCGAAAGCACTGCTGAGGGGAGCAGCTGGGAGAGACAGGAGAGGGTATCTCCCTGCACCATGTGGGTATCTCCCTGGCCAGCTGGGAATCAGCCCCGCACTGCAGAGGCTGCGTACAGCTTCACAGCGCTACAGAAAACCTGCTGCGCCACCAGGGAGGCCCTTGATTACTTTTAAAAAGTATTATAAAGGGACAATTAAGAAAAAAGCCCTGCTCCTTTATAAGTAATAATTAGATGACCAAGAGGAGCAAGTTTACTAGATTTATCTTTTATTTCAAACACACTTGTCACAAACTTTAACAGTTTTGCAACTTTGCAAAAATTGCTTCTGTGTGGACTGAAATTATATTGCTTGTACTTTTTTAAAGGTACAAATGGCCTTTAAAAAGCAGCGATCCTTTCATTTGTAATTTTCCTAGGAACCTTATGGGAATTCTTTTATTACTAGAAAGTGTATAGCAGCAAACCATAGTTCAGTACAGGATTCAAACCCAGCTCTGTTGACTAGTTGCATGACAATGTATGCAAGCCATTTCCTTATCTTTAAAATGAAAGTGCTAACAATTTCATACATTTGCTTATTAAAAATAGAAATCTGTAAAATGCCTTAATGGGTGCATTTGTCCCACACACATATTCAGGGCCTGATCAGCTGATTCTAGTGGTTGAATAGTGGACAGTGGGATGTGGTCTTAATTGGAGTTTAATCAGCCATTCTCAATAAATTCATGTATTTCACAATTTTGACCTATTTCTTTTTATCTAAAGAGATTAAAACAGTAAACACTTTTCTAATGAAATGTTCACAATAGGGGAAATTCTAAGCTAACTTAACCCATGAAACCTTTAAAAGTGCTCCTACTTTAAAAGTGTATCTACTTCACTGGAATTAAATCTTCTTGCCCGCCCAGCTTCCTACTTGAAAGGAATGAGGCGCTGGATGGCACAGCATTTTCATAAACTCTCCTTGCACAGAAGAAGCATGTGAAGCTGTTTCCCCAGGCCCAGTTTTTGCTCTTACCGTCCCAAAGCAGCGGCAGAGTTGGAAAGCACACACGTAAGCAAGGAAAGAGAAAGAGAGAATGGGTGGATGGGGAGAGAGAGAGAAAGAGAGGAAAAGAGAGTGTGGGAGAGAGGGGCAGAGAGAGATCAAGAAAAACATGCAGAAATGAACGTTTACACTTACAAGACATGATTTACACTCAAGCACTCAACTATCGTTCTAATTCTTCATCTTGTAAAAGAGCACTTACATAATCGCTTGAGAGAGAGAGAGAGAGAGAGAGAGAGTCAATATTAAGAAAACTTAAAACGCTAAACCAGAAAAGAAAAACAGATTTGAAGCGCAACCGTGCACGTCCCTAACCCCGAGATTTGAAATGTTTTTCCAAGCAACCCCCACCTCTACCCCAGCCCGCCAAAGGCCAAGTCCTCTCCTTATAAACAGAGGACAAGTTAGAAATTCAGGCGTTAGGATCTCGGGGGAACAAATTCCACTGTGGGTCAGGGCTCTCGCCGGTCAGGAGGACTGTGGTGCCAGGCCTGATGCCCTTCTAGAGTTTCGTCCAGGAGCATGCAGAGGCGCTTTGTACCTTTTCTCGACGAAAGCGACGAGGAGTTAGTGGCTGAGGTGGAGGAACCAAGCACCTTCCGGGGGGCTCGGGAAGCCACCACTGCGAAGAGAGGCAAAGGAAACGTTCAGAACTGGGGCGGCAAGGCGCGGACCCCAGTCTGGGTCCCACCACGGCCCCCCAACTAGGCTCTTAGAGAGCAGAGGCCCGTGACCCTCACCAGGGGGACAACCCTCCCCCGAGCCCGCCGCTCCTTCTGGTCCAGGGGCCGAGGCGCTATTGTGGAGGGTGGGACACGTTGGACCGGGCCGCGGGGAGCCCGGTCCTCTCCAACCCGCGGCCGGGGCGCAGAAGACCGCCCCTCTCTCCGGTGGTCGCTTGGCCGCCTCACCTTTTCTGAAGGTGCCTGAGACTCTGTCGGCCTTAGTCCGCACCATGTTCTCGGACGAGCAGAGGAGAGCAACCAACTGGCTTCCCAGCGGAGGGTGCTGCTCGGGACAAGGACCCGAAAACGAATCTCCCGCCACAGTTTATATTGGTCTGTTTCCCGCGCGCCCCGCGGACCCGCCAGGGCGGCAGCCTCCATTGGGCGCGCGGGGCTCTCCCGCCACCAATCTCCGCTCTCCAGCCGGGCGGCCGCGGCCAAGGCGCCGCGCGGATCCGTCCATTAACTCGCGGGCGCCTGTGATTCGTGCCCGCCCCGGGCGGGCGGGGCCCGGGCACCTCGCCGGGCGCACACTTCGGGGGCTCAGATTCTGAGCTGGGGAGCGTAAGCCGGCTGAGAAAGACACCCACGCGGAGACGGTGAATTCCAATATTTCTTCCAAAGACCCCTCCCTGACTGACTCCTGAGAGTAAAACCTGAAACAAAGCGTACTCTTCTTGGCTGCCAGGCGAAATAAAGAGAACGTGGCTGCCTCAGGCACGAATGCTCAGTGCAACACGCACACTAAAACATACTCAATCTTCCGGTGAAAAGGAAGCAGAGACAGTTTATTTACAGCATTTGGCTACGTCTTTAGAATGCGAGGTTAAGGAGAAAAACTGGGTTAAAGGGAAACTGGATGCCTTTTACATGCATACACACCGGAAAGAAACAGATCAATAAAATGTCTTCCGGAGACCTGAATGGTCTCAGAAGCCCTGAAAAATTTGCCAAATGTGCTAAAGGTACATCCCTGGCATGTCGTGAGTGTACTCTAGAATGGGAGCACATGATTGTTCTCTGTCCTTATGCCTATCTTCTAATTACTCAAAATACCCCAGGGCGTGATTGTCACTGTGAATACCATGCATAAAACATTAGATAAGCTTGTCTTGTGATGAATTTTGTTAAATGCTCACATGAAAGGCAATTCTGAAAGTGTAAAACACGATGTTGATTGTCTCCAAAGAAATGTGCTTGAACCTAAAAATAGGGTACTAGGAACTTAGAAAACAGGCTGCTCAGTACTTTAACTGAATCAACAACTCCTTTGTGTTTTAGAATTAAAGAATTGAGACAATAGGCTAATTAACATTAGAATAATAGGAAGTGTATTGGAAATTACCTGTATTTTGTTTAAACCCTGGAGTCTAAGATTACAACCCAATTCCGACAGGAAAAATCAACAAGCCCCAGGGAATTCCTTTGTCATTTATCCTCATACCGCTTTCAAAGCACAGTTTTTCTTCAATGCAGGTAATTTTCTTTTCCGTTAAAGTGGCTTCACAAAGTAATCTGAATCACTTAATTTGAAGTCATATCCCAGATCTCTGCAGTTATTGGAAGTGCAGAGCTGATCTGCTAGTCTTTCCCCCTAGTCCACAGGCCCAGTAAGCTGCTAGGAAAAATTTCAAGTAAATCTTTGCACCCAGGGACAGTCTACACATTATTCAATACTATAGCTGTGTTTGTTTTTGTTTGTGTGTTTATTTAACAATGATTGTGATAGTAAAAGACGCATGTTAGAGAAAAAATAGGAAAAAGCAGCGATGCCTAGTAAAAATTCTAAATTTATTTTTTTTAAGATTTATTTATGCATACAAAAGCTGGGGTACAGGCGGGGGGGGTGGGGTTGAGAGGATTCACCTGAGACAGAGTGGGGAACAGAACAGGCAGACTGAAATACACTGCTGAGAGGAGCAGCGGGTGAGACAGGAGAGGTCTGCTGCACCATGTGGGTTGCTCCCTGGCAGGCTGGGGGTCGAACTTGTGCTGCAGAGGCTGCGGTTGCCTCATAGTGCGGTGCTTAGCTCCTTGCACCACCAGGGAGGCCTCAAAATTCTAAATTTAAATGTCAGTTTTGCAGAAGTCCTTCTCCTTTGCAGTTAAAAAAAAAAGTTGTATAGTATGAAACTGAAAAATTTGAAAGCCTAGACCATTCAGAAAAAACTAGTATGTGTGAATGAAATTTCGGGCCAAATTTATACTAAAGAATACTTTTAAATAATGTTAGGTAGGTATGCTTGCTTTGCTCAGGCAGAAAATTATTTTTTAAATAAGACTATAAGTGGCATTACATTACATACATTAGGAAGTTGAGATTATAATCACTAATATTTGCCATATGAAGGAAGAACACCTATCCTTGAGGATCTAGTCGTTTCATCATAATGTATAAATTCGTGCAAAAAAAGTTAGATTGTAGTCTGTCTCAAGAAATTGTTTAGTTATGGAACTGAAAGGATATAGAAACAGATAAAAGATTTGGGTATGTTACTAGTATTATATGTAGCAGATTTTCATGAAGACAGACAACCTGCTCCAACTATTAATGAACACCCACAGAGGATCTTGTGGGTTTTTTTTTTTTAAAGAATCACGTATTTTACAATTGAATAACAAAGACAATCTAAAGTCAATGTAACTCAATGCAGTCATATGATTTTCATTATTTTTACTGATATTTGTATCAATGAAAATAGCACAAACTTGTGAAAAGCAGTCAATTTAATGTAATTACTGAGCCTAACTAGCCTAATGAAGAAGCGATAAATGTAACACAAAGACACCAATTAAATTTATGGACGAAGTATATGTGAAGACAGTATGTTCTCTGGAAAAGTCTAGCTACTTTCCCTGGTCTGTTCCAGTGGAGTGGGGAATAGCAAAAGACCCTTAAATCTGGTCGCCTTGAGTTGAAACACCTTTAATTTCTTTAAAAATTAAAGAATTTTATTTTTTAATTTAAGGAATTCACATGAACGGTCTTAATGCCAAACCCAGCATCTTTTATTACAGTCCTTCTTCACTCCACCCCTCAAACTTGCTGAGTTGTCTTCACTCTCCTGGAAAAGACGTGACCCAAAAAATTAAATAGAAATTGTAGTAGTGTACTTTCAGACTACACAGAGTAGTAATAAAACCACTACCACCAGAGCAAATTCTTCAAACTTTATCTAGCTTACAAGGGCCATTTTAAATTTTTACATAATACCAGGACAGTTTAAAAGCTGGCCCCTCAGGTTTTTTTTTTTTAATTTACATGAATGGACAGAACAGTTTTTTTTTTTAAGATTTTATTTTTATTTATGCATACAAGAGCTGGACTATAGGCCAGAGACGTGCGGGAAAGGTGAGATTTACCAGAGACAGAGTGGGGGGCAGAATAGGCGGATTGACTGAAATACACTGCTGAAGGGAGCAGCAAGCAGGACAGGAGAGGTCTGCTGAGCCATGTGGGTCAGCTCCCTGGCTGGGGATGGAGCTTGTGCTGCGGTTGGCTGCTGATAGTTTCATATTGCTGAGACTTAACCCCTTGCGCCACCAGGGAGGCCCCGCTTTCTTTCTTTCTTTTTTTTTTTTAAGATTTATTTATTTATGCAGACAAGAACTGGGATGTAGGCCAGACGTGTGGGAGGGTGAGAGGATTCACCAGAGACAGGGTGGGGAGCAGAACAGGCAGATGTACTGAAATACACCGCTGAGGGGAAGCAGCGGGGGGGAGACAGGAGAGGTCTGTTGCCCCATGTGGGTCAGTTCCCTGGCCAGTGATCAGTCATGCTGCAGTGGCTGGCAATAGCTTGTTAAGACTGTCTTTAACCTCTGGGCCATCAGGGAAGCCGCCCCACCGCACACACCCTCAGCTTTTTTTTTTTTTCCCTAAACTATAATTTTTATAGGTATTTGTGCTGTCTGGTCAGCAGAATGTTTGAGTGCTACATCCGTAGTTGTGAAAGAATCGCGCGCGGATGAAGTTTTAGCGCAAGAGTAATCAAACCAGGGAGCCAGGAGAATGAGACGGTACAGATGGGCGGGATCTAAGCAGGGGTGGGTGGGGGGTGGAGCTATCGCGGGGGCGGGGAGGGGGCGGTGCAGGCTGGCGGAACCCGGTTGATCAAGGTCAGTGTTGCGAAGGGGACTAGTATAAAGAAGGACGCGCGGCTTTTGCAGCCCAGCTGGTTCCGGCTGGGGAAAATGGCGGTGGCTGGGGCGGCGTCCCGGGAGCAGCTGGTGGGCTGGTGTACTCAGCAGTTGCGGAAAACTTTCGGCTTGGATGTCAGCGAGGAGATCATGCAGTGAGACCGGTTTGGGTCGGAGGCGGGAAGGCGGGCCGGGTTGTACACTGGTTGAGCGAACAGGAAAGCGGGGAGGACTAAAAGTTGAAGAGAGTAAAGAAATGATAAAAGGGCTGCTATCCGTCTCTAAGGCGCAGGTTTTTGACGTCCTGCTTTATAGTTTAGCTTGTGTAATAGAGTTTCACGGTCTACTGTCGGCCGGTGGCGCTTTTTTTTCCTCCTTAGGAAAATACCAAATTCTTGGTAATTAGACCTGTAAAACAACTCCAGGAGTCATTTTTTTTATAAATT
Source organism: Talpa occidentalis (assembly GCF_014898055.3). Lineage (NCBI taxonomy): Eukaryota > Metazoa > Chordata > Mammalia > Eulipotyphla > Talpidae > Talpa > Talpa occidentalis. Next base: position 29,751,132 of record NW_023601104.1, read on the forward strand.
CTGGAGAGAAGGGGGGAGCCAAATTGTAGAGAAAATCCTTACTATGAACATTTTAGTTTTCCCGGTTTGGATTGTGTCAAATAGGATCTAAAATATAAGTGGGGGCAGCGTGGTATTTGGAAAATAGCTCCTCACTCGGGAGTTCTGGTTCGGTTTTTTGTTGTTATTTACCTGTTTTGGAACCTTGTGCAACTTAATTTCTCTCTTTAGTTTCCTCATCTATTAAATGAATAGTTATCTTTAATATTTTATAATTCTTATGAAATGGAGATGGTGACATGATTTAATCTGCTTTCCTTTAACAAATGTTTGTTGCGCCACTGCTTGACAGGTGCTGGGGCAACAATGATTGGAACAATTAGGTTTCGTTTGGTTGATGAGTGCTGAGGTGGGGAAGTGCAGGAGGTTGTGGGAACACTGAATAAAGGACCCTGATTTGGTTTGAAAACTCGGGAAGTTTACTTCAAGAGATGACTTTCACCTGAACTAAAATATGACTAGATGGGAGTACAGTGTTCAGGCTGAGGGAAACAAAGTCTACAAAAATTTTACTTGATCAAGGACTCTGAAAGTGTATCCTGATTTTATTCCTTGTTCATTGATTCTGAAACCTAAATTGGAAATCTAGGATTACTGTAGGTGAGTTTCAGCGTTTGGGAGAAAACAAACTTATAAAAGAATTAAGAGAGCCTGTTTTAAAAGATTGGGGGAGGGCAAAAGTGGAACAGACTATCAAAACAAACAAACAAACAAACCCAGTCAAAACATATTGCTTGACTTAATTCTTGTTTGAAGGCAAGATCAGATTAAGGAGTTTTCAAACTTTTTTTTTTTTTTTTGAACAGTAGAATGCTATCAAATGAGATGAGACTTTGCAATATGCCAAAGAAATCAGTTGAAAAAAAAAAAAAAGGTTGAGGCTATTTTTGATGAATCTACGATGGAGGTGGAGAAATGCAGTTTTCTCAATCTCAGAATCCAATTGTATTTTGCTTGTTTACCCAGTATCAGAAAAATTCTAATTCTCATAGGCTGTGGTTTAACAGCTCATTTTGCGACCTTATTTTTTCCTCAGCTCAACTTACACTCCTGAAAGAGGAGTGATCTGAAATTTCTTGTACATTTCAAGCACTAGAAAACCATTCCATTTACTGAACTGAAAAACAAAACAAAACGTTGAAGCATGAAGTATGGCTACATACCTACATTCTTCATAAATATGTTAGATGAAAGTGTCCAAAATTTAAAATAAGCACTAAAGCTACATAAAATACACTGTTTGAACAACTTACTATCTTTTCACTGGTTATTGCACATAAGGCTATTTTCCACTGTTGGAAACCCTTTGTTACATTTCCTTAAAATAGATCTGCTTATTCTGATGTAATCTTGACTTGGTTCTTAGGAAATCGACTAACCAATTATATCAATACCTTATTAGATTGTAGTATATATTCGTATTTTTAGCAAAAAAGAAATTTCAGATATTCCAATATAAAGATTAAGTAATTTGTATTGTTCCTATGATAATGACAGCAAATAAGTAGTTACAGGAAGTATTCCTATGTTAAGGATAGCCCTACCGTCCTATTTTCAAAACACTGATTTGCTTCTAGAAATACAAGGTTAGGTAGATGATTAGTTACCTAATTAAATTTATATCCTTTTTTTATATGATAAAAAAACTTGGCTCAAAGTAAGTACTGTAATGGATTAATGAATGACTTTATAGCATAAACTAACTTTATTTCAACAACTTTGTTTCCTGAGGTATGTTCTGTCAATTGAGAGTGCAGAAGAGATTCGAGAATATGTTACTGACCTCCTTCAGGGAAATGAGGGCAAAAAAGGTCAGTTCATAGAAGAACTTATAACCAAATGGCAAAGAAATGATCAAGAGTTGGTTTCTCATGCTTTGCTGCAGTCCTTCAAAAAAGATGGTAAGTTCAGTTAACATAACTAAGTAAAGGTTGAAATGTTATTGATAAATGAACTGGTGTATAGTACTTTTGTCATCCTGTATTTCCTCACAGCTAACTTAAGCAGAAGCCTATGTAAGCTTATTTTTAGTTCAGTTCTCAGTCTAATGAATATTTGTTCTAGTTCAGACTTATAATTTAGAAAATATCACAAATATATCTTTTTGTAGATACAAATATATCTGCTTCAGAACAATTGGAAAAAATTCTACATGGATTAAAGAAATACTTTTCAGGTATATACATACCTGTATGAAGTAAATTTTGATTGATTTTAATATGAATAGCATTTAGGACTATTTAGTGCAAAAGGTGAACACCAAAATAAATTTGTCATTATTATTATATAATCTACAATATTCAGATTTTAATTTACCCTCTTAATTCTAATCTATTCTTTAAAAAAATATTTATTTTATTTATGCATACAAGAACTGAGGTGCAGGTCACAAGTGCAGCGGGGAGAGGTAAGAGGATTCACCAAAGACAGAGCCGGGAGCAGAATAGGCAGATTGACTGAAATATTCTGCTGAAGGGAACAGCTGGTGACACAGGAAGGGTCTGCTTTGCCATGTGCGTCAGCTCCCTGGCTAGGGATCGAACTCATGCTGCAGTGGCTGCTGATAGCTTCATAGTGCTGATACCTAATCCCTTGCACCACTGGGGTGGTCTACCTTCTTAATTCTAGCCAGTAGTCTTCTTTTTGTTTAGCCAGTAGTCTTTATTGAAAATAATGATTTAAATTTCATTTTGAATTGAGAGGAAAATGTAATTTAAAAATCTCTCTTCATATTGTTTTCTAACTATTGCCTTTTTTCATTAGCTATTGATCAGTAAATCTAACTATTAGCAATCTATCTTTGTATATGTTTTTTCCCCCCTTTTCTTTCAAGAAACTTTAGATGGGCAGAGATCAGGAGACCAACTAAAGCGGAGTAGGAGGAAAGGGAGAAACAGACAGGAAGTTCCTGCATTTGCTGAATCTGATACAACCACAGAAGTCAAAACCCCTTTTGATTTGGCCAAGGTGGGTGCTTATATAATGAACCTATTTCTGACCTTATGGAGAAGAGGAAATGACTGATAAGTTTCAAAAAACATTGTGTACAGTTTGGTCTAGAATGGCAGTTTTTCACCAATGCATGAGTTTTATGGAGAGAAAGTGGTAATGATGACACTACCTATATGGTAGTTTTCTTTGGTAGCCTGATTAACTATTTTTAAGGACATCTTTGCTTAGAGATGGGATATATAGATATCTATGTATATCTATATGTACATACATACACACATATATGTGTGATGGAAAATATTTAATGAGGTGTACCAGAGCTTCAGTTTCAACATTTTGTGTGTATTTATACTAAATGAATGCACGGTTCTAGCTATACCACCATCACCACACTACCATTGTCACTGTCATTATTATCATCTTATTTATTTATTATTTTTTTTAAAGATTTATTTATTTATACAAGGACTGGGGTACAGTCAGAGGCGCGGGAGGGTGAGAGAATTCACCAGAGACAGAGTGGGGAGAAGAACAGGCAGATGGACCAAAGACCCCGCTGAGGGGAGCAGTGGGCGAGGCAGGAGAGGTCTGCCATGCCATGTGGGAATCTCTCTGGCCAGCTGGGAATCGAACCCACACTGCACAGGCAGCGGATAGCTTCATAGTGCAGCACTCAACCCACTGCACCACCGGGGAGGCCCACATCTTTTATTTTTTTTAATTTAATGAAGTACCATGTTTTACATCTTTGTTAATATTTCACAGTATAGGATTTATCCTCTCAGGTGTGGTCACTGTTGCTCTCCCACCACTGAAACACCCATAGTTCTCCACCATAGTCCATTGTGCTCTCGTCCAACTCCTTTTCTTCACCCTTCCCCAAACCTGGATGCTTCAGATCTATGGTCAGCTTTCAAGAGTTGGTTTTAATATTTGTCTTTGACTGATCCTTTGTTTGGTTTCTCTATATTCCATATATATAAGTGACACCATCTGATGTTTATCTTTTTCCTTCTGGCTAACTTTGTTAAGCATAATCCCTTCCAGCTCCATCCATGTTACCACAAATGCAGGAGTTTATCTTTTGATTGCTGAATAGGTATGTGTATATATACCACATCTTCGTGATCCACTCATCTCATAGGTTGTTTCCATATCTTAGCTATTGTAAATAATGCTGCAATGAACATAAGAGTGCAGGTTTCCTTTTGAATTAGTATTTTTGTCTTTTAGGAGTGGAATTACTGGGTCATACGGCAGATTCAATTTTAGTCATTTGAGTTGAGGTGATTACTATCATGAATTTGTTATAAATCCTAGTATACTACTTTTTCATGTGTAAGAGTCTACTAAGAATATATGGTATTGTGTGAGTTTTTAAGAATCTAGATAAATGGTGGGGGCCTCCCTGATGGCCTCGGGGTTAAGTCTCAGCACTATCACCTCTATGGCCTGAGTTGGGTCCCCGACCAGGGAGCTAACCCACATATGGCACAGACCTCTCCTGTCCCGCCCACTGCTCCCCTTAGCAATGTATTTCAGTAACTCTGCCTGCTGTGCTCCCCACTCTATCTCTGGTGAATCCTCTCACCCCCTGCATCTCTGGCCTACACCCCTGCTCTTCTGTGCAAAAATAAATAAAATTAAAAAATCTTTTTTAAAAATGTAGATAAATGATATACTGTCATTTTGCAAACCTTTTTTATACCAGCTTTGAGAATTGTCCACTGATTTTATTACTTCTCTGAACTCCTATATAATATTCCACTGATTTAATTTTTCCATTTATTCTCCATAAGTTTATGTTTTTGTGGTTTATAATGGTTTGCTATTATGAATAGTACTGTAATGAGCTTTTTTGTACAAATTTCCTTTGTGTATATTTGAGAGTTTCTTTTTACCTATTATTTAAATTGATTTGTCATAGCATAGGATTTGTTAATTTTTCTTTCATTGGCACTCCCAAATTAACCTTTAAAGTACTTGTTCCAGTTTTATTTTCCTACCATCAGTGTAAGAGATTTTTCTTTTTCTTTGCCAATACTAGTATTGTCAGACTTTTAAAGTTTTGCCCATTTTAAATATAAGAAATGTTATCTCACTGAACTTTGCATATCCATGAATTCTGAATAGTTGCTGAGTATCATTTTGGAGGATCTGTTGATTTTGCCTTTTTCATATATTTTGAATTACCTATTCATGTCCTTGACCTGATTTTCTACTGGGTTGATGGTCTTTTCAAATTAATTTATAAAAATTCTTATATATGACTATATATGTTAATCCTTTGTTATATGTAGAAATATATACTAGTCTGTGTTTTGTCTTCTGTGTCTTCTTTTTTTTTTTCCTACATGTTTATTTATTTATTTATTTATTTTATTTGTTTGTTTGTTTTGTTTATACATGCACTGGGTACAGTCAGAAGCGCGGGAGGGTGAGAGAATTCACCAGAGCCAGAGCGGGGAGCAGAGCAGGCAGAAGGACCGAAGTACACTGCTGAGGGGAGCAGCGGGCGGCAGGAGAGGTCTGCGCGCCATGTGGGACCCTCCTCCGGTGGCTGGGGAGCAGCCGGGGATCGAACCGGCACTGCAGAGGCTGCGGGCAGCTTTGCAACCCAGCGCTCAACCACTGTGCCACCGGGGAGGCCCCTGTGTCATCTTTTGACCCACAGAAATTTTTAATCTTGTTGTGGTCAACTATGTTGCTGTATTTTTTTGTTTTTCATACTTAAAGCCTTTGCGACATTTTTCCCACTCCAAAATGTAAAAGATAGGCTCCTAAATTTTCTTGTTATAATTCAGAAGTTTTTATATGTAGGTTTGTAATTATCTGAACATAATTTTGAGTATTTTAAAAAATTACTCTTATCTGTAAAATACTTGTTTTTTAAGTAAAAGATATATTTTATATGTATATGAATGTATATTTTTTTAAGTGCTGATTCCAAGCATAATCTTAATAAAGTGAAAGAATGGAAGTATATAGAAAATAGCTAGTCTAGTCAGAGTGATAAAATAATGGGTGAAATTATTAAAGCCTTATATCGTAATTTTTTAAATTATTAATTTTTTTTGCTCTCAGCATTTATATTTTAGTGGTTTGGATGAAAATTACAAAAGACAATCAGACTTTCTTTTTAAAGTAATTACACACTGCGAAAATTGCCATGAAATAAATAGAACAGGGACCTCCCTGATGGCGCGAGGAGTAAAGTCTCAGCACTGTGAAGCTATCTGCAGCCACTGCAGCATGAATTCAGTCCCTGGTCAGGGAGCTATCCACATGGCACAGCAGACCTCTCCTGTCTCACCTACTGCTCCCCTCAGCAGTGTATTTCAGTCAGTCTGCCTATTCTGCTCCCCACTCTGTCTCTGGTGAATCCTCTCACCATCCCCCATCTCCGCACCTCTGGCCTACACCCCTGTTTTACACAAAAATAAATAAATTAAAAATCTTTTAAAAAAGAAAAAAAAGAAAGTGGGACCTTTAGGAAGTTCTTAGGTTATGCAGGTGGAACCGTCATGAATGGTGTTAGGGCTTTTATGAAAGAGGTCCCATAGAGTTCCCTGCTCCTTCTGCCCTGTGAGGATACAGTGAGGAGTTCTGTGACCTATGACCTCACCAACCATGCCGACACCCTGATCTGGACTTTGCACTTCTAACCTCCAGAATTATAAGAAATAAAATTCTGGTGTTTATAAGCTACCCAATCTGTGATTTTTTGTTATGGCAACCTGAGTGGATTAAGACAGGTTGGAAAATATGATTCTGCTTAAAACCTTTTTATTTTATTTATTTTATTTTTTTTCCTTTTTTTAAAACTTTTTTTTTTTTAAGATTTATTTTATTTATTTATTTATTTATTTATATATACAAGCACTGGGTACAGTCAGAAGCGCGGGAGGGTGAGAGAATTCCCCAGAGCCAGAGCAGGGAGCAGAGCAGGCAGAAGGACCGAAGAACACTGCTGAGGGGAGCAGCGGGCGGCAGGAGAGGTCTGCGCGCCATGTGGGACCCTCCTCAGGTGGCCAGGGAGCAGCCAGGGATCGAACCGGCGCTGCAGAGGCTGCGGGCAGCTTCGCAACCCAGCGCTCAACCTCTGCGCCACTGGGGAGGCCCAAAACCTTTTTATTTTATAACATAAACACAGATGTGTTTATAACATAAACAGATAATTTTTCACATTACTAGTCGTTATGTACAGGGCAGGGAGAGGGACACCCCAGACCCCGTAAACCTGCCTGCTCTAAATGGGTTCTGCCATCTGCTGCATCAACACAAAACATATGAGACTTAATGTAAAGGAACTTTAATACAATTAGTAAACAATACAGAAAAGGCAAAGAATATAGTTTCTAAATCGAGCACCCAAAGTTACCCGACCCCTCGTGGGTAAAAGTCCACCCAAGCAGGATTGGCCCAGAACAAGGCCCCAAAGCCTGCCAAAGGTCTAAAGCATCTTCCAGTGGGAACCCACAGAAAAAGATCAGAAACGATCAGACAAGTCTGGGAGGAAAAGAGCAAAATCAAAATCAAGACCAAAACTGCCATTGTCACCTCCCTGTGGGTCTCACTCACATCTATATCAACCAGTCCACAACCAAAAGGCAAGGGCAGTTTCTTCACGTGTCTTTCCACTCCATGTGCCTCCTCCAGGTCTCCTTCTGGCTCTCCTTCTGGCTCTCCATCTGGCTTCCTTCCTTCCTCAGTCTCCTCTGCAGCTTCTTCTCTCCTGCTCAGCTCCACCCTCCTTTCGGATGGGGCAGGAAACCTGGAACCTCCCCCTTTCCTGGGGACCACCCTGTTAGACTAGTGTCCCAATATGTCCCAAAATGACAACCCCCACCAAGGGGAAACACCTTTTTGACTTTCTTTCTTTTTTTTTTTTTTTTAAGATTGATTGATTTATGCATACAAGACTGGGGTACAGGCCAGAGGTGTTGGGGGTGAGAGAATTCACCAGAGACAGAGTGGGGAACAGAACAGGAGGATCACTAAAATACACTGCTGAGGGGAGCAGTGGGTGAGTCAGGAGAGGTCTGCTGCGCCACGTGGGTCACCTCCCTGGCCACGGGGCAAACTCGTGCTGCAGTGACTACGGGTAACTTCACAGTGCTGCGTCTTAACAAGCCCTTGCGCCACCAGGGAGGCTCGCCTTTTTTGACTTTGAATGCTATAGATTAGTTTTGCTTGCTTATGAACTTTGTATAAATTAAGCTAAATATTATGTACTCTTTTCATTTAACGCTGCGTATGAGAATTATCCATATTGTTTTATATTGTAATACTTTTTCACTTTCACAGCTACTTAGAATTCTATTAAGTGAATATGTCATTCTACTGTTGAACATCTGGCTAGTTTTTAGTTCCACTGATGCAGTAAACATTCTACATGTCTTTTTGTTTGTTTGTTTGTTTAAAGATTTATATATTCATGCATACAAGAACTGGGGTACAGGCCAGATGTGCAGGAGGGTGGGAGGATTCACCAGAGACAGAGTGGGGAACAGAACAGGCAGACTGACTGAAATACACTGCCGAGGGGGGCAGCGGGCTGGACAGGAGAGGTCTGCCACGCCATGTGGGATTCTTGCCAGCCAGCATCTAACCTGTGCTACAGAGGCTGTGGACAGCTTCACAGCGCTGCGCTCAACTGCCTGTGCCACCAGGGGAGGCCCTCTACATGTCTTTTGATTAATGTATTTTGCATTTTTGTTGACTATATATATCCAAGTGTTGAGTTCCTGGGTCATGGATATACACATATTCAACTTTAGTAGATAACAGTTTATGCTGCCTCCTATAGTGTACAAGAACTCTTTTTTTAAAAATTTATTTATTTATGCATATAAGAGCTAGGGTACAGGCCAGAGATGCTGGGGGTGGGGTGACATGATTCACCAGAGAAACAGTAAGAAACAGAACAGGCAGACTGAAATAACACTGCTGAGAGGAGCAGGGGGCGAGGCAGGAGAGGTCTGCTTCCCCATGTAGGTTTCTCTCTGGCAGGCTGGGGATTGAACTGCTGCAGAGGCTGTGGATTGCTTCATAGTGCGGTGCTTTACCCCTTGCGCCACCAGGGAGGCCCAAGAACTCCTAATCGTACTTTTATCCTTGCCAGCACTCCATATTTTCTGTCTTTTTCAGTTTAGCCATTATGGTTGGTATGTAGTGCATGATGATTTTATTTTACGTTATCTTGATTACTAAAGCACCTTTTCAAGTGTCTTGACCATTTGGGCTTTTTCTTTTATGAAGTTCTTGTTTAGGTCTTTTACCCATTTTTTTTTTTCTATCATGTTATTTGTCTTCTCTCTATTAAATCAGTTTGTATTTTTTTTTCTTGTTTTATTTTTCATATTTTCAAATCTTATCATTTTTGAGTTATTTTTTTCTTATGATCTCCAATTTAGCTCTGATTAAATATATCATAGAAACAGATTTTCCTACTACATTTACCCCCCTCCAACTGTAATAGACGATGAAAGCTACTAGCAAAAAAAGCAAGGTAAGGGCCTCCCCTGGTGGCCCAGCGGTTGAGCGCTGGGCTGCGAGGCTGCTGCAGCCTCTGCAACCTCTGCAACCTCTGCAGCCCCGGTTCGATCCCCGGCCGCTGGCAAGGATCCTGCATGGCTCGCAGACCTCTCCTGCCGCCTGCTGCTCCCCTCAGCAGTGTACTTTGGTCCTTCTGCCTGTTCTGTTCCCTACTCTGGCTCTGGTGAATTCTCTCACCCTCCCGCACTTCTGACTGTACCCAGTGCTTGTATAAATAAATAAATAAATAAATAAATAAATCTTAAAAAAAAGAAGAAAAAAAAAAGGCAAGGTAATAACCTAGTTTCTCCAGAGCATTACCATTCCTCAGACCCTTGATTATAACTAATTTATTTTTCTTCCACTCCTCCCTTCTTTCAAGGTTCCTAAGCAGTATATAAGCTGTTATTGAACAGAAATAAAGTTTTCTCCCTCTTGAATATTTTCACTGTCATTAATTACTTGATGTTATTTCATTTTTCTTTGTACAATTAGGCTCAAGAGAACAACTACTCTTTAAAGAAGAAGACGAAGTTTGTCAGTTTATATACAAAAGAGGGACAGGACAGACTTGCAGTCCTAATCCCTGGCCGCCACCCATGTGATTGCCTGGGCCAGAAGCACAAGCTGATCAATAACTGTCTGATCTGTGGACGTATTGTCTGTGAACAAGAGGGTTCTGGCCCCTGCCTATTCTGTGGTTCGCTGGTAAATATTTCTCTTCTATTTTGTTACGCCATTCACATTCCTAGCATTTTTCTTTTCTTTCTTTAAAAATATTTATTTATTTATACAAGCACTGGGGTACAGGCCAGAGGAGCAGGAGTGTGAGAGAATTCACCAGAGACAGAGCAGGGAGCAGAACAGGCAGAAGTACTGAAATACACTGCTGAGGGGAGCAGCGGGCTGGACAGGAGAGGTCTGCTGTGCCATGTGGGAATCTCCCTGGCCGGTCAGGAATCGAACTGACGCTGCAGAGGCTGTGGACAGCTTCATAGCGCTGCGCTCAACCCACTGTGCCACCGGGGAGGCCCCATTTTTCTTTTTTTAATAAATTTCTTTTCTAAGATATTCAGTAAACTATAGTAGCAGGAATTTGATTAGTCAAAAACTCAAGGCTTTATCCTAATACTAAGGCCTGTCATTGAGAAGAGTTTTGAAAACTTACATTTTTGAGGGATTTAAGACTTTTTTTTTAAGGTTTATATATTTATACAAGAACTGGGGTAAAGCCAGATGCGCTGAAGGGTGAGAGGATTCACTGGAGACAGAGCGGGGAATAGAACAGGCAGACTGAATGAAATACACTGCTGAGGGGAGCAGTGGGCAAGGCAGGAGAGGTCTGCCACGCCATGTGGGATTCTTGATGGCTGGCCAGGATCGAACCTGCTCTGCAGAGGCTGCTGACAGCCCCACAGCGTGGTGCTCAACCACCTGCGCCACCAGGGAGGCTCCCTCTAAGACTTTTTTTTTTAAGATTTATTTATACATATAAGAGTTGGGGTGTAGGCCAGTGGTGCAGGGGAGAGGGGATGGTGAAAGGATTCAACAGAGACTGAGTGGGGAGCAGAACAGGCGGATCTACTGAAATACACTACTGAGAGGAGCAGCAGGCCAGACAGAAGAGGTCTGCTGCACCATGTGGGTTAGCTCCCTGGCTGGGGATCTAAGTCATGCTGCAGTGACTACAGATAGCTTCATAGTGCTAAGACTTAATCTCTTTTGCCACCAGGCAGGCCCGAAGGATCTAAGTCTTATATTAGATTAAGTTCAAGAAAATTTAAGGGCCAGAAATATCAAAATTTGTCCAAGTCGTCAGATGTGACTCATGCCGCTAGGGAAACAGCCACTGTGACATAATCTTAGGTCATTATAGCTTCTGTTTTCAGGATACCTCCTTTGTCTGAGAGAATGACCTCAAGAGTACTGTGGTAATGACTAGATTACAAACATTCTAATGAGTTGTCTAGAAAGTTTATTGTGCCAGTGGAGCTGGCTGGCAGAAGCAGTGGCATTTGGTGTTGAGTTGGTAAAAGCACCCATTTTATGTTTTTTTGCTTTTCTTGTCTGTAAATCTTTAATTTTTCAATATGCTCATAGAATAAACTGATCGTATATAACCTGAAAAATGTAGTGCCTACTATTAAAAATGTTAATAAAATGTTGGTGAATCTTTTTCCTTGGGGGACTTTCTCTAGAGAAACATTCACAGTTGCTGGGAGGAAGTTTCTATGCCACTGAGGCAAAGCCTAGGAAGTATTATGTTTTCCGTTTCCTTGAATTGTTCAGTTCAATAAACAGTAATATAAAGCAGATTGACCTTGACATCTTATAGTTTTATAGCCTCAGTATGAAATTGTTTTTAAGTAATCTTTTCTTAGCTCCCCTTTTTATAATTGCAGTGATTTTATTGTAAGCAAACAGTATTTCTTTGTTTAATATATTAATTTTTAAGTAGATAATATGCAAAGGCAAAGAAAATATAAAAACTAGACTGGTTCTCACTGGTGGCAACATAATTTGCTTTTTCTGTTTTTTTTTTTTTTCTTATAAGACATCTGCATACATTTTCTCCTGTAAGAATTAGATTTCATGGTTAAAAATGTAAGACTTAAAAAAAAAGTGTTGGGCCTCCCTGGTGGCACAAGGGTTAAATGTCAGTACTGTGAAGCTATCAGCAACCACTACAGCACGAGTTTGATCCCTGGCCAGGGAACTAACCTACATGCTGCAGCCGACCTTTCCTGTCTGGCCTGCTGCTCCCCTCAGTAGTGTATTTCAGTAGATCCACCTGTTCTGCTCCCTACTCTGTTGCTGGTGAATCCTCTCACCACCCCCCATCTCTGGCCTGCACCCCAGCTCTTGTATGCATAAATAAATAAAATAAATCTTGTGACGAAAAGGTCTCAATGGTGGGCCATTTTTTGTCCTTTAGGGCCAATTTTTGTCCTTTGAAACTAGGTTAGGTATTTTTTCAAACTATGAAGTCATTCAGGTATACTTGCAGTGAGATCAGTTTTGTCTATGGTTTATAAAAGAAGAGAGAAATGGAAAGAGATTGGGACAAAATTCATCAGGATATATATTTTTTGGCATGTTTGGGGAAAAAAACAGTGTCATTGCTATATCTAATATGTAATTTGGGGATATATCAAGCAAACAATATATTTAAGTATTGGATTATTACTTTATAGGTATGTACTCGTGAGGAACAGGATATTTTACAGCGTGACTCAAACAAGAGCCAGAAACTGCTGAAGAAGCTCATGTCAGGTGAGCAACAATCCCAGATTGGATCTCTATGATGATGGATACATTTTGTTGTCTTCGTGATTTTTTTTCTTTCCTATACTCTGATGTGCAGGTTATTCACTCATTTATTCTATAAGTACTTTTTTTAGAAGTTATTATTAAAATCACATAATACTGAGCAAAAAATTAATAATAGTATTGGCTTATAGCCCAAATATTAATATATGAGACCATACTCTCATAAATAAACTGGATCAGTCAGTAAATAGAGAAGAAGGAACAGTTCTTTCTTACAGAATTCCATTTAATGAAGTAAAAGAATGAGGGGAGTAGAAATCACCATTAGAACACCACAGTAGTAGTAGTTGCCACAGGCAAGATTCCCCAATGAATGCAAAACAGTGGGTGAAAATTTAAGAACATGATATTTGCAAGGTCATGAAAGACAAGAAAAGACTGAAGAATTATGATTAGGGAAAACTGGAGAGACATGACAATGTACTGCAATGTAGGCTCCTGAACTAGATTCCAGAATAGAAAAATAATGGAAAAGATCTCAAAATCGGAGTGAAGTATGTAATTTCGTTAATGGTATCGTACTAATGTTAATTTCTTAGTTTTGAAAATTGTACTATGATTATGTAAGATAAGATATTAATAGGGAAGCAGAATAAAAGTTACACAGAAACTGTACAATTTTTTCAACTCTTTAAGTCGGTTATAGTTGAAAAACACATGATTGGGCCTCCCTGGTGGTGCTGCGGTTGAGCGCTGGGCTGCGAAGCTGCCTGCAATCTCTGCAGCACTGGTTCAATACCTGGCTGCCAGCGAGGGTCCCAGACCCTCTCCTGCAGAGGGCGTGCAGACCTCTCCTGCCGCGCCCACTGCTCCCCTCAGCAGTGTACTTTGGTTCTTCTGCCTGTTCTGCTCCCCACTCTGGCTCTGGTGAATTCTCTCACCTTCCCGCACTTCTGACTGTACCCAGTGCTTGTATAAACAAATAAATAAATCTTTAAAAAAGAACACATGATAAATATAGTTAGGACATTATTTAAAGGAAAAAAACAATGTACTCATTACTTTCCACTTATAAAAATATTTTATTTCCACTTTAGTTCAGTTTTCGGGTATATCGATTGGTATTATAAAGTAGCAACATAATGTATATAGAATTTTTCTTTTCATTTTTTTCACTTAATACCTTATGATTAGTGTTTATATCTTCATATATATATATATATTTTTAAAGATGTATTTATGCATACAAGAACTGGGGTACAGGCCAGAGGTGTGGGGGGTGAGAGGATTCATCAGAGACAGAGTGGGGAACAGAACAGGCAGGCAGACTGAAATACACTGCTGAGGGGAGCAGCGGGCAAGTCAGGAGAGATCTGCCATGCCACGTGGGTTTCTCCCTGGCCGGGGATTGAACTTGTGTTTCAGTGGCTGCAGATAGTTTCACAGGTTGTGTCGTAACCCCTTGTACCACCATGGAGGCCCATATATTTATTGTTTTTGATGACTAAAAATAGTCTAACTTGATTTATTGTAATTTGATTGCCTGTTTCTCAGTTACTGAATATTTTGACTCTTTCAAGTTATAAATAACACTACAAGTGATCACCTTTGTTAATTTATCTATTTATTTCCTTGGAATAAATTCTGAAGTCACTATTGAGTTTTGACATTTCAAATTTTTTTAATTTTTGTGGTTTAAATTTATTATTGAGATTAAACATGTTTCCATATTTTTTCAACTATGATTTCTTTCAGATCATTATGAGAAAAGGTAGTTCTAAATACTTTTCTTATATTTGGAACACAAGAATCTCTTTTTCTTAAAACAATTCGATGGAACCTAGAACAGGCCTGAGATTTTAGACAGGTCAGCTTTCATTATAGCCTAGTTGTTTTCCTAACACATTTTAAATCTTGACTTTATCATAATTTCTGGCTCAGAAATTTCCTGAGATACAGAGATTTATGATATGCTGTCACAAAGAAGATAGTACATGGTCCAAGGAATGAATGTGGGCTTTAGAGTTAGACAGACCTAAGTTTCTACTTTCTAATTTCTGAGTGTTATCAGTAAATTTGTTAACATCTGTGAACTTCAGTTTATTTGTAAAACAAAGATAACACAAGCTACCTTACAGTGTTTTTGTGAGATTTTATTTTTTAATTAAGAATTTTAGGGCCTTTCTGGTGGCACAGGCAGTTGAGCACCACACTGTGAAGCTGTCTGCAGCCTCTGCAGCATGGGTTTGATCCTGGCCGGCTGGCGAGAATCCCACATGGCATGGCAGACCTCTCCTGTCTCACCCGCTGCTCCCCTCAGCAGTGTATTTCATCAGTCTGCCTGTTCTGTTCCCTGCTCTCTCTCTGGTGAATTCCCTCACCTTCCTGCACATCGGCCTGTACCCCAGTTCTTGTATAAATAAATAAATCTTAAAAAAAAAAGTGTGTGTGTGTGTGTAAGAACTGTGTTGGAGGCCAGAGGTGCAGTAGTGAGAGGATTCATCAGAGACACAGTAGGGAGCAAAGCAGGCAGATTTACTGCAATACACTGCAAAGGGGAGCAGTGGGCGAAATATGAGAGGTCTGCTGTGCCATTTGTGGGTTAGCTCCCTTGGCAGGGATTGAACTCAGTCCCTCACGGTGATAGTGTTGAGACTTAACCCCTAGGCCACCATGGAGGTCCACTATTGTGAGATATTTACTATGCTTTTAAAATATATTAAGTGGGCCTTCCTGGTGGCACAGAGTTTAAGGTCTCAGCACTATCAAACTATTGCCAGCCACTATGGTATGAGTTCCATCCCTGGCCAGGGAGTTAACCCACATGGCGTAGCAGACATGTCCTGTCTCACCAGCTGCTCCCCTCAGTGTATTTCAGTAATCTGCCTGTTCTGCTCCCCACTCTGTCTCTGATGAATCCTCTCACCTCCTGCACCTCTTGCCTACACCCCAGTTCTTGTATGCATAAAAATATAAAAATAAATCTTTAAAAAATAAAAACAAAATATATTATGTGTGATAGCATCTAATGGGTTCTCATTATTAATTTGTCACTTTTTCTGCATTTCTTTTTTCTTCTATTATTTGGTTTTCAGTTTTGTTATGTAAAAGTATGTTTAGTGGTGTTATTCAGCGCTACTCAGAAAAGTTTCTCATTTAGAAGGCATTTTTATTTTGTGTTGTTAAATATGTGTTTGATATTCTTAGTGATTCATCTTTCCATAAGGAAAGAAATGGGTCCTAACATTTACTAAGAACCTATTAATATGCCAACCACTGCTTGATGCTTTACAATTAAAACTTGATCTGCAGGTTGGTTGTTTTCCATTGAAATAAATGATCTGGACCTCCAGGAACAAAGCTAGGTCTAATATTTTGTTCTTTGTGGCACAGTGATATAACTAATTTGCATTATAGAATGACACTCTTTGATTTCCTTATTGAATTTCAGGGACAGAGAATTCTGGAAAGGTTGATATCCCTACCAAGGACCTGCTTCCTCATCAAGAATTGCGAATTAAGTCTGGTTTGGAGAAGGCTATCCAGCATAAAGACAAACTGTTAGAGTTTGATAGAACTAGGTATGCTATGTTTATTTATTTAATTTTTAATTTTTTTTTTACTTTTTCCATCATTGTTCTTTTTATATATATATATTTTTTATTTTAACAGTTATCATTTTTTACATTTTTAGACAATATTTGCTTCCCCCCACCCCCTCTGATTGAGTCCTCATAGAATTTCCTTCCCCAAGGCACTCATGCACCATCACCTCAGTCCCCTGTACTCCTCCCTCCCTCCCTCTGATCCCTCATTTTTAAACGATATTTGCTTCCCCCCACCCCCTCAGGTGTAGTCCCCATAGAGTTTTCTTCACCAATGCACCCATGCACCATCACCTCAGTCCCCTGTGCTCCTCCCTCCCTCCCTCTGATCCCTTTCCTGTCTCCTCCCCTGCAGTATTTCCCTAATTTATAATTGTCTGTTTTCACTTTGTTGTGTTTTGTACTGTTACTATTTTTTCACACTGATGTCTTATTTGGTTCCCCTATATTCCTGCTATAAGTGAAACCATCCGATATTTTCTTTTTCCTTCTGGCTTATTTCACTGAGCATAATTTCTTCTAGTTCCATCCACATTTCTGCAAATGGCATGAGTTTATCTTTTTTGATTGCTGAATAATATTCCATTGTGTATATGTACCACATCTTTTTTTTATTTCCTTCCTTCTTTATTTTTTTAAATAAATTTTATTTTTATATTCCCCATACAATTGCAATCCCCTTATTTTGACCCCAATCCCTCCCCTCCCCGCCCCCCACCCCCCAAAAAGTGTCTCTGGTTCATAGTTTTTTGTTGATTTTGATTTTTACTTTCTTATAGTTATTCATTTTCCTGGTCTCTTATTTAAGTTTTCTAGATTCCTGCTATGAGTGAGACCATCCGGTATTTTTCTTTTTCTTTCTGGTTTATTTCGCTGAGCATGATCCCTTCCAGCACCATCCATCTTGATGCAAATTGCATGTGTTTATCTTTTTTGAATGCTGAGTAATATTCCATGGTGTATATGTACCACATCTTCTTGATCCAGTCATCTATTTTTGGGCATTTGGGTTGTTTCCAAAGCTTAGCTATTATAAACAGTGCTGCTATAAACATAGGGGTGCAGGTGCTCTTTGGAATTGATGTTTCTGTGTCCTTTGGGTAAATACCTAGGAGTGGAATTGCTGGATCATATGGCAGCTCTATGTTTAGTAGGTCAAGAAATCTCCACACAGCTCTCCATAGTGTATACCACATCTTCTTGATCCAGTTTTATTTTTGGGCATTTGGGTTGTTTCCAGGTTGTACCTATTATAAATAGTGCTGCAATAAACATAGGGGTGCAGGTGTTCCTTTGAATCAATGTTTTTGTGTCCTTTAGGTAGATCCCTAATAGTGGAATTGCCAGGTCATATGGTAGCTCCATTTTTAGTAGACTGAGGAACCTCCAGACAACTTTCCATAGTGGTTGGACAAGTTTGCACTCCCACCAGCAATGTAGGAGAGTTCCTTTTTCACCACTTTTGTTGTTGTCGCCAACATTTGTTGTTGCTTGTTTTTTTTGATATGTGCCATTCTTACTGGTGTAAGGTGGTATCTCAATATGGTTTTAATTTGCATTTCCCTGATGATAAGGGATGTTGAACATGTTTGCATATGCCTGTTGGCCATTTGCATTTCCTCTTTGGAGAAATGTCTTTTAAGTTCTTCTGCCCATTTCTTGACTGGATTGTTTATTTTGTTTTTGTTGAGTTGTGTGACTTCTTTGTATATCTTTGTGATCAGTCCCTTATCAGTTGACTGGAGTGCAAAGATTTTTTCCCAGTCAGTGGGGTGTCTCTCTGTTTTTGTTAATATCTCTTTTGCTGTGCAGAAGCTTTTCAGTTTGATGTAATCCCAGGTGTTTATCTTTTCCATGACTTTCTTTGCTTTGGGTGATGAGTTTTAAAGATGTTATTGCAATGTATGTCTTGTAGTGTTTTACCTATATTTTCTTCTATATATTTTATGGTTTCAGGTCTTTTGTCCAGTTCTGCCCCAGAATTAGGTATGATATGTTTAGAATAACAAATGCTAAGAAATAAATTAGTTCACAGATTTTAGCCATTGAAACATTTTGGCATTTGATACCTTCTTAGTGTGGAGTATGAAAGAGTTTTCTAGCAAATGAAGAGCTGGATGCTCTACTTGGGATGCCTATATCTTGTTTTTCAATTTATCTTTTTTTTAAGATTTATTTTCACTTATTCATACATACAAGAACTGAGGTGTAGTCCAAAGGTGCGGGGGTGAGAGGATTCACCAGAGACAGAATGGGGGGCAAAGCAGGTGAATCTACTGAAATACACTGCTAAGGGAAGCAGCAAGCAAGACAGGAGAGGTCTACTGTGCCATATGTGGGTTAGCTCCCTGGCCAGGGATCAAACTCAGGCCACAGTGATTGGCAATATTTTGATGGAGCTGAGACTCTAACCCCTGTGCCACCAGGAAGGCTCTCAATCTATTTTTGAATAAGAAGCTCTTACCAAGAGGATACTACCCTGCAACTTTTTTTTTTTTTAAAGATTTGTTTTTAGAAAAACTGGGGTGTAGGCCAGAGGTACAGGGGGTAAGAGGATTTACCAGAGACAGAGTGGGGAGCAGAACAGGTAGCTCTACTGGAACACACTGCTAAGGGAAGCAGCTGGCAAGATAGGAGAAGTGTGCTGTGCCATATGTGAGTTAACTCCCTGGCTGGTACTGACTGAGAGTTAACCCCTAGGCCACCAGGAGGCCCAGGAAAATCAATTTGGATGGAGAGAATTCCCCACTTACTCACTTGTAGTCACTCATTCATGTGCAAACTGCAGTGCTGGATTAGGGGGGACCAAGCAGAACTTGACCTGATTTTTGGAACCTTCTTAGTCATCTGTATTTAAGGCAATAACTGTAACAGTGAGCTACCTTGAGACAATTTCCCAGAGAGTAAGTCCCTGTTTCTCAATCTAATTACCATTTGTTCCTTTTTCCCCCTTTTCTTAGCATTCGAAGGACCCAAGTCATTGATGACGAGTCAGATTACTTTGCCAGTGATTCTAACCAGTGGTTGTCCAAAATTGAGCGAGAAACTTTGCAAAAGCGAGAGGAAGAGCTGAGAGAATTTCGACATGCCTCTCGCCTCTCTAAGAAGATCACCATTGACTTTGCAGGCAGGAAGATCGTGGAAGATGAAAATCCATTAGCTGAGTATCACAGCAGGTAAGTAGGTAGCTCCAGAAAGGGTCTGAAAGAAGGAAAAGTTTGACAGTAAAGGATTTGCCGCCCCACCCCCACCAAGTAAATCTGTTATTTTTGTTGATTTTAAAAATATTCATTTGGAATAAAAACATGTAGTAATAGCTAAGACCGTTTTGAAAATGAACAGTGAAGGAAAGTTATTTAACTCCTGTAGTTTTATAAGAAACTTTTTAAATTAATGAGGTATAATTTGAGCATAGCAACAGAACAATGAAACTAAGTAGAATACTGAAAGAGACCTGTGTATATGTGTTGTGGGAGGGCATGTGTTTATATATGTGTAAATTTTGTGATTTATCTAAACAGTAAGGAAAGAATTAAACGTATGGTAGCATAGCTGGGAAAAAGTCTATACTAGCTCTCTACTGCAAACCATCTGTGATAATAAGTTTGACTAAATAGTTAAAGGTATAAGGAATAAAAGAATTAGAAAGCAATAAAAAATATAGAATATAGCTACAGTTTTGGTGTGAAAAGCTTTTTCAAAGTAAGATACAAAGCCCAGAAATCAAAAAGACCTAAGATTTTTTTTTTTAAAAACATATTGCTCTTTTGATCAATGAATCCTACTTTTACACACATTGACTCATACACCAAAAAAGAAAAAAAAGTCCAAGGAAATTTCTTCAGGAAAAAAAAAAGAATGTGCATTATATATTATTGTCAATATAAGCCCTCCATGAATATAACCACTCCATGAAAAAGGAAACAACAAAAAACCCGGGGCCTTAAACTCTTAGACATTGCAAAGCATTCAGACATTTGGGTTTAAAATAAAATTTAAAACAAAATAAAAATTTGTTCCTCCCAAGGAGAGCTTGAGGTAGTTCAGTTGCCTAGGGAATATGGAAGGACACTTAGCCTATCAGACAAGCAATGTGAAAAAGTCGCAGTATTTTAAATAAGGTAAAAATGATAGTACTATATTGACAAAAGATAGTTGTTTTGTCAACAAGCACTACCAATTCTATATAAAACAACCTACAAATTAAAAGAATAAAATCCTGTAGAAAAATAAGCAGAGACTAAAAAAGACAATTTGTAAGTGAAATACATATAGCTAATAAACATTTGAAAAGATGCCCAACCAGATATCAGGAAAATGGACATTTTATTATTTTTTTTAATGGGATTTTTTTTTTTTTTAATAGAGGCATGCTTTATTTATTTTGTTTTGCTGGTTGGTTTGTTTGTTTTGTTTATACATGCACTGGGTACAGTCAGAAGCACGGGAGGGTGAGAGAATTCACCAGAGCCAGAGCGGGGAGCAGAGCAGGCAGAAGGACCGAAGAACACTGCTGAGGGGAGCAGTGGGCGGCAGGAGAGGTCTGCGCACCATGTGGGACCCTCCTCCTGTGGCCGGGGAGCAGCCGGGGATCGAACCGGCGCCGCAGAGGCCGCGGGCAGCTTCACAACCCAGCGTTCAACCGCTGCGCCACCGGGGAGGCCCTAATGGGATTTTTTTTTTTTAAAGATTTTTTTATTTGTACAAGAACCAGAGTACAGGCCAGATGCGCAGGAGGGTGAGAGGATTCACCAGAGACAGAGTGGGGAACAGAACAAGCAGACTGACGAAATACACTGCTGAGGGGAGCAATGGGCGAGACAGGAGAGGTCTGCTGCACCATGTGGGATTCTTGCCAGCTGGCCGGGATTGAACCCATGCTACAGAGGCTGTGGACAGCTTCACAGGGCAGCACTCAACTGCCTGCGCCACCAGGGAGGCCCCAGGATTTTTTTTTTTAAGATTTCTTTTTTTTTTTGGTGGCGATCCTCGCCGGTGGCCGGGGATCGAACAGGCAGACCAATGAAATACACTGCTGAGGGGAGCAGCAGGCATGGCAGGAGAGGTCTGTTGCGCCATGTAGGACCCTTGCCAGTGGCCAGGGATTGAACCAGTGCTGCAGAGGCTGCGGGCAGCTTCGCAGCCCAGTGTTCAACTGCTGCACCACCAGGGGAGGCCCTATTTATGTTTTTGAAGATTTATTTATTTTCTCAGAGAAGAACGGGGATATAGGCCAGAGGCGTGGGGGTGAAGGGGTGAGAAGATTCACCAGAGACAGAATGGGGAGCAGAACAGGCAGATTGACTGAAATATACTGCTGAGGGGAGCAGCGGGCGAGACAGGAGAGGTCTGCTATTCCATGTGGGTAGCTCCCTGGCTGGGGATTGCATTCATGCTGCAGTGGTGGAGGATAGCTTCTTTGTGCTGACACTTAACTCCTTGTGCCACCAGGAGGGCACCCCACCTTTTCTTCAAATTTTAATTCTTGTATTTGTTTTATTTTTTAAGTTTCATGCCTTTCTTTCTATTTTTACCTTGGTTTGTTAATCCCTCCCTTAGTATTTGCCTTTCAAATATCTACCTTTCCCTTGAACCTACTTGTTATAACACATAGGATGATGTGATAATAATTATCAGATGGATTGTGCCTGCTCATAGTAATAAGTACTTTCACCCACATTTTATTAATCTTTATAACTGTCTTAAACCTGTTATTAGATTAAAAAATTCTTGTAAGCATGAACCATGACCTGCATACCTTTAAGTAGTCCTGTGTATGAGATATTTCTTTAATTGTATTAAGGTCAAGTTCACCCTTTCCTGTTAGTAGAAGCTTTATATTGTGCCTCAAAATTACTATCTACAGACATTTGTCAGGCATCTGGTTATGGAATATATCAATAAATAATGTGGGGCTAAAATATAGAATAGGGTAAGGTTTCTGCAGGACCTATTATCTCTTACCAGTAGGGAATGTTGCACAGTATTGAAATGAGAACCATCACTTTCTTCCATATGTTTAAGCCAAATACTGAAAACAGACACTATTAATACTGGATAACATGGGAGGTATGTGATTACTATTTAGATATTATATCAATAGGTATTACAGGACTTCAGAAAAATGAGTAAGAACTTTTATGCTTGGCCACTAGAGGGCCTCTTTAGAACTTCTGGGCCTTGAAGCAGGATAGAATTCAGATAATTAGGGAGGAGTGAAGGGTATCCAGTATGGGCAGAGGAATAATTGAATGTGTTATGTAAATAGCCTATCATAGAGACTCTTCTATGGATTGGACTATTTCTTGGCAGCTTTTATAATCTTGGCATTTTTTTTTAAAGGTTTATTTATTTATACAAGCTTGGGTACAGTCAGAAGCATGGGAGGGTGATAGAATTCACCAGAGCCAGAGCGGAGAACAGAACAGGCAGACTGACGAAGTACACTGCTGAGGGAAGCAGCGGGCGGCAGGAGAGGTCTGCACGCCATGTGGGACCCTTGCTCGGCGGCTGGGGATCGAAGCAGCACTTGCAGAGGCTGCGGGCAGCTTCGCAACCCAGCGCTCAACCGCTGTGCCACCGGGGAGGCCCTAATCTTGGCATTTTTAATGGTCTTATTAAACAGATGAATTATAGTGTGCCCTACCCATTTTCTTGGTGTTTCAAAATTTTTACAAATTCACATTGCTTAGGGTTTGTGGAGTGAAGAGAAAGAAGTTGGGATGGAGGAGCAGGGAACATCATCCACAGACTCCTTTTTTTTTAAGATTTATTTATTTATGCACACAAGAACTGGGGTATAGGCCAGAGATGCAGGGGGTGAGAGGATTCACCAGAGACAGAGTGGGGAGCAGAACAGGCAGACTAACTGAAATACACTGCTGAGGAGAGCAGCGGGCGAGTCAGGAGAGGTCTGTTGCACCATGTGGGTCACCTCCCTGTCTGGCCAGGGAATCGAACTCATGCTGCAGTGGCTGTGCACAACTTCATAGGTTGCGTCTTAACCCCTTGTACCACCAGCAAGGCCCCCACAGAGACTCCTTTTTGAATTTCAAATTTTATTACTGTTGAATGTTTTTATGTGGGTGAAAATACTGTGCATTGAACATTACCAATTATTGCATCCTTTTGGTTTGTTATCACAGACTAGATGAGACAATACAGGCCATTGCCAATGGAACCTTGTACCAACCAATGACCAAATTGGATAGATCTTCTGATGAACCTTTGGGAGTTCTGGTGAATCCCAACTTGTACCAGTCCCCTCCCCAGGTTAGTGGACTTTTGTTGTAACTAATAATGAAAGAAGATTGGGCCCAGAAAGTTCTCCTTTCAAGTGTGTCTGTTTTGTAGGCTCTAGATGCTCATCTGCTATTTTAACTCACCCTCCTGTCTTACTCCCTGGCCCAATTTTTTTGCAGCACTTCTGGCAAGTTGACCTGTATTATCTTCTGATTAATTCCCAAGAGAGGATTTTGTTAATGTTCTTTGTCTCTTATACAATATGGGTAGCCCATAGAGTGGTATTTTAAATTAATACATTAATTCACATATTCATTGTTGTCATTCATTTTACCATAAAGTTCATTGAGCATATGCCATTTACAAGCACAGTAGTAAGTCATCAGGCAGATACTGCTCTTACCCTCAAAAACCTTACAGATTAATAGGGGAAAAGGTTACATAAGCAGCTTTAATACTAGAAAAGATACAAAGAAACTCAGTGGAAACTCAGAGAAGAGTCTAATTCTTGTTGAAGGTGATAAAAGAGGTTTTAGAGGGAAGTTGGCATTCATTAAAAGTAAATATTTTTTAAAATGTGTCTTTTGAGCATGGGGGGGATTCTTTCTGGGCAGAATTATCTCTAGGAATGGTTACATGAAAGCATGGGTGATATATACATGTATATATGTGTATATACATATATATGTGTATATGTATATATGTGTGTATATACATATATATGTGTATGTATGCGTATATACATATATATATCACCCATGCTTTCATACACATATATACATGTATGTACATCATGAAAGCATGTCTCTCAAAAAATAAATAAACATGTATCATCAAAGCATATATTTCACATATATGGAATGTGAATTTGGGCTGCCTAGATACTACTCACAAAAGGGATTATTAGGAGAATAAAGTAGGATTAGATAGGTTGAACAAAAGAACTTATAATTTTAGCTAGAAAGTTTTCACATTTTTATTTTATAAATGTGAATCATAAAGGGTACTTAAGCAGAGAGATGCAATCAGGGCAATTCTCTGAACAGCTTAACTGGAGATACTCATTCAGCCTACATATATGCAAGGTTTTTTGCATATATGGTGCTGGGAAATTAAAAGGTAAAAGCCCAATCCAGTATTTAATTGCTTCAAATTTAGTAGAAAAACATGTTAAAGTATAAGATATTTCAGTTCCTTAAGATAGTTGCTTTAATAGATAGATGTCATGCATATAGTAGGATTTCAGGAGAGTGTTCATAAACTCACTAGAGGAGTCCCAAAAGAAATAGTGTTTCAGAGGAGACATGAGGGGTGAATAATAATTTCCAAGCTGACAAATATGGGGAAGAAATTCCAAGTGGAAGGTATAACATAGACAAAGGCTTAGCTTGCGAGCTTTGTAGGTTTGGGAAATCACAAGTAATTGTTGGAAGTTCATTTTATTAGTAATTCAGTTAGTAGTCCAATGTATTACTTTCCTAGGGCAGCCATAGCAAAATGATGAGTGGCGTCAGAGAACAGAAATTTATTTTCTTACAGTTCTGGAGGCTGCAAGTCTGAATCAAGGTGTTGACAAAGCCACCCTCCTTCCAAAGGTTCTATGGGAAAATACTTGCCTTTTTCATCTTGTGGTAGCCCCCAGGCATCCCATGTTTTGGTAGCTGTGTCACTTTAATCTCTGCTTCCTTGTTCATATGGCCTTCTTCTTGTGTGTCTTTATCTCTGTATGTTCCTCTTCTATGACACCATTTTGGATTTGATGTCTAATCCAGTATAACCTTATCTTAACTTGATTACGTTTTCAAAGACTATTTCCAAATAAGTTCACATTCACAACTTCTGGGTGAACACAAATTTTTTGGGGGGGATACTATTTAATCCAGTCAGTAGGCAACATCTTATGAATTTCTTTATGTTTTATACCAAGGAGTTTTTATTGTAAAGTAAACAAAAAGGAATCCTTGAAGAATTTTAGCAAAAGATTGGCATATCATCCATGCTTATGCAGAGAATGGTTTGGGGGGAAGAATAAGACTAGAAGCAAGGAAATTGCTAAGATTATTGCAACGACACAGTGGAGAGATGATAAGTGCCCAAATTAGCATTGTAGCTCTAGAGATTTATTTAAAAGCTAAAAATGTAGGTGAGGAGACCAGTTAGCAGCCTCTGTGACAGTTTTTTTTTTCAAATTGAGGTTACATTGGTTTACAATATTGTATGTGATTCAGAGGCATAGGATCACAGCTCCTCAAATGAATGTCAGCACACCACACCTACCATAAGAACACCCACAGTCCTCCACCATAGTCCTTTGTGTCCCCTCCCTCTTCCCTTTGGTAGCCACAATTCTACAGTAAGATTTCTAGGTTTTTTTTATTGATTTGTTTGTTTTTTTCCCTTGGATTCTTTGTTTTAATAAGAGATTAATCTAGGAAAGTAGCTGTGGGAATAGAAAAATCAGGTAATAAAAATAAGAGCTGCAGTAGAGATAGACCAGAGAATTTGGATCTCTGAATTACTCAAATACTGACATTTTTATTAAACCACTTATTTCTGATGTTCTTCCTGTCTTTCTATTTAAGAACTTAAATCCATGTGCAGTGTTTACTCAATTCTACCTTATATTTTGGATAGTTATTTATGTGTTTGTCTTCTACTAGGATTGTAAGTTCCTTGAAAGCAAGACCCCTGTTTTAAAAAATATCTTCTATGGCTCTCTACTTTGTATGCTTTTCATATAGTGAGATACTCAATACTTTTTACTCAGTACTTTTCAATACATGTTTTTTTAGAGAGATGACACAACTGCTTAGAGTCATAAGTTTTACTGGAAAGATCTTAGAGATTTATTTAATTTAACACCACCATTTCACAGTTAAGAAAATTGAAACCTTTATAGGTTAAATTATTGTTTAGAGATTCCAGGTAATTACTCTAGCATTTTTTCTTATAAATTTTTAGGTAATTAGGTAAAACAAAATGTTAAGACAGCTAACCCAAATCTCACTATCCTAATAGAGCCTGGCTCTCTCTCTTTCTTTCATTTTTGAACACTCAGTTTTCTTGTCCTGGAAGAAACTAACCTATGTCATTCTGTGACTGAACTACTGCCAGGACTCTTCAGTCTCCTGTAATTACCTGTACCCTGTAATTTTCTATTCTCTTTCCATGATGGGAACCTTGTTTCAGTAGTGCTCCATCCTCTATTGGGGGACACGTGTTCATTTCAGGGTAAGAGAATACTTCACGTAGAATTACTGCTCCTGACAGCATCTCTTTTGCTGTATCACGATTATCAGCATATGACTCTGCCTCTAAGCACACAAAGAATGTGTGGACCAAAATATTGGGTCTCTCATTACCCTAATTTGACTCATAGGATTATATTGGAAATTGCTCAGAATCCAATATGGATCATTAATAAGTAAAAAGTGGTAATAATTACAGATTAATATTCCGATCTGAGAATTGTGCTGTTGAAATATTTGGAAGCCAAGATTTCAGTATTCTAGTAATCCTTTAAAATGGGACTTTGTTATACCTGGGACTCCTACTGAATTTATTTCTTCTCTTTTTTGTCCTTAATTCAGACAAAGATGGGATAAACTTTTCTAAGATGTTCCCACTATGTTTTCTTCATTATTAGCATTCATCTCATTTTGTATATCTACCCTGGTTCTCTCCTTTTTAGACAGAACTCTATGTTTGGTTTCTTTCCTCTATAGTGGATAGACCAGACAGGTGCAACTTCCCAGAAGAAGATTTTCCATGCAGCAGGATCAGAGCTAGAGTTCAACTCCCATCGGCACCAGCTGCGAATCCAGGACCAAGAATTTCAGGAAGGCTTTGATGGTGGTTGGTGCCTGTCTATGCATCAGCCCTGGGCTTCTCTGCTTGTCCGAGGGATTAAAAGGTAAGGACAGAAATTTATTTTTGCAGTAGAAGATCTTCATATGGCATAAACTTGTTTTAGAAGTATGGAATAGAATTTCATTTCCTGGGTCTCCCCGGTGGCGCAGCGGTTGAGCGCTGGGTTGCGAAGCTGCCGCAGCCTCTGCAGCTCTGGTTTGATCCCCGGCTGCTCCCCGGGCACCCGAGGAGGGTCCCACATGGCGCGCAGACCTCTCCTGCCGCCCGCTGCTCCCCTCAGCAGTGTACTTCGGTCCTTCTGCCTGCTCTGCTCCCCTCTCTGGCTCTGGTGAATTCTTTCACCCTCCTGCGCTTCTGACTGTACCCAGTGCTTGTATAAACAAACAAACAAATAAATCTTTTAAAAAAAATTTTAATTTCCCCCAATCTCACGGTAATAGTCTTCCATACACAGACCTTTAAGCAATATATTCGCATTACATACTTGGTAGTTGTTTTACTGAATTGCTTAAAAAACTGAGGTTAGAAAGACTAATGATTCTAATCATAACAAAGTATAGAATACCTCTTTTTTTTCATGTTTGGAAGGAAAGTCTGTTGATAAAACTTCTCTTAGCTTTACCTTTCTAATATACCACTCAGGAACTTTATAATGGTTTGATCCTATTTGAAAGTCAAAGTTTTTATGTATTTTTTAAGACACCAGCCTAACTGGTATTGTTTTTCAGATATATATATATATATATATCTACCTATCTGGGTAACCTTATTAAAAAGCTACATTTTATCACAATTCCTTTTCTGTGAAAAGTGGGAGAAGTAGCTGTGTTAACAGAGTTGAGTTGTCCTACCTTTTACAGGTATTATAGCGTTCAGTGATAGTAATGACTACTATTCCATGGTTTTATATGCTTCTTCTCAATTCAGTTTTTAAAAATAGTTTTCCTTTTTTTCTAAATGTAAACAAAATTGGAAAAGAGCTAGAAAACAAAAGACCATCTGTAGTCTAGAAACAGTTATTATTAGCATTTTGAAGAGTTTTTTTTTTTTTTTTTTTTTGTGGGACCCTCTCTGGTGGCCGGGGATCGAACTGGTGTTGCAGAGGCTGCGGGTAGCCTCGCAACCCAGCGCTCAACTGCTGAACCACCAAGGGAGACCCGCATTTTGAAGAGTTTTATTCCTTTTCCTGTGCAAATTATTACATAGTTAGGTCATAATATATACTTGTTTTCCTTTTTATTCACTTATTATGACAATCATTCCCTCCCCCCATTTTCTTGAGCAATATTTGGCATATAACATTGTATTAGTTTAAGGTGTACAACATAATGATTTGACAGTCATTGCAAAATGATTGTCACAGTACCTTTAGTTAATACCTATCACCTCACATAGGTGTTAATTTTTTTTGTTTCTTATGACAACTTTTAAGATCTAGTCTCTTAGCAACTTTCAAATACACAATACATTATTGTTAACTGCAGTCACCATGCTGTACATTCCATCCAGCACTTACTTGCTCTAGGACTTAACCACTTCTACCCCTTTCCCCCACCTGCTACCCTCCACCTCTGTCAGTCCTCCATCTGTCCTCTCTTCAGTCTTTTTAGATTCCACCTGTAAGTGGAATAGATCCTGCAATATTTGTCTATCTTTGTCTGACTTCTTTCACTTAGCATAATGCCTTCAGGGTCTATCCATGTTGTTGCAAATGACAGAATTTCTTTTTATGATTGAATAATATTCCATTGTATATACAATACCACATTTTTGTTATTCATCTGTCAGTGGACACTTAGGTTGCTTCCATATCTTGCCTATTGTAAATAGTGCTGCGTGAGCATAGGGATACAGGTATCTCTTTTCTTCTTATCTATTAGAATTTTATATGTCTGGGGCCTCCCTGGTGGCGCAGTGGTTAAAGACACAGTGCTGTCAAGCTATCACCAGCCACTGCAGCACAAGTTCAATACCCAGCCGGCCAGAGAGCCAACCCACGTGGCTCAGCAGACCTCTCCTGCCTAGCCCACTGCTCCCTCAGCAGTGTATTTCAGTGGATCTGCCTGTTCTGCTCACTGCTCTCTCTGGTGAATTCTTTCACCTCACCCCCTGCACCTCTGGCTTATACCCCAGTTCTTGTATCCATAAATAAATAAATCTTTAAAAAATAATAATTTCGTATGTCTAACTGTGTCCAAACTTGTACTACCTTATATTTAAGTAGAACTTTTACAGTTTTCAAAGCAGTGGGTCTATGAAATAGATCAGACCAATGTTATTACCATCTTGGACAAATGAGAACAGGCAAAGAACAGTAGCTTTGTCTGAATTAAAGCTAGTTTGAAACAGAGTAGGCTTCAAGTTTTCAAAGTATTCTTCCACTCTTACACTTTTGGTGTAAGTCATTTCTCTGCTTTTCTGAAAGAAAATTTATTTCAGCATTTAATAATTTCTACCTCAGTATTTGCATTATTAGCTATGCTCTACCTTCTTCCCCCCCTCCCCTTTTTTTCCTCTTAAAGGCCAGGCTTTCTTGATTTGGTTCTTAATTGTTTCGTATTCCATATGTGTATCGCATTACAGAAAATGCATATGGCATTTGAAGATCTGGGGCAAATAGGTCTTCTGTATCTGTTCTTCTCATTCATTTTTCTGCAATTTAGGTGTCTTTCTTTTCCAAAGAAAACTAAACTGCCTGACTTCTGTCATTGTGGGAAAATCAGGATGTTTACATTTCTTTTATTCTGTTTGGTTATGTGTTATTCAGATTTTCTCACTGACAAGCAGGATGAGCAACGTCCAGCCTCAAATCCCTAATCCCACAGAGATAAAGTGGGTGGTTTCACCACATATGTGGGGCCATTTTTCCAGTAACCCTTCATATTATTTGGTGCAGAGGGAAGAGATATATTGGTCATTCCTCATTAATTGAGCACCAATAAATCTGGCACTCATCCAATTCATCTTTTTTAGAAAACTAAGAGAAGAAATTGACAACTCTATTTCCTATAATAAGAATGGTATAACAGGTTATATCATAAAAGTACTTTATTTTATTTGTTGGGAACTAAAAGAGAAACATCTTACAGCCTTTGGAGAGTAATGACTCCTGAATGTATTCTATTATACTTAAAAATAGCAAGCTAGTTGCTTAATTTTCCACAAAGATCATAACCCTTTATAAAAGACTTAGAGGGCTATAAATGGATGTGCCTGAAATTTAAAGAGTAAAGGTGATAAACATTTTTCTTTTACTTGTGCATACAAGAACTGGCCTGTAGGCCAGAGGTGCTGGGAGTCAGAGGATTCACCAGAGACAGAGTAGGGAACAGAGCAGGCAGATTGACTGAAATACACTGCTGGGGGGAGCAGTGGGCGAGACAGAAGTTTGCTGCACTGTGTGGATTAGCTCCCTGGCCGGGGATCAAACTCATGCTATAGTGGCTACCAATAATTTCATAGTGCTAAGACTTAACCCCTTGTGCCCCAGGAAGGTCCCAAAAGTACCATTTTTAGGGAGTTATGTTTAGGTGAATATTTATCTGTTAATTTTGACAACAATTAACACATCCTCCAGGAATAAGTTAGCCTCAAGTTCGACTAAAACGTTAGTCTCAAAAGCAGCGTTTCCATTTTTGTGGATGCATAAAATATTTTTAAAAATCCCAGGGCTATTGAAAGCCCCAAATTTCAGTTACAGACATCAGGGGAAAATTAGTCAGGAGCTCAAAGAGGTGGATTATCTTTGTTCTATGATAGGAGAAACTAGAGAACAGAGTTCATACTCAAGTGAAGGGTATTGTCGGAGAAATGTTTTTCTCCAAAAGTAACCTTCCTGGTGAGTTGTCATCTGTGAATCTCTTGACTCAACTGCATAATTTGGCACGAGGTTTGTTGTTATGAGATCTTCCAGGAAGTCAGAATTTGGATATTTCTTACTAAATTTGTATTTGTTTAAGGGTGGAGGGCAGAAGTTGGTACACTCCTCACAGAGGACGACTTTGGATTGCAGCCACAGCGAAAAGACCCTCCCCTCAAGAAGTCTCAGAACTCCAGGCTACATATCATCTTCTTCGTGGGAAAGGTAACAACTGTATTCTTTTAGTCTTACTCTCTGGAGCAGTCTTCACATTCATCTTCTGTCACTTTCTTCTTCCTGTGGCTTTTGTGGCTGAAAGAGACTATAAACTTTGTGTTTGTTTGTTTAGCAACAAATTGGACACCTTTTCAAAGCATTGACTTGCCATTGGTGAAAATAAAAATAGCTGTCTCAAACACCAGAAATCTACCAGCATATCTTAATTTGTGAAAGTTTTCTCTATATTTCTTTTCTTTTCTTTTTTTAAATATTTATTTATGCATGTAAGAACTGTGGTACAGGCCAAAGGTGTGGGGGGTGAGAGGATTCACCAGAGACAAAATGGGGAACAGAACAGGCAGATAGATGGAAATATACTGCTGAGGGGAGCAGTGGATGAGGCAGGAGAGGTCTGCTGCACCATGTGGGTTGCTCCCTGGCCGGGGATCGAACCTGTGCTGCAGAGGCTGCGGACAGCTCCACAGGTTGCATCTTTACCTCTTGGGCCAGGGAGACCCTCTTTTCTTTTCTTTTTTTTTTTCTTTTTAATATTTATTTATTTTATGCATACAAGAACTGGGATACAGGCCAGAGGTGTGGGGGGTGAGAGGATTCACCAGAGGCAGAGTCGGGAACAGAACAGGCAGATTGACTGAAATACACTGCTGAGGGGAGCAGCGGGCAAGTCAGGAGTGGTCTGCTGCGCCTTGTGGGTAGCTCCCTGGCCGGGCATCGAACTTGTGCTGCTGTGGCTGCACATAGCTTCATAGGTTGTGTCTTAACCCCTTGCGCCACAAGGGAGGCTCTCTATATTTCTTATTATAAGAATTAAATGACTAACCTCTAGAATCTTCAGATTGGGGAGAACAACCACAAATGAGAATTTTTTATGAGAAGTGACCCAAGCAGACATCTGCCTTCAAATTTGGACAAATCAAAGTTGGTTGACTTAAGCAGCATATTTTGAGACTCACCCTAAGCACACTAAATTTGGATCCTGAAAAACATTTCTCACTCTTGGATGGCCTGTTTCCCTCCCCTTACCTAGCTTACATAGTTTTGAAAGTAGAGTGAGGAGGTAATTATAGGACTATAGAACTTCAAAAGTTCTTTAGAAACTAAGCTCAAGAAATCACCAGAAATCAAAAGTGTATCTTTCCTTAAAACACTTTTCTAACTTGGCCAATAATGACTTACTTGTTTTAAATTTATTTTGATATTTTTATGGTTTTTACTACACTTTTATAAATTTTTTTGACACCTGTATGTTGTTTCTAAAATCTATCATTACCAAACTCCAGTCTAATCCAGGTGAGTATTGTGGAATTGATTATTTAGAATGAACTTTGATAGCTCTTTTTTTTATTATTAGCATTTTTATTTTATTTTATATATTTTTTTACATCATTTTTCATTTTTGTACAATGTATGCATTTTCTTCTTGGTTATAGTCGCCGTGTAATTCCTACCTCCCTTGTTTTGATTCTCCTCCCTCCTTCCCCCGACCCCCTACCCCATAGTGTGTCTCTGGTTTATAGTTGCTTCTTGATTTTGATTTTTGCTTTATTATTAGTCTTTTTCCTGGTCCCTTATTTAGGTTTTCTAAATTCCTGCTATGAGTAAAACCATGTGCTATTTTTCTTTTTCTATCTGGCTTATTTCACTGAGCATGATCCCTTCCAGCTCCATCCATGTTACTGCAAATTGCATGAGTTTATCTTTTTTTATTGCTGAGCAATATTCCATTGTATATATGTACCATATCTTCTTGATCCAATCATCTATTTATGGGCATTTGGGTTGTTTCCATAGCTTAGCTGTTCCATAGCTGTAGTGCTACTATAAATATAGGGGTGCAGGTGCCCTTTTGAATTAATGATTCTGTGTCCTTTGGGTAAATACCTAGGAGTGGAATTGCTGGATCATATGGAAGCTCCATCTTTAGCATGTTGCGGAATCTCCACAGCTCTCCATAGTGGTTGGACCAATTTGCACTCCCACCAGCAGTGCAGGAGAGTTCCTTTTTCTCCACATCCTCGCCAACATTTGTTGTTGCTAGTTTTTTTATTTTTTTTTTTTATTTTTTTTTTTAAAGATTTATTTATTTATTTATACAAGCACTGGATATAGTCAGAAGTGCGGGAGGGTGAGAGAATTCACCAGAGACAGAGCCAGAGCGGGGAGCAGAGCAGGCAGAAGGACCGAAGTATACTGCTGAGGGAAGCAGCGGGCAGCAGGAGAGGTCTGCGCACCATGTGGGACCCTCCTCTGGTGGCCGGGGAGCAGCCGGGGATCGAACCAACAGTGCAGAGGCTGCCGGCAGCTTCGCAACCCAGCGCTCAACCGCTGCGCCACCAGGGAGGCCCGCTAGTTTTTTTAATATGTTCCATTCTCACTGGTGTAAAATGGTATCTCATTGTAGTTTTGATTTACATTTCCCTGATTACAAGTGATGTTGGACATTTTTTCATATGCCTGTTGGCCATTTGCATTTCCTCTTTGGAGAAGTTTCTTTTTAGCTCTTCTGCCCATTTTTTGACTGGATTATTTTCTTTGCTTTTGTTGAGTCTCACCAGCTCTTTGTAGAATTTTGTGATCAGTCCTTTATCATTAGTGTCATGTGCAAAAATTTTCTCCCAGTCGGTGGGGTTTCTCTTTGTTTTTGTTATTTTCTCTTTTGCTGTACAGAAGCTCTTTAATTTGATGTAGTTCCAGCTGTTTGTCTTTGCCTTCACTATCACTGCTTTGGGTGAGTGTCTTTAAAGATGTTACTGAGGTGTATGTCATGTAGTGTTTCGCCTATATTTCTTTCTATATATTTTATGGTTTCAGGTCGGATGGCTATGAACTTTGATGGCTCTTTGAGGTAATTCCCTAGCTTAGGATGTGGGTAGTTAGACCAAGCCAGCCAGCCATTCACTAAATTGTTAAAATACAAACAGCTTTATTTCAAGTAGAAGCCCCATTGTTTTCCTGTGTCTACAAATAGATAATAAAGTTATTGTTCAGAATTACATATTGATGAGTTCTAGGTTTACCCATGAAGTTTATCCAATCCTTTTGTTACTTTTTATTCAGATGTGGAATTTCCCAACGACTATCCATCAGGTTGTCTCCTGGGCTGTGTGGACCTAATTGACTGCTTGTCCCAGAATCAATTTAAGGATCAGGTGAGTAAAGAATATTTCTCTTGGACAGATACTTGATTTGCCACCAAAACTGACCTGTACATCCTAAAAAGCAGAATATCCTGGAGATAGTAAGATACTGGTATCTGATTTACACATATGAGGAGAATTAAAAGATTCCTTATTAAAAGATAAGGAAATATCAGGGAGAGAGAAGAATAGGTCAGAAATACAAAAAACAGTCATGCTTTGGTTTCTGGTCATTGGGAACTGGAATATATACATTTCTGCATAAAAAGCTATTGACACAATCCAGCTAGGAAGTATAGGATTCTCATGCCTTAATAAAACCTTGTTGCTTTTGGTAAAGAAACCCTTCATTATCCCTTGAATGCTTTTTTTTGGGTAATGGGCTCATAGGATTTGTTATTCAGGAACATTTGGTTCAGGACAGAGAATTTGTGATGGGCAACTGTGTTTGAACTCTGATTGCCTGTACTGTCTAAAGTTGCGGGGAGGAGGGTATATATACATAACTAAAATATATTTATGAACAGCAGAGGGAGCTGGAGGACTTAATTGGAAACTCAATTTACCGCCTTCATGTTTAGACACAGACTAGCAGAAATCCAAAATGAGAAAGTCCATCCTTGAACCATGAAATGTCTTATCTAATTGTGTGCATTTCCTATTCTTTAGGAATAGGAAATTGTATTACTTTAGGCAGTAGGACTTCCACAGCTGTGTTTAAGAAATTGTGCTTAAATATTAATTTTCTCAATACTTTGTTTTCCAGACTTTTTTGCTTTTCTGTATTGCTATTGCTGTCTGTTTTTTTTTTTTTTAATTTATTTTATCTGTTTATGCATACAAGAGCTGGGGTGTAGGTCAGAGGTACCAGGGGGAGAGGGATGGTGAGAGGATTCACCAAAGTCACAGTGGGGAGCAGAACAGGTAGATCTACTGAAATACCTGCTGAGGGTAGCAGCATGCGAGACAGGAGAGGCCTGCTGCTCCGTGTGGGTCAGCTCCCTGGCTGGGATAGAACTTGTGCTGCAATGGCTGCCTGTAGTTTTAGAGTGCTGAGACTTAACCCCTTATCCCACCAAGGGAGGCCCTATTACTGTCTGCTTTAAATAAAAAAAAACCAACTATTTGTGTCTTACCCTTTCTGCCCTTTCCTTAAAGATTTTAGCCAACAGTTATCCCTCTAGTTTTCTATCGTTCATTTTGTTATGGATTGCCTCCAGAGCCCTTTTCTGATTACTTTTATGTTGTATGCATTTTGGCATAAGCTTTGACTTAGCCTTTTGTTCTGCTCTCATTGTGTGATTCAGACCTAGGCAAAACCATTGACATGGAGTTTCTTTGTCTTCCATACCCTGAGCCCATTTTATTCCTCTATGGGCCTTTTGCCCATTTTTGTCTTCTCCCTTTCATTTAGTCTAAAAATAATTATAGGGCCTCCCTGGTGGCACAAGGGGTTAAGATGCAACCTATGGGGCCTCCCCTAGTGGCGCAGCGGTTGAGCACTGGGCTGCGAAGCTGCCCGGAGCCTCTGTGGCTCCGGTTCGATCCCCGGCCCCTGGGGAGGGTCCGGCATGGCACGCAGGCCTCTCCTGCCACACCTGCTGCTCCCCTCAGCAGTGTGGTTCTCGTTCTGCCTGTTCTGTTCCCCACTCTGGCTCTGGTGAGTTCTCTTACCCTCCCGCTTCTGACTGTACCCAGTGCTTATATAAGTAAATAAATAAATCTTTAAAAAAAAAAAAAGATGCAACCTATGAAGCTATCCACAGCCACTGCAGCACAAGTTCGATCCCTGGCCAGGGAGCTACCCACATGGCGCAGCAGACCTTTCTTGACTCGCTCGCTGCTCCCCTTAGCAGTGTAATTCAGTCAATCTGCCTGTTCTGCTCCCCTCTCTGTCTCTGGTGAATCACCCCCCACACACACACCTCTGGCCTGTACCCCAGTTCTTATATGCATAAATAAATAAATCTTTAAAAATAAATAAATAAAAACTAAAAATTCCTTACACTGTTATAAGCTTTATAATTATGGAAGCTCTCATACTTTTTTTTTTTTTTTTAAAGATTTATTTATTTATTTATACAAGCACTGGGTACAGTCAGAAGTGCGGGAAGGTGAGAGAATTCACCAGAGCCAGAGCAGGGAACAGAACAGGCACACTGACAAAATACACTGCCGAGGGGAGCAGCGAGTGCAGCAGGAGAGGTCTGCTGCACCATGTGGGGCCCTCACTGGCAGCCGGGGATGGAACCTGCGCTGCAGAGGCTGTGGGCAGCTTCGCAGCCCAGTGTTCAACCGCTGCGCCACCAGGGGAGGCCCAGCTCTCATACTTGTTAACAACTTAGTGTAACTTAATTATATTTTCTTAGGATATTCTAAGGATATTTTCTTCTTAGGATATTCTTTTTTTTTTTTTTTTAAAGATTTATTGATTTATTTATACAAGAATGGGGATATAGGCCAGATGCACTGGAGGGCGAGAGGATTCACCAGAGACAGAGTGGGGAACAGAACAGGCAGACTGACGAAATACACTGCTGAGGGGAGCAGCGGGTGAGACAGGAGAGGTCTGCTGCGCCATGTGGGACCCTCACCAGCCGGCCGGGATCAAACCAGCGCTGCAGAGGCTGCGGACAGCTTCACAATGCAGCGCTCAACCACCTGCGCCACCAGGGGAGGCCCAGCTCTCATACCTGTTAACAACTTAGTATAACTTAATTATATTTTTTCTTAGGATATTCTAAGGATATTTTCTTCTTAGGATATTCTTGTATGCAGCACAAACCCACTGGTTTTAGTGAGGGCCCTTTCTTTACTCTCATTTGTTGATCATTCAAACCACTACCTGATACAAGGCCAATCACTGAACAGTTACCAGTCTTTTTTGTTATATAAATTTGTGTAGAGAAGCGTAGGAAACTGTACTCCTGATTATGGAGTGTCACAAGAATTAGAAATCTGATAAAACAAATCTTTTCTGTTTCTCAAGGATACCTCTCTTTCAGGTCAACTTGATATTCCTCCTTGAGTTTATATTCTATCTTTTATCCTGGGAATGCTCAGGGCAATACATAGAAGTGTAGAAATCATCCCATATGTTCCCAGCTGGAGGTTCTGGCAACTCCTTATACATTTCTGATGTTTGATATTGAATATCCCAAAATGCCAAAAATTATTAATCCTCATCAAACAGGAATCCCATTCTCATTTTCCCTATGATAAACTTTTCTGTACTTTTGGTTTCTTTTCTGTGTTTGAATGTATCCAGAACTGATTTTAGCACTGTTTGAGGATTTTGTATTAGGAAAGGAATTTATCACTTTTAAAAGTAGTACTTTTGGTATTTGGCTTCCTTTTGGGAAGTGTCTCAACCATCTGTTGGTGATCCACCTATTTCTGGTTGTACTGGGTTTCTATGATGTGAGCAATGTGATTGCATCGTCTTTGTGACCAATATTCTTATTTGTGCAAAAATGAGTTGAGAGTTTAGGAATGATTGCTCTAGACTAACATTTCCCAAACTATTCTAGGTTAATTGAGACATACATTTGGACAGTGTATTTGGATTAAACAGATTTGTTTTTTGCAGAACTTTTAGAGTGCTTTATATACTAGTTAGTATTATGACTGATATATTTAGTGAAAGTAACATGAGTGTTCTCCAAATTTTTTTTCTGTGTAGTAGAACTGGGTTATAGGCCAGAGGTGTGGGGGAGTAAGGGAATTCACTGGAGACAGAGTGGGGAGCAGGATAGGCAGATTTATTGAAATACACTGCTAAGGGGAGCAGTGGGCGAAACAGGAGAGGTCTGCTGTACCATATGTGGGTTAGCTCCCTGGCTGGGGATGGAACTCAGGCTTTAGTGGTGATAACATTCAGACTTAACCTCTAGTCCACCAGGGAGGCCCCCCAAATTTTTTGACTATACAATCTTTCCCCCACACATACTACCTACTTACATAGTTCAAAGCTGATATGTTGTGGCATAGAGAGTCTAGGAAGTACTAATCTGGATATATTTGATTTTCCTTTATCTTCATATATGGGACAGCTCACTGAGGGAGAACCATTCAGGAAACAGTTTCCTGACCTATGTCTTCTTTCTGCATCTCCACATGCTGAACTACATTTTCTTTGAAAACCTCTGCAGATCTAGTAATTTTTATTTTAACTGAAATTAATCTCCTATGTGATTTGGACCACATTTTACTTCCCCATCCTGTTCCTAACCTTCCTTTGCCAAAGAAACTCAGTAATTTACTTCCTGACATCACATTCTTGGCCTTTCTTTGATTAGTTAAAGTATACTAAGCCCTTACTATTTTTGGTGTAGTGTGATCATTTCTTTCCTTTAAAAAATGCACAAAAAATTTTATTAGTGATTGTTAAAAATCAAGTGCACTTAAAGTGACTTTAAAAATATATGCTTCAAATATTTTCCCCTGAGCTAAGAACTTGTCTGTCTTTTATCTTCTAAGTTTAGTATGGCTGGCATGGCTGATTTGTGCCAGAAAAAAATCCCACTAAACCCTCAACCCTCCTGAGTATCATGGCAGGGGATCTATCTAGACAAGATAGTGATGATTAAGAAAAGGCTGTGGGCTCAACTCTTGGGAGAAAGGTAGATGAGAGCCATCTAGTTAAAACTTCTCCTGTATTCCCCTGGAAGGAGCCCATGCCTTTTGCCAGCATTTTATCTCCCAGCAGCAGATGTAAGCTCTCAAAAACAGCAGGGAGGATGTTGACTATAACAGTGCATCAGGCTGTGGTTTGTAACCTCAATAGTAAGGCAGTTAAAACTTTTTTTTAACAAAGACATTTTGATTGCCAAATCCATAACCATTAGCAGCTGTGGTTTCAACAGTTCTCTAGACCTAACAAGTTTTCAAACAAAAAGTTGAGTTGGTGGCTTTTGTTTCTAGTGTCTGTCTTGTGTTCATGCTATTTTTATCCCTGCCTTCAATAGAAAATCTGATTTGCCTGAAATCTCCAAGGTCATTGATTATTCTATTTCTTCTGTACTGAACCATTTCTCTGCTACCAGCTTACTGACCCTTCAGTCCATTTGATACTATGATTTTTGTAATAGCCTGGATCCTATCCTTAAGGAATTATGCTGAAGCACTTCTGCTGGGTGGTTATATTGACATCAGCAATAGAATTGCAATCTTCTACTGGGAAAGACAGTAGTATTACTTATCCTTTTTTCTTTTTTTAAAGTATTTTCTTTTTTAAAAAAAGTTTTATTTTTTTTATTTATGCAAGAATCGGGGTACAGGCCAGATGTATGGGAGGGTGAGAGGATTCACCAGAGACAGAGCGGGGAAGAGGCAAACTGACAAAATACACTGCTGAGGGGAGCAGTGGGCGAGACAAGAGAGGTCTGCCCCACCATGTGGGTTGCTTCGAGGCCGGTGGGGATGGAACCAGAACTGCAGAGGCTCCGGATAGCTTTAAAGCGCTGCTCTCAACCACCTGCACCACCAGGGAGGCCCTATCCTTTTTTCTATGAGAGTATCAATGCCATGCAGACCTTCAGGAATATTGCAGATATCACTTCATTTGTGTAAATCATAAACTTTTATTGCCAATGAACTGTCTATAAGTCTGAGGTGAGAGATTAGAGAATGACGGAAGTAATAAGCAATATTCAAGTTAGCCATTGGCCTTGAAAAATTCAGTGCCCCCCAATTTTTTTTAAAGATTTATTTATGCATATAAGAACTGGGGGTGCATATAAGCACAGCATACAGTGCTGTGCTCAACCCCCTGCACCACCAGGGAGGCCCCCCAAATTCTTTTTTTAAAGATGTGAAGATGTCCTCTCTGTTTTACTGAGAAAAATATGCTAATCCCTGGACCTAAAATAGACATTTTTAAGGGATCATTAGGTCTGTATTGGAGACCCAGCTTAGAGGGGTACTGCATGTCTGCAACAACTAGCCTACTCCTAGGCAGTTCTTTTAAATCACAGCTCACTTGAGACAGGAAGTGTATTTTCAGATTTCTTTTTTTTTTAATTTTTTTTAAATTTTATTTATTTATTTTAATAGAGGCATGTTTTTATTTATTTATTTGTTTGCTTGTTTTGTTTATACATGCACTGGGTACAGTCAGAAGCGCGGGAGGGTGAGAGAATTCACCAGAGCCAGAGCGGGGAGCAGAGCAGGCAGAAGGACCGAAGTACACTGCTGAGGGGAGCAGTGGGCGGCAGGAGAGGTCTGCGCGCCATGTGGGACCCTCCTCCGGTGGCCGGGGAGCAGCCGGGGATCGAACCGGCGCCGCAGAGGCTGTGGGCAGGTTCGCAACCCAGCGCTCAACCGCTGCACCACCGGGGAGGCCCTATTTTCAGATTTCTAATGAAGACTAGATCATTTGTTAGAGTTTCTAGATCAGAACAGACTATCTTTAGAGTTGTTTGTAACCTGATTATCAAGTACTCATTTAATGATTTAAGAAAGACAGTGTATATTTTTTAAGAATTCAAAAAGAGCTTTTTGCTTTGTGTTGTACTTATCCTGAAGAGAGGAGGGAAAAACTACTACTTTTTTGTGCATTTATGTTAACTCTTTAATGTTCACTTTTCACCTGAAAATCAACATGTAATTCTTTTTCCTGTGTATTTTTTCATTAAGAAATACTTAAGTGACTGGGCCTCCCCTGGTGGTGCAAGCGGTTGAGCGCAGCACCGTGAAACTGTCCGCAGCCTCTGCAGTGCCAGTTTGATCCTGGCTAGTTGGCGAGGGTCCCTCATGGCACAGCAGACCTCTCCTGTCGCGCCCACTACTCCCCTCAGCAGTGTATTTCGTCAGTCTGCCTGTTCTGTTCCCTGCTGTCTCTGGTGAATCCTCTCACCCTCCCGCGCATCTGGCCTGTACCCCGGTTCTTGTATAAATAAATAAATAAATCTAAAAAAAATACTTAAATGACTGCTATATATTTCCACGCTATTTTAGACACTAAAGGAAAAGAAAGGGTAGATCAGCCAATGGTTCTGTCCTCAGGCTATTTGCAAGACCACTAGGTAGGTAAGATATATAAACAATCAAATAAAAAATACAAAACAAAGATAACCGTCTTAAAAGAAGTAAAGACTTCTTCCAAGGAATTTGAGGGGAGAAAAGGTTGCTTTCAGTTGGGAGGGTTCCTCAAAGATTTTATTAAAAAGATGGCTTTTATATTAGCCTTCAAGGATAGTGATGAAAAAATCCTATCACATTTTGATCTGTTATTATGTGCCAGTACTTTTTTTTTTTTTAAGATTTATTTATGCATACAAGAACTGTGGTGTAGGCCATAGGTGCAGTGGGTGAGAGGACTGACCAGAGACAGAGTGGGGAGCAGAACAGGCGGATTGACTGAAATACACTGCTGAAAGGAGCAGTGGGTGAGACTGGAGGGGTTTGCTGTGCCATGTGGGTCAACTCCCTGGCAGGGGATTGAACTCATGCTGCAGTGGCTGGTGATAGCTTGATAGTGCTGAGACTTTAACCCCTGCACCATCAGGGAGGCCCATACTTATATGTATATTATTTTCTAATGCTCACAACTCCAAGCAAGATATACTTACTCCTTTTTTAGAGACAATATAACATAAGACTCAGAATTAAAATAGCTTGCATACTATCAGTTAGTAAATGGTAGAATTGGGATTGCTGTTAAATTTTCCTACTTAGTTGATAGAAAAGCGTATTCCAAGGAGAAGAAGTAATGTGCAGTGGGAAGTTATGGGCCCTAAAGGGGAATAATATCAAACCAATTTGTTTAGAAAAAAGTGTGGTTGAGGGCCTCCCCGGTGGCGCAGTGGGTTGAGCGCAGCCCTGTGAGGCTGTCTGCAGCCTCTGTGGTGCCCGTTTGATTCCTGGCTAGGGAGATTCCCACATAGTGCGCTCAGTCCTCTCCTGTCTCGCCCGCTGCTCCCCTCAGCTGTGTATTTCAGTCCTTCTGCCTGTTCTGCTCCCTGCCCTGTCTCTGGTGGATTCTCTCACCCTCCCGCATCTCTGGCCTGTACCCCAGTGCTTGCATAAATAAATAAATCTTTTAAAAAGAAAAAGTATAGCTGAAAAGGAATAAGCTGCAAATAAGGATGGAAAAGTATATTATGGTTATATGGTGGATAGCTTACTGAGGTAAGACTTTTTTGTAATCTGTTGTGGAATGGGGAACAGGTGTTTTAAAGGTTGTCAGATCCTTGCTTGAGGAAAAGGACTCTGGTAGTAATGTGGAAAATGGATTACTATGTGACTTTGAGATCTTCTTCCATAGGTAACTAGAAGACCCATAATGTGTGTGTTGCTAGTCCCTTATTCTTTTCACCTGGAGCAGATATGCACTGTCTTTGTAGCATTGAGCTGAAATCCCTGACTCTGATGCTCTGCACATGATTTGTGCTGGTACTGATGCTTGGGAGTTTTATCCCACTAGCACCAGCTGGCATCATCTTTATTCAGCCCCACTAAAATACACAGTAGTTGTCTGGTCAAAGTGACATGATCAGTGTGTTGCTCTGATGTGAAAAATCTTTAAACCTTTCACCAGAGTGGGGCTTGAGGTTTGGTTATCCAAGGAACACTTTAAATTGCTTTGAAGTAAAATGTAAATGAGAACTATTTATTACAGAACACAGTTACTTTCAGGATATGCTTCTTTGGCTCTGTTTTGCTTATGGCCTTTTTATCAGACTCATTTCCTTCTCTTTTTCTGAGTACTATCACTTCAGTCTTCTTGGAGTTGGTTTTCAACTAAGTAGATTTCAGAGCCTGATTTCATGCCCTATCTAGTTCCCCAAAGTTCAAACCAAGAAAACCTACAGCAAATATATGTTCTTTGTCAATGAATTCCTTCTTGAATGCTTGAGCTGTTAATCCTCAGGAGACAGGTGTAAGATTTCAGGTCATCTGGGGATTCATTGTGACATCATTTAGGAGTTACTGATCATTTCAGTACACAGACTAAATGCAAGCTTGCACAGTTGGTGAAAATGCCCACTTTGGCTCTGAATCAATTGTGGTTGCCAAAAAATACTAAACTTTTCTCATATGAAAATGACAAAAGAGGGCCTCCCCGGTGGCGCAGTGGTTGAGCGCTGGGTTGCTAAGCTGCCCGCAGCTTCTGCAGCG
The DNA here is from genome assembly GCF_014898055.3 of Talpa occidentalis. NCBI lineage: Eukaryota > Metazoa > Chordata > Mammalia > Eulipotyphla > Talpidae > Talpa > Talpa occidentalis. The sequence continues at coordinate 29,795,003 of NW_023601104.1, forward strand.
CCGGTTCGATCCCCGGCTGCTCCCCGGCCACCGGCGAGGGTCCCACATGGCGCGCAGACCTCTCCTGCCGCCCGCTGCTCCCCTCAGCAGTGTCCTTCGGTCCTTCTGCCTGCTCTGCTCCCCGCTCTGGCTCTGGTGGATTCTCTCACCCTCCCGCGCTTCTGACTGTACCCAGTGCTTGTATAAACAAATAAAAATAATAAATCTTTAAAAAAAAAAAAAAGAAAATGACAAAAGAAATGTTTTCTAGATGACTGGTGAACAATTTCTCTCTGGAGAGGAGAAGAAAATGGTTGTTTAGTAGTTAATTACCTGTTATGTTAGACAGCTATGAAATTTATGAGGCGTGAAAGAAGAGTAAGCCCACCTCCCCCACTTGTCAGGCTGAAAACTAGGTGATAGGAGTCATGTTGTTATAGGCAAGAACAGCAGCAACTTCCTGAATAGTCTGTTACTAAATTTGAATGGTTGCTTTTGAGTTGCTTGATCCTAGAACCCACATTTCCTAACCTGTATTTTGTGCTTTCAGTGACCCTTAATCTAGTATCCTCTCTAAATTAGATAATATGACATCCAGAGTTTATCTACATTCTTCACAAACATGAGCTTCCCTTCTCTTAATGCATTCTTTTTCTGGGCCAGCTGCACTTTGGTCATTTGATGCTCAGATCCCAAATCCCTTTCTTGCAGGTCTCTGACTTGTTAGTGTATGATGTGATCCACAGTGCCCAGACTATGTGCAGAGATTATGCTTTTTTGGAAGTGCTGAGGCTCTGTCAGACTAACTTTGCTTTAATGTATCTTACCAGGTAGTCTCCCAATGCATAGGCTTTACTTTTCTTTATTCCTCACAGGCTGCCTTGCTTTTCACCTGTTTCTTGAAAGGCCCCTGAAGTACAGCAGAGGAGCTTGGGAAAAGGGATATTCATGTGAAACTTGGATAAATTCAATTGGGAAAGTTGGTTTTTATGTTTATTGCGAGGCATGAATGTATCCAAGGAACCTCTTGTTCTGTAATTTCATTTACTCATCATTTTTGCAATTCTCATTATTTGACATTTGCTTATTCTGTTATAGCTTTTATTAAACATTGAACCTCATTCGCCATTTGCCACCAAGACACAAAAAGTTTTAATTTAGCTTGAGGGATAACAGATTATAATGTAGCCCCTGCTTTTACCCATAGTTATAGTCTAAGAGTATCCAGTTCTCAGCCTGTGCATATTTAGCATGATTAAGATAACCTTAATGTTGGGCCTCCCCGGTGGCGCAGCGGTTGAGCGCTGGGTTGCAAAGCTGCCCGCGGCCTCTGCAGCGCTGGTTCGATCCCCAGCTGCTCCCCGGCCACAGGAGGAGGGTCCCACATGGTGCGCAGACCTCTCCTGCCGCCTGCTGCTCCCCTCAGCAGTGTACTTCGGTCCTTCTGCCTGCTCTGGCTCTGGTGAATTCTCTCACCCTCCCGCATTTCTGACTGTACCCAGTGCATGTATAAACAAACAAACAAAAAAACCAAACAAATAAATAAGTAAATAAAACATGCCTCTATAAAAAAAAAAGATAACCTTAATGTTTAAGTTGGCAAATTCATTTTTCTTTCATTCAGCTATACTTATCATGACTGTAGGTGCTGTGGAGTAGACAGACATAAACATAAAAATCCCTGCCACCAATGGAACTTTCATGCTAGTAAGAGGAGGCCAAGTTAAAAAAAAATTAAATTATATAGTATCAGATAATTGTAAATGCTATCAGAAAAAATAAAGAAGGATAGGAGTTTTAAAAGTTCCAGATTATTAATTTTGTGGTACAATTTTAAATAAAATGATCAGGGAATATTCATTATGAAGTTGATATCTATACAAAGTCCTGTGGAGAGAAGGCGGGAAGTACGTGGATACCTTCGGGGAGGAAATATTCCAGGAAGAGGGAATAGGCAAATGCAAAAACCCAGAGGCAAGAACAAGGAAGCCAGTGTGGCTAGAGTACATTGAAAGTGGGGGAGTGGGGCCTCCCCGGTGGCACAGCGGTTGAGCGCTGGGTTGCGAACCTGCCTGCAGCCTCTGCGGCGCCGGTTCGATCCCCAGCTGCTCCCCAGCCACTGGAGGAGGGTCCCACATGGCGCGCAGACCTCTCCTGCGGCCCGCTGCTCCTCTCAGCAGTGTACTTCGGTCCTTCTGCCTGCTCTGCTCCCTGCTCTGGCTCTGGTGAATTCTCTCACCCTCCCGCACTTCTGACTGTACCCAGTGCTTGTATAAACAAAACAAAACAAACAAATAAATAAATAAACATGCCTCTATAAAAATTAAAAAAAAAAAAAAGAAAGTGGGGGAGTGGAGGCATATTGTCTAGAGTAGGTTATGGTAAGGACTTTGACTGAGATGAAAAGCTGTTGATGAGTTGTAAGTGAAGGAGTGACATGATCTGATTTTTAGAAAAAATAGCTCTGGCTGCTCTGTTGAGGATAGATAAGAGGAAGTTTAAGGACAGAAACAAAACGATTAGGAGATTATTGTGGTAATAATCCAGGGAGACATTATGATGGCTTGGACCAGGGTAATAGCCATGGAGGTATTAAGAAGTGGTGATACGGACTCCCTGGTGATGCAGGGGTTAAAGTCTCAGCACTATCAAGCTGTCACCAGCCACTGCAGTATGAGTTCCATCTCTGGCCAGGGAGCTAACCCATATGGTGCAGCAGACCTCTCCTGTCTTGCCCACTGCTTCCCTCAGCAGTGTATTTCAGTAGATGCCCCTGTTCTGCTCCCCACTCTGTCTCTGGTGAAATCCTCTCACCCCCTGAACCTCTGGCCTTCACCCCACCTCTTGTATGTGTAAATAAATAAAAATAAATCTTTAAAAAAAAAAGTGGTGTTTGAAAAAAAAGTGGTGAGATACTGTATATATTTTGAAGGTAGAGTTGGCAGAATTTCCCAGTGGGCTGGTTGTGGGATTTTGGGCTTAAGTAATTGGAAGGATAGAATAGTGATTTAGTTATTTTAAAGGGGTATGAATAAGAGAGGCTCAGGTTTGAAAGGATATCCAGGACTTCTATGTGTGCGTGTGTGTGTGTGTGTGGTATATTTTACATAAAATTTAATTTTAAGTGTACAGATCAGTGGCACTAAGTACATTCACATTGTTGTGCCACCATCACCAGAACTTTTTCATCATCCCAAAGAGAAACTATCTACCCATTAAATAATAATTCTTTCCTCCTCTTCCCTTACTCCCTGGTAGCCTGTAGTCTACTTTCTGTCTCTCTGAATTTGTCATTCTTAGTATCCCATATGAGTAGAATCATACAATATTTGCCTTTTTGTGTCTAGTTTATTTCACTAAGCATAATTTTTCAGCGTTCATCCATGTTGTACTATGTATCAGAATTTCATTTTAAGGCTGAATAATATTGTACTGTATACCTACACTATATTTTATTTATCCTTTCATCTATTTATGGATATTGGATTGTGGAAATTCTTGTGAATAATGCTGCTATACAAAAAATTGGTGTACAATTATCTGTTTGAGTCCCTGCCTTCAGATGTTTGGGTATAGTAGTGGAATTGCTGGATCATGTGGTAATTTATATTTAACTTTTTGAAAAACCAGCAAACTGGGAGCCTTCCTGGTGGTGCAGGGGTTCTCAGTGCTATCAAACTATTGTCAGCCACTGTGGCATGAGTTCAATCCCTGGACAGGGAGCTAACCGATACGGCGCAGCAGACCTCTCCTGTCTCGCCCACTGCTCCCCTCAGCAGTGTATTTCAGTAGATCTTCTTGTTCTGTTCCCTGCTCTGTCTCTGATGAATCCTCTCACCCTCCTGCGCATCTGGCCTGTGCCCTGGTTCTTGTATAAATAAATCTTTAATATATATATAATATTAATGGAAAAAATATATATATATATGAAAAGAGGCCTCCCCTGGAGGCGCAGGCTGTTGAGCGCAGTGCTGTGAAGCTGTCCATAGCCTCTGCAGTGCCAGTTCGATCCCGGCTGGCCAGCGAGGGTCCCACATGGTGCAGCAGACCTCTCCTGGCGTGCCCGCAGCTCCACTCAACAGTGTATTTCATCAGTCTGCCTGTTCTGTTCCCCACTCTGTCTCTGGTGAATCCTCTCTCACCCTCCCTCACATCTGGCCTGTACCCCAGTTCTGGTATAAATAAATCTTTAAAAAAAATGGAAAAACAGCAAACTGTTTTCCACAGTGGCTGCACCATTTTACATTCACACCATCAGTGCACAAGGGTTCCAGTTTCTTCACATCCTTACCAATACTTGTTTTTTCCCTTGTTTTTAAATTTTGTTTTCTTTTATAATAGCCATCCTTGTCAGTATGAAGTGGTATCTCATTGGGGTTTTGATTAGCATTTCAGGACTTTATATTTTCAGTTTTATTGAGATATAATTGACTTACAAGATTAGTTTAGGTGCACAATATGTATATATTTCAAATGATTACCACAATATACTTAGTTAACATCCATTTCTTCGCAATGTTATAAATCTAGGACCTTATTTTTTTTAAGATTCATTTATTTATGCATACAAGAGTTGGGGTACAGGCAAGAGATGTTGGGGGAGAGAGGATTCACCAGAGACAGAGTGGGGAACAGAACAGGCAGATTGACCGAAGTACACTGCTGAGGGGAGCAGTGGGCAAGTCAGGAGAGGTCTGCTGCACCATGTGGGTTGCTCCCTGGCCGGCCAGAGGATAGAACTCTTGCTGCAGAGGCTGTGGGCAGCTTCATAGGTTGCGTCTTAACCCCTTGTGCCACCAGGGAGGCCTTTGGACCTTATTTTTTAACTCTGAGTCTGAAGGAGATCACCAAGATTGTGAATATATAGAGAGAAGAGGTATGAAGCCTGATCCCTGCAGCACAAATAACATTTAAAGCATGGGAAGATGAGGAACAGTCATTAAAGGGACAAAACCAGGATGAAAATAATATTCTGGAAGTCAAGTGAGGAGTGTATTCAACCATGAGGAAGAGATGAATTCTGTTAAAATCTACAGATATGTCAATTAAGATGAAAATGGAGACTGATCATTTGATTTAGCAAAATGGAAATGAACAATGACCTTTACAAGAATAGTTTTGGTGGAGTGATAGGAGTGAAAACCTGTTCATAGTGAATTCAAGAAAAAATAGGAGAGCAATTTGAGGCAGGGTACAAATAATTTTTGAATAAATTTTGTTGTAAAAGGAATCTGAGAAATTGGGCAGTTACTGAAGAAGAATGTGGGATCTGGAGAGGAGTTTTTGTTTATGGTGGACATTACAGAATGTATGTTTGTTATTGGGTTTGATCTAGTAGATAGAACATTTATTGCAGAAGAAAGAGGAGACAATAACTAAAATGGCTTGTAGTTTTGGAAAAGCAGAGCTGTGAGGTCCTGGCAATATTGTCCTTTGCTCAACACTTTCTAATACAAAGAGAAGATGGCAGAATTGAGGAGATGGTAATTGAGTCTGCTGCTGGTTTGTCTTCTGTTGAATTAGGTTTAAGATCTTAATGGCAGGGCCTCCACGGTGGCGCAGCGGTTGAGCGCTGGGTTGCGAAGCTGCCCGCGGCCTCTGCGACGCCGGTTCGATCCCCGGCTGCTCCCCGGCCACCGGAGGAGGGTCCCACATGGCGCGCAGACCTCTCCTGCCGCCCGCTGCTCCCCTCAGCAGTGTACTTCGGTCCTTCTGCCTGCTCTGCTCCCCGCTCTGGTGAATTCTATCACCCTCCCGCGCTTCTGACTGTACCCAGTGCATGTATAACCAACCAAACAAAGAAAAAAATAAATAAAACATGCCTCTATAATAAATAAATAAAAAAAAAAAAAAAAAAAAAAGATCTTAATGGCAGCCTCTGGTTTTATTTTTTGAAGATTTATTTATTTATGCATAGAAGAACTGGGGTATAGGCCAGAGATACTAGGATGGGGGAGTGAGAGGATTCACCTGAGAGAGTGGGGAGCAGAACAGGTGGATTTACTGAAATACACTGCTGAGGGGAGCAGCTGGCGATACTGGAGAAGTCTGCTGCGCCAGCCTCTGGTATTATTTATGCAAGAGCACCTCAGCTTTTCTTTGACCTTGCTTTTCTTTTATTTTTTCTTTTAAAGCTTTATTTTTATTTATTTATGGATATAAGAACTGTGGTGTAGGCCAAAGGAGTAGGGAATGAGAGGATTCAGCAGAGACAGAGTGGGGAGCAGAATAGGCAGATCTACTGAAATACACTGCTTAGGGGAGCAGCAGGCAAGACAGGAGAGGTCTTTGTGCTATGTGGGTTAGTACCTTGACCGGGCATAGAACTCAGGCCATAGAGGTGATAGCACTGGGATGTAACCCCTAGGCCACCAATGAGGCCCCCTGACCTTCCTTTTCTTTCTAAACATGAGGTGATAAGTAGAGAATTTACCCTTTCATCTTTTGTCTTCATTTTCTACCATGAACTTTTTTTTTAAAAGATTTTTAAATTTATTTATACAAGCACTGGGTACATTCAGAAGCAGGGGAGGGTGAGAGAATTCAGCAGAGGCAGAGCAGGAAACAGAACAGGCAGATGGACCGAAATACAATGCTGAGGGGAGCAGCAGGCAACAGGAGAGGTCTGTCAACGTGCCATGTGGGATCCTCGCCCAGTGGCTGGGGATCAAACCAGCGCTGCAGAGGCTGCGGGCAGCTTTGCAGCCCAGCGTGCAACCGCTGCGCCAACAGGGGAGGCCCTGAACTTTTTAAACCCTGCCAGTGATATAGCTGTGTCAGATACTTGATATTAAGCTATGTTTTATCAAAATACTTGCGCTCTGTCCCATACTGATGATATGTAAGCAGGACCAAAAGCTTAAAAATCCTTTCTCTGCAGCATTACCATCTATGACAGAGTGGTCAGTAAAGAAGCTTAACTGTTTAAACTTCCTCTAGTTACAAAGAAATTTAAATTTTCTTATTTTACTAAAACCTTCATTTCTTCTTTAGAACCTCAGGTCTTTAGGGGACATAGCAGTTAAGTAAGAGTGGAAAATAATTTCATACTTATGATGGTACTTACTAGGAGAAAGGCTTTTCTGGTAGTGAAATCTGACCCATAATCAGTCATTTTTGTCCATCATGCCACACATAGACATCCCAAGATAGGAAGTAGTAAAACATCAGATCAATTGGGCATTGCTAGAGAGTACTTTCTGTAAATCTTTAGTTCCTGAAATTGTGAATGAATGGCAGCATAGTCTTATTTGAGCTTCTCTGTTTTTCTTTGCAGAAGGAATAAGAGTCTTAAGTATTTACACTGATTTGTTTTGTGATAAGACATCCAAAGGAGGTTTCTAAATAATTTTCAGAATTGCTCTACCAGTTTACCTTTTCACCCTGAGAAAACCTGGAATGCATCCAGCAAAACAGCTTTTGCTTGTTCATACCTTTCAGAATGAATCATCTGCCTTCCCTTTACTTTTTTTTTTTGCTTTTTTTTTGTTTTGTTTTGTTTTGTTTTGTTTTCCTTCCCTTTAGTGAGAGAAGGGCTCTGTTGACTGTTTTTGGCATAATTTCCACAAATGTTCCTTTTTCTTAAGTCTTCCATTGCTTCATTTGAATTGAACCTGGTTGGGGGCCGGGGTGGGGTGGGGGTGGAGTGCCTAATATTCCTGAAGATCTCTGAGTCTCCTATCTCACAGTCACTTATATTAAAAGAACAATCAGTTCTGATTCTTCAGGGAAGATGTCAGGTTTTTTTTGTTTTTGTTTTTTGAAGTTGTTATCATTATAGAAAGTTAGGAAAATTAGGCAACAGACTGCAATAGAACACTGTACTGAGACCTGGTGAAAGTTGAAGCTTTGGTCTTGCTTGTTGAGCATAGTCCTCTTTACCTGATATGGAGAGTACTATAATAAGAATGTGGAAGTGAAAGCTAGGACATCATTTGAGCTTCTTGAAATTCAAAATATGTCCCAATTAGCTTGAACTTTTTATTTTTATATTTCACAGTATCCAGACATGAGTCAAGAATCTGATTCTCCATTTGTTTTCATCTGCACAAATCCCCAGGAAATGATTGTGAAGTTTCCTATTAAAGGAAATCCAAAAATCTGTAAGTCACAGCTTTGATCTAATTTTTTCTTTTTATTTTACATCTCATTAAACTTTTGAAAAATATTCTCTTCTGCCCTGTTCTATGGCATCTCAAGTGTTGGAAGATTAATATAACTTTATTTATCAATAACTTTAATGTTCGGTTGGCTACAATACGGCCTTTCAAGTTCCAACTTTTTTTCCTTTGTGTAATCCTATAGCAGTCTTTTCTGTTTCAGAGAAATCTCAAGAAACAATTGTGTCTCTGCCTAATTTCCTTTTAAAAACAACATCAGTAACTCTCCCATTTGCTCATGTCAGTTATAGTTGCGTGACTCTGTATCATTGCTTTCCTATTGTGTGAATTGTCATCAGCTGTGCTCCACTCTACCTCACCCTGTACCTTGGGGACTAAGTAACTATTTTATAATCTATTTTCTAGGAAGTACTTTTCACACTGTAATGTAAATAAAAATCACCTGGAAAGCTGTTAGAATACTTGTTTTGGGCCCTCTCCCAAAGTGATACTGATGCTGTTGGTCAGCTGACTAAGCTTTGAGTAATACAGTTTTTGATCACAAAATGAAATGCCTGAAGTATGAATTTGGGTTAATCTTTATTCACTACAAAATTCAGACAACCACCATGAATTATGAGGCATATTCCTGAGATACCCACAAATCAGAAAATATGAACATGAATTGCCCTTGACTCACACAAATTACTTACTTTAGACTTTGCTCCAGCTGGTGACCAGTAGGTCTTGAAAATCATTTTTTTCACATCCACTGTTGAGAAGTTAAATCTCTCTTTCCTCTCCTTTTTGAGTTGTGGCACTCAACCCTTCCTTACTTCATTCCATTCTCACCTTACTCTAGGTACTGATGGCAACAGTGATGGCAGGAGTAAAATGTGATAGGTCTTCTTTTCCAGATGCACTGCTACTTTATCTTTAGTACCAGTTACTTTTCCTAGGTATTTACCCTATCTTGGTTTTCATCTATTGCTTAAGCTCCTGTGAGAATATGTTCTGTAAATAGAGTTTAGATATTTTTCTCTCATATTTTTTTTTTCAGTACTTTCTCTACTCAAAGGCAATGCATATGTGGTCTTCATTTTTTCCATAAGATTTAATAAAGGTGGGGCCTCCCCGGTGGCGCAGCGGTTGAGCGCTGGGCTGTGAAGCTGCCCGCAGCCTCTGCGACGCCGGTTCGATCCCCGGCTGCTCCCCGGCCACCAGAGGAGGGTCCCACATGGCGCGCAGACCTCTCCTGCCGCCCGCTGCTCCCCTCAGCAGTGTACTTCAGTCCTTCTGCCTGCTCTGCTCCCTGCTCTGGCTCTGGTGAATTCTCTCATCCTCCCACGCTTCTGACTGTACCCAGTGCTTGTATAAATAAATAAAAAAAAAAAAAAAAAAAAAAAGATTTAATAAAGGTGAAAAAAAATTTAATAAAGGCGGAGGGAGTGGTACTGTTAGGAGAAAGCTTTAATAGTCTCCTGCCTTTTTTTGTCAGTTTCTCTTAGATAATAGCTTTTTTTTTAAAAAAATTATTTATTTATGTATATAAGAGCTGTGGTGCAGGTCAGAGATGTGGGGCGGGGGGTGGAGGTAGGGGTGGAGTGAGAGGATTCACCAGAGACAGAGCAGGAAACAATACAGGCAGATCTACTGAAATACACTGCTGAGGGGAACAGTGGGCCAGACAGGAGAGGTCTGCTGTGCCATGTGGGTAGCTCCCTGACCAGCCGGGGATCGAACTTGTGCTGCAGTGGCTGGCGATAGCTTGATAGCGCTGTCTTTAACCCCTGTACCACCAGGGAGACCCTCTCTTAGATAATAGCTTTAAAGGAATTCCCTGGTCACCTTAGGGGTTTAAGTCTCAGAGCTATCACTGCTATGACCCAAGTTCAATCTCTGGCACAACAGACCTCTCCTGTCATGCCCACTGCTCCCCTTAGCAGTGTATTTCAGTAGATCTGCCTGTTCTGCTCCCCACTCTGATCAATTCTCTCATTCCTCCCCCTACCTGCCACCTATACCCATGTTCTACACAAAAATAAAAAACAAAATTTAAAAAAATAATAGCACCTTTAAAAAGCCAAAATGAGCTGTATGCTTGTTTTGGGAACAGTTGGGCTAAAGAGATATTGTGAGTCAGCAGATTCTTCCATGGTAGACCAGACAAGGCAAAACATTGATCTTAAACAATAGGCAGCAAAAATTTAAAAAAAGAGAGAAAAAACAGGCTAATCAATTCCTGTGTGTCTCAGACCAAAATTTCTGTTGAGAGGAGCCAGTCTACCTGAGGATTTTGTCTGATACAAACAAACTATTCCCTATAACTCCTCATTCCTGTATCCTATCTAACTCCTCATTCCTTTATCCTTCCTTACCATATTTAACTACTTTACACTCTGCCAGAGCCTCCTTCCCTTAGGGTATAAGCTATCTCCAGTAGTTTATAGATGGAAAAGTTTTTAAGCACTGCCACAGAGGAAAATATAAACTTTTAGAATACAAACCATTTACTTTTCTCTCTCTTTCTCTCTCTCTCACACACCCCCCCAACCCCTTAAATGTATGTATGTTTTTTTTTTTAAGATTTATTTATTTATGCATACAAGAACTGGGGTGTAGGCCAGAGTTGTGGTGGGTGAGAGGACTCACCAGAGACAGAATGGGGAGCAGAACAGGCAGATCTACTGAAATTCACTGCTGAGGGGAACAGTGGGCAATACAGGAGAGGTCTGCTGCACCATGTGTGTTAACTCCCTTAACCCCTGCGCCACCATGGAGGCCCCCTAAATGCATATATCTTGATTTATGTTTTCGGACATAAACTTGAACTCTTGTGACCTGAGGGTAATTGTGTTTCTTGAAATAATTTTAAAATGGGCAATATACAATATGATAACACTTGACTATATCTGCTCAAATTAGGAAATGCAAAAAAGTTAAGTATAGTAGAATATATATGTTGAATGCACTAAGAGATATGGGAAATATTTTTATCTCTTTAAATAAACGATATGCTCAATGAACTCATGCCATGTATCTTATGCAACGCATGTGAGAATCCCTAAGAGAGTTATATCAATTAATGACAACTACTATTTCCCATTTTAACTTCTCATCTGCTGCATATGCATTTGATTTTCCTTTTTGCACCATTATTGAGGATATAGTTTAACACTGAAATGCTTTAGGCACTAAATGCAAAAATGTTGGGGAAATATATAAACTAAGCACTATCACTCCGCTTTTAAGAATACAGAGGTTTAGGATGTTTATTGTATAAATATCCAGATCCCAAGTTCTAGGCTGAACTAGAACTCAGAGTTCAGAGTTCCTGCAATCTGAGCGCAGCCATGACCACTTCTTTATGCAAGAATTCCCAGGCCTTTATCTTTATTCCCACACTCTGGCCTAAGAATTGCCAATATTGGTAGTCACTTTTGTAAATGTGTGTGATCCAAAGAAGTCCCACTTTTAAGGTGCTCACATATTGCTGGCATATATCTCATTTGCTTAGGGAGCCTAAGGAATGAAAGAATTTTTGAACCCCTGGGAATGCCATGGAAATCCTTCTTCTTCTTTTTCTCCTTCCTCCTATTCATTTTCTGACATCATCATTGAAGCCAGAGATAAATTTGTCTGCCATTGAATGCTTGTTCTGATGCATAGAAGTAAGCTGAACTAGTTTCACTTGAGGTCTTTTCTGTAAATTATACTTGGACTATTCTTAAACAGTGAAGCTTTGAGAGTATGAAGATAAGGTCTCTTTTTTAAATGTAGGAAGCTGAAATAGTTGAGGCTTCCCTAGACTTATATGGTAAATTAGAAGTTAAAGCTAAGACCATAACTAAGAAACATAATTCCTAAACCTCAGCATCAACAATATGACTATCCTGGCTTTTTCAGAAGACTTTGCATATATGAAGCACTTTAGCATGTATTATTTCAATTATTTATTTTTTAAAAGATTTATTTATTTATTTATACAAGCACTGCATCAGTAAGAAGCACGGGAGGGTGAGAGAATTCACCAGAGCCAGAGCAGAGAGCAGAACAGGCAGACCGATGAAGTACACTGCTGACGGGAGCAGCGCACGGCAGGAGAGGTCTGCGCGCCATGTGGGACCCTTGCCCAGCGGCCGGGGATCGAACCGGCGCTGCAGAGGCTGTGCGTAGCTTTGCAACCCAGTGCTCAACTGCTGTGCCACTGGGGAGGCCCTTAATTATTTATTTTTTAAACAACTTAGTGTATGTAAAATATTTGGCATAATGCTATATATATCTGAAGCACTTACTGTAATCCTCTCAATAATTTTGTAAGTTAGCAGGAACTTTTACCTCCTTTCATTTTACAGTTGAATAAACAGGTTTACAGAAGTTGTATTTTGCTTAAGTCTTTCTGCTTCTAGGTTTCCTGCTCTTTTCACTTTATTAAATTGCCTCAGAAATTAATTATTCCACTTTATATTTCAGTTTTAGGGCACAATATCATAAGAGCTGGAAGGGGCCTTCAGTACTAGGTAGTCCAGTTTCCTCTTAGCATGGGAAAAGATGAGGACAAGAGTCACTAAGTAACTTCCTCAAGGTTGTACAGCTAGATAGTCACAAAACTAAAACTGGGAATTGGTCTTCTAACTTATTCAGTACACAGAGAACTACAAGTCTATAGTCCTAGGTGGAATTCTAAATTCTGTTTTAACTTATCCTAAAAAGCTGAATGACATGCATTATGCACCTCTGGATACTACTATCTTTACAATGGGTACTCTTATGTTCATTGATATTTATGTTTATTGCTATGTTTGATTACTTAGTCCATATTACTGAAAGATTTTGGAAATTTGTAATGTTTACCTTCTTTAATTGATTTAATGAAAACATTTATTGAGCACCTACCATTTGGCAGTCACTATGGTAGTATTAGAGATACAAAGACAAACTTGCCTTATAATAGAGCTCTTTGCCAGATTGCTGGCACATATTTGGATTTCCAGCCAGGCAGCCTGGGGGATGAAAGAACTCCTAAATCCCTGGGAATACTCTGTGCTCTAAAGCCCAAATTAAAGTCAACGGCATTGTAACTGCATTCAGGGTATCACTTAGTGATGGTTTCCGAGGAAGTCCAGCAAAGGGAATGTTATTCTAGAGGCAGGTGTAGCCCTATAGAGATGTGGAGGAACAAAAGAAACTAATCTTAACAGGGAAATTTGTTAGGTTGATGTTTTTTTTTTTTTTTTTTTTTTTCACAATCGCCTTGTGCAGTAGTGAGGATATATTATTTTTATTTTAGTTGGACAAATGAGGATGTTGAAGTCCAGGGAGACTGCATGCCTTGCCCTAGGTCCTTCAGCTAGTTAATACCAGACAAGGGTGGACTAAAAACTAGGTCTCCTGACTCCTGGCCCATAAAGAAAGAAAGTGCTTTTTTTATACCTGATTACAGCAAATGAGGATGATAACATACTAGGGGCAGTGGTTATAGGTTTGGACCTTTAGTATACCTGGCTGTCTTTGAAGTGGAGATTCTTGTTTTGTTTTGTTTTGTTTTTTGGTTTTGTTTTATTTATTTATTTATTTTAGCTGAGCCTGAACTGAATTGTTTCTGTTCTCATCAACCTCATTCATGTTGTCTTAAATGAGACTTTTTGTGGGAGAAAGCAGCCTACAATCTCTGTTCTCAAGCCAGACAGACAGGAACTCTGTTAAAATTCTCTTTGTGAGATGGATGGCTCCTGAGCTGCTGCCACTGAACCAAATTCTATTCTGGTAGATCTGAGGAGTCAGGGGTCAGAGACCACATCAGTGAAGTATCTCTCATTAGGGTCACCTGGGACAGGAAGGTTGCTTGTTTTCTAACTTTAACACTTAGAAGTGTCTTCAAGCCTATGCCCCCTGCCCTTCTTAGCTGGTGATAGGGGCCCTTTGTCAGTAAAGCATTCATGTGGATTCTACTCCACTGTTTCAGGTCACTCCCCCTATTAAGTGTGAGGCAACAAAAGGGTGAGTTGAACTGCTTTTCTCACTGTGCGGGAGGTTCATGCATTATGTTCATCCAGTTAACAGGTCAAAGGAATGGGTTTCCTACTGTGTGAAATGCCTTCCTTTATTGTATGTGTGTATTCTTTTAAAACCTGCCTTAGCATCAGACATCCTGAAAAAATGTGTTTCTTTTCTATACAAAATTAGAAATATTAAGTTATAGATTCTTTATGCCAGCATTCATTGTGTATATGCACGCGCACACCTGTTTGTCCCTATAACATGTTCCCACTGCTTCCTCATTCTTATAGAATGAAACACTGAGGTTTGAAATTGTTGAGTCCTGAAGCAAGATAATTGAATGTGACAGGAACACAGTAACCAGAAGACCTGGGAGGCCACGAAAGATTTGCATTGCAAATATAAAAAATAAATAATGAGGCTTCTTTTTCTCCCTTACAGGGAAACTGGATTCCAAGATCCATCAAGGAGCAAAGAAGGGGTTAATGAAGCAGAATAAAGCTGTCTGACCCAGGAAAAAGGAACTATATAGCATAGTGGAGTTTTGTGTACTAAAATTGATATCCACTGGTCCTTTGGAATTGAAGCAGAAATCTGAAGGAGTGGCATCAGGCTTAAATCTCTCAGAATTTAAACTCTTACCAAAATCTGTATATTTTTCTTAAGGAATGGGCTTCTTACTTTATGTAGTGGGTCAAAATCTTTGAATACATTATTTATAAAAATGTATTTTAAAAAATTCTAAATCTTTGACATTTTTCTTAGACTGGTATCAGAAGAGAAAGGGAAAAGTTGGAAATTACTTTTTTCTCTGAGGCTTGGATTTGTAGTTAGGAAAATTCTTAACCTAGGTTAGCGATGTTTTGAGGGGGCCACTTGAATTTTAAAGTATATTTTCAAAGGGATAGCCTGGTAGAGTATTAAAACATTTGAGGAATACTATGCTTTATACAATCCCATGATTGGACAATTTTTTTAACAAGTTTCCTGCTCCAGTTCAACATCTCTTGAAGTGAACAGTCTTCAAAAGTCAAGCAGATTTTTGTCTGGAAGGAATAACCTGAGGAGGTGTCACCACTTTGTTCTGTGAGTTTGAGGCATTAGGACATAAAAGGGATCAGACTGGAAGGAGGTGGAGCCACCTGCTAAAGCAGCACAAAAACTATTTATTTTGTTAGTATTGCATAAGGATCATTTGGATGGAGTAAATTAGAAACAAACTGAAAAATAAAATGCCTTCAGCAAATGCATCCAAATAACTCAAATCCTGAAAACAAACCCATTGAAACATCCACACCCTAGGAAGCTATGAGCTTTGAAAAAAATGGAGGTTGGTTTGAAATGAGGTTTTTCACTAGTCAGTCTGGCCTCACTTAGTGAAGCACATTTTTCTGAGGCCGTTCAGAAGAGCTGTCAGAATCTCAGTTGCTGGCATCCTCAGGAAATTCATAGTCTTAAATGTATATGTTCTGCTTTTTATAAAGCAGCATCACCCACTGGGGAAGTTGGATTCCCTCCAGCAATTGTGTGCATGACTTTAAAAAGAGAGTGCATGAGGAAGAGGAAAAAAAAGCACCCTGTGTTATGAAAAAGATTAATTTCTCCTTTCTTTAATCCTTCATATTCAGCGTTTATTTGCATTGAAATGCCTCCACTCATTATGCATTGATGTTCACTCAGCTGTGAACCTGGCTTGTTGCATAGCTCTAGGCACTGGTTTTTCGTGGCCTGATCACTTTGGATTCTCAGGGAAAACCCACTCAATTCTTGTTCTGATGATGCAAACATGCAGTGTTCTCGGTTTTGCTGCTCAACTTCCGTGGCAAAAGTGGAAAGGATAACTAAAGGCCTTTCTTTTGGAGAGTGGGGTTGGGGGAAAACTTTTTCTACTCTCCATCCCTAGTACTCTTAATGAAACCACACTGGGTCCACTTGATAGTTTACCAAGCAGTAGCAACTTGGCTTCTATGCTGGGATTGTCTGGTGGGTTTTGTCTTTTTTTTTTAAATAAAAATGAAACTGAAAGGCAGGAGGTGATGAACCTAGAGAAGAAAAAGAGTATTTGCCTTTTTTGTTTTTTTGAATGACTCCTCCTACCCAGAGGAGTCTGGATTGATTGATCCACCTGGATAGATTGTGCGTGCATGCCTAAAAAACATCAGGAACTGCAAGTGTTCAGGTTATGCAACCATTTTGTGTGCTGTGATAAGAAAGTTTACAAGAACTTCACAAATTTACAAGAACCCACCTCAGCATCCAAAATACGCAGCTGGAGCCACATGAGTAAATGGAAGCGTAACTTGGAAACTTTTCCTTTTCATGGTTAGACTGTGAAAGTCTGTCTTTAATTCAAGTGGTGGTGATACAAGGTCTCTCTTTTATTTGTGGAGACACCGGGGAGGAAGTGTGGGAGAGACTTGGGAGTTGATGACCCTCAGTTGCTCAGTGATGAATAGCATAATTTAAAGCCCAGTGGAAATTCTTAGCAGCCTGAGTACAAACTTGCCCAGGAATAGCCTTTCGTTGCTTTACAACACTTTGCACTGACCCTGTAATTCTGGGACAGCTTGGCCTGAGGGAAGTTTCACATGTCTGAGCTGGTTTTCTTTTGCAGCCTAAATATCTGTGCCCCCTTTTGGGCACAGATGGTTGGTTTCAGCGGCTCTCAATTTGTATAGTATGTAAAGGATTCAGTGTTTTCAGTTTTGCTTTTGGTTTTGTATTTCCAGACAGGATCCCGTCTTAATTATATAAGCTCAGGGTAGGAATTATATGAAAGGGGGACTCTCCATCAGGATTTAGGAGGCTTTGACTTTGCAGTCATGTTTGGAATGGAGTAAGGTTATTATTTTTTTTTTTTTTGGTTTTGTGTGTGTTTTGCTTGCTATAACTAATCTGGAGAAAGAGAACTAGGTGCTCCCTCTTCTTTTTAAGCTTTATAGAAATCCATTTTTTTCCCCTAGGGAGATAGGTGTGAAAAATTTAGAATTTATTTAATTATTTATTTATTTATTTATACAAGCACTGGGTACTGTCAGAAGCGCGGGAGGGTGAGAGAATTCACCAGAGTCAGAGCAGAGAGCAGAACAGGCAGACTGACAAAATACACTGCTGAGGGGAGCAGTGGGCGGCAGGAGAGGTCTGCACGCCATGTGGGACCCTCACCGGTGGCCAGGGATCAAACCGGCGCTGCAGAGGCTGCGGGCAGCTTTGCAGCCCAGCGCTCAACCGCTGCGCCACCGGGGAGGCCCAAAAAGTTTAGAATTTAAAGATTACTTTTACAAATAATTACAAAGTTATGGCTTTTATGAATTATAACCTTTAATCTCTTTTCATTTTAACTACATTTTCCACTAAAGTCCATTTGTGTGCATTTCATTTAGTTTTATAAAATTTTTTTAACATCTTTGCTAGACAACTAGCCAAGATTAAGACAGTAGGGGGGTTGTTTTCTTGCCCAGCTAGAACAGGCCAGTAAATATGCAAGCATCTATTAAACTAGAGAAATCAGCTAACTTGGGTTTATTAGGCCTGCGGGGTGGAAAGTCTTGTGATGAGTTTTTTTCCTTGAGATTCAAATAGCAGGTACACATCTGCAGTTCTCAGCTTCTGTGAACATGTTTGAAGGGAGGTGATCCATATCACAGGCTCTAGCAGCAACAAGGGATCCAGCATGTGGAAGACTTTTTACTTCCCTCATGCAGAGAAGAAAGAACATAGTCACAGTGCCATCCTTTGACACAAAGAAACTTGTGTAAATGTCTGTCCTTTTATGTGTGTGCACATAATGTGGATTAATTCATGGGGTGAAACTTGGTAAACTGATTGGATTTCAGATTTCAATCGTGACAATGGAGAGCACAGAAAGAGAACCTAGTAAATGTTGTGTGCTAACTTGAGTTAGGTATATAGGGCTGGGGAAGGATGAGAGGGAACTGAGAATCCACAGAGAGGTGTGTCACAGGAAGGGAGAGAGATGTTGGGACAAGAGGTAAAAAAATGTCCATTTAGGGACCTTCCTAGTGGTGCAAGGGGTTAAATCTCAGCATTATGACGCTATCACAGCAACTGCAGCAGGAGTTCGATCCCTAGCCAGGGAGCTGACCCACTTGGCGCAACAGACCTCTCCTGCTTCGCTTGTTGCTCTCCTCAGCACTGTATTTCAGTAGATGCGCCTGTTCTCCCCACTCTGTCTCTGGTGAATCATCTCACCCCCCCTCACACACACCCCTGGGCTGTACCCCAGCTCTCTTGTATGCATAAATAAATAAATATTTTTTAAAAATGACCATTTAGGAGATTTGAGAAGAATCTGGAGCTGTACTGTCTACTATGGTAGCCATTAGCCACATGTGGTTATTTAAATCAAATGAAATTAAGAATCCAGTTCACATCCGCTGGTGACTTCTGAATTGGACAATGCAAATATAGAGCATTTCCATCATTTTAAAAAGTTTTACTGGATAGTACTTGTGGGAAGCAGTGGTGGGGACACTTTCTGTAAAGGGCTAGGGCTTTCCAGGTGATAGTCTGTTAGATTGCTCAGCTCTGCTGTAGTAGTACAAACTAATCCATAGATAACACAAATGAGTAAGCATGGCCATGAGCCAATACAACTTTATTTATGGACACTGAAACTTAAATTTCATGGCATAAAACATTGTTCTTTTGATTATTTTTCTGCCACTTAAAAATGTTAAAACCATTCTTGGCTCATAGGTATAGCAGAATACATGGTGAGTCTGATTTGTCCTAGAAATCACAATGTGCCAGCACCTGGTCTAAAGGAACAGGAAATCAAAATTTAAGATTCTTCTCTGTACAGGACATTGATTATTTAAAAATAATTAGTGGTTCTTTCAGGTTTGAGAACTTTCTCAGGCTAAAAATTAGGGCTCACTCTAGGAATTTTAATTTTGTTTCCTTTTTTTGCTGCCAAGGCCTGTCTAATAGTAGAGTTAAACTCTTCAGTGGGAGATGACTACTTGAATATTAACTCTTAATTCACACCTAAGCATAAACCCTACTCTTTCTCTGCTGGCTTAGCTGCTGAATTCTGACTTAGTCACATTATCTATTACAAACAGAGTTTGCTGTCACCTGGGATAAGTTCTGTCCTTGTATTAGCCTAGAACAAGTTAAATATTGGTGGACTAAAGGGAGATTATGACCTGGTTCTATCTCCAAGTCACTATCTTGAGTGGCACTATTTTTTAAAAAAGATTTATTTATGCATACAAGAACTGGGGTGTAGACCAAAGGTGGGGTGGGGTGTGTGTGAGAGGATTCACCAGAGACAGATTGGGGAGCAGAACAGTCAGACTGACTGAAATACACTGCTGAGGGGAGCATCGGGCCAGACAGGAGAGGTCTGCTGGGCCATGTGGGTTAGCTCCCTGACCTGGGATCAGGGAATGGAGGATGGACCTCATGTCGCAGTGGTAGCTCATTAGGGCTGTGTCTTTAACTCCTGCGCCACCAGGGAGGCCCCTTGAGTGGCACTATTGAATGATTCTTCATGACAAAAAGAAAGGAACGATAAAAAATTGCAGAACTGACTGAGATGGTCAGCTTAGGAAGGGGATAATAAGAGCTAAGATGTGGGGAGCCTGAAGAATTAGATAAATTTCTGTTTGTCAAGGATGGAGGTGGAAGTCTTAGGGAGGAGGTCATGAAAAGTACAGTAAGTTTTACAGATGAGAGGTGGGTGGGAAGGTTCACTTAAACATGAATGAGAATGCCTACTGTGTACTAGATAGTGTGCTGGGCAATCAGAGATGAATAGTAAATAAGGAAAGATAAAAGTTACAACCCTTAGAATGGTGGGTTGAAGTACAGAATAGTACTTTTAGATAAAGCAAGAAAATTTGGTGATAGAGGATAGGTGAAAAGGGAAATAGAATGATTAGGAATGGTTACTTTGGAGAGAAAAGTAATCCTAAAAAAAAAAAAAAGGTGGAGAACAAAGGATAAAAAATTAGAGGGTCGACACTGTTGAATCAAGGGGTAAAATGGATGAAACCAACATGAGCTATGCTTGCTCTTCTGTTCTTTGTAGATGTTCACGGGCAGACCCCTTGTGGCTCTTTTCTCGGTCCACGTTTGAAGGACACCTTCAGAACTGGTGTCTTCTGTATTTAAGGCACGATACTTACCCAGAGACCTCTCTGCGGGGAAGTCTGGCCCAGCGAGAGTTCTTTCCACGAGGAGAGAGCGTTAGGTTCGAGCTCTCCGATCCAGGTTTCTTCGAGTTTATCTCTGTTTTAAACGGCTCGCCGGGTTTTCCAGCATTCCCAGAGCTACTCTCTAATCCGGGCTTCGTGTGACCGCGCATTCCAAGACCCAGGATTTAGCTCCCACATCCAGGTTCCGGGTTTCCCCAACGCTCGGCCGCCCCAGACACCAGCCCGGAATCCGGATCCGTGGGTCCGGTAATCCGGTGTCCGGGTCTTCCGGGCAGCCCTGGTTGTCCCGGATCGCGGCGGCGGCGGCGGCGGCTGAGGGACCCGCGGCCCCGGACACAGCGGCACCGGCCGGGCGGGGCGGAGCGGCGCGGGGAGGGGGCGGAGAGCCGGAGCCGAGGCGGGGTGGGGTGGGGGAGGGGCCGCGGGAACGGATGGCGGCCTGGGCCCCGTAGCAGCGGCGGCTCTACGGCCGGGGCCCCGGGCGGGCGGAGGTGGCGGCTCCCGGGACCGGCCGCGCGGTGAGTCCGGAGCTTTGTGTGGAGCCGGGACTGGGGAGGAGAGAGGCGGCGGCGCGGAGGGGCGCGGGGCTGAGGCGGCCGGGGGCAGCGGCGCCTGACGGAGGAAGTGGGGTTGGGGGGCCGGGGCGGAGCGAGGGGAAGGTGTGTGTGGGGGGAGGGGGGGTCGTTGCGTGGGTGGGGGAGGGGGCGTCGAGGGGCGCGGGGTGAAGTTCAAAGCGTGGCCGGGCCGGTTCAGGCTGAGGGTAGGGGCGCCCAAGGAGGGATTAGGGTCTGGCGAGGTTGTGGGGACAGGCCAGAGAGTTTCAGAGCCGAGTCTGGGTATCTTGAGGGGGCCAGGGGGGACGGGGGCTAGTTAGGGAGTTGGGGGGGCTCGGAGCGGAGGGTTGGGAGCAGGACGTGAGCGCGGCCCGGGAGGGGGAGCACGGGGGCTGGGAGCGTGCAGTAAGTAGGTTGTGGGTGTGTGCTCCCTCAGGCTCAGGTCACATTTACTCCTGTCCTTTTCTTCAAGATGGAGGGATCCCGAAGCCTGGCTCTTAACTGCTAACCTTGTACCCCCGGGAGGGCTGGTGACCCTGTCCTGTTTGGAAAACCCATGCTGCCCTCTTTTCCCTTTATGTGTAATTACGGTTGGATCATCTCTGTGCTTTGCTCAGATTCTCCTTCCTCCCTCTGAGGTTGAGGAGGAGGAGACACATCTGACCAATTAATGTGTGTTTGTGAAACAGGCAGCAGCAAACAGTCATTTCAGCTTCTAGGAATTAGGCTCACACAGGGTGGAGAGAGCAGAGCCCTTCAGGGGGAATATTTCTGAACAAATCACAGATGATTAAATTCTCTGAGAAACAGCTTCCTACCTAAATGAGAGTAGGAAAGATGGGGGAGAAAGCCTGTCTGTTCCCAGCCATGTGTCCAGAGCCCCAGGGGTTGAGGAGAGTCCCCAATCCCCTACAGGCCTCTCTTTTCTGTATTAGGCTTTGCTCTGTAGCCTTGAGTTAATTTCACCCCTGCTGCTTTGTCTTGGGGGAGGGAGTGCTGGTTTAGGCTGTTGTGAGGAGATGACTGTTCTGCTGCCACACACAATAGTCATGTCATTTTATCGGGAGTGCTACCCCAGGGCTGAGAACTGCTGCTGCAGAGATAAAACCGGTCCCTCTCACCCGCCTATTGTGTACACAGTGAAGGTCATAGGTTCAAGTCTTGTCTGAGAGCTTTGGATATGCTCCATCTCCCAGGCTCCTCAGTGCCATTTTCTTCCTTTTCCAGACTGTGGCTTGCCATTGGAGGAGGCCAGACAGAAAGGCTCTTCTTTTTGAGTGAGGAACAATGCAGAGCTCATTGGCACACATTTTTTCAGAAGAATAGGGGATGCCAGCCATGTTGTGCCTGCCCCTTTTGCTAGCCTGTGCTAAGTTGTGGAGGAATAGTGCCTGAGCTCAACCCTGATGTTTGTGTCAGACTTGAAGGAAGACTCCAAGAAGAGGTTTCTACTCTTGTTTGAACCATCATATTTAATTCTTTTATAGAGATGGGGCACTCATACAGTGATTTTTGTTTAGGGTTACTGCTGAAAACCTGTGCAGGATTAACACAGGGAATCAAGGACCAAGACCTTTTTAATGGTCACTTCCTGGTCAGCATTAATTGCGCAACCAGAAACCCACGGAATATGCCTATGTGGACATGGACTATGGAAAAACAAAACAATGTTCCTTTTAGTCTTTAATTCTGGTGAAAGGAGATGCCTTGCTCATTGTGCAGAAAGTCCATCTCTGCCTCTGTATAAAGGAGAAATTTTGCCAAAGAGGTGAACATTTAAGAAATCGTTCGAGGTCTTGGAGGTTATTAATGAGACAGGGATGAGCACAAGCTAGAAGGAACTGTGTGTGTGTGTGTGTGTATGTGTGTGTGTTTCAGATAGAAGTGCCCAAATAACACTGGGCGTTATTAGTTGGGTAAATTATTTGGGGCAAGAAACGGGGTTTCCATTTATGACATTAAGGAAAAATTTCAAAAGAGATTAAAATCAAATTCATTGTGAAAGAGCAGTTGTTGCAATACACTGCGTACCAGTAGCCACCCATCTCTTACAGAGTATTATTGAATAGGAACTTTAGCCACTGGTTTTGGTCAGCATGCTGAGTGTGATTAGGTTGCCAGCCTCATCTCTGTTTCAGTGAGTTTCCTAAAGTGATGGATGGTAACTTAGATGTTGGGCTTTGTTAGGAAGGGACTAGGTTGTTTTGACCTTATGTTTCCTGGTGACAGAACTGTCTTAAGGCCATACTAGAGGTGTTGTCTGTTTTTAGACTACTGCCAGTGTCTCTTGAGTGAAGCCTCAGCTAAACTGAGTCCAAAGCATTTTTACTCTTGGACTGTTGGCATTTATTTCGGAATCCTGTCAGGTGACAGTGAAGGCAGAAGCCTCAGATTAAATTTGCCCTGATTAGATTTAGTGGTTTCACAGTTGAGCCCTTGCCACAATGAGTCTTTTGATTGTGAGCATCTTTCAGAGAGCACTTTGGATTCCACCCTCACCTCCACCCTTCAGTTTCTTGGTAGAAAATGTTTTCTTGTGAGAGGTCTAGATAGCTGGACAGATTAGTGCTTATTTTCTGTGAGTATATGGAAGCATAATTCTGGCTCCTGGTAGTAATTATGTTGCAATTAGCATATAGCAACTAAAAGACTGGAACAGGATAATTTGTTGAGGGGTTTACTGATTGCTGTGTCAAGTGGAAGTGCCACTCCTTATTTATTTGACTGGGATCACTGTTGCCTGGGCTCAGCTATGGAGACTAAGGTACAAGAATGATGTGTGTGGTCTCCAGAAGTTCTCATTCTACTCACTCTCATTACCGCCAACTACCATAGCACCTTCTACTGCCACTTTCTCCTGCTCCAAAGGTAACTAAGCAATTGTTATTTCCCTTGTGAGTACCCCAGCATAGATGGGAATACTACCAGGCAGATGGGGCCACCCTGAGATAGAGCAGCCTTATGATATGTGGCAATTTTTCTTTTCAGCAGCTGAATTCTCACATCTAGTTGATTTTTTAAAAAATATTTTTCCTTAAAAAGAAAACCCAACGACTCCCCTCCCCCCCACCCGAGATCACATAGTGTGTTAAATATGCCTTTATGATACTGCTTCTGAAAGTTGACATGACAAACAAAATGAAGATAGGTGGTGCTGATTGGCAGGTTCTGGGCTCTCTGAGTGTCAGTGAAGGACTCTTTTCACTAGGGAACAGGTAATTCACCAAAGCACCTGCCTAGCTGGGCATGTAGAATTGGCAGCAGCTGTGCAGCTGAAGAGGGATTATTGAGCAGGTGGTTAAAGAATCACATGCCACAGTGACAAGAAAATACTTGGTCTTCCGTGGTTTAGGTTCAGTTCATATGTGTGAAATTGCTCTTTGTTTCACATTTCTTAATGCCTGATGCTGGTTTGTTGGTGAGACGATAATAGAATAGAGAAAAGAGATTCTTTCTCTATTTTTCTTTTAGATTACTAAGTAGCATGCCTTAGACATGGTCCTAGATGGCCCTATTGTATTTCTGTGATTTCTGGCTTTATGCCCTATGAATGGGTAGGAAATAGTGGTAATTCAGTGTTTCTAGTACTTGTTTATTAGGGGGAAATGGGAAGGAGAAAATTCTCTGAGTGTGGTGAAAAAGATTCAGTCCATTGGGAGGATACCCAGCAGGTTTTATGCAGAGGATGTAATTGACATTTTGTGTTAAGTCTACCTGGCATGCCTAGCTCAAAATTTGCATGTGTTTTTACTTTACAAATGTAATTCTCCACATGAAGTTTGCATCTCTTCAGTTGTTTGTTTTATTCCATTTTTAGTTTCTCCCAGCACCTTTATAGCTTTTTTTTCTGGCTATGACTTGTTAGAGTCAGATCATTACCAGAGGGCCAAATCATGTTAAGGAAATAGCACAACTAAATATTTATCTTAAAAATAAGTACAGCGTTTCCTACAACTTGGAGAAGGAATTTCTATTTTGAGTTTTTAAAAAATAAATTTCCAGATTTTCCTTAAACGTTATCATCATCTTCTGAGTATTTTACTTTGCTTTCATATGTTCAGCCAGTAGATAGTGTCGCAGATTCTGACATTTTTAGAGCCCTCAAGTCACTTACTTTGTGTATTAGGCCAGCTGACCGTGCTGCTACTTCTGTTGAGCCATGTACACACAGTCACAATCTAATTGAATTCACAGGGTATTGATTAACAGTTGATTGAAAGGAAATAGGTAATATTAACTATTTTAAAGTTCAGAAATCCCTTTTTCCCTGACTCCAGGTAGAGTGAAGGCACCGACCTGTTAGAATGAGAGTTTTAGAGAAAAACTTGGAGGTTCTGCGGTCAGAGCCAGAGAATCTGCTCAAACCTGGTTTATAACATAGGTTTAAGTAGGAGCCCAGTGATAGCAGTTTTTGCATAATACTTCTAGGAAAGAATATTAACTTATTTCCCCTTATGAGGCCATCACAGTTTGTTTTAACTGTCCACAGACTACCATATACTTTCTTAGCTTTCTCAGTAGTTTGCTTCCTCTTGCTTTCCCCCTCCCCCATCTCTCATCCTGCTTCTCTGCTCTGAAGACTTCTCTAGCAGCTTGGAAACACTCTAATTACTGTAGCTATTATAGTCACAACCCAGATCTACCACCTCCTTCCCACTCACCCCTTTCTATCTTCCTTTCCCCTCCCTTTGCTCAAGCAGCAGGAGTTGAACTGCAGCCTCATGAGCACAGTCAGATCTGTGAATGAGCTTTATATCTTGTCAAGGCAGAACTCCAGATCCAACAGGGCTGATTTTTCATGGTTCTCTTGCTGTTTGTTCTTGGATCAGAGTCCTAGAAATAAGGGGTGGCAGATACCCATTAGGTCATATCTAGTCCATCACTCAGGGGCAAGCCTAGGCTATTTCTCTTGTCTCTGTGAGCATTTTTTCTTTTCTTGTGCAGGTGAGAGCCGTCTGATGCCAGGCAAGCTCTGAAACTGCCTTCTTTTTATTACGCTCTCTGGTCATTAGTGTCTGGCCAACTTTCTCTCTTGGATTTTTATTCTTACCCCATAACTTGTTCCCAGTAATATCGTCTCTCCTTCAGCTTCATTCCTTTCTTCTTGGTTGTTAACACAGCTTTTGTACCATCAGTTTTCTGTGTCAGATGCTACCATTTTCAACCTTTGCCACTAGGGTCATTGTGGCATCCTTTTAAGGAGGTTCATTTGATGAAGTACAGGATACACATGTATCTGAGCAAGTGGTAATTAATAAGGTGGCTTGGAAAATAAGTGCAAAGTTGTGCCCTTAAGAAACCTGTATATTGTATGAACAAATGCTGCTGCTTTCAGTTTGATTTGGGTACTTCCTGTTCTAACCCTTTGTTCTCTTTATGTGGATGAATTGTATTTTTGTGTGGCTTAGTTACACTGAAGTTATTGTCTGATTTAGTAGTGTCGTATGTTTTCCTTGCTAATGTGGCTTTTCAAGGTGTAGAGTGAAAAGGCATAGAATGAGGGGTCCTAAAACCCAGGTTCTGATCACTACTAACATGCCTCTAACTGGCTGTGTGACCTTGTGCTGGTCATTCCTGTTTTCACTTATCTGTAAAATGAGTACATTAGACAAGATCATCTCAGAGGTTCCATTTAACTATGGCACTTTATGACATCAAGAATGTGATGGAAAAACAGGACAAAAATGATTGAAAAAAGTGAGTTTTTTTTTTTTATTACTGTGTGAAAAATATAGTCAGTATTCAGTAGGGCTAATGAGTGCAGCCTTAGTTCCCTGGGGCTTGACTCTCATTCCTCTTTGATGTGTTTGTAAAGCTTATGCTGTGCTTTTTTTACTAGGCCATTTTCTTTTGGAGAGTCCTGTACCCTCATTCTGCAGGTTCACCAGCTTGTCAAATGTATTTCTTTTTTAGTCTGCTCAAGCCACAGGAGTGGAATCAGAAAGCTTCAGAAAGGAAAATTTGTAAGAAGGCAGTCACACCTGGAAGGATTTGCCAGGTATTAATAAGAAATAATTTTGTGAATTTCAGGATCTAAGATTTTTAAAGATTATTAATAAGAAATAATTTTGTATAGTTAGGGATCTAAGATTTTTAAATCACTTATATCTGAAATCTTTGAACCAGTTGGGGCTGGAAGTGGGGTGAACAGTTTTCAGTTTGGGGGCAGTCACAGGAACCCCTGCTGTGAATTAACTTCTTGATATCAAATATGAGTTGCCCACTGTGTTTTGTTTGGGAAATAAAATTGTTATTTGGTGAAATATGACTAACGGGGGAATATCTGAAATACCCTCTAAAAGGGATGAAATTGAAATTGGTGGGTGACTGTCAGAGCTTTGAAA
Organism: Talpa occidentalis; assembly: GCF_014898055.3. NCBI lineage: Eukaryota > Metazoa > Chordata > Mammalia > Eulipotyphla > Talpidae > Talpa > Talpa occidentalis. Next base: position 29,822,164 of record NW_023601104.1, read on the forward strand.
TTGATGCTAATATCACAAAATCCTTGCTTTTAAGCAGTTTTGGGGAATAAAATTGCATAAACAAATTGTTAATTCTCCAAGTTAGGATTTTTATCAACCTTTCCCAGTTAATTCTTTCACTTGGGACTTTTAGTAGCAGCTATTTATTGAATATTAAGAGGATGGTGGTCTTTTAGTCTTTCTTTTTTTGGTTAATATAGCAAAAGCTCAGGTTTCAAATACCTTTAAGCATTAGAGGCAGTATTCACTGTTTTGAAATTTGTACTTAAAACACCCATCAATCTGTAATACAAAAATTTGGTGAGCAGAACTATTGTTTGTTTTGGACTCAAAAAAGTCCTGGGCGTGCTTTGCTTTATTCCTGGCCATCTGTAGCACTTTACTTATTTTCAGGTAATCTAAAGGTTAATTTGGAAGTATTCCACTTGAATGTGAGATTTAGAAAAATTTATTGTAGAAATACAAATTTTTTTTGTGCATAGTTTTGCTTGTGTCTGTGTGTCAGTTGAAGCATAGGGTATTGAATTGGAGACTGGCCAGAGGAGGTGCCATGCTTGGAAAGCAACCACACTGAATTAATACAGATCCTGACAGGCCACATTGCATGCTGGTAACACATGCATGCTGGTAACACGTGTGCTGGTAACACATGCATGCTGGTACTTGTAGTTTCTTGGGCTGTTGTTCAGGAGTTGTAGAAGGCAGAATTGTCTGTTCTTTTTTATGTATTAAGTATAGCCAGTGGGCTTTTGGTATGTTACCTACAATATTTTTAGGTGGAGTACTTTGAAGTTGGTTGGGACCAACTTTATATTCATATGAGAAGTGGATGTTCAAGAATAATTATAAATTCTGAAGTTTGGTGTGAAATTCAGCAATATATTTTGGAACTGATGCTTCTACAGTAATCTTTTTTTTTATATGATGATTTGGGATTGCTGTAGTGCTTTTCCCTTTTATTTTTTTAAAATTTTATTTATTTGTTTATTTATTTAGATTTATTTATTTATTTATATAAGCACTGGGTATAGTCAGAAGTACAGGAGGGTGAGAGAATTCACCAGAGCCAGAGCGGGAAGCAGAGCAGGCAGAAGGACCGAAGTACACTGCTGAGGGGAGCAGCGGGTAGCAGGAGAGGTCTGCGGGGCCATGCGGGACCCTCCTCCAGTGGCCCAGTGGCCGGGGAGCAGCTGGGGGTCAAACGGCGCCGCAGAGGCTGCGGGCAGCTTCGCAACCCAATGCTCAACCGCTGCGCCACTGGGGAGGCCCTACAGTAATCTTAAAGAATGGTATCAGAAATGAAACAATAGGAAGAGAAATTAGAATTATAAAGTTTATGGGGTATGTGAATTGAAAGGTATATGGGGAGGGGAGAACTTTCAACTTGGCATCTGTGTTCCAGTGTACCTCCAGTTCATTTCTGAAAGCTGCCTCATCTCTTCTGTCTTAAATATAGTTCCTGTGGCTCAAAACTTTAGACTGATATTTGGTTGTTTTTTCTTCCTCCACATGTCATCTAATCATTCACTAAATTTGGACCATTCTAGATACCTTGCCATGTAGCTTCACTTTTTTGCCTACTCTAATTCACACCTTCATCTTTTATTACAATAACCCGATGGTTAATGCCTCTTTCTATATTCCATACTACAGACTACTGCAATATTATAATTTTTTAAAAAGATTTATTTATTTATTTATTTATACAAGCATGAGGTACAGTCAGAAGTGTGGGAGGGTGAGAGAATTCACCAGAGTCAGAGTGGGGAACAGAACAGGCAGACCGACGAAATACACTGCTGAGGGGAGCAGCGGGCGGCAGGAGAGGTCTGTCGCACCATGTGGGACCCTCGCCGCGGCTGGGGATTGAACCGGCGCTGCAGAGGCTGTGGGCAGCTTCGCAGCCCAGTGCTCAACCGCTGTGCCATCAGGGGAGGCCCACAATATTATGATTTTTATTTTTTTGTTTCACTGATGTTTATTGAGCACTTACGTGCCAGGTCAGACATGGTCCTTCTCCTTTTGGTCTTATAATGTAGTGGGGGAGGAGACTAGTAAGTAATAAATTTATAGTTATGAACTGAAGTGCTCTGAAAGGAAAGAATTTTATTGTAGAAGCGTATATAACAAAAAACCCCCAATGTAGACTTTACAGTGTAGTTCTGATCATATCTCTTCTTGCTGAAAAACCTTTCATTGCTCTTTATTGCCTACATAGGCTAGAACTTAAGGTCCTCTTTATCTTGACCAACCCTAGCCTTCCTCAACCTTATTTTATTTATGTCTTGCCCTTTTTACAACTGTTCCTTCAATTTAGTCTGCCTTTTTCAGTCTCAGTATCTTTTTTCTTTTCTGTTGGAATGCCCTTCTCTCCCTGCTCCAAGACATTCAACTCCAAATCCAACCCTTCATTCAACCTAGCAAAAAGTTTCTTCCTGAAGCCTTGCTTAATCCTCTTCTTCCCACTCACCTGTCTCTAGAATTGAAGTATCTCTATCTCTCTTTTTGCTAGGATCCCTGTTACAACATTTTATCACACTATTTGGGTGTGTATATTTATTTTTTCCTCATTTATCACATTTATTTGTGTGTGTATGTATATATATTCTGTATTATTTGTGTGTGTGTATATATATTTTTTCTCTCATTCCATACTGTATGAGACCTGTGTCCACACTATTCCCTATGGCTTTTAACCTTTTGCTTTGTATATAACTTACAGTTAATTAATGTTTGCTGAATTGAATTGGAATTTGATTTTTTTTAGAAGGGTTCCATTGTGTTCTTTTTTTTTTTAAGATTTGTTTTTTAAGATTTATTTTTACAAAGGAGAAGCGGAATGCAGCCCAGAGGTGCGGGTGTGTGTGTGTGTGTGTGTGTGTGTGTGAGAGAGAGAGAGAGAGAGAGAGAGAGAATTCACCAGAGACAGAGGAAGCAGAACAGGCAGATCTACTGAAATACACTGCTGTGGGGAGCGGCGGGGTGAGATAGGAGAGGTCTGCTGTTCTACATGTGGGTTAACTCCCTGGCCTGGGGTTGAACTCAGGCCATGGCGATGCTAACACTGGGCTTAACCCCTAGGCCACTAGGGAGGCCTCTGGAATTTGATTTTTGAAAGTAGAAACTTCTTGTGTTTTTTTTCTTTTCTTCAGTTCTCCTTTTATGCTAAGATAACTTCCATTTAATGCATTTTTATCACAAACTGAATATACTTGGAACGGACAGACAGTGAAAGCCTGGAGAAATCCTTCATACTCAAGGACAAGCATTCATTTACTTGCATTACTTTACTGCCTACAGCAATGCTGTGCTTCCATATTTCCTGGCTGATGGAAGACTCGGGGAAGAAGGAAGGGTCATAAATAGTGGGTGGAGGCAATGTAAGTCAGTTGGGGACCAGACTGGTTCTGTTAGAAGAATATAAGCAATGCTGGACCCCTTGGGTATTGTCGACCTCTGGCAGGTCTTTTTAGTTTTTCTTAACTTTTTCTTTCACCTCATAAATATTTATTAGATTCCTACTATACGTGAAGTATTATTGTTATCCCCCTCCTCTAGCTTCATGGATCTCTTAACTGAAGGAGATAGAAATAATTGTAATAAGTAGTTATATGGATAAATGCTGTGAAGGGAAAATACAGCAGTGTGAGAGGATTTGGGAGTATGGAGGAGGAGATAAGTGGGAGGTTGAAGCTTCAAATAAGATGATCAAAGTAGGCATCTTTGCAAAATATGGTATGGCTCTATTACTGGGCTGTTAGGCACTCCCCTGAGATTGCTGAATATTATTCTGCCCAGCAGAGAGAAAGAGACAGTGTCTGCCGTTGTTCCAAAGAGTCCAGCTGACATTGAGGGGGAAATAGCTACTCATGTTCTTTTCTCCTGGCTGCTTCTCTGGCTGGCATTCCTGGAAGTTAATCATGGTGAAAATTGTACTCAGTCATGTCTGGAAGACACCAAGGGTAGAACTGGAGTCCTTGTAGCTAGTTTCCTGAGGGTTGGGATTTACCCTTCTGCTGAGCTGGCTTTGGGTGCCTGGAGTAAGGAATGGGTAAGGTAAGGTCTCAAGAGTTTTTTTCTAAAAAGCGCAGTATCATGATCATCACTGTAGTTGAGGCTTCAGCAGCTTTGTTTGGGGTAGTGTCTGCAGGATAAGCTTTCAGAGAGTGTACTCCTGTTCCCAGCTTAAGAAATTGAATTTTCAGGTTTATGGTTTTTTACTTCCTCTCAACGTATAGCTAGCTATATTCTGAAAGTCTCAGTATCTAATTCAGTAGCCTGAGGATGTCTTACTTAGGAGGTTGAGATGCTCTTCCCTTTTTTTCTTAATTTGAAGCTGATAGGAAACAGAATCCCTTAGGCCAGACTACTCTCTTGGTAATTGGCTGGAAGCTGAAATTCCTACTTAATATACAAGAGATGGAATGTCTTAATCTGTTGTTGGTGATGTATAGCACAGATTGTGGACATCAAGCTCTCAGCCTGTTGAGGTAGCTGAGGTGCAAGTTACCTGCACACTCAGTTTTTGGTTATTTGTTCATTAGTTTGTTTATTTGCAATGCACAATGAGACCTATTTGTCATTCTGGAAAAATGTACTCTGCGATATTTAATTTTGGAATAAAGGTTTTTAATGAGCTCTGTTTCCTGCTATGAAAAATCTGTTCCTTTTAGGTTATATGGTTCTAATGTGAGATGACCTGCCATGTATCAAACTTGTAGTGTCATACATTCTCACTGCAATTGCTAAAGTGGTACAAGTAGTAAGTACAATAACATGTTACTGATGTTATGAACTTTAAAGCTAGCAGCTTTTAAGTATATGTTGGTTTTTTTCTTTAGAAGTTGTGAATCTCAGTTTAACTGCTCAAGTTATATATATATATTTTTTAAGTAATAGTATTGCTGTGGTTTGTGTTATTAGGCCCTTCCAGTCCTAGCAGAACTGGAAATCTTGGCAGTGTTGATTTCTCAGATGAGTTCCAAAACACTGTTTGTCAAAGAGAGAAGTATAGGGCGGTGTCTGGTAGTAATTCTTTTTTCTTATGGAACCTTTCATTAAGAAAGAAATTCATTTTTACCTGAATATGTGATTTTTGAAGTATTAGATTTATTTAAAAGCATTACTGACATAAATATTAGTGCCATTTCTGGTATCCTTACATAATTTTTTTCATTCTCCTTTTTTGATAGGCACAATAATGGTATAATGATTTAATTCACATCTCAGATACTTGATGGAAGGAGGCTAATCATTGAAATGTGCTGCTGTTAGACTATACATTTCATAGGAATGATAAGAGGCAGCAAGAAATTAAAATTGGGTTAAAATTCTTGCTTAAATAAAAATGTCACAGTCCTAACCAAAATATTATGACTTAGTTGAAATATTAAAAAAGAGATTGAAGAAGCTGAAAAATTAGGCCAGATAATAATGTAGGGTTTATTTATATATAGGTTAGTAAAATACTTCATTGAGAGTAGGTGTGAAAATGTGGTTTTCTGAGTAAGACAAACTACTTATAGTTGGCAGTTTTAGAACTCTTTAGAACTTAAAGAGCAAAGAACAAACCTGGTTTTGAAGTTAAATCGCGCATTCTTCAGGAAGAACAACAAGATAAATGGGGATTCAGTTTTAAGATATAAAGCTGTGATCAATTATGTACATTAGGGGGCCTCCCCTGGTGGCGCAGGCAGTTGAGCACCGCGCTGTGAAGCTGTCAGCAGCCTCTCCAGCGCCAGTTTGATCCCGGCCAGCCGGCGAGGGTCCCACATGGCGAGACAGACCTCTCCTGCCTTGCCCACTGCTCCCCTCAGCAGTGTATTTCAGTCAGTCTGCCTGTTCTGTTCCCTGCTCTGTCTCTGGTGAATCCTCTCACCCTCCCACGCATCTGGCCTGTACCCCGGTCTTGTATAAAATAAATCTTTAAAAAAAAAGAAAATTAAAAAAAAAATTTTTTTTAAATTATGTACATTAGGAAAGGTGAAAAGAGTTTAAAAAAGTAAATAACTCACTCAAGTTTAAAGATTTAAAATCCAGGGCCTCCCTGGTGGCGCAGCGGTTGAGCGCTGGGTTGCGAAGCTGCCCGCAGCCTCTGGGGCGCCGGTTCGATCCCCTGCTGCTCCCCGGCCACCAGAGGAGGGTCCCACATGGCGCGCAGACCTCTCCTGCCGCCCGCTGCTCCCCTCAACAGTGTACTTCGGTCCTTCTGCCTGCTCTGCTTCCCGCTCTGGCTCTGGTGAATTCTCTCACCCTCCTATGCTTCTGACTGTACCCAGTGCATGTATAAACAAAACAAACAAACAAATAAATAAATAAAAGCATGCCTCTATTAAAAAAAAAAAAAATTCTTTAAAAAAAAAAAAAAAGATTTAAAATCCACATTAGAAATCCACATTAAAAGAAAGCAAGGAATCAAAAGAACATACAAAACAGGTGGTTATTCGGCATAGTTTTAGAAGCTGGAGAGGAGATAACTATCTTATATAAAAATTTAGAAATATTTTCAGTCAAGGCCAGAGAAACCCACAAAATAATGATGGTTGAGCACCACTGAGAAATTAGGTGAAAGGAAAAAAGGTAATTTTGATAAGTCTCTGCACATCTGATGGTTAGCATTTTCTGTTTTTGAGTTTTTAAAGAAGACAGGTTAAAATTTGGAAAGGCAGCTAAAATATTGGTAAGACTAGTTGGTCGTGGTGTGAAAGATTCACTTAGGAATGAAAGCATTAGAGAATTTCTACTTTTGTTTTTTTTCTTTCCCTCCCAAACAGGTTAAAACAGGTCAAATGATGATAGATATTAAACTTTTTCTCATTAAAACATGAATTTATCTTTTTTAAAGCGTGTGAATTCTGGAGAAATAGTAAGTTCATTTTTGTCTTTAGGCCTTCCTCCTTTCCTGTATAGGCTTCAGAGGTACAGTTTCTCACCTTAGCAACTTCTTATATCACATCATCCCACTACCAAATGTCCAGAATTTAGATAAACTGGTACGCTTAATGAAAGTCTATCTCTACAGGTTGTAAGTGGCATGGTTACTATACTAAGGGACTGTAGATTTCAAGTGTGATTCTCTTCATAAAAAGGGTGTGAGGGTAGAGGGACTAAAAACCATATTGGTAAAATGTTAGAATGTATCTTAAAGATTGAGATGACTTGATACCCTTTATGTAACTTAGGCCAAGACGAGATGGGTTAGTTTACATAAGAAGTAGTCACCGGACAAATCATTGTGTGCCAACAGAGTTGTTACCAGTGGACATTGTTTAGTTTGAAGACTTTTGTCAGACCAAAGACTATTTAAGAACTTTAATCATGTAGTGGGAGAAAGTGTTTTGGTTTGCATTAGTAAATTGACTTTATGTCAGTAAAAGCTTCTGTAGACCCACGGTCCCTTCTCTGCAGTTCTAAGACCCACCCAAAAGGTTTTAAAAGCAAAATGTTTTTGTAAGGTAGGCATAGATCTGACTTCAACTGATAAAACCTAACTGTCTTTTTTTGGTTCTATTTCAAGTAATTGTTCATTTTACTGTAAGAATATTAATGAATTTGATGTTAGGGTGCTGCTCTAGTTTCTACTGAGTATCCCCATGTATATTGTGTACTAATTATCTCAACGTTTCACCTAAGTACAGTGACTTGCCTGAGATTATTGCACATCTTGGGGGGGTGGATTAAAGAGTAGTAGGATTTTTGTTTCTCACTTTTGTTTTCTTCTTTCAGTTGCACTGTGTTGTTCCTTGTGACATTATGTTCAGAAACCATCTTGCTTATATGATAAAGTTTTTCTAGGTGTGAGAATTTAAGCAGTGGCATTTTATTAAACGTTTTTCATAAGTTGCATTCTGGTTTTCCTATGAAAACCAAGTAGTTAGATTCCCAAATTGTTTCTATTATATTTTAGGAGTATCTTGACTTTGTGGAGGGGATGAAAAATAGAGAAACTTCAGTGTGGACAAGTGTTACATTTTAAAAGAGACAAAGTCCAAACCACTTCCTTAGAGTAACTTTTAGCTAACAGTTGTAGCCCTTAAAGGAGACTAGAAATCTTGATGAGCTATTCCTAGAAAAAGTAGCTCAGTGTGCTGCCAGGGGAATGCTGGGCATTGTTAGGGAGAGAGTCAGAACTAAATAAAGATAAAAATAAACCACCTCCTATGCAAAACCAAGGTTTGCTATGTTTGTGATACTGTATCTTCTGTTAATTCCAAGTACTCTGCAGAGATGGTGACCAAGAGAGGTGAAGGATTAATGAAGACATGTTTTAAAAAAAAAAAAATTCTTCCGTTTTTAAAGACGGTCGCTTGTTTACCAGTCATAAGAACCTGTATTAACTAGAGAACACCCTTTCAAGTTAGAAATGAATTTAGCTTAATTATTGGGTGACTTTTATGATACTAAATGAATAAGATGTGTTAACCTTAGAGGAAGTGGAAATTGAAAATAAAAATAAGGTCAAGAAGGTTTTTGTGAGTTTTTTAAATTAAACTTTTGAGATAATTATGGAGTCTCATACAGTTGTGCTGCTGATAAGGACAGATCCTTTATACCCTTCAACTAATTTCCTCTTGTGGTAACATTTTGCAAAACTATAATAGGATTCCTGACTAGGTAGTGACATTGACACAATTCATCTATCTTGTTCAGATTTCCCCAGTTTTATTTGTACCCATACTTTGGAGTGTATACATTTAAGTTCTTTGCAATTTTATTGCCTTCCTGTGGACTTTATATTAAAAATCCAATACAACTTTTTAAAAAAAAAAAAGATTTTATTTATTTTTGTGTAGAAGAACTGGGTGCAGGCCAGAGGTGTGTGTGTGGGGTGGGGGGAGGTGAGAGTATTCACCAGAGAGAGAGTGGGGAGCAGAACAGGCAGATCTACTGAAATACACTGTTGAGGGGAGCAGTGGGCAAGACTGGAGAGGTCTGCGCCTCCATGTGGGTTAGCTCCTTGGGTGGGGATCAAACTAGTGCTGCAGTGGCTTGTCTGCCTATCGCTTGATAGCACTGTGTCTTTAACCCCTGCGCCACCAGGGAGGCCCTGATGGCATGATTTCCTTTTATCATGATCACATAGTGTTACTCTAGGACTAGGTCCGTGATGTAGTAATGCAGTTCTCTTATTCGTAGATACTTACTGTTTCGCTTTTTAAAGTATAATGTACATATAAAAGAATACATAAATTACACTAGTCTTAAGTATACAACTCGGTTTATATGTGTGTATACACCATATAAACACCATCCACTTTAAGAAAGAAAACATTTTCAACATGCCACAAGTTGCCTTCAGGTTTCTTCTTAGTCAATAACTCCATCCCAGATATGACCACTTTTCTGACTTCTGTCACTTTGACTTATAGGTGTTTAAAATGTGACAACTGTGGTGGTTTAAATTTGGTAGGCCTTATCATGCCATGAAAGAATATACCTGTGGTTTTCCAGGAGTTACTTGTATCCAGAACACCTGATTTGTATACTATCCGTGTTTTGGGAAGCAACTGGTTCATGAATGAGACTGTTTGAAAGACTTACAGAATACTCAGGAGCAGTTAGGTATTTTAAGAAATGAGGGTGACTTTTTAAATTTTCCCAAGAGTCCTCTCGACTCAATATATCTGCATCCCTTATCCATCCCTCTGTTTGGTAAGTTTGAAGACTTGAGTCAGGCAATTGAGACAAATCAACTGGGACAAATCAAACTAAGTAAGACTAGATAGGAGAAATGACAGCTGGGTACTGTTCCTGATTGTGCCCATTGAGAAAAGCAGTATTCATTCACTCATTTATTTTCTGAAATATTTAGTGAGGATAGACTGTGAACCAGACACTGTTCTTAGGATATAGTCCTAAGGTAAGCAAGAGACAACCCTTGCCCTCACTCAGGGTTTAATCTGGTGGAAGAAACAAATGTTTAATGAATTCATCACACCCATTGGGAGATAGAATGTGAACAGGAACTGTCTTTCAGGTAAACACTGTGAAGCATTAAAGTGGGAGTAGGTACAGAGGACAGAATGTGACCGTGAACAAAGCTGGAGATGTAGACAAGGCTTAGGTGTCTTAAGGATGTGCATGTGAATCCCAGTGATTTTTATGGCTAGTCTAACGCTGTGAATTATAGTGACTGATGGACTCCACTTTGCTTCAAAAATCTCTCAAAGCCAAGGCACCAATCTCAAGGCTCATGGCTTTAACATCTGGACTATCTCTTCTGCCAACTGTTCCAATCCACTAGGTTGTTGACCCCACTGACAGAACAGATCTTTAATCTAAGTTGAGGTTCACAGAGGTTCTCTTTCGATAGAGAAGTTTTCTTTGCTCACTTTTAAGAGTTACTATGGGATAGTAGTTCTTATGTAAAAGATTTAGGAGGGGAGGGAAGGTCTAGCATATAAACATAAAGGCAGTTCCTTGTATTACCTGAAAAATGCTTAGTGTTTGTTTTTTTTCTCTCTTTGCCTCATGCCTAGAAACTTGACCTCTGTTTTAGAGATGAGTAGAATTGAGATACAGAAAAGCTACTGCTTTGGCATAGCAGTTCTGTGTGGAGGGCCAATTCTTAGATTTCCTGATTCTCTCTTTCCTATTGACATGTGTCCTGGGATTTAACATCTTTCTAGCACAGAAAATTTACCTCCTGACTTAAGAACTAAATTTTAAAGAGTTCCAAGTACTAGGGGAATGGGGATGGCGGAGTTTTCTTTTTCTCCTCACCCCCTTGTTTACTTTAGATGACTTTTATCTTTTACTTCTTGGCCTATTTATACAAAAGAACTGGATTATTTACATATTCAGTATACTGTTTAGACTTTTGCGAGATGTATGCTAACAGCAGTATCAACCAACACCAAGGCTCTAAACCTGAACCCTTTTAAATAGCTGTGTCCTGGTGGAAGTGTCATTTGTTTATGTGAAATGAAACAGGTCAGGCTTCATAATTTTTGTCTGAGAATAGCAGCCTGTGAGGACAATAAAACTATCCATAAGATGTGGCACATAATAAAGCTCTCAGGGACTGAGAGATGCTACACTTTATACACTCTTTTGTCCTTAGGTGACACATGGTCAGATGAGCCCTGTTGAATTGGATCTGTCTTCTCAAATTGGCAGTTAGTCTTTTCTTTATCTGATTCCCATTGGAGATATAAGATGAGAGCTATGGTACTTTAGGTGATGACACAGTTCCTTTGTTACAGTAATTAATGTAATAAGTTAAGGTAGGGACCCAAAGGAAGTTGATTGTTAGAGCCCTAGGTAGAAATTCATTTGATAGTGAGCTCCTATGAAGTGTGACAGGTAGAGAGGGAGATGCTTGTTCTTCTTGTGTAGGTTCAGAGTCACTGAGGATGGTATATCTCACCTGATGCTACGTATGAAGTGATTTCAGGATAGCATCTGGAATTTAGGGAAGATGATGTAACATGTTTCTCTTTTATCAACTTTGTCGTGTCTATTGGTTTGTTGACAGTTCCCTGGGGCATTAAACCCTGTGAACCTCAACTTAGATTAAAGATCTGTTCTGTCAGTGGGGTCAACAACCTAGTGGATTGGAACAGTTGGCAGAAGAGATAGTCCAGATGTTAAAGCCATGAGCCTTGAGATTGGTGCCTTGGCTTTGAGAGATTTTTGAAGCAAAGTGGAGTCCATCAGTCACTATAATAAGTTTTTTAAACCACATCTGAAAGGAGACGTAGCCTAAGCAGAAAACACAGACTTCTGAGATCGTGGAAGAGATAAGGATTGCCATTTTCTTTTGTAGAATTCAAATGGATCTCCTATGTATAATTTAATTTGCTATATATATGTATATATTTTAACAACCTTTTCCTTTATTTTTAGAAGTACTGTAGGTATTCTACTTAAGGTGTAACACTGAAACAGACACCAGACCTTGTGAGAGTATTTGGATCATTTTCTATTTTTGAATTCTTTTATAACAGTTTTTCAGATTTATATCTTCATAATATGCTTAAAACCGTGATGGATTTTCTATTATATAATGAGAAAATTAATATTTAATGAAGCAATTTGACTAGCAACCTGGCTAGGGTGTTGGAAATTTGAGTCCAGAAATCACATCTCTTGATTACAAGTTCAGTGCACTATACTACCTCCTTGGAATTGGTTATAGCATTTTAATTTATTTATTTACTTACTTTAGTTTCATATCATTTTTGGAGGGAACAACAACCCAGACAGGTCATATTCACATCTAAATGTGTATAATCTGTGTTGTTACAAGTAGATTATACACACTAATACACAATTGTCAGGCCAAAGCCTATAAGAAGCTTGATCGAAGACCCATAAGAAGGTGGATAAATTTACAGTAGAACAGCGTTGGCCATCTTGTTACTTAGACCAGATTATCTGTGGTTAGTTGCAATTAAAGAGATGTACACTCTTTGAAGTCCTCTAAGATGGATACAGAACTCTCTCTGAGTGGAAACAGAAGTCTGTTCTTACTGTGTTTAGGCATAAATAGGGTCAGTTGCTTATGTCCTCTGTAGGTGCAGAGGCCTCACACGAAGGCTCTCATTCTTAACCTTCTAGAAGAGAAACATTATTCATTATAGAGGTAGGAGAGTGGTGTGATCTGTGCCATGTGCCCCAAACTAATTAATGCTTGAAACCTGTGATTACCAATCAGTCTGTGAGCTGAGGCCAAGAGAGGGAATTGGGCTGTAGAGAGGAAACTGGGATTTGAACTTCTGTTTTATACATACAGGGAATGGGGAGTGACAGTCATGACCTATCTCAGTCCCTTAGCGATAAAGCGGAGTTTCTTGGTGATCAGGTACAAAAACAAAGTACAAATGGATGGACAATTAATTCCAGAGTCTGGTGGATCGTGGTCCTAAGTAGGGGAAGTGAGTGGAGTAAAATTGGGCAGAAAGAAAGAAGCAGGGGAAAGAAATATTTATAGACTCTCTTGAAATTTGAAAGTGTCTTGTGGTCTCTCAGAATCAGAATTCTCCTGATTCTGCATTTTGTCTGCTGTGGAAGCAAGTGGTCAGTACTTTTCATTTCTAGCTAGCATGTTCGTTACCCTGCCTCCTGGGGTTAAACGTCTCTGCAGTGACCTGCCAGAGACTTGATTATTAGCTGTATAAAGCCAGGGATGCTGTAGGGAGCAGATGGGAAGTGGTTTGGCTGCTACAGCCAGGCTGATTAGAGTCCTTGGCAATTTTACAGTGTATCTTTGGAAATACACCACCAAAGTTACTGTGAAGCCTGCTGGGTTTGGAAAACTGGATTTCTGAAAAGTCACCTGGCTGCAAAGTAGTACTACTGAAAACTCCTAATACCCTAAAAAATAGAACAGTGAATCTCCAAAGAGTATCAGGACTACTGAAAATCAGCCCTCAGGAATATGTTTTCTTTTAATGCATTCTGGTCATTAAGAAATTTTGGGTGATTTTCTATAGTAGGGAAAACATTTTTTGATAGCTATATTAGTAGAACTATAGATGAGAAAGAGGCCCTAGAGATCACCCTGCCACACAGAGAATTTTTTATGTAATTTGCTTGACATTTGGCTATACTTCTGCCTCATTTCTTACACTGGTAAAGATATGACTTCATGGGCCTCCCCTGGTGGCGCAGGTGGTTGAGTGCCGCGCTGTGAAGCTGTCCACAGCCTCTGCAGCACCGGTTCGATCCCTGCCGGCCGGTGAGGGTCCCACATGGTGTGGCAGACCTCTCCTGTCTTGCCCACTGCTCCCCTCAGCAGTGTATTTCGTCAATCTGCCTGTTCTGCTACCCGCTCTGGCTCTGGTGAATCCTCTCACCCTCCCGCAAATCTGGCCTGTACCCTGGTTCTTGTATTTAAAAAAAAAAAAAAAAAAGATATGACTTCATTAAGCATTGTGAGCCATTGTTGGATATCTTGGGTTATTAGTTTTTTTCCTGAGTTAAATATCTGTCTTTCTATACCCTCTTCCTGGTCCTGTTTCTACCCTCAGCATCACAAAATACGTTTTTCTTGTCCACACTGAAACCATCATCTATTTGAAGCTAACCAGCCTTTTTCCCTTATATATTCTTTCCAGACTAAAGAATACCAGTTTTTAAGACCTTTCCTCTTAAAAAATGATTTCTTGACCTTTTTTGTTCCTACCCTTCTGGACATCTCTCCATTTAATGAAGATCTCACTTTAGATGTAGAATGTGGAAATGAGCACAGACTATCAGATGTTATGTTCATCTCCAGTTCCCTTTTGAGAAGAAGCACAATTAAAAAACAAATGTAATGGCAATATTTCTTGCTTATGAGGGGGAAAAAAACAATTTGCCATGACATGGAATTGGGACAACAAGAATTTGAGGAAGTATTTTTATTTACTGATGAACTTTTGAGGTTTCTACAGTATAAGTGTTGATTTTGTCTTATACCATTTTCAGGAATAATCTTTAATATTTGCATTGAGTTTACTCTTCAGATTACAAAATTCAGTTGTTCACAAGAATTATTAAAATTTATGCTACACAGGACTGATTTTAATGTGTCCGATAGGTTTTTTTTTTTTTTTAAAGATTTATTCATCTAAACAAGCACTGGGGTACAGGCCAGAGGCGCGGGGTGGGGGGGCGGTGAGAGAATTCACCAGAGACGGAGCAGAACAGGCAGAAGGACTGAAGTACACTGCTGAGAGGAGCAGTGGGCGAGACAGGAGAGGTCTGCTGTGCCTTGTGGGAATCTCCCCAGCCGGCCGGAAATCGAACTGGCGCAGCTCTGTGAAGCTTCAACCCACTGCGCCACCGCAGAGACCCTGTTTTATTTTTTTAAAGATTTATTTATTTATGCATACAAGAATGGGGGTACAGGCCAGAGGGGCGGGGGGGAGGGAGTATGTGAGAGAATTCACCAGAGACAGAGTGGGGAACAGAAAAGGCAGATTGAAGATTGACCGAAGTACACTGCTAAGAGGAGCAGTGGGCGAGTCAGGAGAGGTCTGCTATGCCGTGTGGGTTGCTCCCTGGCCGGCGGGGGAATGAATTCATGCTGCAGAGGGTAGCTTCATAGGTTGTGTCTTAACCCCTTGCACCACCAGGGAGGCCCTGTCAGATAGTTTTTAACATGATGGATATATGTGTTCTTATATAACTGAAAATCTATTACTTTTACATTTGACAAAAATCTTTACTTAGCGTAAGACTCTCTTGACTAACAACCTTTCTCTGTGGATTTTTCATTCTCAGGCAACATTTAATATTCAAAGAAGACCAAGATTAATTCAAATTTTGTTCGTCATAATTTAAAATTTTTGCCAGAATGTGTGCAAAATGTTGAGTTTTTAAATTAATTTAGCTGAAAAAATAGTGAAGCTTTTCAGTCTGCATGCAAAATCTTTTTCAGCTCAAGATGTTATTATGTCTCAATGGGTTGCTGTCCTCCCATTTGTTCTAGCCTCTTCAGTTTTTCCTTTCAGTGTTATTAAATGCTTTATCTTTCCGTTTTCTTCATTTTCTTTTTTTAAAGATTTATTTATTTATGCATACAAGAGCTGGGGTGTAGGCCAGAGGTGTGGGGGGGGTGGTGGTGAGAGGATTCACCAGAGACAGAGCGGGGAGCAGAACAGGCAGATCTTCTGAAATACACTGCTGAGGGGAGCAACAGGCAAGACAGGAGAGGTCTGCTGCGCCATGTGTGTCAGCTCCCCTGGCCAGGGATTGAACTTGTGCTGCAGCGGCTGTGGATAACTTCACAGTGCTGACACTTAACCCCTTGTGCCACCAGAGAGGCCCCTCCTTTGACTATTTGTCTTAGTTCCTATGCTGTCTCTTCCTTACTGGCCCTTCTTTATCCTGTTCATACACAGGTCAGTCAATATAGGAAAGTAAAAACTGTTAGAAGCTCTCAGTGAGCACTACCATTTTTATGTACTTTATATATAGTCTTACACTTTATATGTACTTTATATCCCATATTCTTCTTCAGCATCTACCATTACCATCCTGTTGTCTAGAGGCCTTTTTTTCCCCCTTAAAGAAAGTTTTTTGAAACTTGTATTATTTTTCTAAGAATAAACAAAGATGGATTTGTTTTATTTTCAATTGTATTATTTTTATTGTGGTAACAGTGGTTTACAGCACTGTATATGTTCGTGGGGGGTACAAGTTCATACCTCTTCAGATGTATGTTACAGCATGATAACCACCACCACCCATAATTCTCCACCATTGTCCTTTGGGCTCCCCCCATCTTTTCCCCTCCCCTCCTCTTATAGCTTCAATTCTATAGCCAGATTTCTAAGGGTTTTTTTTTTGTGTGTGTTTGTTTTGATTTTCTTTGTTCCTTTGTTTAGTTTCTCTGTATTCCACATACGAGTGAAATTATCCAGTATTTGTCTTTCTGATTCTGACTTACTTCACTTAACATAACACCCTCCAGTGCCATCAATGTTGTCCCAGATAGTAAGATTTCATTTTTTTGCACAGCTGTGTAGTCTTATGTATCTCACCTTCTTACTCTACTCATCTGTTGTTGGGAACTTAGGTTGTTTTCCATACTTGGCTGTTGTACATAGTGCTGCAGTGAGCATAGGAGTGCATATGTCTCTTGAAATGAGTGTTCTTCCATGCTTAGATATCTAGAAGTAGAATTACTAGGTCAAAAGGTTTTTTAATATTTTGAGAAACCACCACACAGCTTTCCATAAGGCCTGAACTAGTCAACATTCCCTCCAACAGTGTACCAGAGTTCTCTCTTCTCTACACCCTCTCCAGCAGTAGTTACTACTGGTCTTTTTTGATACGGGTCATTCTCAGAGGAGTGAGGTGATGTCTCATTGTGGTTTTATTTCCATTTCCCTGATGGCAAGTGATGATGAGCATTTTTTCATATGCCTATGACTGTATGTCTACTTTGGAGAAGTGCCTATTTAGCTCTTCTGTTGTGGGCTTATTTTAATGGTTAAATACATACTGATAACAGTGCTGCTCTGGAGGAACAAAGATTTGCTGGGGAGGAGTATGCTCTAATAATCCTTTATGGTGCAGATTCGGTTATTTCTTTTTCAAAAATGCCCCCTCCCACATAATAGTATTACTTTCAGCACAATGTTCTACTGCCTTATTTATTCACTGCCTTATTTCCTGCCATAGACCCATGGCATTCAGTTATTTATTTATTTTTTTTAAGAATGACTACATAGTACACTACTATTAAGTCTTATATAATGTTGAACATTCCAAATATTTATTTAAAATTTTCTTCAGAATTCTAGATTATTTTCAGAGGTGTCATTTCAAGTATTATGTTTACTTTATGAGTGAAAGACATTTTTTTCATAGTTCTTACATCATGCATCTCCCACACACTTTTTGCTCATCCTTTTATGAAGTAAGATCTATGTAGACTTGATGCCATCAATGATTGGTTGCTGTTGGCATTAAGGTCTCTACTTGGGTTAAGGATGTATTTTCTTAGACCTACAGCTAAATCTGATGGCTTACTTCTTTTATCCTGCTCCATACACCAGGTCAGCCATACAGATTAATATGCCACCTTTCTCTCCAGTTGCTAGCAGACATTCACTTGATACAACTCTGCTCTCCTAGGAGGACATCTTCTCTTGTCCTGTACCTGGTTCTTTAACATAATCTCGAGAGAGTTTATGAAAAAAGTACAATTTGTCTGGCCTCTGTCCTATATATAGCATTTCTCCGTTAAAAATTCACTTTGTAGGATGTGTTGTTTGCTCTTTCTGCTCCTTTATTTTATAAGACTTATTTTCCTAAATGGATATAGAAAGATGGTGGACAGGGTGTGAGCAAGAACAAGACTCTTGGTTTTGTTGTGAAGTAGTACCTGGATGCTATAAGTTGGCTGCCAGGTATTCTAGATGATACACGCTTCAGGTCTTTTAATTCATGAGATTGGAGAGATATAAATAGCCCTTTATTACCACCTCTCTTTTATTTAGTCTGTCTCTGTTTCATATGGTGAGGTCCTCATCTTTTTTTTTTTTTTTTTTGTGGGACCCTCGCAGGCGGCCGGGGAATGAACCAACAATGCAGAGGCTGCGGGCAGCCTCGCAGCTCAGCGCTCAACCGCTATGCCACCAGGGGAGGCCCGGGGTCCTTATCTTTATTAATGCAGTGCCATCAATCTCATATAAGAATGTGGAGAGTAATCTTACATTCTTGTGGGGTTTTTTTTTTTTTTTTAGATGTGTTCAATTATTGATAGGATACTTTTTCTTCTCTTTTTTGTGTCATCATTGGTATTTTAGTAGGGTGGGAAAAGCCACATTGAATCTGCTATTTGAACATAATTTAAAGCCTGGAGTTTAGGAAGGTTGATTTAACTTCTGTAAACTAAAGTTGGTTGGTTGAATTCTCTCTGAGGATTATCTTCTCACTGAAGTTTTCCCATTATCTTAAAGTTGAGTTTTTCCTAGTTCTGCTTGTTTTTGTCTTTTGCGTTTACCCATAATAAAAAATTTTCTCCCTGACAGTACAAATGACAAGGAATCTAAATTATTTTCAGTAGGACCTGTTAGTAGAGGACTTTAAAAACTTTTAGTAGACCATGTTCTAAGTCTCTGATAACTGAGTTTCAGGGAGCACGGAGAAAGGTAATGTGAGTAGAGCTTGAGTCTGTGATGTGCCATGGCCTGTATTGATTGAAAGAGAATTGCCAGCTGCCAGTGGTAGTAGAAATAAGTCTCTCAGGAGTGGGAAACTAGAGGACTCTTAGTTAAGACTTACCACAGAATCTCCGGGCTGTTGAAAATTTTGTACTCTCCTCTAGGGAGATGGAGTGGGAATTAACTTTTCCCCCAGTTCAATGTAACTTGGTTAGAAATACAATTGAACCTGTTTGTCTTGTCCATTGTGATGTGATAGGCACCTAGGAAGGGTCTGTTTTGTGTGGGAGTTTATTTCAGCCTGTGTCCTTGCCTGTATTGTTTCCTTTAACAGCTCTTTAAATTTTCTTTTTCCAGCAATGATGTTGTCCACTGGGCATGTACTGACCAATGTGGCAGGTCTGAGAACATAGCTGAAGCTGAAAATAGGAAAGCTGGGGCAAGGAAGAGCCTTGAATCTTGAGGTGGGACGTTGACTCTAAGATGTCCTTGAGCAGTGGAGCCTCCGGAGGGAAAGGAGTGGATGCAAACCCGGTTGAGACATACGACAGTGGGGATGAATGGGACATTGGAGTAGGGAATCTCATCATTGACCTGGACGCCGATCTGGAAAAGGACCAGCAGAAACTGGAAATGTCAGGCTCAAAGGAGGTGGGGATTCCAGCTCCTAATGCTGTGGCCACACTGCCAGACAACATCAAGTTTGTGACCCCAGTGCCAGGTCCTCAAGGGAAGGAAGGCAAATCAAAATCCAAAAGGAATAAGAGTGGAAAAGACTCTAGCAAACCCACTCCAGGGACTTCCCTGTTCACTCCGAGTGAGGGGGCAGCTAGCAAGAAAGAGGTGCAGGGACGCTCAGGAGATGGTGCCAATGCAGGAAGCCTGGTTGCTGCTATTGCTCCCAAGAGCTCAGAGAAGGTGGCTAAGGCGTCCCGCAGTGTAGCCGGCTCCAAAAAGGAGAAGGAGAACAGCTCATCTAAGAGCAAGAAGGAGAGAAGCGAAGGAGTGGGGACTTGTTCAGAAAAGGATCCTGGGGTCCTCCAGCCAGTCCCCTTGGGAGGACGGGGTGGTCAGTATGATGGAAGTGCAGGGGTGGACACAGGAGCTGTGGAGCCACTTGGGAGTATAGCTATTGAGCCTGGGGCAGCGCTCAATCCTTTGGGAGCTAAACCGGAGCCAGAGGAAGGGGAGAATGAGTGTCGCCCGCTAAAGAAAGTCAAGTCTGAAAAGGTAAGAGGTGGCCAAATCTGGCTGCCCACTGCCAGTCAGTACTTCCCTGGACTAATTGCCAAATGCTATGTGTACTCTGTGGGAGGTGGATCAGTTTGTGGGTAATGACCAATTACAAGGTCAGAGCAGCTGGTAATGATAATGTGGTTTTGTTCTAAATTAGGGGATTCCTTACAGATTAATCAACAGCATGCCTAGACATTTTGGAATGGCGTATCTGTTGGGGGCAGCTACTTGGTAGAATCAATTTCTATAGGTCAAGTTGAGACCCTCCCACTTTGTCCTTGTACCACCTCAGACATTTGTTGCTGGAGGTTGGCATCAACATTTATGTGGTTCCCAACTTGACTGGCATTTCATCCTCAGTCATTAAGTTGATAAACTTAAATAGACTCTATATTTGTATTGAGTGCTGTTCTTATGGAATAAACAGAGTTGCTAGGTCTCTGAAAGAGAAAAGGGTAAAATAAGTTTCATGGCATGATTATTTACCAAGTGTTTTGTTGGTGGCTACTGAAAAGCAAAGGGCCACAGTTTGAGGGGAAAGATTACGGGGCAGGAGGTACAGACTGTACTGAGTTACATAATCAGTCCTTGTGAGTTGGTGTTGTGGCTGTGAAAATTTGGCCTTGAAAGACTCTTTGGCCACTAAAGGTGTAGCTCTTGGCCAGGTATCTCCCTCAACTATTGGGAATCAAAGTCTCCTGCTGGTTTAATAGCTGCCAAACAAAGTAATGATACTTTGCCTTCTGCTTGACTTGGAAGGACAGGTGCCTGCAGCCCCAGGAGGTACACTCCTCTGGGAAGATGATCTTAGTTCATATCTCATGAAATGGAGCTTGCAGGGCTGGAGCAAGTAGGTGTGAGTCTAGGGTCAGCTCAGGCTGCCTTGAACTTCAGCAGCTTACAATTTTCTGCAAATCGGCTGGCCTGGTGATGAGCTGTTCATTGGCTTCTGATTTTCTGCTCTGTTTTCTGCTTGCCCTGTGCTTTCAACTGATCCCAGCAGATGCAGTATAAATTGATTTCTTTGTAATTACATCAGCTGCAACAGGGAATATCTATTTCCATATGTAAGTGTTAATAAATAGAGGCTGGATGTATACATTTGGGTAATGGTGCCCTTTCATTGCCTGGATCCCAGTGGTAGCTTGTGTTTTCTTTGCTGTAGGTATTTTGGTCTTTGCCTCTGGCACATCTGTAGCTCTTAGCAACATCTGGGCTTCTCTGGTAACAGGGCTGTGAATTTTCTTCCACTAATAAACACAATGGTTCATTCCCTTTTACCAGTGGCAGCTGCCAGAGAGACTGCCTGTGTTTAGGTGGCAGATGCTATAGTCCACCTCAACAGAGTCAAGTTCCAGCTGGTTACTAGCTTGACTCATCCTGTGCTGGCCGTGATTTACCTTTTTTTTCTGGGGTACAGATGGATAATTCTGTTCTAAAAAGGCTTAGCAGTACTAGGAGTTCTTGCTTCTGTTCCAGGCCCATTAAACTGTTCCCTACATCCAGCTTCAGGAAACTCTTGCGATATATCCATTTATAATCATTGTTCTCCCTGTGCTAAAAATTGGCTACTTCTGAGCGTGGCCTTCATTTTCCTTTCTGATTAGAACTCTTAACTCATGTTGTGATTTAAGCCCACTAGTAGTCTGTGGGTAAAAGAATTTATGATACTTAGCTTCATGTTTTATTTAAGCCTAAATATCCATGATAGTTTCCAGCAGAGAAGCAAATGTTTTCTTATAGGTACGGGGACTGATTGGATGACTGTCCTTCAGATTATAATTGCATTGAAAGATACAGTACATTCAGCTGTTCTGAATTGGTACAGGGTGGTTTGCTCCTTATTAATGTAACTGTTTTCTAAGCCTGGTCTCCCTAGCAGACTGATGATGGGGACAGTGGAATGAGAGAGAAAGGGAGAGAATGTGCTTCAGTTTTTGGAAAAAAGATAAAATTGCTGTAAAGTACTTTCGGAAACAGAAAATTTGCTATGCAATTCTCAGTTCCTTTCATTGTTCTCTTTACCCTTTTGAGCAATCTGGTTGTGGGGGATGCCTTTCCATAAAGACTTTGGCCACTGAAATAAATAATTATTTAAATAATGTTTGGAAGTTGCTAGGAGATGCAAACACTCTGGGGAGAGAACTTTTTGGAGCTGGGGGAGGGAAAGAAGCAAGTTAAGGGAAAGGCTAAGAATCTTGTAGTGGATCAGCTTTTAAGAAACAGGGACTCCAGGGCTTGGAATATAGTAGGTGCTTAGTTAATGTTTGGTGGCTACCACTAAGCAAGGTCTATGAAAACATCTTTAAGATTTTCTCTCTAAGGGCCTCCCCGGTGGCGCAGCGGTTGAGTGCTGGGTTGCAAGGCTGCCCGCGGCCTCTGCGGCGCTGGTTCGATTCCCGGCTGCTCCCCGGCCACCGGAGGAGGGTCCCACATGGCGCGCAGACCTCTCCTGCCGCCCGCTGCTCCCCTCAGCAGTGTACTTCGGTCCTTCTGCCTGCTCTGCTCCCCGCTCTGGCTCTGGTGAATTCTCTCACCCTCCCGCGCTTCTGACTGTACCCAGTGCATGTATAAACAAAACAAACGAACAAACAAACAAATAAATAAATAAACATTAAAAAAAAAAAAAAAGATTTTCTCTCTAAGATATGGTCTTGCCAATGGTTTAAATGGTTTGGAATGTTCCTTCTGTGTGCGAACAGCCAGCAGAACCAAAACAGTAAAAACATGTTTTGATATAATCTAGGCATTATATTCTCTGAATTGGAAACTATCATGAAGAGGGAAAACAAATTTTGGGAAATGTCTTGACTCAAATCATCCTTCTCTGCCCCCCTTCCACTCTTGGAAATAGAGAATATAAGTTAAGTATAGGTGTAGGATAGAATTGTCACCTGTCTACCATTAGCTAAAGAGGAAGATTTGAATATTCAAATTACCTATTTCAGGACCTCTCTTATCAAGCTCTTACCTCTCTTATCATCTCAAGCTATGGCTGAGGAATTTTCTGTTAACCAAGGATGTGGAGTTCCCATCAAGGGATCCCACTTTTGTACCACCACACCTCTGGTGAAGCTCGATGTGCCATTTCCCGGAGTTCTAGGAGAGACCAGAGGGGATGACTCTCAGCAACCCCTGTTGCCTTATGTCGTTATTAAACACTCCTTCCTTGTGCTTCCTGTCAGCCAAAGAGATGGGGGTAGGAAATCTGGAGGAATAAACAAGATAGAACCTTCTGGCTCCTGGCTGTTCCCTTCCTTTTGGTTTGATTGAAAGGTTAAGTTAGGGATGGAAGGGGTGATAGGGAGGAGAGAGGACACCTGTTTGAATGTCTCAAGCCTAGTGCTGGACAGGCAAGGGGAAAAAAAAGAAGAAAAAGGTAAGATTATCCCTATCTTTTTTTTTTTTTTTTTTTTTTTTAAATCATATGCGGTAAACTAGTAGGCTGTGGTGGCTAAAGAATCTAGAAGTTTGTAACCAGAATCAGAGGCTTCCTTTGCCTCTTTAGCTTCTGCCTTTGATCTTGCAAGGAGGGAACACTGCAGTCTGCTTTCCCCATGTCTGTGTCTCAGCTTTTGCTGCTCTCAGAGTGCTGCATATATTTACCACTTCCCCCATTAGTTTAGGATACCAAGGAAACGATAATGTGTTCTTTGCTCTTTCACCTTCAGATCATGCTTGCTTTTGCTTTCATCCTGTGGTCGAAGAGCATCTTTTCTTTGCCCTTGGTTTTGTTTTCCTGCCCTAGTTTATGCCTTCCCGCTCAGCTCTCTAGTGTTGCAATTCCCCATTGCCCAACCAAGGTCAGTTTCTCTTTTATTCCTTCTGATCCAAGGCTTTCTATCTCAACACCTTACTCCTTCACTAGCTGTTCTTTCTCAGTTATTGATGGCATTAACAGTCAGCCTGGCTTCCTGAAGCCAGATGCCCTCAAGCATTTTCCTTCATGAAGAAATTAAGTTGATATTTATGCAGGGTAGAGATGCACTGTCTAACTACCATGGAGCTTGAGTTTAATTTATTTTTTCTTCAGAGCTGTTTTCCGTTTGGGTGTTGTAATTCAAGGAGAGCCCAGAGAAAGATTATCTTGTCCAATCTCTATTTCATAGAAGAGGAAACTAAGACCAGTGAGGTAATGTGACTTGCCTAGGTAGACAGTGGGAAAGCCAGGCATAGAAATCAGATTTTTAAATATAAAGTACTTATGGCATATTACTTAGAGATTCTTAAATATTTAACTCAGAGATGATTCCCTGTTTTACCACTTTAAAGACTATCTTAGAAACATTGGCTGTGAATGCTAGGTACTCAAAAATGCCCGGATGCTTTCATTTGTTTTTCAACTAATTTTAACATTTTAACTCAATAAACAAAGGTTTCTTTGGTAATGTAGTAATGTTTATCAAAGAACAACAATTTAGAGCTGGCTCTGAATTCTGTCCTATTTTTTGTAAAGAGGAAATGTTACTTGAATTACTTTTAAAGTGCCATTATGAGCTTGACAGAGAAAGAGATATTGATTGGTTACTGGTTTTCATTGTAATCATTGAGATATTCCAGTTTCTTCTTTATTTGCAATTGCCGGGCAGGTAAGGGGAGATAAATCCTGTCCTTGTGCTTCTTGGATATTTTGCAATACATGTGTTGTGGATGTTAACTGTTTTGTAAAGAGGTGATGTACTGTTGAATGCCATTATCATCTTCCATTCATTTAGTACACTAATTTAGTGCATATTAGATTCTACTTACTATGTTTTGTCTTGGTATATATTGGTGAGTAAAATAGAGATGATCCCTGCTTTTTGAGGAGCTTTTAGTTTATTATCTAGAGCAGAGTTCCTAAAAGTGTGCCCCATAAAACCATGTGCATCCTGACACCTGAGTGTCACAAATGCAGATTCTTGGACCTTATGCCAGATCTGCTAAATAAGTTTTATGGGTAGGAGCCCAGAAGACTGTACTTCCAAAAGATTCTCCACATAATTGCTATCTTATTTAAAGTTTGAGAACCATTGTGAATTTTCTTTATAAAGTATGCATTGGGAACAACTTCTGTCTAAAACACCTGCCTTCTAAACATATTTCACATCTGTATTATTTATAACTTAGTGGTTAAGAGTGTAAACTCTGGGGCCTCCCTGTTGGCCTAGGTGTTAGGTCTCAGTGCTATTGTTACAGGGCAGGGAGAGGGGCAGCCCAGATCCCGCAAACCTGCCTGCTCTAAATAGGTTCTGCCATCCGCCGCATCAACACAAAACATATGAGACTTCAATGGGAAGCAACTTTAATACATTAGGAGACAATACAGGCAAGGCAAAGAATATAGTTTCTAAATTAAGCATCCAAAGTTACCCGTCCCCTCGTGGGTAAAAGTCCATCCAAACAGGATTGGCCCAGAGCAAGGCCCCAAAGCCTGCCACAAGTCTAAAGCATCTCCCAGTGGGGACCCACAGAAAAGGATCAGAAACAACTCTGACAAGTCTGGAAGAAAAAGAGCAAAATCAAGACAAAAACCGCCATTATCACCTCCCCACGGGTCTCTCACCCACATCTGTGTCACCCAGTCCATGACCAAAAGGCAAGCACAGTTTCTTCACATGTCTCTCGGCTCCATGTGCCTCCTCCAGGTCTCCTTCTGGCTCTCCATCCTGCTTCTTTCCTTCCTCAGTCTCTGCAGCTTCTTCTCTCTCTGCTCAGCTCCACCCTCCCTTGGGTGGGGCAGGAAACCTGGAACCTCCCCCTTTCCTGGGGACCACCCTGTTACAATATTACCACTAGATCCCCAGCCAAGGAGGTGACTCACATGGTGCAGCAGACCCCTCCTGTCTTGCCCACTGCTCCCCTCAACAGTGTATTTCAGTCAGTCCGCCTGTTCTGCTCCCCACTCTGTCTCTGGTGAATCCCCTTACCCCCCACACCTCTGGCCTACACCCCAGTTCTTCTATGCAAAAATAAATAATTTTTTTTTTAAGAAAAAAAAATTTTTTTAAGAAAAATTTGATTTTAAAAAGAGTGTAAATTCTGAAGCTAGAGTACCTGGGTTTATATCGCAGCTTTACCACCTATTACCTGATGATCTTAATTGAGTTAACTGTTCCTCACCTGCTAAATGAGGAAGACAACAGTACCTTTTACATGGGGTTGTTGTAAGATTAAATTAGTTAATTTCTATAAATCATTTAGAACAGTGTTTGGCACGTAGGAAACTTCCAGTAAATATTAGGAAAAAAGGAAAACATGATTTGAGTTGAAATGTATCTCGGGCTGCTATTGGCAGTAATGTACTGAATTATAACAATTTTCCATCTATTCTGTAAACCTGGTATGGATAATTAAACAGGTTGGCTAAGACTTTCAACATTATGCTAAGGAGAAGTTCAAAACCTGGGTTGGTGGATTTGCATGTTAGTGATAAGTTCTAAAGCCCCTGATATCTATAGTGGGATTTGAGGGTTTGGGAAACCAAAAATTGGCTTCAGAAGATATTAAAATGGCCTGTTGCATTTCAGATTTCATATAAATTGAATTTCTTTTCTGGCCATATCCCGGTGTGGCGTTGGGTATGTTGAATGGATGTGACTGTGGGTCTGCCAGTGTGTGCGATCGCCTGTATGCTGGAAGAACACTAAATATTTCTGTTTCTACACAAGAGTGCGTGAGGAATCTAAGTCCTAGTCCTTAATCTGTCCTCCCCCAGCGTGAACTTGTATTTTTGCCATTTGGGTGGGAGTCTTTTCCCCAGCACAGCATCTAGGCAGGCAGCAGGGCCTGGGCTACAGGCTGGAGGTGGTGGTAACAGACATAGGCGAGCTGCTGCCACCGCCGGCTCGCTGAGCCCTCTTCTCTGTGGTTTCCACTCTTCAAGCCACGCTTAAGTAACCCGCCTCCAGAGCTGCTGACAGGGCTGTGTTCAGAGGCCTTGGAAATTACACTGTTCATTTCCTTATCATCCCCTGACCTGCAGTGCAGAGCCTTCTGGTGCAGGAACAAGGCAGAAAAAAAATACAGACAGCTCCCAGCCAGCGTGTGTCAAGGACTACAAAGAAGGAAATTGGACTTGTTCACTTAAAAACCGTGGGTTAGGCTTTGATTTTCAGCTCATGCCGAGTGTTATTTGTGTGTGCACATGTTCTTTCTCTGTATGTGTAGAGAATGAGTCTGTGCATGACAACGCTGTAGAGAAGCATATGAAAGCAGAGAGCAGAAGGAAGATTGCTTTTCTCTTCAGTTAATTTCCCAGTTGTGCCATTGAGAGGGGCCTGGAAGGATTAGCATGAGGAAGGTGCCAGGCCATATTAATATTTTAAAATATATTTCTCTCAGTACAGTTTAGTCATGGTTGAGAGCACTTACCCAAGTAAGAAGCTTCTTTGGCTGACTGAGGAGACATTTTTAACAAATCTTATTCTCTGAAGTTGTTCATTCAAGATGACATTGAATATAAGAAAGTATAGGCTTTGGGTCAGTCTTGATAAGGGGAACAGCTTTTTTTGAGATAATGTGACAAAGGAGAGAGAGACAGGAGGATGTTATAGCATCCAGGATTTTCTGTTTATAGAGCAACTTTCATTTATTTTCAGAACCTGTGCTCATTTGTTGTTTTTTTAGTATTATGAAACAATCTACTTCCCTTTTCTTTTAGCACTTCTTTTGGCATAGGAGATCCAAAGGAAGCACCTTTTCAGCCTGAAGAAATGAAATGTGGATGTTAAAGAGTTCTTGAGCATATAGTTCACAACATTCTGTCCTTAATTTTCTTTTTTCTGGAAACATTTCCAGTGGAGTCTTTGTGATGGGAGAGGTAGGAGGGGAGTCGGGGAGTCTTTTAGATTTCACACCATGGAGATGATTTTAAATCCTAAGTGTCTCTCCTGTTAGAGGCACTATATAGTGAGGTGTTTTCACATGGTGAGGTGATAGCTAAGGTGAGAGAGGATGATTTCCTTTTACCTTTTTTTTCTTTTTCTTTAAAGATTTATTTTTATTTATTTATGCATACAAGAACTGGGGTGTAGGCCAGAGATGTGGGGAGGGGGGAGTGTGTCTGTGAGAGGATTCACCAGAGACTGAGTGGGGAGCAGAACAGGAGGATCTGCTGAAATACCCTGCTAAGGGGAGCAGTGGGTGAGACAGGAGAGGTCTGCTGAGCCATGTGGGTCAGCTCCCTGGCCGGGGATCAACTCATGCCACAGTGGCTGGCAATGGCTTGAAAGAACTACTTGAGACTTTAACCCTTGCGCCACAAGGGAGGCCTTCCTTTTACCTTCTTATAAAGCAGTGGTCCCCACACCCACAGCAACAGGTATGCACTTGTAGAAATTTGACTATGGGATCCCACTCCAAGCCACCAAATTAGAAACTGTAGGATTTAGGCCAACCTATTTGTGGTTTAACATTAGTTCTCTCATTGACTGTGATACACAGAGTTTGAGAGTCACTATCATAGAGCATCCTTCCCTCTTAATAAGTGAAGATCAAATTCATCAAAAACTCAGTAGAAAAGAGTAACTCTGAACAGTAGGTATAATTTTTTTTTTTTCCTGAGTGTATTCAGATATGCCTATTCCCTTTTTGGACAGTCTGACAGGAATCCAAAATTGAAAGTAATATAGAAGAGTTTGGGACTCTTGCCATCTGCAGTGTGGAAGTGCATAATAGTACTGACCTCATGGGGTTATTATGAGGATTAGTTGAGATAAAGGTTAAGTGCTCAGCACAGTGTATATAGTAAGTATTCAATAAGTGTTAGACGATGTTGATACAATATTATTAGCTTTGAGGTAGAAGGTTTTTATGAAATTAAGGAGAAAGGATTGAAGGTTTTAGAAAATAGTGAATTTATGAGTTAATATTCTAACTCCTGCTTTATAGTAACTGATATTTCTAACTGGCTTCTAGGAAGGCTGGAGAACAGATTGATTCAGAGCATTTGGTACCATTAAGGTTTGAGGTCTCATTGTTTGATTGGTTAGTTTGGAAGGGTTTGTTGGACTCATTTTGGTAGAAGACTGATCTTAGGTTGAAGAACCATGACTCTTACTTAGCTATTTACCATTAATCATTTTTTTTTGGTATATGCTCAGACCTTCTGAATTATTTTTCTAAGGATTAGAAAATCATTAAACATGGTTTTAATTTAGAAAGTTTTTCTTCCATGAGTGCAGACTTTATTTTGAAAGGATTGGAGCTCCTACAGGTAGTCTCAGTACCCAAGAAAAGAATGAGAATTGAGATACTTTTTGTGAATTTGTCACTAGCTACCAGAAAGAAAAAGGCAATTCTTAGATTTTTGGATGTGCTTAGTTTTCAACTTGAATTGTTATCCATTGGGAGAGTACAGTTTGACTGTGTCTGCAAGATACTCTTTAATTGTTTTTTAAATTGGAGACCACAAGATTTCAGCCCTAGTGGCAAATGTTAGTGTTTAGATGAGCCAGAACTGGCCATGGAATCTTCTCTTGAACCCTGTTTTTTGTTTGGTAGTTCTTTTCATTGTAACAGGTTTTTCTGTGAACTGGACCCAGCTCACTCAGCACTCAGCTCAGAAATATTTCTTAGGTGATGTGTTCCTTCAGAAGTAAGTACTTAGCTCTGCACCAAAACAAACCTTAGTGAAAGGTGCAGATAGTGCCGTAGAAAGGAGGTGTAAATATTGGTCATACACCAACCAAAGTGGGATGAAGTAAGGGAAATTAATATTCAGGCAGAAAATCTGATACTGAGGTTTCTCAACTAGAGGTGTATATCACAATCACTTCTGGAGCTTTTGAAAAGTAAAAGTACCCTCCTGAAATAAAATCTGCAGAACTGGGGACCCCAAGCATGTGTTTTTTGGTTTTTTTTTTTTTTTTTTTTTTTTTTTTGACTTCAGCAGCTGCTTTTAATGTACTTCTTGGTTAAAAACCATTACTGTTGTGAAAAGGAGTTTGGCTTCTCTATACAGCCTCTGGGAATTCCCCTTACTCCCTTAGCAGGGTTGACCTTGCATTTTGCCATTTCCAGATGGAGCTCTGACCTATACTTTCAATATCATGTGATCCTTGAATGTCTTACAGCTTGCTTAAGAGTCTCCTTTTTCATTGCTCAATCATTGAGTTGGGGTCAGCTATTTAGCAATTGAATCTGAATTGAATCTGAATTCTCATTGTTCCCTTAATTAGGAGAGTTATTGATTTTCTCAGTTATAGTCTTCAAGGTAGAACATACTTATTAATGTTAACTGATTCAATTTTACCTTATAGGTGTAGAATTTTTTTTTATAATTTTTTAAAAGTTTTATTTATTTATGCATACAAGAGCTGGGGTATAGGCCAGAGACATGGGGGGCGGGGGTGAGAGGATTCACCAGAGACAGAGTGGGGAACAGAACAGGCAGATAGACCACAGTACACTGCTGAGGGGAGCAGCAGGCGAGTCAGGAGAGGTCTACTGTGCCATGTGGGTTGCTCCCTGGCTGGCCGGGGATCGAACGGGTGCTAGAGAGGCTGTGGACAGCTTCATAGGTTGCGTCTTAGCCCCTTGTGCCACCAGGGAGGCCCTAGTTCTAGAATTTTTAAGGCAAATTTGAGCAAATTTTTAAAACTAGATACATCTGCCCTATATGGACAACTAGTGCTGTTTTTCTGTTTAAATCAGTGCAGAAGACAGGTTTAGATACAGTATGAGTTTATCGCTAATCCAAAGGCAGTTTCTTTTCTCATAGATTTGTGACTGTATTTCTATGCTTACTGAGTGTTCTTATTTTCTGGAAACCTATGACATTCCAAAATAAATGCATCTATCCAATAAAGACCTGTTTCTGAGCTTGCTTATGGACACATTTATATTAAACAAGCTATTTTTTTTTAAAGATTATTTATTTATACAAGCACTGGGTACAGTCAGAAGTGCGGGAGGGTGAGAGAATTCACCAGAGCCAGAGCTGAGAGTAGGACAGGTAGAGCGATGAAGTACACTGCTAAGGGGAGCAGCGGGCGGCAGGAGAGGTCTGCGTGCCATGCGGGACCCTCACCGGTGGCTGGGGATCAAACCGGTGCTGCCGAGGCTGCGGGCAGCTTTGTAGCCCAGCGCTCAACCGCTGCACCACCGGGGAGGCCCTAAACATGCTATTTTGAGAAGAGGGAACGTCATCTCACAGAAGTAGAAGTCCCTTATCTAAATTCCTTGCTTTTTTCTTTCTTTTTTTTTTTTAAAAAGATTTATTTATGCATTACAAGAGCTGGGGTGTAGGCCAGAGGTGTTGGGCGGGTTAGAGGATTCACCAGAAACAGAGTTGGGAGCAGAACAGATGGACTGACTGAAATACACTGCTGAGGGAAGCAGCAGGCGAGACAGGAGAGGTCTGCTCCGCCATGTGGGTCAGCTACCTGATAGCTTCATAGTGCTGATACTTAACCCCTTGCGCCAACAGAGGGGCCCTTCTTTTATTTATTTATTTTTTTAAATAAACACATACTGTTTCTTTGAAGTCAAGAAGAAAACTCAGTGTGTTTGAGTATAAGGTATTTCCCACTGGGATTTTAAGTTTCATACCTAAGCAAAAGTAATTAGAGTACTGTTATCAGAGAGGAACACATTCTTGAACATGCTGCAAACTCATGTTAAAAACTTATGGAATGTCATATTTTGGCCAAAATTATATAACCTTTAATTCTCATATAGTACAATTTAAATATGGTTTTTTATATTGGTACATGTATTACCTATGCTCTCAGAATTTATGTAAATCTATATTTTGGGTGGATCATTTTAGGTTTGAGAGCATCTCAGATGCAAATACCACTGAATAGGAGGAGAAAAAATTGGCATATGTGGTGAAGAACTCATTTTACAAAGTGACTATACATTTATATACACCATTTACATTTATATACACCATGTTAGACTCAGTCTTAATTCCATCAGTGTGTAGATTCTTAAACATCTGGTAGAGTGTCTGTTTTAGATAAAATATGCCATAAGGCATTTTTCATTTTGCTTGGATTGAGAATGTAGGGACTTGAAATCAAACAAACTGATTGCTTATTAAATTTCAGAAAGAGGCTGAGAAATTCT
Organism: Talpa occidentalis; assembly: GCF_014898055.3. Classification (NCBI taxonomy): domain Eukaryota; kingdom Metazoa; phylum Chordata; class Mammalia; order Eulipotyphla; family Talpidae; genus Talpa; species Talpa occidentalis. The sequence goes on from NW_023601104.1 coordinate 29,854,056, forward strand.
TTCATTTATGTTTGCTTCTGTTGTCTCTCTTGTCTTGTCCCATCTTCTTAGAGGATTAGATTGTTACAAAGTCAGGGTATGAGGCACTTGGTCAGTAACTGCCCTTGAAAATCGCTTAGGATGATGCCATGTGATTCAACATAACTTTTTTTTTTCTCCAGCATTGAAACAAACCATTATTTCCTCATTGGAGGTCTCGTGTAAAAGCTTGTGCTTAGGACTATATTAATAAAAAATATACATTTATAAATACTAGAATTAACTCTGAAATGTTTACACTAGGTGAGGCATGTAGGAGTAGGAGCTGGATGCATGAACAGAAGTACAAGTCTCCCATCACTGGCTCCCTCCAGAGCAAATAAAATAGCTTGAGGCCCAAACCATTCAATTTGTTCTTTTTTTCCCAACCATGTGTAGTTGGTTTTATTATATTAAATGTATATATCAAGTTATCTCTTCAGCGTACAAAGGTACTTTATGACAGCAGAGGAAATCTGGGGGTCCAGATTTCTAGTGGAAGTTTAAGGTCAGAAGATTGAATCCAGCTTAGTATAATGACTATTCTTTTGTAATATTTACTTTCAATTTTAATTTTCTTGTTCCTCACAATACCCACAAATACCTTCTCTTCAGGTTCCATTTGCCACTGATGAAATAAGGTCATTTTTATGTGGTTACCACAGGTCTGGTCTTTTAGTTAAACAAGAACCATCCTGTAGGCAAAATTCTCTTACTAACATAAATATCCCTTAGACTAGTGACTTCCTTTGCCCAGTGCCTTTGGTAACTACTTTGAATTACCCCTCAGTTTTTAGTCTTTTCTAACTTTCAGCTGGAATCTAAACCAGACTTTAAAAAAAAAAAAACCCTATTGTTACAATTATTTTTGAGATTTGCTTTCATTACAGGTCTTGTTTTAACCAGGTAGGGTTATATTTAGTTATGCAGATTTAAAGAGGGTCTCTTCTGTTCCCCTGTTGAAAGTAATTAACCAAGAAAAAGCAGTTGTATATGTTCTACCATGAACATTCATTACAATCTGGGTACAGCACTGACTACTATTGGTAATTAAGTTTTACCCATAGTTCAAGTTTGCTGTTAGCTACTACTTTCAGATCACACTGCTAAAGACTTGGTGTCATTGCTTTTGTTCTTCTAGCAGTATGCTAGTAGTGGCTCTTGCAAAGAACATTACATTTGCCCTATTGGACTGGAGAGACAGAAGTTTTCATGTTCGTTGTGGGTGTTGGCCAATGAACATCACTGAGGGAAGGGCTAAGCTCCTAGAAATGAAAATTTCTGAGTTTATTGATTTGGAACGCTCTGGAGTTTTGCTCTTCGGCTTTTGTGAAATGGAGCTTCTTTTCAAGCAGAGAAAGGCAGCAAGACTTAATGTCAGTTCCCACCCCTCTAATCTTTCCCTTAGAGCTAAGTAGATTGATGTCCTCCACACATGGAGGAAAAGGTGGTTGTTCTGGAAGCCAAGTTTCATAGGGCTGTCCCTAGCTTCTGCTGAATTAGTGACCTGTAGTGGCATTCATAGCAGAGAAAAGTCTGGGAAGATAGTATGAAAAGATTATTTCAATGTCATTTTTATATTTGACTGAAATTTTCAGATTTTTCATGTTTTTATTCCCTTCATCCTCCATTTCACACCTAAAATCCAATAGCAGGAGAAAAGGACATGGAAATCCCATTATAATCCTTACCATTCTCTGACTCACTTTCCTTTCCTTTGATATGGTGAAAACTTGTTGAAATTAACTGGGAGTAGCCTGAAGGAGATACATTTGGAAGATAGTGGTAGTGAAGAGGTAGTAGGGTTGGGCTTTGTGTTGGTGAACGGAATGAGTGCTTGGATATAAACTTTATACCCCCTTGGCCCTTATTCTCCACCCCCACCCCCCACCCCTTAACTTTAGAAGCCTCACTTCATTTACTTGTGTCCAGTATTTTTATAAGCATTTTAAATGTCTAATATTTGTTTCTGTCAATCTCATTTGCTTTACCATGCATAATTCCCTTAAACTTCTTCCTTCATTATGCTGTAAGTGGTAACATCTCATCTTTCCTTATGGTTCTACATTAATCTGTTGTGGGAATATGACTCATCATCTTGATTCAATCCTGTATGAGTGGGCACTTAGGTGGTTCAGTGTCCTAACTATTGTAAATAATGTTGTAATAAACACTGTAGAGCATATAAATTTTTCGTGTTCTTTGGATATGGATAGATGCTCTAGAATGGGATTGCTGGTCATATTGTATTCCCATTTTTTGTTTTTTAAGGTAAATCCAGATAGTTTTCTAAAATGCACCAGTTTACACTCCCAGCAAAGGTGTGATAGGGTTCCTCTTTTCTCCGCTCACCCTCTCCAGCACTTGTTATCAGAGGTCTTTAAAAAAAAAAAAAAGATTTATTTATTTATGCGTATAAGAACTGGGGTACAGGCCAGAGGTATGGGGGGGCGAGAGGATTCAACAGAGACTGAGTGGGGAACAAAACAAGCAGACTGACTGAAATACACTGCTGAGAGGAGTAGTGGGTGAGACAAGAGAGGTCTGCTGTGCCATTTCGGACATCTCCCTGGTCAGGGATCAAACTTGTGCTGCAGTGGCTGCTGATAGCTTCAAAGTGCTGCATCTTAACATTACCTTTGTGCCACCAGGGATGCCCCGGAGGTCTTTTTAATATGTGCCCTGCTCATGGGCATGAGATAGCATCTTGTGGTTTTAACCTGAATCTCCCATATTCGAAGTGATGATAAATATTTTCCATGTGTCTGTTTGCCTTTTGGATACCCTCTTTGGCGAATTTTCAGTTCATATGTGCTGCACATTTATTAATTGGGTTGCTTGCTTTTTTATTATTAAACCCCTTATCTGTTGTGTAATGTATATATATTTTCTCCCATTCATTGCGATGTCTTTTTAATTTATGTTTTCTTTCTGTGTAAAAGCCTTTTAATTTGCTATTATGTCAATTGTTTTTTGCTTTTATTTTCCTTTTTAAACAATAAATGTCAGTATTTTCCCTACCAACTATTTACTTGACTTAGTAAGGGAACAGCAAATGCCTGGTATTTGCTAGGGACGGTTTTTGACTTCTGGGGATAGGTTCCCCCCCCCATTTTATTTAAATTTCATGTTTGTTTGTTTGTTTATTTATTTATACAAGCACTGGTTACAGTCGTGGGAGAGTGAGAGAATTCATCAGAGCCAGAGCGGGAAACAGAACAGGCAGACTGACAAAGTAAACTGCTGAGGGGAACAGAACAGGCAGACTGACAAAGTACACTGCTGAGGGGAGCAGTGGGGCAGCAGGAGAGGTCTGCACGCCATGTGGGACCCTCCCCGGCGGCCGGGTATTAAACCGCGCTGCACAGGCTGCGGGCAGCTTCGCAGCCCAGCGCTCAACCGCTGCGCCACCAGGGAGGCCCTAAATTTTATTTTTATATTCCCCATACAATTACAACCCCCTTATTTTGACCCCAAGCCCTCCTTTCTCCGCCCCCCCAACAACCATAGAATGTCTCTGGTTCATCGTTGTTTGTTGATTTTGATATTTTCTTTCTTATAGTTATTATATTTCCTTGTCCCTTATTTAAGTTTTCTAGATTCCTGCTATGAGTAGGACCATCCAGTATTTTTCTTCTTCTTTCTGGCTTATTTCGCTGAGCATGATCCCTTACAGCGCCATCCATGTTGCTGCAAATTGCATGTGTTTATCTTTTTTGAATGCTGAGTAATATTCCATGGTGTATATGTACCACATCTTCTTGATCCAGTCATCTATTTTTGGGCATTTGGGTTGTTTCCATAGCTTAGCTGTTGTAAACAGTGCTGCTATAAACACAGGGGAGCAGGTGCTCTTTGGAATTGATGTTTCTGTGTCCTTTGGGTAAATACCTAGGTAATTGCTGGATCATATGGCAGCTCTATGTTTAGTAGGTCAAGAAATCACACAGCTCTCCATAGTGGTTGGACCAGTTTGTACTCCCACCGATGCAGGAGAGTTCCTTTTTCTCCACAACCTCGCCAACATTTATTGTTGCTAGTTTTTTTAATATGTGCCATTCTCACTGGTGTAAGATGGTATCTCACTGTAGTTTTGATTTACATTTCCCTGATTACAAGTGATGTTGAACATTTTTTCATATGCCTGTTGACCATTTGCATTTCCTCTTCAGAGAAGTTTCTTTTTAGCTCTTCTGCCCATTGTTTTTTTAAATATTTCTTTTTAAAGAGTTATTTATTTATTTATACAAGCACTGGGTACAGTCAGAAGCGTGGGAGGGTGAGAGAATTCACCACAGCCAGAGCAGGGAGCAGAACAGGCAGACTGACGAAATATACTGCTGAGGGGAGCAGCAGGCGGCAGGATAGGTCTGCACGCCATGTGGGACCCTCGCCAGGTGGCCGGGGATTGAACCGGCGCTGCAGAGGCTGTGGGCAGCTTCGCAACCCAGCGCTCAACTGCTGTGCTACCAGGGAGGCCCTCTTCTGCCCATTTTTTGACTGGATTATTTTCTTTGTTTTTGTTGAGTCTCATCAGCTCTTTGTAGATTTTTGTGATCAGTCCTTTATCATTAGTGTTGTGTGCAAAAATGTTCTCCTAGTCGGTGGGGTTTCTCTTTGTTTTTGTTATTGTCTCTTTTGCTGTGCAGAAGCTCTTTAATTTGATGTAGTCCCAGCTGTTTATCTTTGCCTTCACTATCACTGCTTTGGGTGATGTGTCTGTAAAGATGTCTTTGATGTGCATATCATGTAGTGTTTTGCCTATATTTCTTTCTATGCATTTTATGGTTTCAGGTCTTATGTCTAGTTCTTTCATCCATTTTGAGTTGGTTTTTGTGTATGGTGTGAGGTAGTGGTCAAGCTTCATTCTTTTGCATGTAGCAACCCAGTTTTCCCAGGACCATTTATTGAACAAACTTTCTTTGCTCCAATGCATATTCTTTGCTCCTTTGTCAAAGATTAGTTGACCATAAATCTGTGGGTTTATTTCTGGATTTTCTGTTCGATTCCATTGATCTGTGTGTCTGTTCTTGTTCCAATACCATGCAGTTTTGATGATTATGGCTTTATACTATAGTTTGAAGTCTGGGCATGTGATGCCTCCATTCCCTTCTTTTTTTTTCAGGAGAGCTTTGGCTATTTGGGGTTTTTGGTGATTCCATATGAATTTCATCAATAATTGTTCTATTTTTTTGAAGAATGACATTGAAATTTTTATTGGAATAGCATTGAATCTGTATATTGCTTTTGGTAGGATGGCCATTTTAATAATGTTTATGCTTCCAATCCATGAGCAGGGGATGTCTTTCCATTTCTTTGTGTCTTCTATTTCTTTTAACAGTGTGTTATAGTTTTCTTTGTATAGGTCCTTAACCTCTTTTGTTAGCTTTAGTCCCAAGTATTTGATTTTTTTTGTTTCGATAATTAAAGGGATTTTTTTTTTATTTCTTCTTCAGATTTATTGTTTGTGTATAGGAAGGCTACTGACTTTTGCGTGTTGATTTTGTATCTTGCCACTTTACTGAACTGATTGATGAGTTGAATTAGTTTTTCTGTGGAGTTTTTGGGGTTTTCTATGTTTATTATCATATTATCTGCAAATAGTGATAGTTTGACTTCTTCTTTTCCTATTTGGATTCCTTGTATGTCTTTCTCTTGTCTTATTGCTCTGGCTAGGACTTCCAGTATTATACTGAAAAGCAGTGGTGAGAGTGGACATCCTTGTCTTGTTCCAGATCTTAATGGAAATGCTTTCAGCTTTTCACCATTGAGAATGATACTTGCTATTGGCTTGTCATTTATGGCCTTTATGATGTTGAGGTATGTTCCTTGTATCCCAAGAATTTCAAGGGCTTTTATCATGAATGGGTGTTGTACTTTGGGGATAGTTTTGACTAGGAATTTGAAATTAGGATAATTTAGGAGTTGATAGCAACTTGTCTAAATAAGACCCCTCAAGAAGGAAACAGTATATCTAAAGGAAACAGGTTTATTGTGGTGCTCACTTATTTAAAAAAAAAAAAAAATATATATATATATATATATAAACTGAATATAAACTTTAGCCCTAAATAAGGGGTCTAAGCAATACCTCTCAAGAAAAATTTGTTCTAAATAATACCTCCCAAGAAAAAAACAGCATATCTAAAGGAAACAGGTTTCATTGTGGCTCTCCCTTAGGGTAAAAAAAAAAAAAAAAATTACCTCTTCTTAAATATTCTTATGTTGATCTTAGGGATTGTTCTGTATTATTGCATTTGTCCCACTTAAATGTTTTTACATATTTTTCAGAACTGTTTCCAAAGTTCAGTGTTTCTAATCAGTTGTTATATTCTGAGAAATCATACTGGGTACCATCTGTGGAACTATATTGTTCTAATAGAATTATACAATGTATGCTTGTACTATACATTGATTTCTTCTCTCCCAATACCTCTATTCTGAGATATTTCACTTGATGTTTTTGTGGCTCTGTCTGTTTCAGCGTTATTTAAAATGGTAATTTGATGAGTCTTGTTTTACTAATATCCCTAACAAATTAAAAAATTCCCGTAATTCATCAACCCCCACATGGAATGTTTTATAATTAATTTTTTTCTAGATTTACAGGTTAGAGAGGGCTATCCTAACCAAGCTATTCAAATTTGTGGATACTTGTTTAGTTCATCCAGGAAATACTAACACTTAGGATAAAGACTTGGGTAAGATAGGCATTGTCTCTGCTCTAAAGAGCTTAAGTTCTGATGGGGGAGACAGATAAATGAGTTATTAAAACAAAGTCTTATGAGTTATAGTAATAGAAGGTACTATGGCAACACTTTTAAGAGGGTTGGCCTAGGAAATGTTGTATCAGGGAAGATGTGCCCTCAAAGGTGATGGTTTAACAAGCCCACAGGGATAAGGAGTAACAAGTGAACAGAAGACTTTTGTCAGGCAGAGAGAATTTCATAAACTAAGGCTTGGCATTAAGACTAATTTGGGGGCATGAGGAACTGAGAGAAGTTCTCTATGAGAGAAGATGATGAGGAATAGAATGGTAAGAGATGAGGCTGGGGTGCCAGAGCTTCAGATATATAGAGCTTCTTAAGAGCTTTGTTAAAGAATTTGGATCTGTTTGCTTTTTAGCAAATTAAAGTGGTTAATTGGTTTTGAGGTTTGTTTTTTTTTAAGATTTATTCATTTTTATACAAAAACTGGGTGGGGTACAGGCCAGAGGTGTGGGAGGGTGAGAGGATTCACTGGAGACAGAACGAAGAACAAAACAGGCAGACAGACCGAAATACACTGCTCAGGGGAGCCAGAGGTGTGGGAGGGTGAGAGGATTCACTGGAGACAGAACAAAGAACAAAACAGGCAGACGGACCGAAATACACTGCTCAGGGGAGCAGCGGGGGAGACAGGAGAGGTCTGCTGCGCCATGTGGGTATCTCCCTGGCCAACCAGGAATCGAACCAGCTCTGCAGAGGCTGTAGACAGCTTCACCCCACTGCGCTCAAACCACTACACCACCGGGGAGGCCCGGGTTTGATTTTTTTTTAAGAACTACTCTTGGTGCCACCTTAAGAGTTGAGAGCAAGATTGGAGGTGGTAACAAGGCAGTTGTCCTAGACCAGTTGATGGCTACCTGAAGCAGAATAGTGTTAGGAAAAGAACAAGTTGACAGATCTGAGAGAATCAAATTCAGTTAATAGCATCTTGGTGCTTGATATGTTGGGATGGGATTGAAAAAGAAGTCAGTAGTTGTGCCTAGATTATGTCAAGATGTTGGTGGGACTGATAGAAGAGGTGAAAGTTCGCAGAGAAAGATGAGTTTATTTTGGATATGTTTGAGTTGCCTCATTTGCAGGCACAGGAGATACAGTGGCAAGCAAAATATTGATCCCGTCCTTCTTGGGAACATACAGGCTAGCAAGAGACAGGGTGGTATCAAATAATCACATTCATATACATAGTTAAACACTATTAAAATTATAAGAAGGAAAAGTTACAGTGTGCCACGAGTCTAAAATTGAGAACAGACCCAGAAATTCTGGAGGAGGGTAGGTGTAAGAGAAAATGTCCATACAAAAGTTTGAATAAATATCTGAAGGATAATAATGGTTAATTTGAAATAGAGTTAAATGAATGACCAACCAAGTGGCCCTTTGAGGTCCAGAAGTCATGAGAGAGAACTGGAAACCTAGATTTAGGAGTTACTAATGTGAACAAATAACAGATATGGTTATTGAGGCCATGGAAGTGGGTAACCTGATGCAGGGAGAATGTCTATATTAGATAAGACTAAAAATGCTGGGCCCAGGATAGATCCCTGAGGAATACTGAAAAGGCATGTTAGGAAGTGTCTGTGTATCAGAGAACATACGAAACTACATCTGGGTACACATATCTGCAAAATATTTTCAGATCTTCTGAAAGGATTAATAGAACTTGCTTGGTCCTACAGTTAATTAATTTTACTGGATATTGAAGAATGCTTTAAGGAAGTGTCTTTTTTCCATGCTACTTCCGAACAATGAGAGAGTGATCTTTGCTTTTTACTTCAAGAATCCCCACATTCTTCTTGTTTTTCACTGCCTCTTCCAAATCACTGTCAGCTGTCATAGTGGTATTAAAATGAAAGCATAGACTTTGTAATTAGACCTGTGTTTGAATCCTAGCACTGCCGCTTAATAGATGTGGAATCTTGCAAATTACCTCTCTGAATCTCATTTTCCTTGAATTTTATATCAATCAAAATTACACTGTAAATGCATAATATATGATGGTCGAGTAGTTATAGGCCAACAATAAATGTTTGTTCTGTTTTTATTTCTTTTCCTTACAGCCTCTCCTGTTTTTCCAGGCAGGCGAGTTTTTTGTCTGTGATCATTTAAACTCTGTCCCAACTCCCTCATGGTATCATATAACAGCAGCTTTTGTACTAGAGCAATAGCGTTTTGAATTTTAGTGGTAAAAGTCCTTTCTGGAAAGGAACTACTGAGGGAAAGGAGAGGCCAGAGAGGTTCTGGGATGTAATTCAGGATTTTTCAACAAGGATACCATTGGCAGTTGAAGCTGGGTAATTCTTTGTTGTGGGGACTTTCCTGTGTATTGCGGGATGTTTGCAGACATCCTTGCCTTTACCCACTAAATGCCAGTAGCATTCCCCCCAAGTTGAGACAACCAGAAGTGTCTCCAGATGTTGCCACATGTTCCCTGGAGGGGGCAAAATCTCCTCTGAGAACCATTTGCAAAAATACTGTTTCTGGATGTGGGTGTTACTTACACAGCTGTGTGTGTATTAGAATGAAGTAAGTGGTGTATATGCGATTGTAAAGTCTTCTGTTGTGAATGTTGCGTTTCTACAGAAAGTTTTTTAAAACCATTTTCCAGGCAGCTCTTACCCTAAGACTGCTGCCTGCCTGTGTCCATGCAGGTGTTGTTTTGTTTTTAAAAAACTTGCTTTGTGTGCTGAAACAAACAAATAATTTTCACCAAAGGCAGTTAAGAACCAGGCTCTAACACATAATTATGTCTAAGTTAGTGTAGGTTTTCCTTTTTCTTCCACAATCCCTAAATTCTGAGGTGGAGAAATAAGCCCAATGGCAGAATGGAAAGGCAGCAAAAAATTAGTCTGAAAATTTGGCTTACGAAATAATCTCTTTTTCACTCCCAGCAAATAGGGTATAGAATTCAATCTAGCATAATTTTTCTTACAAGATTTCAAAAATAAGCCCAGGGTGCAGGATAGAGTTGTATTATCAGAAGAATCTTCCTTCCCACTTTCTCTGCTATTCTATGACAGCAAAGGAGAGGGTCATCTGATTTTGGTCACTTCATCTCATCCCTCTGTTGACAGCTACTGAAGTTACTTCTGAAAGTGTTTGCTTTTACCCTACATATAAACTTTTTTTTTTAACTTTTCTCTGCTTTGTACGAGTGTGTAGAATGTCCTTCCACATTGGGTGATGTTGACTGCTCTCTGAGAGTGTAGTTCCCAGAGAAGTCTTTGGATGGGTCCCAAGTTGGAAGCAGTAGTTTAAGTGACCCACCTCAGTGTCTTGAGAAGAATCCAAGAAAAGATTCCTTTTTGAAGTTTGAAAGATCCTGTAAAGAGAGGGCAGGCCGTGGGCCAAGCAGCCTTTGAGGTGGTAACCGACTCATAAACAAGAGCTGGCATGTGCCAACAGGCTCTCATCCTGTCTCCAGAGTTGGCTGAGGAGAGAAATGTGTGGAAGGGTCTCTAAGTGGAAGGACTGTTGTTGACTTTGACTGTAGTCACTGGAAATAGAGCAGGGAGGGAACTTGGGCTTGGTCTCTGGGGTCTGTCTGGTATTGCCCTGAGAAGGTTTTTTCCCCTTTGCTTTTTTTTGGCCCCCCTTCACCTCTTTAGTATTAACATTTCAAGGTACAGGAAATGGTTGGGTATTGAGTGTTTTACAACTTCTCTAGTACAGCCTATTAATATTCTGGTCTGCCAAGAAGAAAGCCAGAAGGCATTTAACTAGGTAGAATCAAGACTCGTAACTTTTATGAAGGTCCCCTAAGCAGTGTACCCTCAGTTTATTTGGAAGTGTTAAAGTTTTACTGAAATCTCATCATCACCAGCATGGCTTTTTAGAGAGAATAGACAGCCATGGTATCTGAACTAGAGTGAGACCTGAAGTTGGCAGCAGGGTGAGATGAAGGAAAAAAGGAAAGCAGGAGTATGGGAAAGAGATGCAACTATGCCTCTGCACCCCTGGTCCCTCATTATTCTTTACTGCCCCCTGGAAGTTGCCAAAGCTTGCTCAATAAATTGTGGGCTGGGGATTATTTCTTAATCCCTGTATAAGGAGTACCAAACTTCAGCTGTGTTATCTAGGCTCTGTGCCTCTGGCACTTGGCTAAGGCATATGTGGAGGCATCTGGTGACTCTAGACAAAAGCCTGTTTTGTCAGAGAGGATTGGGGCAAAGTACATGCATTGTTATCTCTGATGCCCTCTGGGCAAACTGTCTGTTTGGCAAGTGATACTGTCTTGACCTTATGAGTTATAGCAACCTGTCCTCTTGGTTTTATGTTTCTTTGAGTTTATTTTCTATTAGTGAACTTTCAGTATTCAGGCTTTGAAACCGACTACTAGAGTTTTCTACAAAAATATTAAATATAAAAAAATAAGTGCTTTTTATAAATAATTTGGAAAATGCAGAAAGGTAAAAGAAAGAACAGAGAAATCATATTTAATTCATTTTCTTAACAGAAGAATTTCTTTAATGTTGTGGAACTGACTCATTATTGATTCAGGACTGGTTAGAGCATGATCTGGACCTCATGAATCTCAACCCTGTTCCCTTAAGCATCTTTAATTTTCCCATTTGAGAGTTGACTTGGTCTGGCCCTGCTTGGCTAGATTTTATTACATTTGATGAAATTTACCCTGGAGTATGAAACACTATCTTCTATATTTAAGTTTTTATAACCTGTCTCCAACCAACATTTTATCCTCATATGATACTGTCCTTAGAAGTCTGGGTATTTATTTGTTGTTTAAACTAGTGGTGATGAATTGTTTTGGGGGAGTGGTTTTGTTATTTTTAAGGGTAAATGTTGACCTGCTTCCCCCCTACCCTTTGCCAAGAGGTTTCTGGTGTCAATAAACATAATTTGCTTTCACTGATGAACTTGATCAAGAAAGTCTTAAGATTTCTTGTGTAGAAAGAAAAGGGCTGCCTTTCCTGATATCTTTTTTTTTTTTTTAAAGATTTATTTATTTATTTATACAAGCACAGGGTACAGTCAGAAGCGCGGGAGGGTGAGAGAATTCACCAGAGCCAGAGCGGAGAGCAGAACAGGCAGAATAATGAAATACACTGCTGAGGGAGTACCAAGCAGCAGGAGAGTTCTGCGCGCCATGTGGGACCCTCGCCGGTGGCCGGGGATTGAACCAGCACTGCAGAGGCTGCGGGCAGCTTCGCAGTCCAGCGCTCAACCACTGCGCCACCAGGGGAGGCCCCTTTCCTGATATCTTGAGACAAAATAAGCCATAGGGACTTTTTCTTTTTCCCTAGAGTAATATTTTATTTGTGCCAATAGCACAGAAATAAACTACTTCATTTTCTATATTATTTTCTATCTGGATTTGAGTAATACGGAGATTCTGCTTCTTAGATGTTTACATTGATGTTTAGATTTTTAACTCTTAGAAGTTTATTATTAAGGGCCTCCCCTGTGGCGCAGCGGTTGAAGCTGGGTTGCGAAGCTGCCCGTAGCCTCTGCAGCGCTGGTTCGATCCCCGGCTGCTCCCCACCCACCGGAGGAGGGTCCCACATGGCGTGCAGACCTCTCCTGCTGCCCGCTGCTCCCCTCAGCAGTGTACTTCGGTCCTTCTGCCTGCTCTGCCCCCTGCTCTGGCTCTGGTGAATTCTCTCACCCTCCCGTGCTTCTGACTGTACCCAGTGCATGTATAAACAAGCAAAACAAACAAACAAATAAATAAATAAACATGCCTCTACTAAAAAAAAAAATAAAAAAGTAAAAAAAAAAATGGAAATCTTGACCCAGGTGGGAAATGTATTTTGGGCTATTTTTTTTTTTTTTCCTTTTTACTGTTAAAAATGGGGCAGGGTATTCAAGGTACTGGTGGTGTTCTAAAAGTACTCTATGATATTTGCAATGTCAGATGTAATATTTTATTTGTGCCAATGGCACAGAAATAAACCACTTCATTTTCTATGTAATTTTCTATATGGATTTGAATAATACGGAGATTGTGCTTCTTAGACGTTTACATTGATGTTTAGGTTTTTAACTCTTAGAAATTTATTATTAAGAAAATGGAAATCTTGGAGCCTCTCTGGAGGCGCAAGGGGTTAATATACCTTCCCTTGTTTATTATCAAAAAGTAGAAAATAGTTTGTTTCTAGAACTCTTTAATGACTGATAGATAGTTGGAGAATGTTTTTTTTTGGAAGAGGTGAGTTAAGCTAGGATTTTTTTTTAAATGGTGACTTTTATTTTCCTCATACAAGTTTTTAAAACTTGAGATATAGGGCTATCCACAGCCACTGCAGCACGAGTCCCTGGCCAGGTAGCTGACCCACATGGTGCAGCAGACCTCTCCTGACTCGCCTGCTGCTCCCCTTGGCAGTGTATTTTAGTCAGTCTGCCTGTTCTGTTCCCCACTCTGTATCTGGTGAATCCTCTCACCCCCAACACCTCTGGCCTGTACTCCAGTTCTTGTATGCATAAATAAATAAAACTTTTTAAAAAAACACTTGAGATATAATAAAATTTCCTTTTTAAAGAAATGTGCAACTAGGTGCTTTTATGGTCTATTCATAAGGCTGTGTGATCATCATTTTTTAATTCCAGAATATTTTCATCACTCCAGAAGATGCCCTTGGACCTGTTACCAGTCACACACATGCACACACATGCACATTCTCTTGTTCCCCAGTCTCTGACAACCACTAATCTCCATCCTACCTCTCTGTTTATTTATCTAGTCTGGATATTTCATATACATTAACCCTGAGCCATCAATATATGACCTTTAGTGTCTATATTCAGTTCTTTTGGGAATATATCTAAAAACAAAAGTGCTGGGTTGTAGCTCTAGATGTTTAACTTTTAAAAGAAACAGCCAAACTATGACCCAGAGTGGCTATACCATTTGATTTTCCTACCAGCAATGAATAGAAGATTCCAGTTTCATCATATCCTTGCCTAAAATATGTTGTCTTTCTTTCTTTCTTTCTTTTTTTTTTTTTGCCTTCAAAATAGCCATCCTAATAAGAAATGGTATCTCACTGGGGTTTTGATTTGCATTTCCCTAATGACTGACTATTCAGAGCATCTTTTTACATATTTATTGCCTATTTATAGACCTTCTTTGGAGATATATCTGTTCAGATTCATCACCCATATTTTAGCGTGGTTAATTGTTGTCATTTTGGATTATTAAGAGTCTTCAAGTATTCTAGTTACAAGTCCCCAAGCAAAGTGATTGGCAAATATTTACCCCCATTTCTGTGGATTGTCTTTTCACTTTCTTGATAGTGTCCTTTGAATCACAGAACTTACATTTTGGTAAAGTCCTTCAGTTGTTCATGCTTTTGATGGCATATTTTTAAAAATGCCTACTCAAGGTTTTGAATATTTACATCTATGCTTAATTCTAAGAGTTTTGTGCTTTTAGCTCTTACATTTAGAACTTTGATCCATTTTTTTTTTTATACATGGTATGAGGTAGGGATCCAACTTCACATTCTAATTTCCAGTTTTCCCAGCACTGCTTCTTGAAAAGATTGTTCTTTCCCCTATTGAATTATCTTTACATTCTCATAGAAAACCAATTGTCCATAAATAGTGGGTTTTTATGTGGACTCTCAGTTCTATTCTACGTGTCTGTCCGTAGGTCCATATTGCCATATTGATTACTATTGCTTTGTAATAAATTTTGAAATCTGAAATAGTGAGTCTTCCAACTTTCCTCTTCTTTTTAAGATTGGCTTGGCTATTCTGAGTCTCTTTTGCGTTTCCATATAAATTTAAAGATCAGCTTGCCAATTTCTGCAAAAAAGCTATCAGAGATTTTGATAAAGATTTTCTTAATACATAGTTTGGAGAATACTACAATCTTAACAACGTTTAGTTTCCCAACCCATGAACATGGGATTTCTTTCCATTTATTTAGGTCTCCTTTAATTTCTTTCAATGATGTTTTGTGATTTTCAGAATACAAATCTTGGACTTCTTTTGTTAAATTTATTACTAAGTATACTTTTAAGTGCTATTATGGATGGAATTGTTTTCTCAGTTTCAATTTTGGTTTATTTATTGCTGTATAGAATATAATTGATTTGTTTTTTATTGGTCTTTGTATCCATGCTGAACCCATTTATTGCCATTACCAGGATTTTCGAAATATATGATTGTCAACTACAAATAGAGATACTGGATTGTCGGAAAAGTCATGACATTTTTTTCTATGTTTTCCAAAGATCAATCAATGATATATTGACATCATTCAGTGAGCTTCATAATTCCTCGTTCATAGAAGGACCTGTCTTTATTGGTGAAAAATGAACAAGGTTCTGATTTACAGCCTCATCTGAATTGAATGTTATACCATGAAAGGAGTTTTGAAGAGAGTGAAACAAGTGAAATCTGATGGCGCAAGGCCAAACTCCAGTGATTTTTGATGGGTGATCAAACTTGTGTGTGTCTTGCATTGTCATGACAGAACACAACTCCTTTATGATTAACGAGCACTGGACATTTCTGGATGATGGATTCATTCAAACTGTCCATTTGTCAACAGTATACATCCAAATTGTTTGGTTCCTTGGTAGGAGCTTGAAAAACACGACACCTTTAAAATCCCACCACACTGAGAGCATAACTTTCTTCTGATGAATGTCTGCTTTCTTTGTTGTTTGAGGTGAACCATCACATTGGGACCAAAACCATTTGTGCACCACATTGTTGTAAACAATCCACTTTTCATCACCAGTTATCAGTCACTTCAAAAAAAGGATCGTTTTCCGTACATTTAATGAGGATATCGCAGATGTTTACACACGCTGTCAAATGAACTTTTTTTTTTTTTTTTAAAGATTTATTTATTTATTTATACAAGCACTGGGTATAGTCAGAGGTGTGGGAGGGTGAGAGAATTCACCAGAGCCAGAACAGGCAGAAGGACCGAAGTACACTGCTGAGGGGAGCAGCGAGCGGCAGGAGAGGTCTGCGCACCATGTGGGACCCTCTTCTGGTGGTCGGGGATTGAACTGGCTCTGCAGAGGCTGCAGGCAGCTTCACAACCCAGCGCTCAACTGCTGCACCACCAGGGAGGCCCAAATGAACTTCTTTTGAGTTCATAAGGAACCTAAATATCGAGCTTGCTTACATATCACAATCCCAGGTGATTGTGAATGCTTGAATGATGGATGTTCAATGTTTTCTACAATCTCTTGTGTCATGTAATGTGGGTTTGACTTGATCAATGGGTTTGCCATCATCAACCTCAGGGGGCCTTCCTGACTGAGGAGTATTGTTGAGATCAAAATCATCAACATGGGGGCCTCCCTGGTGGTGCACGGGGTTAATTAAGTGTCAGCACTATGAAGCTGTTGGCAGCCACTGCAACACAAGTTTGATCCCCAGCCCGGGAGCCGACCCACATGGTGCAGCAGACCTCTCCTGTGTTGCGGGCTGTTCCCTTCACCAGTGTATTTCAGTAGATCTGCCTGTTCTCCTCCCCCCTCTGTCTCTGGTGAATCCTCTCACCCCCCAAACCTCCAACCTATCTTCCAGGTCTTGTATGCATAAATAAATAAAATCTTTAAAAAAAAATCATCAATATGGAATTTCACGAACCATCATTGGCACTGACATTCTTGTAGAGCATTGTAACTGCAAACTTCATGCAACTTTTCACAAGCTTGACGTTCTTCCCTTTACAGAAGTAAAACAGTAAAATATGGCAAAAATGCAGAGTTTGGGCTTCCATTTTCAACTTATTGTAAAATCCCCAAAACTCAACCAAATCGCTCAATTATTTTTTTTTAGGACGAAGCTAAAGCTGTCAACTCTCAAATAAATTGGCAATAACGTATATGCTAATGACTTTAGTACTTTCAAAAATGAACTAGTGCTATCTGTTGCAAAAAATGTATCGTGACTTTTGTGACAATAGTTTTATTTTTGTCCAGTTTGGATGTCCTTTTTTCTTCCCTAATTATCCTGGTTACAATTCTAGCACCATATTGGAGATAAGTGGTAAGAGCAAGCTCATTCCTGATTTTAGGGGAAAACATTTGATATTAAAACTATACTATCAGGCCTCCCCGGTGGCGCAGTGGTTGAGCGTTGGCTTGCGAAGCTGCCCTCAGCCTCTACAGCACCAATTCGATCCCCGGCTGCTCCCTGGCCAGTCCCACATGGTGCGCAGACCTCTTCTGCCACCCTCTGCTCCCCTCAGCAGTGTACTTCGGTCCTTCTGCCTGCTCTGCTCCCCGCTCTGGCTCTGGTGAATTCTCTCACCCTCCCGTGCTTCTGACTGTACCCAGTGCTTGTATAAATAAATAAATAAATCTTAAAAAATAAATAAATAAAACTATACTATCTGTGAGTTTTCAAAGATGTCCTTTATTAATATACCCTTGTTGGAGATTTAAGAGTATTTTTTATAACAATATGAACCTTGATTGTTTTTGTGTGTTTCAGCAAGAAGGGAGGGTTAGAGAAACCTGTGGAATGTAAAGCATACAATATTAAGAACACCTGGATTCTAGTGTCTATTCCACCACTTATTTTTTTTAAAATATTTATTTATTTTTATGCATATAAAAACTGGGGTACAGGCCAGAGGTGTGGAGGGTGAGAGTATTCACCAGAGACAGACTGGGATACAGAACAGGCAGATTGACTGAAATACACTGTTGAGGGGAGCAGCGGGTGAGAAAGGAGAGGACTTCTGTACCATGTGGGCAGCTAGCTCCCTGGCCGGGGATCGAACTTGTGCTGCAGTGGCTGCAGATAGCTTCATAGTTTGAGTCTTAACCCCTTGCACCACCAGGGAGGACCTGTTCACCACTTAAACTATATTACCTTTGAGCGTTCTGTTTCATTCTCTCTGTCTCCCTCACTTGTGCTTTTTGTTCATCATATAATATGTTGAACATTCAGTTTGCTAGATATGTGTTTGTTAATAAAAGGATAAAAAGACTGAAGTCTTTCTCCTCAGATACCAGTTTTCATTCTGTTCCAACAACCTCAGTTTTTTTGTCTGTGAAGATGGAAATGTTTGACATATTTGGTGTGTGGGCATGTGTTAAGGCTGTTCTCATTTTCACAGTTCAGTTTGGTCTCAGTTCTAAGACTGGCATTATATGTAGATTGTACAAGTGCTACCTGTGTGTCAATGTCTTACACTTATTATTCCAAATTATATGGTCACATTAGTGACTCCCAAATCATTGTATTGTCCTCTGCCCTGACCTCTTTTTTAAGTTTGGCTATGGCTTATATATGCCTAACAGATTCCTTTGTTTGGCGAGTAGTCCAAATATACTTCAAACTCATATCCAAAACAAAATCTTCATTTTTCTGTAAAGTTAACCTCTCACCATGCTTTCTCAGTTTCAGTAGTGGAGATATTTTCTTGCACTTGCCCAAACTAGAAACTTCTGAGTCATTCCTTGACACCTTTTCCCTCACCGTTGGACATTCGGTGTATCACAAAGGTCCTTTGAAAAACTAGTATCTCTTACATATCTCTTGTTCCTTTGAGGAAATAAATTGTCACTTTCTTTATCCAGACTATCATCGTTTTTTACTTGGAACAAACTACTTTCACCATCTTTCTTTTCCACTTGGTAAATTGGCATTCAGGATTCAACTTAATTTTTACTTCCTCTTTACAGCATATTTTTGTTAGCCTACTCATCATACTTTCAGGTGAAATTAAGCATCTTTCTCTTGATGTTACGGAAACTTTTTAATATTGCATTGAGATTAGTAATTATAGAATCATACAGACTTGAGTTTGAATCCTGGCTGTTAATAACTCTGTACGACTTTGAACATATTACTCAGGCTCTCGGAGCCTCAGTTTCTTTATCTGAAAGTGTAAAGCTAATAACTGCTTCATAGAGCAGAAGTGAAGATGAAATGCAATTATGAATGTAATTATAGTAGTAATCAGTTTTAATATATTGAACATTATTATTTGCTGAGCACTAAGTATAATACTTGATAGACATTGCTCATGAAAATAGATGTATGATAGTCATTCAGTAAACAAAAGCTAGTATTTTCCATTGTCGTCTTCCGCTGGCCTAAGATTAAGGACAAGAATCATGTTTATGACTGACAGTATGGTAGATCATCTACACAAGTCTTCCACTTCCCCGCACCCTTCCCCACTTCTACCCTACCCCACCCTACCCCCCCATTACACAAGTAGAGAGTTCCCATTTGATAGGTTAATTTTGGGGTCTGGGAATGCTCAAAAATTATTACGTATAATTTAATGGTAACAGCATTCCGAGACTCCTAAAATAACCTGCCAAATCATACCAAATGGGAATAGTCTACATTTGGATAGGGGAAAACTGTAAACAGTTGTTGAATTTGAATATATTTAGTGTGATTTGACAAAATGCTGGGAGGTCATCTTCAAAATAATACTTCCTGCTAACTTCACTGCAGTTCCTTTGGGATTTGAAAGCTTTGAGTTTCCTATTAAAGTACACAGACCCTTAGAGAGAGAGATAATACCTTGTGCTATTATCAACAACTCTCTTGTGGGAATTAGTTGTTTATCAGCTGTTTTATAATCTGGGAAAGATCTTGCAGGGTGACACTGAGTGGGAAAGAAAGGGGAGAGGAGGAGACCTGAGACAGTATAATGGGGAGCATAATTGCTGTTTTCCATTTGTTTAAGAATTGCTGAGTTTTGGGCCTCCCTGGTTGAGATGCAGCCAGTGGAGCTGTCTGCAGCCTCTGCAAGCACAAGTTCGATCCCCGGCCAGGGAGCTACCCACATTGTAGAAGACCTCTCCTGTCTCTCCCGCTGCTCCCCTCGACAGTGTATTTCAATCTGCCTGTTCTGCTCCCCACTCTGTCTCTGATGAATCCTCTCACCCTCCACACCTCTGGCCTGTACCCCAGTTCTTGTATGCATAAATAAATAAATC
This sequence comes from Talpa occidentalis, assembly GCF_014898055.3. NCBI lineage: Eukaryota > Metazoa > Chordata > Mammalia > Eulipotyphla > Talpidae > Talpa > Talpa occidentalis. The sequence continues at coordinate 29,873,737 of NW_023601104.1, forward strand.
TTTAAAAAAGAAAAGAATTGCTGAGTTTTTTCCTAAGTTGTAATGGACATTATGCCACGTAATACAGGCAAGCAACATTTGATTGCCTTGGCTCTGCTTAAGAAACATAGGATTAGATTATGCAAAAAGTTAGTTCTTTCTGTTATTTAAAGGTCTAAATTAGTAGAGTTATTTAGCACTTTTTGATATTAGGGGTATGTATGTAGACTCTGTATAGACAAATTATAGATTTTTATTGTGTATTGAGAGAATATTCTAGACCTACTGTCTAGAATTTTGGCCAGCTATCTTGTAAATGTATGCCAGCTATTAGCTGTGAACTTGTGAACTACCTAAAGGATTGATTGATTTATTCATGCATCAAGAACTGGGGTACAGGCCAGAAGTGCAGGGGGTGAGAGGACTCACTAGAGACAGAGTGGGGAACAGAACAGGTGGACCAACTGAAACACTGTTGAGGGGAGCAGCGGGCGACTCAAGGGAAGTCTGCTGCGCCATGTGGGTAGCTCCCTGGCCGGCTGGGGATCAAACAGCCAGGGATCCAATGGCCGGGGATTGAACTCATGCTGCAGAAGCTGTAGATAGCTTCACAGTGCAGTGCTTAACCCCTTGCTTCACCAGGGAGGCCCTGGAAAAAGTTATTTATGGGGCCTCTGTCAATTACAAATTCTGACTTCATTCTTTCTCTCCTAACTAGTGTCCTTTTGCTTATATTTAGTCTCAGCACACAGGCCATAGTTACTCTTTTAAACTTGTCTAATCATTATCACTCCTTTCCTCAGAATCCTCTGTTGACTCTTCATTTAGACCCTATATGATCTGTGCTTCCCCCTGTCATACCTCTGTATCCTTAAATTCCATTTTGCCCCCCTCTCATTTCTCTCCAGCACATTGGATTCTGCTGTTCCTTAAACATCTTAGGCATGCTCCTCTTTCCTTAGAGCTCTTACATTGAAAATTCCAGCTAATAGAATTCTCTTTTACTAGACAACAGCATTGTCACCTCCTCCATCTTCAAGTTTTTGCTCAATTGTTAACCACTTCTGCTCCCCCCAACTCCTTTACCATGTCAATCTTTTTTTCTCAGAGCACTAATCTTCTGATGTACTTAACATATTATTTATTGTCTGATTCTAGCTGCTAGAAAGTAAGCTTTACCAGGAAAGGGATTTCTTTGGTTTGGTTTGTTCACCTTTGTTTCCAAGCACCTTTAATAGTACTTGGCCCAATAAATACTTGGTAAACATATGAATGGGTTGTACATTATGGTAAATACTAATGTCATTTTTAACTGATATGAACCTCAGTTTACTTATGTATGAAAAACTAGTTGTGCTCTTTATCTTTTGTGTAGTGGAGGCTTTCCTCAGATATCCCTAGTCTCTGGTTGTCTACTCATGTCTTAAACATCTTTTTTTTTTTTTTTTTTTTTTTTTTGTGGGACCCTCGCCAGTGGCCGGGAATCGAACTGGCACTGCAGAGGCTGTGGGCAGCCTCACAACCCAGCGCTCAACTGCTACGCCACCAGGGGAGGCCCATCATGTCTTAAACATTTTTAAGGTGGGGCACTGAAATATTGGAGCTTCTGAGTGCATCAGCAAGGCATATTTACAGTGAGGTAGCTGTTAAGTTGACAAACCAGAGATGTCACTACAGATGGCCTCTGATTTATGATGGTTTGACTTAGGATTTTTTTGGTTTTATGATGGTGCAAAGGTGATAAACATTCAATAGAAATGTACTTTGATTTTTGAATTTTCATCTTTTTTTGGGCTAGCCAAATGTCAAACTTCTTGTGAAGTTTGGCAGTGGCAATGAGCTACAGTTTTGATCAACCACGTGATCATGAGTGTAAGCAACCCTCTACCAATTATTCTCCAGCCTCAAAAAGAGAGAAATAGTAGACTCTGTTGTTGTAGCATCCCCATCATCAAGCATTACATTTCAGTTCAGTGCTTAAAACATTCTTCAGGTTCAGCTTGCATTCTTTAGCTGCACATGTGAATGTTGGGAACCCATAAAACCATTCATTTTTGACTTTCAGTATAGCAGTCAATAAATTACATGAAATTTTCAACAATTTATTATAAAATGAGCTTTGTATTGGTGATTTTTGTCCAACTATAGTCTAGGGTAAGTTTTCTGGGCATATTTAAAGTAGACTAGGCTGAGCTATTACATTTGGTAGATTAGGTGCTTTAAATGCATTTTTGATTTCTAATATTTTAAATTTATGAAGGGTTTATTAGGACATTAACCCTATTATAAGGCAATGAAACATCTGTATCTAGGTTATCATGGGTTTACCAAATTCCTTTGAAAAGGTTCTTCTAGGGCCTCCCTGGTGGTGCAGTGGTTGAGTGCTGGGTTGCGAAGCTGCCCACAGCCTCTGCAGCGCCGATGCTATCCCCGGCTGCAGGGCGAGGGTCCCACATGGTGCGCAGAACTCTCCTGCCGCCCTCTGCTTCCCTCAGCAGTGTACTTCGTCATTCTGCCTGTTCTGCTCTCCGTTCTAACTCTGGTGAATTCTCTCACCCTCCCGCGCTTCTGACTGTACCCAGTGCTTGTATAAATAAACAAATAAATCTTAAAAAGAAAAAAAGAAAAGGTTCTTCTAAGTTCTTAGATCATAAGGACTGACCGCCAGGCTTTTTTGTATCAAGTGGTGGAAAAAAAGGAAAACTGGGATTTAGGCCTTTGGCAGTTAGGCCCTGGTCCAGAGGCACTCTATCAGAACTCTCCTGAGAATAAACATCTGTCTATTTGAGAGGATATCTGAGTGAGAAAAGGAATTAAGAATGTAGCTTTTTTATAATTTGCAGTCTTATTTTAAATCATCAGTTCCCCTTGAGTTTATTTGGTGCTACCAGCGCCTGAGCTTTGTGTGTGTGGATGGGATGATTCTGGGGTATTGATTAGTATAATTCAAAATTTTCCCTGTTGCAAATTTTATATTCAACATTCTTATGTGGGCTTAGTGAATTATCATTTCTTTCTCTCTTTTTTTAAGGATTTATTTATTTATGCATACAAGAACTGGGGTATAGGCCAGAGGTGTGGGGGAGGTGAAAGGATTCACCAGAGACAGAGTGGGGAGCAGAACAGGCCGATCTACTGAAACACTGCTGAGGGGAGCAGTGGGCAAGTTAGGAGGGGTCTGCTGCGCCATGTGGGCAGCTCTCTGACCATCTGGGGATGGAACTGGTACTGCACAGGCTGCGGGTAGCTTCATAGGTTGCGTCTTAACCCCTTGTGCCACCAGGGAGGCCCTGAATTATTGTTTTTAATTTGCTTTCCAATTTCCAAAGTGTTAGGTTTTTTCCTCCTCTCTAGCACTTCCCCTGCTTAAGGATTTAAGTCTTTCAGAAAATCTTTTATTATGTTTTTGTCTACTGTATTACAAGCTATTTTCTTGTCTGTCGTTAATCTTTTGTTTAATTTTATTGAGATAATTATAGAGTCAAGTGCAGTTGTGAGAAATAAATCAGATCCTTGTATACTTTACCCAGTTTCCCCCTAGTAGTGACATTTTGCAAAACTAGTATATGTTACAATCAGGTAATTGATATTGATATATATAAAATTCACCATTTTCTTCAGGTTTGCTCAGTTTCACTTGTTCATGTGTATATTTAGGTCTATACAGTCTTAACGTGTGTAGGTTTGTCTGTCCTCTACCACAGTTCAAATTATTAACAGTTCTATCAGTGAAGGGGTCCTTGGTGTTGCCCTTTCATACCATACCCACATCCCTCTCTGCATACAGCCTCCTACCACCCAGCCCTATCCTTGTGAATTCCAAGCAACCATTAATCTGTTCTCCATTTCTAAAATTTTGTCATAGTGAAAAAGTCACATAAATGGAATCATACTTCATGTGATTTGGGATTGATTTTTTTTCAGTCAGCTTAATTTCCGGGAGATTCATCCAGGTTATTATGTATATCAATAGGTCATGCCTTTTTATTGCCTTTTTTATGATAAGGGTATTGTGTGCCACAGTTTAATCAATCAAACAAATAAATTTGAGCTATTATGAAAAAAAATTGCTATGAACTTTCATATAGAAATTTTTGAGTAAACCTAAGTTTGCATTTCTGTGGTATAAGTGCCTAGGAGTGCAATTGCTGGGTCATATGGTAGTTGTGTATTTAGTGTTTTAAGAAACCACCCAGTTATTTTCTAGAATGACTATACCATTTTACACTCCTACCAGCAATGCATGAAAGACCTGTTTTCTTTATTGCTTTTTTTCCCCCACATAAGCTTCATGGTATTTGCATTTTTGCCAGTACTATATTTAGTGTTATCACTATTTTTTATTTTAGCCATTCTGATAACTGTAATGATATGTCATTGTGGTTTTCATTTGCATTTCCCATATGACTAACAGTGTTTGAGATTTGTTCATGTACTCATTTGTAATATGTGTATCTTTTTCAGTGAAATGTCTCTGCATATATTTGCCTGTTTTCTAATTGCTTGTTTACTGTTGCTTTTAACATTCTTTATATATTCTAGATCCAGTTCTTTGTGAGATACATGGTCTCCCAATCTAGTTTATCTTTTCATCATCTTTACCTAAACTTTCATAGAGAAAACATTTTTAGTTCCAATGATGCAATGACCCATTTTCCTTTGATGTTTTTGGTGTCAAGTCCTTATGAACTCTTTGTTTAACCCTAACTCCTTGAGGTGTTCTCCTTTGCGTCTTCTAAAAGTTTTAGAGTTCAGAGTTTTACACTAGTCTGTGGCCCATTTTATTTATTTATTTTTTAAAAAGATTTATTTATTTTTTATTTATACAAGCACTGGATACAGTCAGAAGTGCGGGAGGGTGAGAGAATTCACCAGAGCCAGAGGAGAGAGCAGAGCAGGCAGACTGATGAAATACACTGCTGAGGGGAGCAGCGGGTGGCAGGAGAGGCCTGCGCGTCATGTGGGACCCTCGCTGGAGGCCGGGGATCGAACTGGCGCTGCAGAGGCTGCGGGCAGCTTCCCAGCCCAGCACTCAACTGCTGCACCACCGGGGAGGTGTGGCCCATTTTAAGTTAATACTTATAGCAGGTGTGAGATTTAGGTTGGAGTTCATTTTGTGTGTGAACTAATGGACTTTCACATTCTCTAACACTATTTGTTGAAAAGGCTATCCTTCCTCCGTTGAATTGCTTTTGCACTTTTGTTAAAAAACCATTGAGGGACCTCCCTGTTGGTGCAAGGGGTTAATTCTCAGCACTATAAAGCTATTGCCAACCACTGCGGCATGAGTTTGATCCCCAGCCAGGGAGCTAACTCACGTGGTGCCGCAGACCTCTCCTGTCTCACCCACTGCTCCCCTCACCAGTGTTTCAGTAGATTGGCCTGTTCTACTCCCCACTCTGTCTCTGGTGAATCCTGTCACCCCCACACCTCAGGCCTGTATCCCAGTTTTTGTATGCATAAATAAATGTTTTAAAAAAGAATTTTTGGGGCCTCCACTGTGACACAGCTGTTGAGCGCTAGGTTGCGAAGCTGCCCGCAGCCTCTGCAGTGCCGATTCGATCCCCGGCCGCCAGGCGAGGGTTCCACATGGCGCGCAGACCTCTCCTGTCTTGCCCGCTGCTCCCCTCAGCAGTGTATTTCAGTCAGTCTGCCTGTTCTGTTCCCCGCTCTGGCTCTGGTGAATTCTCTCACCCTCCCGCACTTCTGACTGTACCCACTGCTTGTATAAATAAATTAATCTTTAAAAAAAAAAAATTGTATAGGGAGCATTAAAATTTGTCTTTTAAGTTATGTTTTTGTTCTTAATAAAAGTTTGTATTTAATGAAATCTTTCAGCTGTTTTTTTAATGGCTCTTGAATTTCATGTATAATTTAAAAAGAACGTTCTCATCTCAAGATATAAAAATATTAACCTGTATTTTTACCTTTATTATAAATATTTTGGTTTTAAATTTAGTTTTTTTAAATCATTTGGGATTTATTTTGGTGTGCTATGAGAATTTAATACTCCTTTTCTATTTTTTTTTTAAGATTTACTTATTTATGCATACAAGAGCGGGGGTACAGGCCAGAGGTGTCGGGGGTGATGAGAGGATTCACCTGAGAGGATTCACAAAGTGAGAAACAGATCAGGCAGATTTACTGAAGTACACTGCTGAGGGGAGCAGTGGGTGAGTTAGGAGAGGTCTGCTGCACCATGTGGGTTGCTCCCTGGCCGCACAGGGGATCGAACTCATGCTCCAGTGACTGCAGATAGCTTCATAGGTTGCGTCTCAACCCCTTGCGCCACCAGGGAGACCCTCCTTTTCTATTTTTTAAGATTTATTTATATATACAAGAACTGGAGTACAGGCCAGAGGCCTGTCTCTTATACACATCTAGGCACGGGAGAGTGAGAGTATTCACAAGAGACAGAGCGGGAAGCAGAACAGGCAGATGGACTGAAGACACTGCTGAGGGGAGCAGTGGGCGAGACAGGAGAGGTCTGCTGTGCTGTGTGGGTATCTCTCTGGCCAGTGGGACTCAACCCCACGCTACAGCAGCTGTGGACAGCTTCATAGGTTGCGTCTTAACCCCTCACACCACCAGGGAGGCCCCTCATCATATCACACTTTCAGTGATCTACTATGAATCTATTGGAGATTGTACTGTGTAGGAGGAAGCATTGAATTATTAATGGTTAAGAACTTAACTCAGGGTCTCCCCTGATGGCGCAGGCCGTTGAACTCCACGCTGTGAAGCTGTCCTCAGCCTCTGCAGCACTGGTTCGATCCCCGCTGGCTGGCGAGGGTCCCACATGGCGTGGCAGACCACTCCTGTTGCGCCTGCTGCTCCCCTCAGCAGTGTATTTCAGTCAGTCTGCCTGTTCTGTTCCCCACTCTGTCTCTGGTGAATCCTCTCACCCTACCGCGCATATGGCCTGTGCCCCGGTTCTTGTGTAAATAAATAAATCAATCTTTAAAAGCATTAAAAAATAAAATAAAAATGGGCCGCCCTGATGGTACGGGGGTTAAAGTCTCAGTGTTGTCAAGCTCTGGCCAGCCACTGCAGCATGGCCAGGGATCGAACTCATGCTGCAGAGGCTGCAGATTGCTTCATAGTGCTGTGCTTAACCCCTTGTGCCACCAGGAAGATCCTACAATAAATCTTCAAAAAAAGTTTTTTGTTATACTCTTCCCAGTCTAGTTGAGCTTGAATTATCATACTAGGCAAAAGAAACCAGTTCAAAAAAGCCTTATATTGTTTGATTGTGTTGATGTGAACTGCCCAAAGTAAACAAATCTATAGAGCCAGACTGTATGTTGACTCTATAGATTTTAATTTGATGGCCTTTATAATAATGCAATAGATTAGTGTGTTGTCATTATAAAATACTGGTTTACCACATAAGAACACAGTATATTTCTTTGTTTACTCAAGTTCAGGGTCTTGTGTCAGTTCTGGGCTTAAAAGATGGAAAGATTGTTTTCTGCTCTCATCCAATACAAAGCACACCAAAAAATAGTGGGGCCTGTAAAACTTTCATAAGTGTGACTTTAATGAATCACTTTTCCCCCTAGAAGAATAACAACAGTAGAAAAACATGATGCAGTTAGATGCTATACAGGTGTTGGCCTATATTGGTGTTTTAAGCATAGGCATATGCAGTCTCACATTTCTTCACTTACGTGAATGAGAGAATAAGAAAAACTAAAGGATTTATAACCTTTGGAATGGTAATACATGAAACTCAAAATATTGTTTGAGTGAATATGTGTAATGAAATGTGTAAGTGCAATTGATTCTTTTGAATTTGGCCATTTGAATTTTCTTTTCTTTTTTTTAAGATTTATTTTATTTATTCATTTATGCATATAAAAACTGGGATGTAGGCCAGAGGTGGGGGGCATGGAGGTGTGTGAGAGAATTCACTAGAGACAGTCTCAGGAGCAGAACAGGTGGATCTACTGAAACACAATGAGGGGAGCAGCGGGCAAGACAGGAGAGGTCTGCTGCGCCATGTGGGTCACCTCTCTGGCCAGCCGCGGAATCGAACTCACTGCAGTGGCTGGCGACAGCCTGATAACACTGCCCCAAACCACGAGGGAGGCCCTGCATTAGAATTTTCTTAAGGGAGAACACTTACCTCATCCTCCCCCTCTACAGTCCCTGGTCTAGGAGAAATTGCCTATATATTCATTTTTGGTTTTCAGTTACTATCCTCTTTTCTCTGTCTGTCTCATCCTCTGCTTGGGTGCAAACTAGCTAGATTCTTTGTATTTCAGATTGTTCATTTTTTAGAGGGTAATTACTTTTGCTCGTGTATAACTGAGCTGTGTGAATTCCAATCCCTAGCGTGTATATCTATCAGTCAGCTGCTTCAGGAAAATAGCGAGTTGGGTGAAAGACAATTCCGATGAAGGCTATGGGAGATGTCATATACACATGTACTTTAAACCATGCTCCTGTTTTCCTAATTTTTCTCCCAGAGTTGTTTAGGTGTAATAGATGTTTTTTTTGTTTGTTTGTTTGTTTGTTTTTTAAGATTTATTTATTTATTTATTTATACAAGCACTGGGTACAGTCAGAAGCGCGGGAGGGTGAGAGAATTCGCCAGAGCGGGGAGCAGAACAGGCAGAAGGACTGAAGTACACTGCTGAGGGGAGCAGCGGGTGGCAGGAGAGGTCTGCGCGCCATGTGGGACCCTCCTCTGGTGGCCGGGGAGCAGCCGGGGATCGAACCGTGCTGCAGAGGCTGCGGGCAGCTTCGCAACCCAGCGCTCAACCGCTGCGCCGCCTGGGAAGGCCCTGTGATAGATGTTTTTACATTAGAAAGGGATAGACACTAGGGGTAAAAATAAATAAGCTATATATTTTGACTAAGAAGTATTGAACTGAAAGATTAATAGAATTAGCAATGAAAGTAGTAATAAATACTATTTCTATTTTTGTGTATGTTTGAAGTTTTTAATAACATTTTGGGAGTACAACAATGTATATGTAAATAAAGGTAATAATTATCAATTATAGAATATATACTTTAAAACACATTTTATTATACATGTAGTAAATATATTAATTATAAGCTTACAGCTTAATCAATTTTCACAATTTGAACACACCTGTGTGACTCCTATCCAGATCAAGAAAAAGAACATTACCCATCCCTGGCAACTTCCCTTGAACTCCCTTGTAGTCATAAGCAGCTCCCAACCACTAGACTGGCTTCTGATAGCATTCTTTAGTTTTACCCATTTTTAATTTTTATATAAATGGGGGGTTATACTGAGCCTGAATCATAAACATAATTACATGTAATTGTAGTTCGTTCACTCTCATTGCTCAGTAGTAAGTAGTCCGTTGTGAGAATATACCACAATATATTTAACCATTTTATTTTGAAAACTTGAGCATTTACAGCTTTCAAAACATCTCTTACCTACTTTCCTTAATATTGCAGAGGCTACGGACATTTTCTGAAATAGACTGGTGAGGAAATCAGAAAATTATTATTATTTCTGCTTAGAAGAACTGGGGTGTAGGCCACGGATGTTGGGGGCGGGTAAGAAGATTCACCAGAGACAGAGTGGGGAGCAGAAAAGGCAAGTTTACTGAAATACACTTTTAGGGGGAGCAGCAGGTGAGACAGGAGAGGTCTGCTGAGCCATATGTGGGTTAGTTCTCTGGCTGGGGGGGTCTAACTCAGGCCACAGTGATGATAGTGCTGAGACTTAACCCTTAGGCCACTAGGGAGGCCCCAAATCTGAAAATTCTTAAATCGTTTCTGTACTTTAGCCATTCCATAATGATGAATATACATCTTTTGATATACAGATTTGTTCTCATATTCTCCGAGCTCATTACCACAGTTACCCATTACTGTAGCTTTTGCTGTATATATAATTCATTCCAATAATTGATTAAAACAGCCACTTTTTAATTAACTTTCTTGATTCTGAGGGTTAGCTGTTCAGGCTGAGTTCTGCTACGTGGTTCTGGGGATCTGAGCCAGACTTGGCTTAATTTGAGACAACTGAGCCACTTTCTCTAGTGGGCTATGTAAGGGTTATTCATGTAGGAGGCTCCCACCTAAGGTGAAATGTGGGTATATGCAAGTCTTGTTGATATTTAAGCAGAGAACTGGCATTCCTTTCCTTCCTGTATGTACTTCCTACTGGCCAAAGCAAATCACAAGGCCAGCTCAGATTCAGAAGGTAAAGAAGTAGAATTTCATATATTGATGAGAGAATTGCAAGTGAGTGGATTCAAGGAGGGGAAGGATTTCTAACTTTTTTTTTCCCCAGTCCACCACACCCAAATTTTGAGCTCACTTTTAGAAAAAAGCCATTAGGTCCTAACAGCTCCTTTGTCTTTGATATGCATTTATTAAATAAACTTTTGTTTTCACTTGTTTTGAAAGTGTTTGGAGTGATAAATGAAACTAGGGTTACCTTATATTGGAGAGATATTTTAATTTTTATGCTTTAAATTTTTCTTCCCCCTGCCTATTCTTCCTGTACAATTCATTTTATCATTCAAAGATGCTTAAGAATGCATTTTCTTCAACAAAACCTATGTCATTCCACCTACACCCACCCTCATATTTTTCATTTGATTTCCCCCATGGCAATATTTAGCACTCTAAGCTTCTGTATATATCCCCAGTCTCTGACATGTATATCTTTTAAAATGATGAATGAAATTGTGAGATGGTTTCTTGAGTTTTTTCTTTATTAAACTATCTTTTCCATTTTTGTTCCAGAATTGTTTATCCCTAGTTTCTTTTTGGATCTAACTGCTGCTACTTTAACTAAATGACAGTTTGTATTTAGATTGTTACTGAGAAAGATCAAACATCATCATCCATATATGTGAATAATTGCTCTAACTTCTTTTAGTACTAGTGTTATTTTGATTTTAAAGAAGTGTTTTCTCCCAGGGTACTGTGCTTTTCTAACAGGATGGTCCCTAGGGAAAGAAGAGCTTCCAGGTTCCTTACCACACCCAAGAGAGGGTGGAGCTGAGCACGGAAGAAAAGAAGCTGGTAACACTTTGGTTTAGAATGTAGTATTTATGGCTTTTCGCAGCCTCTGTTTGATCCTGGCTGGCTGGTGAGGGTCCTACATGGCACGGCAGACCTCTCCTGTCACACCCGCTGCTCCCCCCAGCAGTGTATTTTGTCAGTCTGCCTGTTCTGTTCCCCGCTCTGTCTGTGGTGAATCCTCTCACTCTCCCACGCATCTGGCCTATACCCTGGTTCTTGTATAAATAAATAAATAAAATCTTTAAAAAAAAATTAGAATGTAGTATTTTACGTAGACATGCTTCGGAGTATGGAATGATTCAATACGTATAATTAACTTTTTTTTTTTTTTTGGCTATCAGTTTTCTGAGTCTCTGCTCTTGTAAAGTAGGTATTTTGTAGTCCAGTGTCTACTCTAAAATCAGAAAATGCCAGGTGCATACTTTACTAGCTTCCTTAGAAATGAGGGTTTGAGACTTTGACTCAAGCTTCCAACCAGATATGTATCATCCTTAATATTTGCAGTCTTTTTTTTTTTAAAAGATTTATTTATTTATACAAGAACTGGGGTACAGGTCAGAGGCGCGGGAAGGTGAGAGAATTCACCAGAGAGAATTCACCAGGGGAGCAGAACAGGCAGACAGACCAACGACACTGCTAAGGGGAGCAGCGGGCGAGGCAGGAGAGGTCTGCCACACCATGTGGGTCCATGGGACAGTGAAATTTGTTTATAGTGGTGGTGAAGGCAGCAATAACATTACCAGACTGATTATGTAGCATGAGTTTTTTAAGTGGTTCTGGCTGTATAGCCTCTTCCTGTGCCTGCTTGTTTTCTGAACCTGATTCTCCAGACTTCCTGGGAGTCCTGTGAGTCATCAACTGACCCTTCATCTTTTGCTAAGTCAACCAGAGTTAGTTTCTGCACACAACCATAAATCATACAGTATTTGAATTTTAAAAGTAGAAACCACAATATGTATTAGAGAAGTGCTCATCTTATTTGGGAGACAAAATTTATGATATACTATTATCTATCGATATATTACACCGATATGTGACATTACAATAACACAGATTGTAAGTGGTACAAAAGGAAGAATCAGTGAGAGGTTGGAAACAGGTTTATAGAGAAAGTGGAACTCAAATAGTGAATAGAATTTGGATATGAAGAAGAAAATGTTTAGAAGGTACAAGTGAGTCGGGAAAATATAATTATTACTGTCACAGAGGACTTTTGATAATATTTAAATAACCCCTACGCTATACTGGGTGAAAAAGGGAAGGAATGAAAAGAAGGGACGATATCAGTAAAAGAAATGGAAGATGTTAGGATTACATTTTTAAGTAGGTCATTAAAGCATGTGCTTTCTCAAGACTGTGTATAACTGGAAATACGATCTGTCTGCCTGTGAAAGAATATACAGATATTCATTCTTGTAGAATTTCTTGTTTTCAAATTCCGTGAAGTTTATTAACAGTTTTTTAAAGGGGCAGAGAGAAATTTCACTTTTTTTTAACTTTTAAAATCTTCTTAATAATCTTTGTCCATTAGGACCAGAGTATCCCAAGTCTCATGGAATATAGTAGTGCTTCCTCTAACTTCATTTGGGGGGGGGTGTGTGTATTTCATAACTGACTTTGTCTAGAAAAACTAAAGCTTACTTGAAGCCTATTTTTCTTCAACAAATAGGTTGAGAACAAGTATGATTTCTGTTTTCATAACTGGTTCCCTGCTCTTCCCAGTGCTCCCCATCTCTATCTATGAGCTGTTTGGCAAGGAGTGGTCTCTTATCTCTGCATCTCCCGTGTCTGGCATGTAATTGAACACTATAATTTTTTTTAATTTAATTATTTCCTTTGCTCTTTGAAGAAGTTGAGAGAAGGATTAAGATTTCTTTAACTCAGAGTTATAGTGGACATGAACTGTTGTGTAGCTAGCCTGGGATATTTGTTTTGTTTGGAAAGATGTATAACACACAATACCTTGGTCAGATGTCATTTAAGTGGCTAATGAGTCCCAACAGTTCACTAGCTCTAACCTGGAAATGCATTTTTAAAAATAGACTTCATGTTTTAAAACAATTTTTAGATTTATAGAAAAATTGAGACAGCACTATAGAATTCATGATTCCCCTATTATTAACATTTTACTAATTAGTATGGTATATCTGTTACTATTGCTAAACCAATACTGAGGTTTTATTAATACATACAGTCACACTGGACACTGAAAGAAAATATTTATAGTACTTACACTGCTTTAGGAACCGAAAACCAAGATCTACTAGAATGAACAAGAGAAAGTATTTCTTTTCCTTTAAAGTTTATATTTGGGGGCCTTCCTGGTGGCACAGGGGTTAAAGTCTCAGCTCTATCAAGCTATCACCAGCCACGGTGGCCTGAGTTCGATCTCCAGCCAGGTTGCTGACCCACATGGTACAGTAGACCTCTCCTGACTTGCCTGCTTCTTCACTCAGCAGTGTATTTCAGAGATCCGCTTGTTCTGTTCCACACTCTGTCTCTGGTGAATCCTCTCACCCCCGCCCCCCACCTCTGGCCTATACCCCTGTTCTTGTATGCATAAATAAAAATAAAATCTTAAAAAAAAGTTTATATCTGATATAATTCAAATGTGACTGCAGTAAATATTTTATCAGTCTACTTTCTGTCAGTGTTGTCAGTGGTTCTCAGTGTGGTCCCCAGCCAGATAAGCAGCCCTCTGCTTCTTTATATCCTTCTGATACACTCTAAAATTTGAGTACCTTCTTTGTCATGTTAATCTGGATAGCAATTCTTACAGCATATTGTTATGAGTAACATTTTGTTTTACTAAATGTCCATGAAAAATCTTTTCTATTTTGGGCCTCCCCGGTGGCGCAGCGGTTGAGCGCTGGGTTGCGAAGCTGCCCGCAGCCTCTGCAGCGCCGGTTCGATCCCCGGCTGTTCCCCACATGGCGCGCAGACCTCTCCTGCCGCCCGCTGCTCCCCTCAGCAGTGTACTTCGGTCCTTCTGCCTGCTCTGCTCCCCGCTCTGGCTCTGGTGAATTCTCTCATCCTCCCGCGCTTCTGACTGTACCCAGTGCTTGTATAAATAAATAAAAATAAATCTTTTAAAAAAAAATCTTTTCTATTTTGATGAAAGCATCTTTTTTTTTTTTTAAGATTTATTTATTTATGCATACAAGAGCTGGGGTGTAGGTCAAGAGTTGTGTGAGGGGGGTGAGAGGATTCAGCAGAGACAGAGTAGGAGAACAGGTGGATCCACTGAAATATACTGCTGAGGGGAGCAGTGGGCAAGACCAGAGAGGTCTGCTGCGCCATTTGGGTTAGCTCCCTGGCCGGGGATCAAACTCACTCTGCAGTGGCTGTGGATATTTGCTTGATAGTGTTGAGACTTAACCCATTAACTCCACCAGAGAGACCCAAAGCATTTTATTCTTAAGATGTTAGTTCATATTCTCTTCCCTTAAGGTCATATTTGCTGAACTGATATATCTAGAATGGGTTGGCAGAAGACTATAGGCCAAATCAGGCCACATTCTGTTTTTGTACAGTTTGTGAGCTAGACATGGTTTTAACCTTTTTTTAAAAACAATTTTATTGAGATTTAATTCACATACAATAAATTTTGCCCACTTAAAACATGCATTTTTGTATTTTTTAGTATATTCACAGAATTGAATAGTTCTCCACTATCTAACAGTAGAATGTTTTTATCACAACAAAAAGAAATCTTGTATCCTTTAGCAGTCAGCCCCCCGCATCTCCTGAACCAACTCCCTACCTCCCGACATAACCATTCATCTACTGTGTCTCCATAAATTTATCTATTTTGGATAGTACATGTAAATTGAGTAATATAATAAGTATGTGGTCTTTTGCAACTAATCTCTTTCACCTAAAATATTTTTGGAGTTATTCATATTGTAGCATGAGAATTTGAAGACAGAGAAGCAGGACTGGTCAAAAAGGATACTCTAAAGAATGGAACATTAATACTAGCTACTTCTTTTCTTTTTGGCAGTTGTTGATGGCTTTGTATTTACTAGTCCAGAATAGGCCAAAAATGTTATGAAAACAGCATCATCTACAACTCCTCCTTTATTTCAGAAATAACAGAGTACTTGTAGTTCCTAGATCTGCCTTGGGATCTCATTACCTGATCTTATTTCATCCTGTATTTGTACATTTTTTTCCCCTGCTAATTTTGATCAAATAACTTCTAGCTCTACTTCAAGAATCAGTATTTTCAGTCTGGGAAGTTCTCGTCTCCAAACCTCATGTGTATTTGTGTCATAGTATCGCATCATACTATATAATTTGATTCTCTTTTCCACCTAGACTCTAAGATCTTTTCAAAAGCAAATGTTCTATCATCATCTTAAGCTCCATATTATACAACACAGCTATTAGTATCAGATAGCTGCCCCACAAATGATCGTTGACTGAGTATGTTTCATGTTAATGAGAAAAAAATTTGAATGAATGGAGCAAAAAGTTTTTCAACTTGAGCTCTGTACCATTTAATCCATGTAATGTTTATTAGAACTAAGGTCCAGCAAAATCATAGAATTTGTAAAAATTTTTTTTTGCCTGATAGAATATAATTTGATGTGCTTTATACACTCACCATATTCATGCAGAATGTTTAAGGTAATTTTTGTCCACCAGACAAATGATGCTGAGGTTGGAAGTTCTTATTTCAGGCTGTTTCCTTCCTTTGTGTTGAAATAGCAGACAGCATTCTTTTTTGCTTACGTTGAAGCACTGATTTCTTCTACAGCTTCATCTGGAACCCCTTTCCAAGGCCATGGGTTCCTGTCAGACTTTACCTAGTTTTCTCAACAGCAAAGCCAGCGCTAATCCTTTCTTAAAATTCTCTAAGCTGTCAGCAAACAAACCCCTTCTTACCAGTTTAGCTTGAAAGCCATTTACATTGGTTATTAAAGGGCATTCAGTTTTCTTGTCCACATTGCAAGTCATTGCTCTCTCCTCTGCTCTGAGCCCATCAATTTGTAGGTATTGTGCTGCGTATTTCAAGGTGGCTCCTAAAAGTTGAACAATTACAGAAAGCTGTCGTCTTCCTGTTACGAGAGATCTATGTACCTGTGGTTTCTGGCTCCTTATTAGCAGGTGGAAGAGATTAAATGAGGATTGAAGGAGGCTAGAAACCCACTTCTTTCTTGAAGTCTTTGTGTTGCTTCTGAATGTGTTTTAGCTCTTACTTTTGCAACCAGATGTCCTTCATAAAAGGAAGGAAGGGGAAAAGATTCATATAGTAAGAAGATCCAGATGATCAGAATTTTTAAAAATGTAAAATTTCTGGACAATAAAAATCACACATTTCACTTGTATAGATTGATGAATTTTGACAAACATACCTATTTAGCCACCACACAAGCCAAATGTAAAACATTTTTCCCCTGTAAAGTTCCTTTGTGTTCCTTGTGTTAGAATCCTCCCACACTCATTGCAAGCTGCAGCTGATCTTATTTCTAGTACTATAGATTAGTTTTGCCTGATTGAGGATTTTGTGTAAAAGGAACCATACACATACACTTTGTGCACTTTGTTTCTTTCTCTCATAACATCTTTGAAAATTAACCATGTTGGGGCTTCCCTGGTGGCGCAGTGGTTGAGCGGTGGGTTGCGAAGCTGCTCGCAGCCTCTGCAGTGGGTGAAGGTCCTGGCCACCGGGTGAAGGTCCCGCATGGCACGCAGACCTCTCCTGCCGCCCGCTGCTCCCCTCAGCAGTGTACATCGTCAGTCTGCCTGCTCTGCTCTCCGCTCTGCCTCTGGTGAATTCTCTCACCCTCCCGCGCTTCTGACTATACCCAGTGCTTGTATAAATAAATAAATAAAATCTTTAAAAAAGAAAAAAAAGAAAATTAACCATGTTGTTACATGTGTTAGTTTCTTTTCCTTTTTTTTTTTTTTAAGATTTATTTATTCAGGCCTCCCTGGTGGCACAAGAGGTTAAGATGCAACCTATGAAGCTACCCGCAGCCACTGAAGCACGAGTTCGATCCCCAGCCAAGGAGATACCCACAGGGTGCAGCAGACCTCTCCTGTCTCACTTGCTGAGGGGAGCAGCAGGTGAGACCGGAGAGGTCTGCCGCACCATATGGGTATCTCCCCTGCTGGCTGGGATCGAACCAGCGCTGCAGAGGCTGTGACAGCTTCACAGCGCTGCGCTTAACCACCTGCCCCACCAGGGAGGCCCTGTTAGTTTCTTTTTATTGCATGTACTAATTTATTGTATGGATATACCACAGTTTGTTTATTCACCAGTTGAAGGTTATATGGATTATTTCTATTTTGGGACTTTCATAAGTAAAACTGTGAATATTCATGTTATACAATATGGTTTATGGACATAAAAATGTTTTATGCACATAAATACCTATAAGTAGAATTATTGGATCATACACATACCACACATACACATATATATGTATATTTAACTATAAAGAAAGCAGCAAACTATTTTCCTAAGTATTTGTACCATTTTATACTCTAATTAGCAACATTTGAGAGTTCTGATTGCTGCAAATCCTTGCCAAAACTTGATATTGTCTGTCTTTTTCTCTTTTTTTTAAGATTTATTTTATTTATGTATGCATACAAGAGCTGGGGTGTAAGCCAGAGCTGAGGGTGTGTGTGTGTGTGTGTGTGTGTGTAAGAGAGAGAGAGAGGATTCACCAGATACAGAGTGGGGAGCAGAACAGGCAGATTGACTGAAATACACTACTGAGGGGAGCAGTGGGTGAGACAAGAGAGGTCTGCTGCACCATGTGGGTTAGCTCCCTGGGATCGAACTTGTGCTGCAGTGGCTGCCAATAGCTTCATAGTACTGAGACTTAACTCCTTGCACCACAAGGGAGGCCCTGTCTTTTTTTCATTATAGCCATCCTAGTGGGTATAATTAGTATATGTGCCTTTAATTTTTTTTTGATGCTATTGTACCTGGTAGATTTAAACTTTTTAAAATTTCATTTCTTTCTTGCTAGTATACTGCAAGAAAGTCAATTAAAAAATGCAGTTGACTTTTGTATATGTCCTTATATCAAAGTCATCTAGTTCTTATTTCTGACAGCTTTCTTTTATTTTGGATTTCCTGGTATTTTCTACACACACAGTCCTGGTATTAATCTTGCACATATTTTACTGAACCTTAGGCAGAAAGGATAGATATACATAGTCTGCATTTTTGTCTTGTTAAGTTTCCTGGGCATTTGAAAGCCTTATATGTATATGCCTCTGCATGCAAGTTAAGATGACATAATTAAAGTGAGAATTATGCACATAAAGGTATGACTATAGTTGCAGTAAAAATCATATGTAGAATTCCATGGCAGATGGTAAACAAGGCTGTTTTGCCCCCTGGACTTTTGAAAATGTTAGAAATGGGCTCTCTCTACTCTGAGAACAATAAAATATGGTCTAAAAAAGCACATCTAATACCAGGTTACGTTAGAAGACTATTTTTTTTTTTTTTAGATTTTTTTTTTTAGAAGCATGTTATTTATTTATTTGTTTGTTTGTTTATACATGCACCGGGTACAGTCAGAAGCGCGGGAGGGTGAGAGAATTCACCAGAGCCAGAGCGGGGAGCAGAGCAGGCAGAAGGACCAAAGTACACTGCTGAGGGAAGCAGCGGGCGGCAGGAGAGGTCTGCGCGCCATGTGGGACCCTCCTCTGGTGGCCGGGGAGCAGTCGGGGATCGAACCGGCGCTGCAGAGGCCGCGGGCAGCTTCGCAACCCAGCGCTCAACCGCTGCGCCACCTGGGAGGCCCTAGAAGACTATTTATAATACCTCTGGTCATTTGTAAATGTATTTAACTGTTCATTCATTGGACAGATATTTAGTTGTGAGTGCCCATTAAGTTCCAGGCTTTGTTGTGGTATTTCGGATATACCAGTGAATAAAACTATCAAAAATCCCTGTTTTGGGAATACCTTAGTGGGAGAAATACACAATAAATATTAAATATTACAGTTTCTTTATTTGCCTATATATTTAAGTGAACAGAACTTTGGAGAAAAAAGGGGAATAATGTTGTACAGAACCTCGGCTGTTTTTCAGACCCTATGGACTACTTGATTAAAGCTGGAAAGTCATCAGATTCACCCCACAAACCAGATTATAAGAAAAAAGGTTAATTGATAATTTTTCAGTCAATGATGATCCTTTGATTAAGATGATCTCAAGTTTAGATATGTTTCCCCAGTGATTTTCTTCCCCAGTTTGTCTTATTTGCAAGGAAGAGTTTTGGGAAGAAATGGTGCCAAGCAAACTATACAAACAACCCTTTTTCACAGGGAAAAGTATTTTTCAGTATTCACAAACAAAATAGGAAAAAAAAAAAGTTTTTGGCCTTACATAATGTCAAGATGGTTCATTTTACCATCTTGGTCATATTATGTTTGAGATCAGTGAAGCAAAGGTAATAAAACGGTGCCATTTTTGAGTATTTCTGCTTGCGGACATTTTAATAAAAAAATTAGATGCTGTAGAAATAACACCACATCAGTTGACTATTAAATTAGATGCTTTTCATTACAGATCAGTGAATCAGTAGACATTAGTAAATGTGTCCAGTTAATAGCACCAGTTAGAATTCCTGAAGAGAAATCCTTTGAAATTTATTTCCTCTGTATATCTACTAAAAACAAACTACTTGAGGTGAAATATTCAAAATTATAAATGAAACCACTGGAAAAAATAAGACATGAAAATCTTTTTTCAGTTTGTGTTAAGTGGTGGTGCTGCTTTATATCAAGAGTTCATCTGTAAGCCCCTAATGCAGCACCTAAATTGTTCTATTCAATTTTCCATAGGGGAAACTCAATTTTGCCAATAGGCCTGGACCATACATTGAATTACCTTTTCAAAATAGTGAATCTAATAATAACAAAGACTTAAAAATAGTAATCACTGTGTGCTGTAATTGTTGTGAGAAGTTTTACATATATTGATTAACCATCACAAGAAGTTAATGATGCAGGTTTAATTAGTGTCATCCCCATTTATAGTTGAGGAAATAAGGCACAGAGAGGTAGGTAACTTGCCCAGGGTCACATAGCTAGAAGCAAAGATTCAAAGCCAGGTAATCTGATTCCAAAGTCTAAATCCTTTTTCCTTTATTTTATTTATTTATTTTTTTAATAGAGGCATGCTTTATTTGTTTGCTGGTTTGTTTGTTTTTTGTCTATACATGCACTGGGTACAGTCAGAAGTGCGGGAGGGTGAGAGAATTCACCAGAGCCAGAGCGGGGAGCAGAGCAGGCAGAAGGACCGAAGTACACTGCTGAGGGGAGCAGCGGGCGGCAGGAGAGGTCTGCGCGCCATGTGGGACCCTCCTCCGGTGGCTGGGGAGCAGCTGGGGATCGAACCGGCGCCGCAGAGGCCGCGCACAGTTTCGCAACCCAGCGCTCAACCGCTGCACCACCGGGGAGGCCCCTTTTTCCATTAAAACATATATAAAATAAAAATTTACTGATCTAACCATTTTAAAGTATACAAGGCAGTTGTATTAAGTACATTCACACTGTTGAATGTTCCAATCTCCAGAACTCTTTTCATCTTGCAAAACTGAAAAGAACATTAAATAACAGTCGAAATTGCCTCTATTCCCCTACCTCTGCCAGCTACCATGATAGGAGGTTTCAGGAAACCTACTTGAGCTATATAGAACTTGCACAAAAGAGGAAACAGGCTGTCTGCCACTAGGGTAAACTCTGTCCCAGAAGTTCAAGTTCACAGGATCTGCCTAAGATTGCACCTGAAGCAAGAGATTCCTTTTTCCACCACAGCCTTGCACCAAGTAACAAATAATAGCCTATATAACTGAGAAGGGGCAAGAGCATGAAGACAAAACCTACTGGTAACTGAGGATGGAGCAAGAATTCTGAGAAAAATGCTCTAGTTAGCTCATGTTAAAATACAGGGTATTGTCAATTCGCCAGTGGAAGAATTGAAGCCTGTGATGCACTGAAGCTAGCTGAAGAAATAATAAAACCCAAACCTATCTTCACTTACTAGATTGAGTCAGACCCCCCCCACCACCACCCTAACAGGTCTGCTCATTTTTGACATAATTTTTTTAAGGCTCAGTTTCTATTCTTTTAGACATAATATCCAGTTCAATAAATGGCAAGAAAAACCAAATGTAAACACGACCAGACCTAGGAGCTGTCCCGTGTGGAAACTATGACATACAGATAGTAAATAACTGACTGAAATCCATAGAATGTGTATTTTAATTTAACTCGTAAACTTCTTCCATGTATTTTTCATGAACTTTGAAAGATTTATCAGCTTTATGTGAACCTGGGAACTTAGATGGGAAAATAGCATCTTTTGATTTTTGTTATAGTCTCAATATCACTAATTTCTCTATTTAAAAATCCTCTGATAACTCACCAAATTAGGGTAAAATCCAAATTCTTCTTACAAGGCCAAACAGACATACGTATTTGATCATGACTATCTTATCTTACCCCTAAGACCCTTTCATCTACTAGCCATACAAACCTTCTGTCTGGTCTTACCTCACAGTTTTTGCACTTACTGTCCCTCAACCTGATTGTTCCTCCCTAATACCTGGCTTACTCATTCATCCATTAGTTCTTCCAAACTTTACCTTTATTTTTGTAATAGCACTTACCACCTATTTTTTTTTTTTTTAGATTTATTTATTTATTTATACAAGCACTGGGTACAGTCAGAAGTGCGGGAGGGCAAGAGAATTCACCAGAGCCAGAGCTGGGAACAGAACAGACAGACTGACTAGTACACTGCTGAGGGGAGGAGCGGGCGCTGCAGGAGAGGTCTGCGTGCCATGTGGGAACCTCGCTAGTGGCCGGGGATCGAACTGGCGCTGCAGAGGCTGCAGGCAGCTTCGCAACCCAGCACTCAACCGCTGCGCCACCAGGGGAGGCCCGCACTTACCACTTTCAAAAACTGTTTTTATTAAACTGAAGAGTTAGTCTTTCTTTTCTAGAGAAATCTTACTTAGAGTTGGTTCTTTCCTGTTCTTCACTGATTGCTGGAGTTCCACTGCCCAAATTCTTACTGTCTCAGTTCTAACACAGCAAACTAACTATGAAACTTAGCTTCAACAAAATGATAATGCTACTTGTGAAGTCTGATTGCTTTAAGACCTAAGGTTTCTGTATTGATTTCCATTTTATAATACAGAATGGATTTTCAGTAGTTTTATTCCTAACTCTCAGAACTTATCTCTAGAGTGGAACTTGATCTACCAGGACCTTGTGACCGAAAAAACCTATTCTGGGCAACAGATCAAGTGTTAACATATGTTTCCTCTCTTCTGGGGACCAGGAACTAGACATTGTTGTGCTTGGGTATTGTGTTGATAAAAGTCATGCAATTATTTTTCAGAGCAGTCCTTAGTGGGTATATTTTGTTAAGTGACCTTAAGAATTGGAGTTTTAGTGCTCAATTGTCTGTGAGATAAGTGTGTACCCCCTGCTGCATATGAAAAATTTGGTAATGTGTTTAATAATGTCCATCTGATACCTGAATCATCTTTCTTTTACAAATCTCCATTCTTACAAACTCATGAGGATAAATCCCATATCCTTGTATAAAACCTAATAATATTAGCTCATAGCTCAGTCTTTTAGTTCTGCAATGTCCACTTTTCATCCTCTTAAGTACAAGCCTGTTTTTTCTCCTTTGCACAGTGCCAAAGATATTGATGAATGTTAGTTTCCAAATAAATGTAAAAGTCTGTTCACTGAGAGTTACTGTAATTAATAATAGCAATCATTTTGAGGCTTCAAAATGAAATATGCTAGAAAACAATTTATCTTGATCATGTCAAAACCTTTATAAGTAGGTGGTAACTATCCTCATTTACATTTGAAGAAACTTTGGCCTAGAAACATTTACTTTCTCAAGATCACACAACTAGAAGGGAGCAGAAGTTGACTTAACACTTAGGTCTGTATATGACTTTAAAGCTGTTGATCATACCACAATGCTTGGCTGCCTATAGATCATTTAATGTGATAGAGGCACTAATATGACACTCACACTGGGCTTATTTGTTACTAATAATCCCTCTTTATTGCAACCACACACATTCTTGGAGTTCCTACCTGAGATAACTATTAAATTTTTCAAATTTAACTATTGGTGCTAGACAAATAGCAAGGGAATTTTGAATCTTCCTTTTTTTTTTTTTTTTTTTGCAGAATCTCATGATTGTCATAATTAAACTGTAAACTGAATTAAGAATTCAGAAGCAGAAGCTGACAAAAATTTTATCTTAATATTTCTTAAGACTGAGAGCACTTACTGTGCAAAGGAAGAATTGAGGTTACTTTTGAAGTCTCATTATCTAATTTGAGGTGGGGAAGGGAGGAAGGTGTATGGGTTGACCTATATTTATGAAAAGGATTAAGATGATAACTAACAATACCAAACAATGTAAGAGCTAAGTGAGTGATAGTACAATAATTGCCTGAGCGGCTCAGGGGAAGAGCTGTTATGGTCAGGGAAGCTGCTTGTTAGGAAATCCACTGTAGCACAAGCGAGTCACACAAGAGGAGCTGTAAGTAAACTATGTGTTGTATCACCGCTTCTCTGGTCTTATTTAAGTTGGGGTGATGGTGTAAATAAGAGGTTAACATTTAGAGGTTGAAAGCAAACAATGAAGGTTTATTTAGTTTGACCTTTTTTTTAAAAAAAAACTGTACTTCAAATAAAAAGCATTTTGTTTCATTTTCAGGCATAAGGATATTCACCCCTTAGCTAGAATTGATTCTCCATGGTATTTTGTCATATTCACGAGGGACGCTGGGGTCTGTATGTTTTTGTTCTTGTTACAAGTGGAGAGAAGTTACCCATTTCATTGCGCCTTTAACCTGAGTTTAATTAAACTGTATGTAAGAGCATGTCAAACTCAACCACTTCCCTCCAATTCACTTTCATTGCAGTTACAGTGAATGACAATATTGTCACTGATCCATTGGTATATATCCATTGGTGTATAGTGCTCACCCAACATATCCTCTTATCTACTAGTAGTTCCTTAATTTTGTTTCAGTAGTCCTCAAGCACTGTCCCTTTACTTGGATAATGTAATTTCTTTGTTGATAATTCATAAAACTGCTCTGTACTTACCTTTAATGTCTGCTTTGACTACCAAGAATGCCCACTAAGTTACATATGCATTTTATTTTAGTAAATTATTTATTGTCTTTAATTTTAGAAACACTGAATCCAAAATGGAAAACCAGGAAACTAGGTTTGGTGAAGACATTTGAAGTCATTGCCATGGTAATTCTGATCATTTTAAGAGAATGGGCATAGGAAAGATACTAGAATAAGCATCTTTAATATTAAACTAAATTTCTTATTTGTGTCCCTTAAATTTACCATGAGTGGGCCTCCCCAGTGGCACAGCAGGTTGAGCGCAGCGCTGTGAAGCTGTCCGCAGCCTCTGCAGCACCAGTTCAATTCCCATTGGGCCAGGGAGAAACCCACATGGCTCGGCAGACCTTTCCTGCCTCGCCTGCTGTTCTCCTCAGCAGTGTCTTCGGTCCATCTGCCTGTTCTGTTCCCCACTCTGTCTCTGGTGAATCCTCTACCCTCCGTCACATCTGGCCTGTACCCCAGATCTTGTACAAATAAATAAATCTTTAAAAAAAAAAAAACAAACTTCCCATGAGTTTTGGTTATAGTGGGGAAAGCAGTAATTACCCACTTAACCTATACATTCATTCAGGCACTTTTCTATTGATATATTTTATTTTTTCCATAGATGTATTTTCTTTTTTCTATTGATATATTTTAAACCAATCTCCTAGAGTAGCCATGGAGAAATAAGTACAGATGACCAGTTAGTATCCTACATTTGAACTGTTTGAAAAGTGGACTTGGTTTTATAGGAGCTTCAACAAGACTATAAGTGGGTACTTCAGAATAGGTATGTATATGATATATGTCAGAGTAGGTGCCATTATCTGATTTGACGAGACTACTAAGAACAAGAAATTATAGTCATTTCTTTTTTTTTAAGATTTATTTATTTATGCATACAAGAACTGGGGTACAGGCCAGAGGTGTTGGGGGTAAGAGGATTCACCAGAGACAGAGTGGGGAACAGAACAGGCAGACTGACTGAAACACACTGCTGAGGGGAGCAGCGGGCGAGACAGGAGAGGTCTGCTGCGCCATGTGGGTTTTTCCCTGGCCAGCCGGGGATTGAATTCGTGCTGCACAGGCTGTGGACAGCTTCATAGGATGTGTCTTAACCCCTTGCGCCACCAGGGAGGCCCTATAGTCATTTCTTAAAGGTCCAATTAGCTACACTTTTTTTTTTGGTGGGATCCTCCCCGGCGGCCGGGGAACGAACCGGCCCTGCAGAGGCTGCGGGTAACCTCGCAGCCCAGCGCTCAACTGCTGCGCCACCAGGGGAGGCCTCAATTAGCTACACATATTTAATTGGGATTAATTTATTCAGTTGACTAACTGCTTAAAATTAAATGTGAGTAGAGGAAACAGATACAAAGAAGAGACACTGGGAAAGGTTTAGGATTGTAGAGTCCTAAATTGCCGGTGGAGGGAATGGGAGAGACAGTTGCCTGCTTCCCAGTTTTACCTTGGGTGACCCTCTAATTACAGTTCACTAACTCTGAACTGCTTTTGAGAGCTGGTGGAGAAAGACACTATTACAGCCTAGTAGTATGTAACTCTGTTCTGCTGGAGGCTGCCATCCTCTTCCAGGTCATGGGTAGTATCTCTTAGTGTCATTCAGAGGTGAGAACTATATCATGGTAGGCAGCCTGAAATTGGATAGTACAGAGGGCTTTGGTGTAAGCTTTGGGAAATTTGATTCCAGACAGAGTGAAACCTCAAACTCTCTAGAACTTGTTTCGCATATCATGCAGTCATAAGGAAATAAAGAATCTAAAACAGAACTGGCTATGTAGAGTAGAGGAGAATATAAACAGGCAAATATTTTAAAAGATTTTTAAGGCAGGCTTTCAAAAATTTATTAATTTTCTTACATTGTTGTTCATTTTTGTATAATAATTCTTTTCTCCCCTCAGGTGTAGACCCAATAGTTTTACTACCACCGTATCACCGGTGAGCCATCACCATATTCCCTTGTGATCTTTTCTAAAGCAGGCTTTTATGTTATACTTTTGCATAGCTGATGCATCCTGGCAGCAGTTTTCAAGAGGGTGTGGGTACTGAGGTTTCTCCTCTACCAACAAGTAGACCAGCAAGGTGTTCGAGAATTCAAGTCACTTCTGACAACACTCTACTAGGTGATAGCATCAGATTTCACAGATGAAAGGCTCAATTTGCCAAGACTGCCCTTCAGATGCCAGCTTCAAACTCCAGGTTTCTGACCAGCCAGCTACAGACTAGAGGTAACCATGATCCCTTTCCTCAGGCTTCAGGTGCCCATCACAAACCCAGATTATTTTCTGTGTTTCTGACCAGCTGGTATAAATCAGAAGTTCCCAAGGTACCCTCTTGAGGATAAAGTTAAATTTGCTAGAATGGCTCACACAACTCAGGAAACCCATTTACTCACTAGATCACCAATTTATTACAAGGGATGCAAATCAGCAATCAGGTGGATAAGGTGTACAGGATAAGATATGGGAAACGGTGCAGAGACCAGGCCCTCTCCAGGCTAATAATTTTTCCCCAAATCTCTACATAATTGCTAACCCGTAAATTCTTTAAAGCCCCTGTTTCTAGGCTTTTATGGGAACTTTATTACATAGGCATGATTAATTAACTCATTGGCCATTGGCAGTTGAACTCAACCATCCTGCCTGTCTTCCCTCCCTGGAGGTCAGGGTGGAGGGATTGAAAATGCACCCAGCCCACATTCTCAGATGTTTCTTTTTTTTTTTTTTTTTAAAGAGGCATTTTTTTTTTTTTTTATTTATTTGTTTGTTTATACATGCACTGGGTACAGTCAGAAGCGTGGGAGGGTGAGAGAATTCACCAGAGCCAGAGCGGGGAGCAGAGCAGGCAGAAGGACCGAAGTACACTGCTGAGGGGAGCAGCGGGCGGCAGGAGAGGTCTGCGCGCCATGTGGGACCCTCCTCTGGTGGCCGGGGAGCAGCCGGGGATTGAACTGGCGCCGCGGAGGCTGCGGGCAGCCCCGCAACCCAGCGCTCAACCGCTGCGCCACTGAGGAGGCCCTCTCAGATGTTTCTTAAAAAGTAACCTTCATTAACTTATTAATAAGAGATACTTTTAATGCTCGAGCCATTTAGGAAATTGCAAAGGGTTTGGGGGGAGCTGTGAGCTAGGAACTATGAATGAAGACCAAGTATATATGAGAAATAATTTGGTCATTTGAATGACTCTATCTATTCCTACAACCCACAATATTACAACTTGCAGTTGGATAGCATAAACTGGTACCTCCTTTAAAGAACCTACCATTCCATCTGAAAATTAAAACAGCTTTTCGAACATAATGGACTACTCTATTCAGTATGAATTTTCCTTTCCCTAACCTTTTTTTCAAATGGACAATTTAAAATATATAGAAAAGTAAAGAGAAGTAAAACATTACCTAACACCTAGATTCAATTCTTACGATCTTTTTGCCATATATACTTTACTTTACTTTATCTTTGTTTTATTGAACAGTTTGTAATTTGAAACAATTTTCTAAATACTTCAGCATGCATCTCAAAGAAATTTAGCACATTTACTTATATAATCAAAATACCATTGTTATATTACACAATAATTCCATAATGTCACACTTCTTATCCATGTGTACCAAGATGTTTTATTTAGCCAATTAACCCTACTGCCCCACTCCCCACCCCCTTGGGCCTTACTTTTCCTGTCACTTTGCCATGGACTTGATACCTAGCAGCAGTTGAAGTTGTTTGAAGATTTGTATGGTTTTAAATTTGGAAACTTGGAGCAGTGGTTCTCAATTTGGTCTGCTTTTAAAAATCTTAAGGGCCTCCCCGGTGGCGCAGCGGTTGAGCGCTGGGTTGCGAAGCTGCCCACAGCCTCTGCGGCACCGGTTCGATCCCCGGCTGCTCCCCGGCCCGGGGGAGGATCCCACATGGTGCGCAGACCTCTCCTGCCACCCGCTGCTCCCCTCAGCAGTGTGCTTCGGTCCTTCAGCCTGTTCTGCTCCCCGCTCTGGCTCTGGTGAATTCTCTCACCCTCCCGCGCTTCTGACTGTACCCAGTGCATGTATAAACAAAACAAACAAACAAATAAATAAAATAAATAAATAAATAA
This sequence comes from Talpa occidentalis, assembly GCF_014898055.3. Taxonomy (NCBI): domain Eukaryota; kingdom Metazoa; phylum Chordata; class Mammalia; order Eulipotyphla; family Talpidae; genus Talpa; species Talpa occidentalis. The sequence goes on from NW_023601104.1 coordinate 29,901,995, forward strand.
ATAAATAAATAAATAAATAAATAAAAATCTTAAGCCTGGGCCTCCCTGGTGGCGCAGTGGTTGAGCGCTGGGTTGCGAAGCTGCCCGCAGCCTCTGCAGTGCCGGCTCGATCCCCGGCTGCTCCCCGGCCACCGAAGGAGGGTCCCACATGGCGCGCAGACCTCCCCTCAGCAGTGTACCTTGGTCCTTCTGCCTGCTCTGCTCCCTGCTCTGGCTCTGGTGAATTCTCTTACCCTCCCGTGCTTCTGACTGTACCCAGTGCTTGTATAAATAAATAAATAAATCTAAAAAAAATTAAAAAAAAAAATCTTAAGCCCCTTGGGCCTCTCCGGTGGCACAGCGGTTGAGCGCTGGGCTGCGAAGCTGCCCACAGCCTCTGCAGTGCTGGTTCGATCCCCAGCCATGGGCGAGGGTCCCACATGGCACGCAGGTCTCCTGCTGTGCCTGCTGCTCCCCTCAGCAGTGCTTTTGGTCCTTCTGCCTGTTCTGCTCCCCGCTCTGGCTCTGGTGAATTCTGTCACCCTCCCGTGCTTCTGACTGTACCCAGTGCTTGTATAAATAAATAATTAATCTTTATGGGAAAAAAAAAAATCTTAAGCCCCTTCATTCCATCTCAAATAAATCAGGGTTTTTGGGGCTGGGGAACCCATATACCAATTATTTTTTAGTTTCTCAGGTAATTCTAATGTGTGAACAAAATTGAGAATCAGAAGTAGATTGTGCTCTACTCAACTTCAGTGAGCGAGTGGTCAGAAGTGTTGTTGTAGCCAGATCCCCCCACCCCACTCCCTACCTGTATGTAGCTTAAACATTTTGTTAGAAAAGCTAAACTAAATAGAATTAAATACTTAACACTCTTTGTGTACTGTTCTCTGTCATCCCCTCCCCACCTTTTTGATTTATTCTCCAAGTGCATTCCCTGGAACCTTGAGAACTAATTGTTTTACATCTTTTAACAAAAATCTCAGTGCCCCCTAAGGTTGATACCAGGGTAAACATCTGCTGATCTTTACAGGTTATTAACCCCGAAGAAACACTCAGCTGAAAAAGATAAACTCTGTAACTCATCAAGTCTGTATTCCAGTGCCTCTCCAGAACTCACTCTCTTCGTGTTCCATATCTCATCATATTCCTACCCCCTATATAATCACGCTGCTCCTGCCATTTGGAGAACCAATTTCTTTTAGGGTATCGGTGGTGACTAATCCCTTAATGACCACCTCATGCGTAATAAACTCCTTTGTAAAAAGATTTTCTTGTACTTCAGAGTTTGGCTTTCTGGGTAGCGAGCAGAGACCCAGTTTAGTCTTTTACATTTGTTTTTGTTTTATAAAGGTTTTATTTTTGCGTAGAAGAACTGGTGTGTAGGCCAGAGTTATGGGGGCTGAGAGGAGTCACCAGAGACAGACTGAGGAGCACAACAGGCGGATCTACTAAAATACACTGCTAAGGGGAGCAGTGGGCGAGACAGGAGAGGTCTGCTGTGCTATATGTCAGTTAACTCCCTGGCCAGGCATCAAACTTAGGCCTTCACAATGATGGCTCTGAGACTTAACCCCTAGGACATCAAGGAAGTTCCCTGGTCTTTTATATTTGGATGAAGAGTTGACATTTTTCTCACCAGAATAGAGATGAAGGGTGGCATGTTAAGGTGTTTAGGCTTTTTCCTTTCTTTTACTAAACATCTAAAATATTTCAAGCACAAAGCTAGGTTCCATTCATAATGATGAATAAGATATGTTAACTATGGTGTCCTGGAAAGACTTTGGACTTGGAAGTCAGATTTCTCTGGAGATAAATATAGCTTTGCTATATTTATTACTATTTATTACTATTTGCTGTAGTTGTGTTCCTTTGAAGTCCTGAACCTCCATGAGTTTGATATGACCTAACTTACCTTGTTTTCTGGTTGTTGTTTTTTTTTAATGTCTTTTTTGTTATGGTATTAGCACAGTAAGACTCTCTTCTTTTATCTTTCAACTGATGTCTGTGTGTGTGTGTGTGTCCCATTCTAGAATCCACACAGTACACTTTTCCTTTCCGACATTACCTTTACCATTCTTGTAGTCTGTGTTCCAGCCACATTAGTTTTTTTTACTATTCCTCAGGCATATGAAGCACATACCTACTCTTGGACCTTTTTTACTAGTTTTCTCCCCACCACCTGTGCTCCCCACCCTAGCCTGGAACACACACTGGCCTGTTACCTGCTGCACGACTCCCATTTCTTTATCAGTGTGGTGTTGCCCGATGCAGCACTGGCCCTTGTTAGTCATTTAGGTTTCAATTTAAATGTCCTGTCCTCAGTGAGGCTTTCCTTGACCGCCTAATCTACAGTAACCTCCCAGATAGTTTATGTAAAATGTTTGGTTTTCATTTTGGTACTTGTCCCTTTTTGATATTTTGTTTGTTATCTCTTCCTTCCTCTACTCCAATGTAAGAACAGGTGAGAGCTCGTCTATTTTGTTACCTTGTGTTTCCAATAAGTATAGAAAAATACCTGACCCCTAGAGGATGGCCAATATTTTTGTTAAATTAATGAATAAATGAAGTGGTAATACTAATCCTACCTTTTGTTTGAGATAACATGTGGAAAATTAGAGACAATCTCCAATCAATCCCTACATGCCCTTTCTACAAGGAGCATATTTTCTTATAAATGGTGAAAGCTTAGAAAATCTAAGTTATTTCCTGTTAAATATATAACTGTGTTGGCTCTTCCATTTCAGTAGCACCCTGCTACTTCCTTCCAGTGAGCTCTCATAATGACTCCCCTTAAGAAAAGGCATCAGTAGTAATTATACTATCTTAATATATTTTTCTCTGAACAAGGAATAGTTGCCTAACTTTTGAGCAATACTAGAGACATAGAGAATAGAATGCACCTATAAATAAGCTTGTCTTTGTAGGTACCACTGAGACTCAAAAAGTAGGCACTTTAGTCATCCAGTTAGCTTTCTTTCCCTGTTGTCTTTCCCCAACTAAAAAGCAAATAGAGAATGCTCTTGACTTTCTTTTTTCTTTCTGGTGTGTTTTTTAAGCTTTAATTATTGATTTGTACTATATGTTGGGGATGGGATGATTAGAACACATCTCACTATATCTCTATGAGGTAGGAACTTTCTCTTATTCCCATTTTATACATAAGCATAGTGAGTCTTAGGAACTTAAGAAACTTGCCTTAGTTGATGATTCATGGAACCAGGATTAAAATCCAGGTAGCTTGATGTTATATTCCATAATTTTAACCATACTACTCCTCATTATATCTTTTTCCTCTCCTCATCTTTATCACTTAAATATTTCTATAAAAGGCATTTGCATTGACACAGGATAAATGTATGTCTCAGAGTACTGATACTCAATGTTTTTCTGCAACTCTATTCAAGAGAAAATAGTATCAATGATTTTGAGTATGATAGTACAACTAAAAGATGTCCCTATTTATTGGCAAATGTGAAATTTAAGAAGAAATGATGCTTGTGCTATAATATCTAGTTTACCTTCAGTATCAAATTAAATTTCCTGATCCTGGATGTTAAAGTCATTTATTTGTCACTATGCCTACAAACATTTATTAGTGTTTAGCACTGTCCTAGATACTGTATATCTCACTGTATTTAAAAAACTCAAAATAGGGGCCTCCCTGGTGGTGCAGTGGGTTGAATGCTGTGCTATGAACCTGTCCACAGCCTCTGCAGCATGGGTTTGATTCCTGGCCAGCCAGGGAGATACCCACATGGCGTGGCAGACCTCTCTTGTCTCTCCCGCTGCTCCCCTCAGCAGTGTTTTTGGTTGTCTGCCTGTTCTGTTCCCCGCTCTGTCTCTGGTGAATTCTCTCACCCTCCTACACCTCTGGCCTGTACCCCAGTTCTTGTATAAATAAATAAATCTTTAAAAAAAGATAAAATAAAAACTCAAACTGATCATGGGGCCCTATGTCAGTTTTTGGGCCATGTGAGTTTTCCATACTTTCTTGATTGTCAGTGTTCTTAGCATCTCAATTTTTTTCATGGTATTCCTAGGTTGAATGACATATCTAATGATCCATGTATTAAGTATTAGACCTAAATCTAATACGTATTTATGTTCTAATGATGTAAGTCATTTACATTTACATTTATGGACAAAAATAATGCCCATAAATTGATAGGAAAAGGAATTTATCTCATTCTTAAATTACTATAATTACTTACCAATAAAATATTTGTGTGTTATCTGTTGGGAACTACACTTCTCAACCATTAGAATCAGATTAGACACCACCACAATGATTTTCTTTTTTTTTTTTAATAGGCAAAGAACTTTATTAACCCATGTTTCAAACATTATTCCCAAGCTTCTTTAGTTTAATTAGCTGCAAAGAATGAAATGAGTATAATCAAAAACTGATAAGAGCTTCAGTGTCCAGAACCTCAAGTTTTAAAATATTAGAGATCTAGATTTTATCAGATTCATGAACAAATTTTTAAAAAGCAGTTGTAAATATATAATATATAAATATATATAATATATATAATATATAAATATATATAATATATAAAATAGCAGCTCCCAACAACTTCTTCAAGTTTTATCTTCTTTAAAAAAGTTGACTTGTACAATTTGCATCATTTTGAAACCTCATCAAAATTCTCCACGAGATCTGGAATCATTGTCATCCTCTGCAGTAACAAGTAGTGCTTTTCCACCCACAGATTGTTTGGGCTGAGTTTTAGCCAGTCTCCTTAAACTAGTCAGACTATTTGTATCAAGCTAGTTTAAGATGCTGGGTAGCATTTCTGTCAGCTGCTTTGTTTTTTAGCCTGGCAATAATGAAAGTGTTTGCTGCCAGAGATGCCTGAACTTTAGGATTGTTAAAGTGGATCATCACTGTTCCTTGGTTTGTGAACATATTAAATACCAGAGAAGATAATATTTACCCTTAACTTCTTTAAGGAGAACTGAAGTTTTTAATCAAGTTGTTTTTCTTCGAGCAGTCTCTTTTCTGCCACTGCATACTTGTGTGAGTTTCTTAGTTTCTCCTGGCTCATGAGTTTCTTTCTTTTCTATTTTTTTAAAGATTTTTTTTATTAATTTATGCATATAAGCACTGGGGATGTAGGCCAGAGGTGTGGAGGGTAAGAGGATTCACCAGAGACTGAGTGGGGAGCAGAACAGGCGGATCCACTGAAATGCACTGCTGAAGGGAACAGTGGGCAATATAGGAGAGGTCTGCTGCGCCATGTGGGTTAGCTCCCTGGCCTGGGATGGAACCCACCCACAGTGGCTGGCTGTAGCTTGATAGCTCTAAGACTTTAACCCCTGTGCCACCAGGGAGGGCCCTGGCTCATAAGTTTCTTTCATCTTGTTGAAGCAGGAAAAGGGCCTTATGGGGCACTAGGGTTTGTGATCAGAGGGTCTCTGGTAGACCAGCTGAGATAGGGGACACATGGACACATGCAGGGATGCAAGATAGCAGTTCATCCCACATTAATTTTCATGTACTTGCTTATTATTACAACTGTTGGAAACCCAATTCTGCAAAGATACATTATCATCCAAAGGAATGTAGCGTGATTTTATTTGTTGAAACTATAACTTGTGGTGAGTTTAATGTAATTTTTGAGATCTTGTGGTATAGCTGTATTTTCTTCAAAAATTTAAAATATTCAACAATGCCTGCCTGAGTTTGTTGAGGGCATCTCAGTACACATTTGGTAACTGACCACAGCCTGTGCCAAAAAATGGTCCCAATATAACTAAATTTATTTTGTATTACACCCTTGTTGAAACATCCTATTCCAGTCTACCTTCTTCCCCTTCCCATAAATATCTATTTTTGTTTCTACCTCTAGTGTGTGCCGTTTTTACCACCTCACACTTGTCTTCGTCAATCGCCTTTCCCCTTTTCTTTTAAACCATATTTCTTCCCTCCTAAATTCTATTTTAAGACATCTGTTTAGATTCTAGTTATGAATCTATTGTCATTTTTCGTATTCTACTGTGGTATGCTCAAAAAACGGTCCCCTACAAAGCTACCCACATTCTAATCCTTATGAACGTTACTTTATATGGAAAATTACCTTTGCAGATATGATTAAGGATCTTGAGATAGGGAGATTATCCTTGATTACCAAGATGGGCTCACATGCAGTTCTGTGTATCCTTACAAGAGAGGAACAGGGGGACATTTGCATATATAGAAGAAAAGGCGCTATGGAGGTGGAGCAGAGAGCGATTTGAAGATGCTTGCCTTGAAAATTGGAGTAATGTGGCCAGGGCAAGAATGCTGGCCACCACCAAAGGCTGAAAGCGTCAAGAAACCAATTTTCTCCCAGAGCTTCCAGAAGAGGCTTGACCCTATGGATAATTTCAGCCCAATGAAATAATCTTGGACTCCATACCTTTGAAAATAAATTTGTGTTGTTTTAAGATACTAAATTTATGTTAATTTGTTCCAGTTACAGGAAACAAATACATCTATCTTCTAGATTAGTTAACTTTTGTGCAGAGTTTATCTGGCTTATTTTTTCTTTATAGACTCAAACACTAAGTGGCTCCTTCTTTGCTGACAAAATTTCTCTTTGATCACATTTGGTCTGCTTGAAGAAAACTGATGCATGAATGGTTAATTAATTTGTTCATTTACATATTCATTCAACAACGTTTTTTTTTTTTTTTTTGTGCCAAGCACTACGCCAGGAACCATTTTTATGATTAAGCAGACCCTTCAAAAGATAGCCTCTCATAAATTAATTATTGTACTTATTTGTTATAAATCATTAGCATTAAGCCTTAATAATTAGTAATTCAAGTTATTTCTTTCCCTCTCTTCCCCTTTTTCCCCAAACTGATAGCAAGCTGATCTTACTAGAGTTTTAGAATGAAAATCATTTGCTTATCCTAAAATAATATATTGTTCTATTCTGAAATTTTCCTCAAAGTTTAGGTTGTTAATGTAGAAAAGCACCTCAGAAATAATTATCCTAACCTTCCTATTCCTATGTGCAGGAACTGATTGCTAAAAAGGAAAAGTGATTTGCATGAAGTCATAAAACTTAGGGACAAAGTAGAATTCTGTTCCAATTCATTATTCTTTTGACTGTGGGCAGAACCAAATTTACTATGACACAGACTTTAAATTTATATTTAATTATTAGAATTTTGCACTGGTGAATCTATCCCCAAAATGGGGCTATTATTGCCCTATAGCTTTTGATTGTTGCACTTAAACAATCAAATACGTAATGCCAATTAAATCCTGTTGCCTTCTAAGCTTGGATCTGGTGTTACAAACCCAAGACTTCCCAAAGCTGAATGTTTTGGACTGTATTTATCTCTTTCTTGGTTTCATCCCTGCTAGAATTACAGTATTACAACAGATTGAAGAGAAACCTCCATGATAAGCTAGTTCATCCCTATTTTGCAAGTGGCCATTTGAACTGATGATTCTATGGAGTAATAAGAAAAGTGCTGGATTAAGAGATGAGAGATTTAGATTCTAGTACCAGGTCTGTAACTAACTGAGAAGTAACTATAAGCAACTAGTTAAGTCAGCAAATAACTTTCTTTTTCTGAATCTCATTTTATTCAATGTTAAATGAGAGATTAATCTGGATAACCACTAATGTTCTGTGCTCTCTAGAGACTTGTGAAGCTTATGCTCCGTAAGGATGGTCTTAGGACTTTTTTCAGGTTCATGCCAATCCCAAGAATGAAAGATTGCTTTACATAGAATGAATGCTAAGTCTGATACATAGATTCCTTTTATAGACTGTTAATCCTACAAGGAAAATAAGGAACTTTGAAGAATAAAGCTTCAGTGGAGCAGAAAGTACGGCAGATTGTTTAGGTAGAATAACTTATAATGCTTCTACTGATGATGGTAATAATGAGGAAAAAAGCCAACTTTTACTTACTCTGTGCTAAATAAAGCACTGAGCACTTCAAACGTGTTAATTGAATGAATTAAATGGGTTAATAAATATACAATACAGAATAATGTCTGCTACATAATAAAAACTAAATAATAGTTGCTATTATCATCTTTATCGTTATATTATTATGGTGGTAGTTGCAGTTAATCTCCACAGCAACTCTTTAAGTAGGTACTGTTATCCATTTTACAGGTGGAGAAGTTAAATGCTAGAGGTTAAGTCAGGAAGTGAGTAGAATTAAAATTTCTAGTCTGTGTAGTTGAGTATTTGGTTAGGAATGCATATGGATAAGGATAGCTGTTTTACTTAAAATAGCCAGGGAAGGTCCTTTTGAAGAGGTGACATTTAAATCTCCGACATTTATCTGAGATCAAAAGATAGAAAACTAGCCATACAAAAATGGAGGGGTGGGGGAGGACAGGAGTTCTAGGCAGAGTTAAGGCAAGTGCAAATGCCTAAAAGGGGAAATGGATTTGATAAGATTCTAAATATAGAAATGCCACCTTCTCGCGCCTCCCCTGTGGCGCAGCGGTTGAGCGCTGGGTTGTGAAGCTCCCTGCGGCCTCTGCGGCGCCAGTTCCATCCCTGGCTGCTCCCCGGCCACCAGAGGAGGGTCCCACATGGCCAGCAGACCTCTCCTGCTGCCCGCTGCTCCCCTCAGCAGTGTACTTCAGTCCTTCTGCCTGCTCTGCTCTCCGCTCTGGCTCTGGTGTATTCTCTCACCCTCCCGAGCTTCTGACTGTACCCAGTGCATATATAAACAAACAAACAAACAAATAAATAAATAAAAAAGAAATGCCACCTTCTCAGTAAATCCTTCTTTGAGTGCTCTAAAATTACACACCTACACAAACTTCCTATCCCCTTTTCCCTGTTTTGTTTTCTCCTTTACACGTACACTATCTCACATACTATCTGACTTATTTTGGTTTCATCTGTCTCCCCACAATGGTATATTAACTCTATGAGGACAGGGATTTTTTCCTGGTTTGTTGTATCTAGGGGGCCTCTCTTAAGCCATGGAACTTATTTCAACAAATTGGAAAAAAGTCTCATTTCCAAGACGTTGGAGCCCCATACCCTGCAGGACACAGCTTAGCAAAGCGTGATGGGGATTTCAGCTGTCTACTCAGGTGCAGAGTTTATTTGGCTCCTAGGTTATATAAGACATAATTGAACAACGTTACATGACAATCCTGTATGCATCCATAATACTATAACAGTGCTAGCATGTCGCTGGTATTGAATAAATATTTATAGAATAACAGAATGGTTTAGCATAAAGGGGGAGAGTGGTTATGAGACAAGAAGATAAGCAGAAGCCAGGTCTAGCAGGAATTTCTAAGGAGTTTGATTTTTTTTCCCTAATAGCAATCAACTGGGAAGTCCCTTGGAACACTTTTCATTGAATATCTTCTGTGACTTTAATAAGTGCTGTAAGTATTTCTGTAGTAGAGAAAGCATAGGTCAAGTTAGTTGAAGTCCAACTTTCAATACTTTTAGATCTTGACCTCAGGGATTTAGTTTTTACCTACTGTCTCCATAACCCTGTCTATCTGGCATTGCATTTTGTCTGCCTATGTTATATGATATTCAATTAAGCTATGTGAGGGGCTTTGGGATAAACTGTATAAAAAAACTCATTTTTTTCTTGCAGCCCCAAATCCAGACGCAGGGTAGTTTTTTATCTAGAGTAGTTGCAGAGAACTCAGACCCTCTAGTCCTTGTAATTGAATAGTGAGTAAGAGAAAAAATGAGGACATTATTCTATATAGGAACTTCCTATGTGATTTTTTTAGAAGATTTTTTTTAATTTATATATTTATACAAGTCAAAGAATCAAGTAGGTAAGATTTAGTTATTAAGTGTGTTGGGCAAAGGCATGGGAGGGTGAGAGAATTCATCAGAGACAGAGCGGGGAGCAGAACAGGCAGACTGATGGAAAACACTGCTGAGGGGAGCAGCAGGCGAGACAGGAGAGGTCTGCTGTGCCATGTGGGTATCTCCCTGGCCGGCCAAAAATTGAACCCATGCTGCAGAGGCTGCGGACAGCTTCACAGCACAGCGCTTGAACTGCTGCACCACCAGGGAGGCCCCCTATATGATTTTTTAAAAGACTATCTCATTTTTCATCAGCTCCCCCACCTTCATCTCCCCAAAATCACCAAATTTCACTGATGTGAGTTAAGTTTCCCTATTCACAGATGAGATGGCAGCTGGAATCCTGACATTAAATGACTGTTTGAACTTTTGTTTCTCTTTCATGTTGATGTATTTCTTTGGCACTCAAGTCTGTATTTGAGAATTCACTTTCTCTCTAAGAGCTTTTTCTTGACAGTTTTTTTTTTTTTTTAAGATTTATTTATTTATTTATGCAAGCACTGGGGTACAGTCAGAAGTGCGGGAGGGTGAGAGAATTCATCAGAGCCAGAGGGAAGAGCAGAGCAGGCAGACTGACCAAATACACTGCTGAGGGGAGCAGCGGGTGGCAGGAGAGGTCTGCGCGCCATGTGGGACCCTCACAGGCGGCAGGGGATTGAACCGACGTTGCAGAGGCTGTGGGCAGCTTTGCAACCCAGCACTCAAACGCTGCGCCACCGGGGAGGCCCCTTTTTCTTGACAGTTTTTAATCTTACTCCCTTTCTCTTCTTTGCTAGTGAAAGGATATGGCTTGAAAAAGAAGGATACTCCTGAGGATTACTGATGGAGTTCCTGCTCCACCATGTCCTAGGCCTAGTATGTGCACACTTCTGATGAATCACTGCTGTTAGGGTTGGTATTTACTGAGCCTCATATCCTGGTATTGTGCAAAGCATAGAATCTGCCCAACACCCTTAATAACTAAATCACCCACTTGATCCTTTGACTTTTCTCCCTCATCTTTGTTGGTGGCCACAGGGAGGAATATGTAGACACCAAACTATAAGCAAGAGGAAATCTAGACTTTATAGCTTTATTTGCTACCTGGGAAGTGGCCTGAGATTTCAAATGCAAGGAGTTGATGCTCAGTGCAGTTGCCATAAATAACCTGCTCTCATTGGAGTGAGGATAGAGTATTTCTATATGGTTGCTCAAGTTCTCTCTTCTCTTTGCCCTAATGCTCCTTCCCTCTTACTCTGTTTCATTAATTGCTTAGCAGTTGCTGATGCAATTAAAACGAGATGTGTCTGCAGCCTCTGGTTTCTAGTCAGAGGTCTCTCTCTAAGGTCTTCATCTTGCTGCTAGGGATGGGTGAACATCTAATTTTGAAGCAAGACAAGGGAGGGACCTGTGGCTGCAGTGAAATGCATTTTTTAAAAGTATCAGCTTACAGAGCTAGATTTCTCCTGACACTAATCATTTTTACTAATCTAAGCCCTTGTCCCTGGCGCTGTTCAATAATGGGGCTTATATTTGACAGCAGAGTGTATAGAAATGAATCCTGCTGAATTGCTTTTGTTAGTGATGTAGAAAGTGTTTTTTTTTTTTTTTTTTCCATTTCTTAACTAGCAAGGACAAGATAAACACAGCAGTGTCAGTGTGCAGAAGAAACAAAACCAAATCCCTGGTTTCCTATGGAAAACAAGAACTTGGCTGTGTTTAAAGGGCTAAGTCGCAACATTTAGTCTGTTTCAGGTCACTGGGTAGAGGATATACTATACCTGCTGTTACTTATGTCTCCTTCCTAACATTTTCAGCCTGCCTTTGATGTCTATTCAAAGACATGATGTCTATTTGCTTACCTTCAAAATGGCTGTGAATGACTGAGAAGATAGTTTCTACCAAGTTTCTGGTAAAGGAAGGTTGAATGCTTGATTTCCCAGTGCTGCTTGACAGGTATTCTCCACCAACTTACTTGTGCTTCAACCCTACTCTCTGTGTTTGCCACCTTTGTAGATAAGGATCATGCTGCCTACCATGGTGATACTTAAATTTTAGCATCCTAGGGAATCACTTGGAGAGCATGTTAAAATACAAATTTGTAGACTATATCCCTAGAAGTTCTGATTCAGTAAATCTGAGGCCTATTTACATTTTAACAAGTCCCTTGGAAGTGCTAATGCTTCCAGTCTGAAGACCACATTAGGGTAGCACTAGTTTAGGAATAATGCCTTCCACATCAGTAAGACTCAAGATTTATTGATTTGATTTTTCTAGTAGTTAGTCTTATCTTTGGATGTTATAGCTTGTATCCACTCTTACTTTCAAGAGAAGCTGATCTTTTGAAATTATCTTAACTTTAAACTTTTAGCCATTGCCTCCCATCTATCTCTTGTCAGGTCATTCATATTTGTTGCTAGCAGTATATCTTTTAGGATGCTTTGATATGCGAAAATGTAGCTATTTTGAAACTTTTAAATGTTTTCTATTTATGATTAGATAACTGATGTGATGTTTTATGCCCAGGTGACAGTTTCCAGTTTTTTTCTACTGTAGGAAAAGTACGTAATGTGTATTCTTAGTGAACTTGTTAGATTCCCTGACCCACCCAGATTTGGTCAAATCACATTCTGACCTGGTGGAAAAGATCATTATTATTTCTTCCCCCCCCCTTTTTTTTTTTTAAGATTTATTCATAAAAGAGCTGAGGGTGTAGGCCAGAGGTATGAGGGTGGGGATGAGAGGATTCACCAGAGACAGAGTGGGGAGCAGAACAGGTGGATTAACTGAAATACACTGCTGAGGGGATCAGCAAGCGAGACAGGAGAGGTCTGCTGCGCCTTGTGGGTTAGCTCCCTGGCTGGGGTCAAACTCATGCTGCAGTGGCCACAGATAGCTTCATAGTGCTGAGACTTACCCCTTGTACCACCAGGAAGGGCCCTATTATTTCTTCCTTTTAATAGATTTTACTTTTTTTTTTAAAGATTTATTTATGCATGTAAGAATTGGGGTATAGGCCTGAGGTGCGGGGGAAGGGGTGAGAGGATTCACCAGAGAATGAGTGGGGAAAAGAACAGGCATATTGACTGAAAAACACTGCTGAGGGGAGCAGCAGGTGAGACAGCAGAGGTCTGCTGCACCATGTGAGTTAGCTCCTTGGCGGGGGATTAAACTACTGCAGTGGCTGTGGATAGCTTCATAGTGCTGTGCGTTCCTTGTGCCACCAGGGATGCCCCTTAATAGATTTTACTTTTAACAGTTTTAGATTTTTAGAAAAGTTGAGAAGATAGTATAAAAAATTCCAAATATCCCATACCCAGTTTTCCTTGTTACTATCATCTCCTATTATTAGTGTGATAGATTTGTTTCAGTTAATGAACCACTTTTGCTATATTGTTAACCAAAGTCTGTGTTATTTAGTGGCCTTACTTGCCATTATTTCCTTTTTTTTGTTCCAGCGCCTTATCCAGGATTCCACATTACATATAATTGTCATGTCTCTTGGTGTGACAGTTTCTCAGACTTTTCTTGATTTTGATGACCTTGACAGTTTTCAGGAATACTGGTCAGGTGTCTTGTAGGATATCCCACTATGAGAATTTGTCTTATGCCATTTTCATCATATCAAGCATACATCCTTCTCAGCATGATTTATGACTCTTGATGTTGGCCTTGATCACCTGACTGAGGTAGTGTTTCTTAGGTTTCTTCACTGTAAAGTTTCTCTTTTTTGTCCCTTTTTGTATTGTTCTCTCTGAGGAAAGATATTATGCACAGTCCACAGCCAAAGGAGTGGGGAGTCCTGCTCCTGTTGTTTGAGTACTTACTCTCTGGCACTGTAAGATGCCACAGACTCATCTTGTGTATTTCCTGTCCTAATGTTAGAATCGGCCATTTCTTCAAAGATTGCTGCTTCCTTTTATTAGAGAACAAGATCTTGGTCCTAGGCATGATTTTTGCTGCTGAAGTGGGCCCATTATTTTTTTTACCAGACATTACCATTATTTTATGTTTTTAATGGTATTAGTAAGTTTGTTGTTACTGTTAAACTTGAATAAGTATAGTTCTTAGAGGTTGAGGCTACATCATACATGTAATTTTCATTGCTCCTTCAAGTGCCTATTAGTATATTAGATGCTCTTGTATAATTTTATGAAGTTAATGTGTATTTTTCCCAGTCCTTAGTTTAAATTTCTCATTTAGAGATTTTAGAAATTTTTCTAGTATTCAGCCTTGACTGTTGTGTTTGAGAATGCTAGATTGATTGTAGTCATTGATCAATCAGTGAGCTAAGGGAAGGCTAGAATGTTACCATGTTATATTTTTGGCATTTAGGTGAAAAAAGGAGAGATTTTCCTTTGGAAAAACATTGGCACTTAGAGACTGGGTGTGGGGAGGGGAAGAAAGAACAGGGTAGAAGCATAACTTGCCTGTGATGAAAGAGGGTGTTTTACCCCTCAACATATATAGCATCTTATACTTTTAAGATTTTCTGTTAGTATAAATCTTGAGACAGAGTGAGAATAGCAACCATTGTGGAAGTTCTTTTGTTTTTTCAGAGAGGGTAGATATCTTTGTTTTCTCTTGATATATTGAATTCCCTTTTCTAATTCAGTGTTTTTGTTTGCTAACAATTACATAAATTACTGAGTTCCTGGACAGTATAGGTGTATTTAGGACTATGTGTCATTAAAAAATTTTAGCGGGCCTCCCCAGTGGCACAGCGGGTTGAGTGCAATGCTGTGAATCTGTCCGCGGCCTCTGCAGTGCAAGTTCGATTTCCTGCTGGCCAGGGAGATTCCCACATGGCATGGCAGAACTCTTCTGTCGCGTCTGCTGCTCCCCTCAGCGGTGTATTTCGTCAGTCTGCCTGTTCTGCTCCCCACTCTGTCTCTGGTGGGTCCTCTTGCCCTCCCACGCCTCTGGCCTGTACATACCCCAGCTCTTGTATATAAATAAATAAATATAAAAAAATAAAAAATTTTAGCAAGGTGAACTTAATGGTATAACCACTTGAACTTTTCCAATGTTTGGAGCTTAAACTACATCCTAGTCAAGAAAGTTGATTTTATTTTTTCTCAGGGTTTGACACATTGAGAGGCCCCAAACCCCTGTCCTTACTTTAGGCTGAGTTTATTTACTTCAGTTGTATTACTGGGATTTGCCGACATAAATATGGTTTTTGTATTAATAGCTATTGTTTATTCTTTGCCTACTTGCTGCCAATTTCATGAGCTTTTCTTTAAAAGTTAACACTGATTTTAAATGTATTACAAATTCTGATATAGACTCTTGTTGTTTCTGAGTTACTAGGTCAGTTCAGAATTCATCAGACTTTGTTCTAAAATAAAACCAGCGCATTGTTAAAAATGATATCCAAGAATAGGGTCTAGAATTATTTTATTCAGCCAAACTATCAATCTTGTCTAAGAAGATAGAATAAACTTGCAGTGTCTCAAAATATTTACTTCCTATACACTATTCTGGGAAGCTACAGGGAGATGTTTTCCACAAAATAAGAGTAAAAACCAGGAAAGAGGAAAATGTGATAGGAGAAACAGGAAATCCAATAAATAAGAGAGTCTAGAAGATCCCTCAAAATAGTGAGTGGAGATTTCAGGAAAAACAAGTTTACCAACCCTGAGAGGGCAGCCATTTCTAATGGGAGAAGGTTCAAAGTGTCCAAGAGAGAATTCTTTAGGAAGATGAAATAGAGTATTTGGTGGTGCCAAATGTCTTAAGAGGAAATTTAGACAACTCACAGAGATTTTCTGGGATAAACTATTAATAAAAACATAGAAACCTGAGCAAATGAATTTTAAAAATGATGCAAGCAAGTAGTTTGCCTTGAATTAAGCAGTGGGACAGCAGGGGCTAGGGCTACTGTTTTTCTTAACAAACTTTGTAGAACTCTGACTCTAGACTATGTGCATGTTTAATTTTGATTTTTAAAAAATAATTGTGGGTCTAGGAAGAAAATATTAAAGAATAGGAACTTAATTGTAAAACACAATTAGTTACTCTCTAGATAATAAATTATATTACAGTGAGAATCCTAATTTAGTACATAGATCTTTGCCTGCATTTCAGATTTATCAGTTAATGTGCTTTTGGTAACAAATAACAGAAATCCTGTTAAAATGGCTTAATAGGGAAATAATCGCTCATAACAGGAAGTTCAGAGGCAGGTCATGTTTGGGTTTTGTTGTTTGTTTGTTTGTTTGTTTTGTATAATGCTATGACTACAGCTTTGTAAATGTTTCATCAAAATACCATAATATGAGGGTAAGGGAAATCTGTTTCTTAGGAGCAAGAAAGCCTTTCCCAGAAGTTCCCAGCAGACTTGTGTTCTCTCATCTCTTTGACCATAACTTGGTTATAAGCCCTCTTGTAAACTAGTCATTGATGGGAGGGATGGTATTTCAATGATTGTCTCAGACTGGTCATCTCAGGTAAAATGGATGTTGGGAGTCAATCAGTGTCTGTTTCTCTAATCATTACTTATCAAGTTTTTATGGTGAACCCACTCTCAAGAATCTTACTGCTCAGAGGGAAAAAAAGAAAATGAATGGAAAAAAGAAAATTTCCGTCATTATAAGTAGTCACATAGGTACTCAATATTTATTGAATGAATTAGATGAATGTATGTAAAGCTTTTTGGCATAGATAAAAGTCTTTTAAGGGTTCTGATGCATAGGAAAAAAAACACATGAAGCTTAAACTAGACCAGGAAGCTTCTTGAAGTAAAGAAAAAAGATTTGAATCACTGTTTACTCTTCAGCTAGTCACAGTGCTGACCTACTAGAATAAATATACTTTTGTCCAGTATTGTGCTGGTAAATATTTAAACAGTTTGGAGGAAGGGACAGGGTTTACTTGTAGTGTTTACCAATTTCCATGGTGTATATAGTCTTAGCCTGGTCAATTTCAATCTGTCAACATGGACTCAACTGCCTTGCACACCACTGCTTCTTTCTAGCAGCTTTGTTTTTATATCTAATTAATCTGAGACCGCATATTAATAAAAGCAACATTCAGCTTTTTTAACCTTGTAAATAATCAGTAATAAAACGTGGTGTATTGATATAAGGTAGCTGGTTTTGGTGCTTTGGATGGTTGTATGTTGAGGGTGTAATTTTAAGGTAATATTAAATATTGGTCTTTGTAGACATTGAGGAATGAAAAAGACCTGGATATTAGCTTTAAATGCTTGGTGGCATAGGGGTGAAGTATCAGCACTGTTACCACTATGGCCTGAGTTCAATCCCCAGCCAGGGAGATAACCCACATATGGCACAGCAGACCTCTCCTGTCTTGCCTGCCGCTCCCCTCAGCAGTGTATTTCAGTAGATCTGCCTGTTCTGCTCCCCACTCTGTCTCTGGTGAATCCTTTCACCCCTGGCCCCGTACTTCTGGCCTATACCCCAGCTCTTTTATGCATAAATAAAAATAATTTTTTTTTTAAGAAAAGAAATATGTTTATACTTTCTTTGCATGTACCTACTGTGGCGGACAGCATATTGACTTCCTTAAAATATCCATGGCCTAATCTCTGGTACCTCTTAATTTACATAACAAGAGGAATGTTACTCGATCAAACTAAGGATCTTGAAATAGAGAGTTAGCCTGGATTAACCAGGTGGACCCAGTTTAATCACAAAGATCTTCATGAGGGAAAGAGGAAGGCAGGAAAGTGAGAGATTTAAAGATGATATACTGCTGGCTTTGAAGGTAGAGGAAAGGACCATGTGTCAAAGAATACAGGAAGCCTCTATAAACTGGAAAAAGCAAGGAAACATTCTTTGCCAGAGCTTCTACCAAAAAATGCAGCCCTGTTGGCATCCTGATTTTAACCCACTGAGAACCATTTCAGGTTTCCGACCTCCAGATCTATAATAAAATTTATTTTAAGCCTCTAAATGTGTGGTGATATGTTATAGCAGCAATAGGAAACTAATACAGCAGGTGTATAGTTTTACGATGTTTTTTATTTCTTCCTGTGGATTTAAGTTACTGCCTAGTGCCCTTTCATTTCAGCCTAAAGGTCCCCTTGAGTATTTCTTTTTTGTAGGGCACGTTTGCTAGCAATGAAATCTCTCAGTTTTTGCTTATCTGGGAATATCTTAATTTCTACAAGTATTTGCAGAATGGTTTTGCTGCATGTGGAACTCAGTACTCAACCATGTAGTTGACAATTCTGTTTTAGCTTGTGCAGAGCTTCAAGAGCAACCAGAGGTGAGAACGTAGGGCCTTCTCAGATCTTTCCTGAGCATGTGATCTTCTAGATTTCCCAGAATACATGAGAGCCTTTCACAGCCCCTGTGGGCATCTCCTTCCCTAGCTTTCTTCTTAAGCTTTTTGCTTAGTGTATTGTTAGTCTCTACTGTTATCCATTTCCCCTGACTAGCCACAAAGTTAAACACTTACCCATAAGTATTTTTTTAAAGATTTATTTATGCATGCATGCAGGAGCTGGGGTACAGGCCAGAGATGCTGGGGGTGAGAGCATTCACCAGAGACAGAGTGGGGAACAGAACAGACAGATCCACTGAAATACACTGCTGAGGGGAGCAGTGGGCGAGACAGGAGAGGTCTGCTTCACCATGTGTGTTTCTCTGGCTGGCCAGGGATCAAACTTGTGCTGCAGAGGCTGCAGATTGCTTCATAGTGTGATGCTTAACCCCTTGCAGCACCAGGAAGTCCCCACCCATAAGTATTTTTGACAAATGCTACTGCTCCCCACTACCTGCCCTCCCAGGAAAAAGCACTTCATAATAGGCAAGCTATACATCTGGTCATATATAGAAAACCTTGTAAGTGGGGTTTTCCAGGGAGTCCCAGAAAGGTGAAATAATGTCAGTAATTTGAAAATGAAGCTTTGAAGGTACCCCAGCCCAGTTCTGCACCCTCCAGTGCATGTCAGGTTGCTGCTTTTCACTGCTGTTGCAGACTGATTTTCAGATTAAGGGGTGGAAAATAGCGCCATAAAGCTCTCTATTCTTATTCAGAGTCAGAGATTCAGATGTTTTTCTTCAATAAATGCTTTCCAGATTGCTGCAAGCCTTTGGTTAATTTCCAGAATTCTGAAAAATTTATTCTGGCAATTTTTGACACTTACTGCTTTATGGAGAGGTTTTCTAAGAACCTTACTCTGCCATTTTTGCCAATGTCCTTTGTCTTTATTAACATGTTTTAGTTTTTAGCTTACAGTCATTCTAAGACATTTCTGATTTGATTCTCAGTAAATTCAATGGCCATATTAATGGTCTTTACAACACCTTTATTTCTTAGTTGTCTACTTTTGATTGGGTTGTCTTTTTATTATTGTGTTGCAAAAGGGTGTTTTTTTTTTTAAATATATATTCTGGATCGAAGTCCCTTAGCAGATCAGATATGTTAAGAAGTATTTTCTGCCATTCTAATGGTTATCTTTCACTTTCTTGGTAGTCCTCAATTCTCAGTCTTTGTTACTTCACCTTTGAACAGATTTAATTCTCTTCTTTATATACATTCTTTACTTGGTTTTCTGACAACAACATTCTCTTGATTTTTTTTTCTCACCTTACTGTATGCTTCAACTTAGTCTCCTTTGCAGCTTATTTTTATTCTCTCCAACCTATAAACATTCAAATGCCCCTAGGCTCAGTCCCCAAACTACTTATTCTGTCACACCACACTCTTATCTCCTCTGCTCTCATTTATATGCTGACAACTTCAAATTTACTATCAGTCTCATATATTCATCTGCCTACTTGACATTTCCACTTAGATATCTGATAGACATCTCAAATTTAATGTGTCCAAAACCAGTCTCCTGGTTTTTTTTTTCTCTAAAACCTGATCCCTCAGTCTTCCTCATCTCAGTAAAAAGCAATTCCATTTTTCAACTCTTGTGCACTGTTGGTGGGAGTGCAAACTGGTCCAACCACTATGGAGAGCTGTGTGGAGATTTCTGGACCTACTAAACATAGAGCTTCCATATGATCCAGCAATTCCACTCCTAGGTATTTACCCAAAGGACACAGAAACATCAATTCCAAAGAGCACCTGCACTCCTATGTTTATAGCAGCACTGTTTACAATAGCTAAGCTTTGGAAACAACCCAAATGCCCAAAAATAGATGACTGGATCAAGAAGATGTGGTACATATATACCATGGAATATTACTCAGCATTCAAAAAGATAAACACATGCAATTTGCAGCAACATGGATGGCGCTGGAAGGGATCATGCTCAGCGAAATAAGCCAAAAAGAAAAAGAAAAATACCGGATGGTCTCACTCATAGCAGGAATCTAGAAAACTTAAATAAGGGACCAGGAAAATGAATATAAGAAAGTGAAAATCAAAATCAACAAAAACTATGAACCAGAGACACTTTTTGGGGGTGGGGGGCGGGAGGGGAAGGATTGGGGTCAGAATGGGGCGTTTGCAATTGTATGGGGGAATATAAAAATAAAATTTAATATTTGAAAAAAAAAAAAAAAAAAAGCAATTCCATTTTTCATTTGCTTGAGCCAAGGAGTTATTCTTAACTCTTTCTTTCTCCCTCCCCACATAGAATCCACAACAAATTCTACTACTTTATTTTTAATATATTTAGAGTCCAACGTCATCTCACTATTTCCATTACTACCAGCCTGGTTCAAGCCACTGTTTACACTCTTTTGGATTATTGTCATACCCCTTAACTAGGCTACCTGTCTTTAGTGCCCTGTAATCTTTTCTCAACAGACAGAGCAATCCTTTTAAAGCATGTCAAATTATTTCATTCCTCTTAAAACCGTGTAGTAGCTCCCATCATTCAGAAAAACTCAGAGTTCTTATAGTCACTTATATCATCTAGTCCCTATTTTTATTCTGACCTCATTTACTTTTCTGTGACTCTCACTCTTCTGTTGCCACTCTGATTCCCTTAACATTCCTCAAGTGCCCCAGGTATATTCCTACCTGAAGGTCTTTGTGTACACTGTTTTTTTCTGCCTGCATAGCAACCTTTCAGTTATCCACATGCATTCAATAACAGTGCTGTGCAGGATCAGTAGAGTTGGGGACAAAAGGAAAAATCAGTAACGTTGATCAAGCCTTTATTTAAATGTTTATATTTTGTTCATTTTCACTTTCTGCATTCATTTTGACCTTAAAAAATAAAGAGTACATTATCTTGGGCCTCCCTGGTGGCGCAGCGGTTGAGCGCTGGGTTGCGAAGCTGCCCGCGGCCTCTGTGGCGCCGGTTCGATCCCCGGCTGCTCCCCGGCCACCGGAGGAGGGTCCCACATGGCGTGCAGACCTCTCCTGCCGCCCGCTGCTCCCCTCAGCAGTGTACTTCGGTCCTTCTGCCTGCTCTGCTCCCCGCTCTGGCTCTGGTGAATTCTCTCACCCTCCCGCGCTTCTGACTGTACCCAGTGCATGTATAAACAAAACAAACAAACAAACCAGCAAACAAATAAAGCATGCCTCTATAAAAAAAAAAAAAAAAAAAAGAGTACATTATCTTCACTACTGAGTATGTTTTTTCCACCCTCCTTAAAAATTCATCTGACACAAACAGTTTACATGCCTTGCTTGCATCTTTTGTTTCTTCTGCCCAGGAAACTAGAAATAGAAGGGAATCACTTCCTGATAAAGGATATCTATCATAGACCTACAGCTGAAATTGTAGCTTATGGAGAAAAACTGAAAGCTTTTGCTTTCGGATAAAAACTTAGGTATGGATGTACTTTCTCATCACTTTTGTCCATTTCTATCCATATACTGAAAATTTTAGCTAGTCTGACAATACCAGAAAAAGAAATAAAAGGCATCCAGATATGAAAGGAAGAAATAAAATTGATATGATTATCTTCATGGAAAGTGCTAAGGGACTACAACAAAAGCTGTTAGAATATGTGTTTAGCAATATTATTGAAGGATGAAAGTTCAGTGTATGAAAATCAATTATATTTCTATATATTGGCAATCACATTTAAATTTTTAAAATAGCATTTAGAATAGAATTGAAAATATGAAATAAAGATATACCTGACAAGTGATGTATAAGACCTATACAGTGAAACCTGCAGAATATAACTGAAAGAAATTTTAAGAAGACCTAAATAAATGGAGAGATTTGCTATGTTCATGAATCAAAAAACTTCAGCTGGAACATTCTAGTGTCAGTTTTCCTAAGACTCACTGATAAATGCAATAGGTCCTAATTCTCAGCAGCCTTTTTTTTTTTAAAGATTTATTTATTTATTTATTTATTTATACGAGCACTGGGTAGAGTCAGAAGTGCGGGAGGGTGAGAGAATCCACCAGAGCCAGAGGAGTAACAGAACAGGCAGAAGGACCGAAGTACACTGCTGAGGGGAGCTGCAGGCAGCAGGAGAGGTCTGTGTGCCATATGGGATTCTCACCCTGTGGCCGGGATTGAACCAGCGCTGCAGAGGCTGCGGGCAGCCTTGCAGCCCAGCGCTCAACTGCTGCGCCACCGGGGAGGCCCCCTCAGCAGCCTTTTTTAATAGCAATTTTTTAATTCACATAGAAATGCACTTAGATTACCTGACTTCAACTTTTATTATAAATCTACAGTAGTAAAGAAACTGTAGTATAGACATAGCCAAATAGGTCAATGGAAGAGAGTCCATAATTCTCTCTCTCTCTCTCACACACACACACACACACACACACACACACACACACACACATGTAAATGGTCAATTGATTTTTCTATAGAGGCATAAGGGCAAGAGAAAGGATAGTTTTAACAAATGGTACTAGAATTCTTTTTGGACATCCATGTGCTAAAAAGTGAAGTTCTATCTATACCTCATGACACGGATAAAGGCCTTATCCATCCTATATGAAATTTAAATGTGGATCTATACATTAAATGTGGATATGTATATCATAAAATCAAAAACTGTAAAACTTCTAAAGAAAATCATAGGGGTAAAACTTTATAACATTGGGTGAGGCAAAGATTTCTTATGTATGACTTCAAACAGACAATTTGTAAAGGAAATATTGATGATTTGGTGTTTATTAAAGACAGGAAGTTCTGGGTCTCCCTGGTGGCGCAAGGGTTAAGATGCAACCTATGAAGCTATCTGCAGCCACTGCAGCACAAGTTTGATGCCCGACCAGAAAGCTGACCCACGTGACTCAGCAGACCTCTCCTGTCTTGCCCACTGCTCCCTTCAGCAGTATATTTCAGTGGATCTGCCTGTTCTGTTCCCTACTCTATCTCTGGTGAATCCTCTCAACCCCCCACACTTCTGGCCAGTACCCCAGTTCTTGTATTCATAAATAAACAAATCTTAAAAAAAAAAGTTGGGGCCTCCCCAGTGGCGCAGCCTCTGTAGTGCAGGTTCGATCCCAGCCAGCCTGGGGAGATACCCACATAGCACGGCAGACCTTTCCTATCTCGCCTACTGCTCCCCTCAGCTGTGTATTTCCGTCTGTCTGCCTGTTCTGCTCCCCACTGTGTCTTTGGTGAATCTTCTCACCCTCCCGCACATCTGGCCTATAGCCCTGGTTCTTGTATGCATGAATAAATAAATCTTTAAAAAAAAAAAAAAAGGTCAAGAAGTTCTGCTCTCTGAAGAAGATAAACTACAGACGGAGAGAATATTTGCAAATCACATATCTAATAAAGGACTTATGTCCAGAATACATAAAGAATTCTCAAAATTCAATAATAAAATAACCCAATTAAAAATGTGTTGTAACTTTGAACAGATACTTCACCAAACATGAGTGTTTCAAATCCCTTAATCAATAGGGAAAAACAGATTAAACCTATGAGATACTTTAGTAGATGCCTACACTAGGAAATCTAAAATTAAAACTATGCCCAGTGTTTTGAGGAGCATTAGAGAACTGTTTTACACTATTAATAGGAATGTAAAATGATTGAATTACTTTGAGAAAGTTTCACAGTTTTTTAAGAAAGTGAGCACTTGCCTAACATAGATATGATAACCAGCCATAAATACAGGGTATTTATGTCCACTTAGTCTTACACACATATATTCACAGAACTTTTATTTGTAATATCTCCAATTGGAGACAACTCAAATGTCCATTAACAGGTCCATTAACAATAATAATTGTTAGACCTGTGCATTAAATTATTGCCAACATAAAGGAAGAATCTGTTGATGCACACAACGTGAATGAACCTTAAGATAATTCCTGAGTGAAAGAAGCTATATAAAATAAAGAGAACATTCTATGTTTGATTCCATTTATATAAAATTCTAAAAAATGAAAACTATAGTAATAGAAAAAAGATCAGTAGTTGGCTGGGAGTAGGATAGGGAAGATCTTGAAGAACTGAGAGAAGCTATTGGAAGGAGGTAACAAAGCATACTGAGTGCGTGATTGACATGTCTACTCTCTTGATGATGTGATGATTCCACAGTTTTTAGACATGTCAGAACTTACTAGATTATGGTCCTTGTGGTGGGAAGGG
Organism: Talpa occidentalis; assembly: GCF_014898055.3. Classification (NCBI taxonomy): domain Eukaryota; kingdom Metazoa; phylum Chordata; class Mammalia; order Eulipotyphla; family Talpidae; genus Talpa; species Talpa occidentalis. The sequence goes on from NW_023601104.1 coordinate 29,926,232, forward strand.
AGATTTTTCATTGTTGGAGAGAGAAAAAATCTACAGTTTAATGAAACTGCCCTGTACTTGAAGCAGTCGTTGATATTTAGGAAGAGTATCTTATCAAAGGCATTGCATACCTATGAACACATTGGCTTGTTTTTAGGAGGTAAAACTTTCTGATTAATTGATGATCAACTTTATATTTAACTCTTAGGTGGAAATATTTCTCAAGAAAAAAATGTGACTGAGGAATTTTGCATTCTCATGGTTTTTGGTTTTACTTTGGTTCCATCCCTCAACAGAAACAGTGGACAACTGAGAATAACATAGAATCCCAAAATCAATTTAGCAACATGATTTTTATCATAGACTCATCATTGCTCATATCAACCTAAGAAAAAACCCCATCAGTCAAGTTTTAAACATAGAGACACTGAAATGTATTTGTATAGGTCACTCAAATTAATTTTATTGGATTTTACATGGTACTTTTTGACATGTAATTTTGGAGGTAGCTTATTATAACTCAGGGCTTTACCTGTAGATCATTTAATGAGATAATATTTAATTTGGCATATTGCTTTGTAGTATCCAATAGTTGTAAAAGTTAAAAGTACAACTTGGTTTGTAATTGAACTGTCCCTATTTTATCCCTTTACATTCTTAATTCTTGCTCTCTAGTGACAACACTTTCAAGTCTTTAAGTTTCTCCTGGTGTTTACTTTTATGGCTCAAATAACATACTTATTCTGCTATTCGTTTTAAGTTCCAAATTTATTAAATTATCTGAGGTTAAGCACTCTTACCTCTTTCCACCCCATCTCATACACTTTCTCATGTTTCCTTTCTTGTAATGCCTTTTATTTTCCATAGATTTGGTTTTTGTTTGCTTAGATTTTTATGTATCCATCAGTACTGCATCTCCAAACTCTTCTGTAGAATGAAAACTCTTTGGATGTTACAAACATTTGGTGATTTTTTGTTTGGAATCTTTTTTTTTTTTTTTTTTTTAACTTCAATGCTGTTTTTTATTGTTTGGAATCTTACTAGGCCAATCATAGCTTTTGTCCTAACAGACATACTTGGAATTTCTTCCTATGTTGAATCCTCTCCTTTCTGGATGCCATGTTTTCCTCTTAATTTATTGCCTTGTGATGTAGGAGCACATCTTCCAGTAGTAGCCGTCTGAGAAATAGAGTATGAAAGGTAAATATTTTTGAGAACTTAGAAATCTGAAATTTTTCTTAGGCACTAAAATCAAGATTGGGAATACTTGGTTCGGTTGTAAGAAACTGCTATTAAATTTTAGCCTATAAAAATGGTTATTATGTTTGTAACTTACTGTCTTTGGTTACCTCTGCAGTTACACTGATGATGTTCAAATAATTTGCCTGATTAAAACTTCCATCTCTTCTGTAATGTAAAAAAGATATATTGTCTTGATAGAAATTTTCACATTTTCTTTTCTGTAGTGACATTTCTTTTTCTACATGTTTTTAAAGTGGTATTTATTTTTCCTACTACCTACCATCCCTAATGCCCTTTTGTCTCCTCCCTCTGCCTCCCCTCTTAACCTTAGAAACCTCACTTGTTTATTAATGTCCAGTAGTTTATATATGTATTTTGCTCTATTGAATCATCTGTGATGTGTCTAATATTTTTCTTTGTCATTTTGACTTCTTCACACATAATTTCCTCAAACTCCTTCCATTTTGCTGTAAAGAGCAGCAATTCATCTTTCCTTATGGCTGAACAATATTCCATTGTGTGGCTATAACATCTTATATCTTTTTGGATATCTTTTTTATCCAGTCCTCTATTAGTGGGTACTTAGGTTTTTCCCATGTCCTAGCTATTTCAAATAAGCATTGTAGAGCATACAAATTTTTTAGCTGATGTCTCAGGTTTTTCAAATAGATGCCCAGGAGTGACATTGCTAGCTCAGATGGTATGTCCTTTTTTATTTATTTTTATTTTTTTAAAAAAGATTTATTTATGCATATAAGAACTGGGGTGTAGGCCAGAGGTAAGGGGGTGAGAGGATTCACCAGAGACAGAGTGGGGAGCAGAACAGGCGGATCTACTGAAATACACTGCTATAGGGAGCAGCGGGTGAGACAGGAGAGGTCTGCTGCACCATGTGGGTGCTCTCTGGCCAGGGATCGAACTCACGTTACAGTGGGTGGCAATGGCTTGATAGCACTGTGTATTTAACCCCTGTGCCACCAGGGAGGCCCCCCTTTTTATTTTTTTTAAGATAAATCCAGATCACTTTCCAAAAGGCTATACCAATTTACATCCCCACCACCAATGCAGTAGGGAATCCTCTTTGTCCACATCCTCTGCAGCACTTACTGATGGGGCTCTTTTTAATATGTGCCATACTCGTGTGTATGAGATGATATCTTAAAAGCATTAATAACCATTTCTCCATGTGTCTGTTGAACTTTTGGATATTCTGTATTGCTTTTGATGAATTATCTGTTCATTTCTGACTTCCATTTATTAATTAGGCTGTTTGCTTTGTTGTTACACAGTTTATCTTGGATGTTAATCCTTTGTCAATTATATAATCTGTGAATGTTTCCCGTCTTTCAGTTGGATGTCTTTTCAGTCTACTTATGTTTTGTCTCTTTTGAGGGAATGCCAATTGTTTATTTTTGCTTTTATTTCCCTTGTCATAGAGGTTTTGTATCCAAAAACATCTTTATCATTGATGTCATTTAATGTTTCTCCAGTATTTTTTTCTATGTATTTTATTGTTGCAGTTCTTATAGATAAGTCTTCAATCCATTTAGAATTTGTTTTTGTACAGTAACTTAAGGTCACTTAAAGATGATCCAACTTTAGCCTCTTACATGTGGCTGTTCAGTTTTCCCAGTTACATTTGTTAAAGAAACTACTCACTCCCCCATGGTATGATCAGGTCTCCTTTATTATGAATTAAGTATTGATACATATGTGAATTTATTTTTGGACTTTTTATTCTGTTCCATTGATCCATGTGTCTTTTTATTCCAGTACCATATTGTTTCATTTAATGGTTGCTTTATAATATAAAGCCAGATGATGTGATACCTCCATTTCTGTCCTTTTTTACACCAAGATTGCTTTTTTCATTGAAGAATATGACTTGTTTTTACTGCACATTAGATTTATTTTGCTAGTACTTTCACTTGTGCTGTTTTTACATGGTTTTTTTTGGTATTAGGGTAATGTTGCCATCATTAAATGTATTAGCATTCCCTCTTAGATTTTTATAAATATTTTTTTTTTTTTTAGTTCAGGTGTATTTATTTATTTTTTTTAAATAATAAATTTTATTGTTATATTCCCCATACAATTGCAGCCCCCCCATTCTGACCCCAATCCCTCCCCTCCCGCCCCCGCCCCCCTAAAAGTGTCTCTGGTTCATAGTTTTTTGTTGATTTTGATTTTCACTTTCTTAAAGTTATTCATTTTCCTGGTCCCTTATTTAAGTTTTCTAGATTCCTGTTATGAGTGAGACCATCCGGTATTTTTCTTTTCCTTTTTGGCTTATTTCGCTGAGCATGATCCCTTCCAGCGCCATCCATGTTGCTGCAAATTGCATGTGTTTATCTTTTTTGAATGCCGAGTAATATTCCATGGTATATATGTACCACATCTTCTTGATCCAGTCATCTATTTTTGGGCATTTGGGTTGTTTCCAAAGCTTAGCTATTGTAAACAGTGCTGCTGTAAACATAGGGGTGCAGGTGTTCTTTGGAATTGATGTTTCTGTGTCCTTTGGGTAAATACCTAGGAGTGGAATTGCTGGATCATATGGAAGTTCTATGTTTAGTAGGTCCAGAAATCTCCACACACCTTTCCATAGTGGTTGGACCAGTTTGCACTCCCACCAACAGTGCAGAAGAGTTCCTTTTTCTCCACACCCTCGCCAACATTTGTTGTTGCTAGTTTTTTTAATATGTGCCATTCTCACTGGTGTAAGATGGTATCTCATGGTAGTTTTGATTTGCATTTCCCTGGTTACAAGTGATGTTGAACATTTTTTCATATGCCTGTTGGCCATTTGCATTTCCTCTTCAGAGAAGTTTCTTTTTAGCTCTTCTGCCCATTTTTTGACTGGATTATTTTCTTTGTTGTTGTTGAGTCTCGTCAGCTCTTTGCAGATTTTTGTGATCAGTCCTTTATCATTAGTGTTGGGTGCAAAAATGTTCTCCCAGTTGGTGGGGTTTCTCTTTGTTTTGGTTATTGTCTCTTTTGCTGTGCAGAAGCTCTTTAATTTGATGTAGTCCCAGCTGTTTATCTTTGCCTTCACTATCACTGCTTTGGGTGATGTGTCTGTAAAGATGTCTTTGATGTGCAAGATTTTTATAAATAATTTGAGTAAGGTGGGCATAAGTTCCTTAAAAGTTTGTTAGAATTCACTTATAAAGCAGCCTGGCCATGAACTTTTCTTTTGGGGAACAGTTTTGATTCTTATTTCAGTTTCTGTGATTGTGATTGGTTTGTTCATCTTTATTTTTTCCTAGTTTTGGTAAAATGTATTTTTCTAAAAATTTGTCCATTTCTTAAGGATATCAAATTTATTTGACCTGTAGTTGTTCATAGTAATCTCTTAGGATTCTTTTTTTTTAAAAGATTTATTTATTCATGCATACAAAAACTGGGGTACAGGCCAGATGTGTGGGAGGGTGAGAGGATTCACCAGAGACAGAGCAGGGAACAGAACAGGCAGACTGACTGAAATACACTGCTGAGGGGAGCATTGGGCAAGACTGGAGAGGTCTGCTGCGCCATGTGGGATTCTCACCGGCCGGCCAGGATCGACCCCACACTGCAGAGGCTGTGGACAGCTTCACAGTGCTGTGCTCAACTATATGCCTTCTGTGGTCCTTTCTCCTCTCTCATTTCTAACTCATTGTACTCATTGTACTATTGTTTTCTCTCATTTCTTTGTTAGCCTAGCTAGAGGTTTATCAGTTTTCTTTATCTTCTCAAAGAACCAACTCTTTTTTTGTGGCCTGTTTTATTTCGATTTCTGCTCTTTTATTATTTCCTTCCTTCTACTAACTCGAGGTCATATTTGTTCCTCTTTTTTAAGGTGTTTTAGTTATAATAAGTTACTCATTTGGGATTTTTCTTATTTCTGTGGACTTCTATTGCAGTTATCTTCCATTTGAAGACCATTTTTTGTCATTTGATATTATCCTCATTTTTATCAGTCTCAGGTATTTTTTATTTCTATTTTAATGTAATCTTTAATTCAGTGGCTATTAAGTATCAAGTTGTCTGACTACTTGTATTTGTGGTTTTTCCCCTTTTTCACATATTTGATTTTAGCATTTAACTTTATGGCATTATGGTCAGAATACTTGATATAATTTCTATCTTTGTAGTTATATTGACAGTTGACTTGTTCATGTATTCCAACATATGAGCAATTCAACACACCAAAAATTTTCCATTGTATGTGAAAAAAATGTTTATGCAGCAGTTTTGTGGTGATGTTAATATCTCTTTAGTTCTATTAATATTTGCCGTATATTTCTTGCCACTCCATCTTTTGATACATGCATATTTATAAGTTTTATTTCTTCTTATTGTATTAAGCTATAATATAGGGTTCACTTTTATCCCTCATTACCTTTCTTAATTGGAGATCTACTTTATCTAATGTAAGAAAAGCTTACATTAGATAAGCTCCCCCCCCCCCCAAAGATTTATTTATTTATTTATACAAGCACTGGGTACAGTCAGAAGCATGGGAGGGTGAGAGAATTCACCAGAGCCAGAGCGGGGAGCAGAGCAGGCAGAAGGACCTAAGCACACTGCTGAGGGGAGCAGAGGGCGTCAGGAGAGGTCTGCGCGCCATGCGGGACCCTCCTCCAGTGGCCGGGGAGCAGCCGGGGATCGAACTGGCGCTGTAGAGGCTGCGGGCAGCTTCGGAACCCAGCACTCAACTGCTGCGCCACCGGGGAGTTCCTGTTCCTAACTTTTTTGATTGCCATTGCTTGGAGTATTATATTCCAGCCTTTACTTCTAAGTCTGTGTTTGTCTTTACTGGTAAGATGAGTATCCTATAAATAGGTAAAAATTTGTTTTGAAATCTACTCACCAAGCTATAACTTCTAATTGGATTTTAAGCTATTTACATTTAAGGTGATTATTGAGACATAAGTGCTTATGGCCATTTTGGATTTTTTTAGCTTGTTTTTCTATTTTTTGACATCTTCCTTTTATGTTTAAGTTCCATTTTCATTGTCTTATGTGTTACTTCTATTAATTTTTGTTTGAACATTCTGGCAAAATTAGCATATAGTGGACTATTTTTGTGACCCGTTGGATGATCTGGTCTTGTTCTGATGGGCCACATTTTTACTTTCCTCCATATTGTATAATTTTGCTGATATCTCTATAATTTTTTTTTGTTATTTTATAAACATCTCTTTAGCCATGCATGTCCAACTTGTTATTGGACTTTAATTTTTGCATTTTTTTACTGAAGCTTCCTTCTGTCTTTCATGCTAGTTTTTTAACGATAAAGTATTCTCGGCTGGAAATCTTTTTTTTTCCTCTTGAGTATTTTAAATACTTCCTTCTATTCCCTTCTTGCTTAAAAGATTTCCACTAAAATGTCTACGGACAGTCTAATAAGTGTTCCCTTAAAGGTACTCTTCCTTCTCTCGGTGCTTTTAATATTCTGTCCTTGTCATTGACTTTCAGCAGTTTGATTATAACATGTCGTGGAGTGTGTCAGTCTGGAATTATTTTGTTTGGAACTCTTTGGGCCCCTTGGATCAAGACATCTAGTTCATTTCCCAGATTGATATGGTTCTAAGCAATATTTCTTTTTTTTTTTTTTTTAAACAGAGGCATTTTTTTTTTTTTTTTTTATTTATTTGTTTGTTTGTTTTTTGTTTACACATGCACTGGGTACAGTCAGAAGCGCGGGAGGGTGAGAGAATTCACCAGAGCTAGAGCGGGGAGCAGAGCAGGCAGAAGGACCGAAGTACACTGCTGAGGGGAGCAGAGGGCGGCAGGAGAGGTCTGCGCGCCATGTGGGACCCTCCTCTTGTGGCCGGGGAGCAGCCGGGGATTGAACCGGCACTGCAGAGGCCGCGGGCAGCTTCGCAACCCAGCGCTCAACCGCTGCGCCACCGGGGAGGCCCTAAGCAATATTTCTTTAGAGAAATTTTCTATGCCATTCTCTTCTCCTTTCTAAGAACCCCATGATACTTACGTTATTTGTATTTAGGTTATCCCGAAGAGCACTTACTGTTTTCTTTTTTTTTTTTTTTTAATAAAAGAGGACGAATTCACTTTAATTTATTGGCTTTTCGGTAAGTATAAATCCATGAGGCATACAGCCTCACATGGATTCTGTGTCCTATGGCCTTAGCAAGAAGGTTGCTTTGGAACTTGGCACAACTGTTTCTGTGAGCACTCATTACCTTTCTCCAGATTACTCTAGTTTATTTGGTTTGCCACCAGGAGTCACTGTGTTGTTGTTTGCTTTGTACACATAAGCACATCTCTTGCCTAGAGAGGATTCCGTTTCATCTGGAGCATTAATGCCTTTAATTTTAAGAAGTGCTTTATGCTCCCTCTGGAGACCCCACTTGTAGCCAGCAAAAATGGCCTTGGCCTTGGACCACAGCCATCGAGACATATCTTAGAAGCCCTGTTCTCAGCGGGCCTACCCAGGCTCCAAGATGGCAGTGTGTTTTCATTTTTTAATTATTTTTTTCTTGTTCTATTTTTGTGTTTCCACCACTTTTCCTTCAAGCTCACGAATTTCCCCACAACTTACATTTCTCCATTACTTGCATATCTACTGTTGAGGTGCTGTATGTATTTTTTAAATTCAGTAATATTGCTTTTTAGATCCATTAGTTTGTAAGTCTCATATTTTCTGTCTTTGTTGTTTTACATCATCCATTTTTTTTTTCTTAATTTGGCTAGCATGGTTAACAGTTACCTGAAACAACTCCTCAGGCCTATTCCACAGTTCTACACTGAGACTCTTCAGGGCTTTTTGTTCCTTTGGCATTTGTGATATATTCTTCTGTCTCATCATTTTTAGTTTTTATGAATCATAATTGAATTTCCTTATTTTAATAAATTTGCTTTATACTCCTTCTACAAGAAGCTTGTTATAATCCTAGTGTTTTTTGTTTTTTTTTTACCCAGTGTCTACTGTTTCACAGATCAGTGCTTTTGCACCTATTCAGATAACTGGGGCACTGGTGCCAGTGCAGGTAGTAGATCAAAAGGAACTGGGCCAATAAAGCCCTGAAAGGCTAGCTCCAGTGAACATCATTGGTTCAGGTTTCCTACAGTGCTGCAGGTCCCCATATTGAGTGGTGGGGATCCACCGTGAACCCCTTTCCTAGGTCAACTCCTTGACCAAAATGTTTGGTACAACCTTATGCCAGCCTCAGTGTTTAGGCTGTGGTTGAGCAACAGATACAGCGCTGGGTAAAAACTTTGAGACAGGGACATAATCCAGGAATTGTTCTCTTTACTTTTCATGTATGGAGCCTAATTCTAGTGCACTTGTTCCTGTTAGTGAGGTCCAGATGCTTAGGCTCCAGTTAGTGAGAGCATTCAGTTGTTGTCTTGATTTTGGCCCTGGGTGAGGATGAGGCAGGTGTTTGGCATAGCGTAGCTTCAGGTTGCAAATAATAACCTCTTTGATGAAGAGAGGCAGGTGATCTGATCTGGCTCTCCCCGCTGGTTTGAACTCCAACTGCTCTAGTTTAGAAGCCACAGGCTCAAGCCAGTAATCATCATTCTGCAGCCTTAATACACTGTTTCTCCAGTGTGCATGCTCAGTATATTCCCTTCTCAGGTGTAGAGCCGGTTTCTAAAGTCCCTGATGTGGTCATGTGCCCTTGGGTCAACAACAGCAGAGGGGCTATATACAGATGCTGTCTCTTGCTCTCCCAGGTTGTGCTGCCCTGTTATTGCTGTGCTGCCCCAGTATCACCCAAAATACAATTCAATTACAGTTTTTCCTACCTCCTTTTGCCATCCCATTGCTCCTGATACATGCAGTGGTCATCCATTTGTCTTTCAAGAGTTGTTAACTTAGTTTTGATTGTGAAGATGTAGAGGAGGAGAGTTTGGTGTGTTTGCCACTGTTTAGCCAGACTCCTTCCTTTCTTTTTTAAAATCAATTTTCTTTTTCTTTCTTCAACTTTCTTAATTGCAGTGTAGCCCTATTGTATTACCCTTCTCAATTTCTTATTTTTTCCCTGTTTTTATCTTTTTGGGTTTTTTTTCTAGATTTCTTCAATTTTATCCTCCAGCTTCCTATTTTATATACATATATAATGAAATAGTTTATTTTTATTTCTACAGTCTCTTTAGACTCTGAATTATTTCTCATAATCTCTTGTTCTTGTTCCATGGATGCAGTATATTATGTATGATATGATCGTAATTCTATTTGTTTTTTTTTCTGCTCCCTGCATTGTCTTTTTTTTTTAATGAGTTCATTCATTGTTTAGTTAAGAATCATATTAGAGCATTTTTACCAAATGTCTTGTCATTCTTGATTATTTACTTGTATTTAAAAGTGAGACTACAATCTCTTTTTTTTTTTTTTAGAAGCTCTGTTTTCATTGGTGGAGCTTGTCAATTGTTGTGCTTTACTGTAGGGGTGACTGACCATTTAGATTGGGGGGGGTGGTCCTCCAACTGCATGCATCTGTAGATCTTTTGTCTTTGCTAGGCAGGCATTTTTCCTCAGAGGAATCAACCAGTCTTTTGCCTGCTTTCTCAGAGCCTAGTGGAGGGAAAAGGACTTTATGTATTGCCATTTCTCTCATTGTTGTACTTTATCCCTCAACATATGCAGAAAGTAAACCTTCAGGATTCTGCTGGAATAGTGAAGGATAGAGAGTGTGGAAGTGGGGAGGTTACACTGGGTAGTGTAGAAGATCTATAGAGGCCTGATTGTATTTTTTCAAGACTTTGTGCCCAAATACCTGTTTTGAACACTGTTCTCTTTTCAAGAGAATACCTCTAAACTTTTCCTGGGTTTTAAATACTTGCTAACATATTTTCTTTACCTCCACCCCTATCATCTCTTACAGGCATAAGTTTCATCTTCCTCTAGTCTAACAGTTGTCCGTCTAATTTCTAGTTTCTAAATTATTTTTGACATTGCATGTCTGCTATTTCCTATCTTGCTCTTTGTCCTTGAGATTTTATTCTTATTTTTCTGTTTACTTGATTTCTATATACTTGGTTTCATTTTAATGAGGTTTTGGTACACACAGGCAGTCCCCTCACTTGTGTATCATGTGCCCCTCTGGACTACATTCTCCTGAGTAGGGTTAAATGAAAGGCTGAAATCCAGCCTGAGCTTGATCACACCTTGAACCTGGTTTGCCCAGAAGGAGGTAGCTTCTCTCTAATTCACAAAGACCTTATGCTGGTGGTAGCCGTGCATGTATATTTATTGCTGTCTTCTTAAGGTACTAACTTGAATCTGCTGTATAGTTCTGCTATATTGTTTTCAATTCTGTAGCAAATTGTGAATGCTTTTTACTGGGTTGATTATACCTGTTGCTTGACATATATCCCTATGTATTCCCTTTGAATATAGTAAAACACTTTACTTTTAACTGTTGTCTGTTTCCAGGTGTAGTTGCCTGGCGCCTAATTGGATGTTCAGTTTTTGTAGTTATACCCATTTGCCTTTGGCATCATTGATCCCTGTGCCAATCGTACTTGGTAGATTCAGGCACTCCTGAATTAACTCAATATTCTGAGTGCTAACCATACTTGGTAGATTCAGGCACTACTGAATTAACTCAATATTCTGAGTGCTAAATACTCGTCCAGTAAATAGTGAGTCATAGAGAAGGAGACTGAATCTAAGGGATTCTGAAATGCTTATTTTTTGAGATAATGATCAAAAGGAAATATGCCTTGTGAAGTCCAAATACTGAAAACCTTGTTAAATTTTCAGGGAGAAGTTAAAATTCTCTAAGAAAACTTAGAAACAAAGTTCCTTTTGAGAAGTGCTGATTGTCCCCATCATGTTCCACCTAATTATACTACTACTCACCATCTTTGATTTCTTAACTTGTAGGTTGACATAACCCGGAGGAAGGAAGGATAAGGGAGTCAGGAATAACTTGAGATGATAATAGGTGTCAGCAGCATTTTCTACTGTGACCTTTAAAGGAATGCTGGGTAGAATATATTAAAACAGAACAAAAGGCAGCAGAAGTCTTTAGTGAAATGAAATAGTTCTCAAGTTTATTAGAACTACCATTTAACACTTTTTCATTATTTATTTCCTATAATTTATAGAGAAAGAAACAGTTACCATGTGGCAGCCTATACTTCTTCTCTTTTAGCTACAGAATAGAGATAGATGTTTGCTTTCAAGATAATGTCATTCTTTTATAACTTTTCTTCCTATGAATGATTATCTCTGCCTGTTGCTTCCTAGGAGAGGTTTCAGAAGGACAGTACTTTGTTGTTTATTCAATTTTTAGGAGCAGCTACTCTGGAGAACAAAGAATGATAGAATTTAACTCTTAAGGATGGCAGAGACTAAAGAATTAGTTCATCGTTTACAACAGCTGAAGAAATAGCAGCCCATTGTTCTCCAAAGTAGATCTTGCCACCCACCAGTTGTTGAAATCTCAGCCTTGTCATTGCATACATTTCACTGTCCTAATGTCAAGTAGTAGAGGGACAGGGAATCCTACCTTTCCATCTCCCTTTGTATATGGAGTGTCTATTATATAGATAAATGACACTGTCAGTCCTGTCAGTGACAAATATTTAGCACTTAACACAGTGCCTACTTGTAGTAAGGCCTTAGAAACTTTGTCATATATATGCTGAAATAACTATTAAGTTCTGGGTCTGTGATTGAGAGAGCCTATAACATCCAGTTTCTAGAAAGTTATATATTCCTGCAAAAGTTATCTCAACTTAGATTTTCAAAGTTATTATTCATTCATTCAGAAAATATTTGTTGAGTATATTCTATGTTCAGGCAGTATGATAGACCCCCAAGGATAAGAGTGTTAAAGGAAGGAATACCCTCCATTGAACCTTTTGTTTATTATGGAAGGAAGGCATTTTAAAAGCTGTCATTTTGCATAAGATAATGCTACAAAGGAGAATTATACCTCTGAAATTCTATGGAAGTACACTCTCTGGCTTAATTTTTCTTTTTCTATTTTTTTTTTCTACTCCTTCTCTCTGGTAGCCTCAGTTTTGCAGTCCTAATTCCAGAATTTGCTTTTGTTTTGTCTGTTTCTTTGTATTCCACATGTGAGTAGTAATCACCTGGTATCTGACTTTCTCCTTCTGGACTTAATGTTGCTTGCCTTTACCCCTCAAGTTCCATTTTTTACCACAAATGGCAATATTTCACCTTTGTTTTTAATAGCTAAGTAGTATTGCATTTTATATCTATACCACATCATCTTTGCTCAAGCATCCATCAGTGGGCACTTAGGTTGTTTCCTTATCTTGCTTGTGGTAAATAGTAAATAGTGCTACAGTGAACATACATATTTTCAGATCGGAATATTTTTATACTCTCCAGGTACCTAAAAGTGTAATTACTAGATTAGATAGTAGATCTGTTTCAATTTTTTGAGGTACCTCCATACTGTTTTGCTTAGAGACATTAACCAATTTACAATCCCCAAGGGTTCGTTTTATCCATACCCTTACCAGCACTTGTTCCTGGTATTTTTGATATAGGCCATTCTCATAGAATGTGAGGGGATTTCTCATTGTGGTTTTGATTTTCATTTCCCTAATAATAAGTAATGATGACCTTTTTTGTGTGTGCCTGTTGGCTTTCTGTACTTCTTTGAAGAAGTCTCTTCAGATGTTCTGTACATTTTTTGGACTGAATTTTTTGTTGTTGAATGATATTAATTCTGTATACCTTAGAAATTAATTCTTTGTCAAATGTTGATGTGCAAATATTTTCTCCCACTCGGTGGGATGACTTTTCATTTTAATGAAGTGCCTTTCTCTTTGCAAAAATTATTTAGTTTGATGTAGTCACATTTGTTTATTTCTGCTTTTGTTTCCCTTGCTCTTGGAATTGGGTCCCCAAGTACATCCCTAAGAACAACATTGTGGAGTGCACTGCCTCTATTTTCTTCTGTATGGTTTATGATCAGGTCATGCTTCCATATTTTTAATCCGTCTTGAATTAATTTTTGTGGATGGTGTGAAATAGTGGCCAAGTTTCAATATTTGTGATTTTTCCAACACCATTTGTTGAAGGAACTTTCCTTTCTCCATTCTAGGCTCTTAGCTTCTTTATCATAAATTAAGTCCTTGTATGTGTGTGTTTATTTCTAGGGTCTTAGTTCTAGTCTATTGATTTATTTTTATTCCAATACCATACTGTTTTGATTACTATCACCTTGTATTATTATTTGAAGTCAGGAAGCATGATTCCTTCATTCTTTTATCCCAGGATTGCTTTGGCTCTTCAGAGTCTCTTGTGGTTCCATATGAATTTTAATAATGTTTGTTCTATTTCTTAAGAGAATGCCACTGGAATTTTGAGGTGGGTAAAATATATTAGGTGGCCATTTAATAATTTTAATTGTTCTAATCCAGGATCACAATGTGACTTTGTTTGTTTTTTTTTTTTCTTTTTTTTGTAGTAGATTAGAAAATAATTTTTTTTCTCTGAGCAAAATCTTTGTTTGAGGGAGAACAGAAACATCTGATTTGGGCCTGTTGGTGTTAAAATATGGCACAGAATGGTGTATACACAATAAAAATTTGTTAGGTGTTCCTCATTAGACTTGTGGAATTAATTGAATGTTCATCAAGGACTTGAAGTAAACTATGAAGTTGAAAAACATGTTTATATGCCATGTGTACTTGTTAGAAATACAAAAGTAATATTTCTCTTCTGTACTGGTCTGTTTCTCCCTTCAGGCAGGTATGACTTCTTGCTAGTTTCTGCATGTGTGTGCCTGTTCTCTCTAATCTTTTACTCAGTTGGATCAGTCTAGCTTTGGAGCTAGAAATCCATAGAATCTCTTCAAGCAACCTGAACAAAATCTGTAGAGAAAAAAAAAGTCTTGAGAAGTAGGCTCTGGAACATTGGAGATGTGAAAATCATACCAAAATTGACCATTTAAATATTTCATAGATTGAAAGAAGAAGATACCTTACTGTCTGAAGAATAAATGTATCTGAGCTATTTCATCATTTATTATATTTGAAATACACGTATCTCTATGGGACTCAGATAGTATGATTCTTCTAGCACCACTCCTCCTTGGACCCTAACCTGATACCATACCAGAGCCACTGTGGTTTAGGTGCTGCCTTTTTCTCATTCATATCAGTTTGAAGAAGTTCCTGGTTGGCATTGTTTCATTTTAGTTCTGAAAATGCTTGTCTGAATGTAGATGTTCTCATTTTGATGGATACACTCTTGTTCTATAGTCCAAGTTCATTTATTTATTTTTAATTTTTTAAATTTTCTTACATTGTTGTTCATTTTGTACAGTATTTGATTTCTCCCTTCAGGGACCCTTGCCGGAGGCCGGGGAATGAACTGGCGCTGCAGAGGCTGCGGACAGCCTCACAGCCCAGCAGCCCAGTGCTCAACCGCTGCGCCACCATGGGAGGCCCTGTCTTTTTTTTTTTTAAACCCTTTGGTCAATTTCCCTGTATCCTCCTATAAATGATATCATCCAATATTTTTCTTTTTCCTTCTTATTTATTTCACTGAGCATAATACCCTAAAGTGCAAGTTTATAGCAGTGCTGCCCCCTGAATAACAAATTCAAATCTAGGCAAGATTAGAATTTAAGAGACTAAAATCCTAGCATTTCATTCATCTTAGAAGGAAACTGAGACTAAGAGAGCTTAAGTGATCACAGATAATGTGTAGAAATTTTGAGGGTGCTAGAAAATGGAGTAATAGCCAGGAAAGTTTCCTTTGCAGAATCAAGATTGCTTTTTATAGAGGGCAAGAAAGGAGCAGGTTGAAGGAAACCTACCTGATCTTTTTTAAAACAGCTAAAGTATTTGTGCTTTGGGCATTTCCCCCTTGTTAGAAGCTGTTCTACCCATTTGGTTTTCTAAGGGTCCCTTCTCAGGCTAGTGATTAGCCATATGTCTCAGAAGTAGAAATTAAGTGCTTTCTCTCTAACTCCTTAGAGAATTATGGGATTATTACCAATTTGTCACCTGCTGACTAGGTTTATCTCCTTGAGGAGACTGTATACTAATGGATTATACAGTTTGTTCTACGAGCAGTGAGAGATTGTACAGACTACAGGAGATTATGGCAACTTCTTTTTCAGTCTAACAGTACAATAGGACACAATTTCAGCTGCCACAAAGGAAAGGTGCTTTAAAACACTGCACATCAGAATGTCCTTTTGGGACTTTGCTGGATTTACTCTGGTTTCCTCACATGAATTCCTCAAGCAAACTCCACTTTAACTTTTCTGATTGGAGCTGAGTGTAGAGTTGTGCGAGAATTATGAAAGTTGTTATCACCTCATGTGTGCATGTTCCAACATGAAATAAGAATGGACTTGAAAAGTTAAAAAGAAAGAAAAGTCATTTAAATTTCTTGTAATTGATGATTTAGTTGCCAGCTCCTGAACTACTCTCAGGCTGAAGAGCTATTGATATCTGGCTTGTGAACTTTCTCATCTATGTTCTGAGATAAAGGTCAGTGGAAGAAACCCCTTTGGAGGATCTTCAGAACACATTTAATAATAGCAGAAACTATAGCAGCAGCAGCAGCATTTAACATTTATCAGACTGTGCTGGGCAACAATTCCAAATGCTTTGTATATTGTATTTCACTTAATTCTCACAGCAGTTCTGTGATATTGTACCAGTATGATTTTGATTTTGCTAATGGGAAAACTGACTTAAAGAAGTTAAGTGACTTGCTTAATGTTTCACAGCCAATAGTGGAAAATCTGTTTCAACTCACGGTAGCTATCTTCAAAGTCCATTTATTTCTTTTAATCATTACCCTCTGCTACTTATCTTCATCCTTTACTTCTGTTTGAAGAAGTAGGACTTTAGCCTGTGAAAAAAATCAAACAGGTGCAAGAGACTTAGCCGTTAAGCTGGTCCTCTCAACCTTGTTTATACAAGTGAAAATTGGGACAGCTAAAAATCCACCTGTTGGGATTGACCAAATAAATTATGGTTTATTTGTTCAAAAGACTTTTATTCACACATTTTATGTCTTAAATTAATAGATACCTCACATAAAAATCTTCTAGATACAGTGATATTCTGATAGTTTGCAATCTGAAAATTCCAGTTGGTCTTCAGAAAGTTCTCATATTCAAGAATAATTCATAATGTTCTGATGGCCCAACCATAACTCATTCTTGCAATAGAATTGAATGGATAAGGAATTGGTATTTGCTGTCTGGTCATGTTAATGCTTTTGTGTGGAACTCCTTGACTATTGTTCAAGTATTTTGATTGCGGAAGATGCAAAAATGTAATACTTTAAAGAGCAGGAGAGGTTCAAAGGATTTTATATTATGGACAGGCATCTTAAGGATGAATCATAGTTCCATCTTCTAAAAAAATGAAATAAATATTCCATCAGAAGCTTATTTTAGAAGAAATAAAGGAATAGACTGATACTGAACCCACTCCTAAAGCCAGGTAGCTGGAGAGGTACTCTGATTGCCAATCTCATCAGCAGTATGAGGACTAATGGAAGAATGGTTTTCCTATAGGGAAAAGAGGGTGCTGGGCAGTCAAAAACTACATGTATACTATAATTATAAAATTAAAACCTGCAAAGGTGAGGATTTAGAATCATATTTACAGAATATGATTTTAAGGGATATAAGTTTTTAAATTCCAGAAGTTGGTCCAATCAGAAAGAATTTCGGGATTTGTATTAGCATGGTTAGAAAACCCATTTTCCCATTAGACTAGAGCTTGTGAAGCTTGAACTGCTACAGTTACTTTGCCACCCAGGAGGAGAGCCTATCAGAAAATGAAGCTGAAACAGAAAATAGCACCAAGAGAAGGAGGGAGAAACTAGACCCCATCATATCATTTGAGCCCCTATATCAGGTCATGTCGAATTTGGACATTTTTAGTTATACAAGAGCCAGAAAGTTCCTTTTTTGCTTAGGCCAGTTTGACTGTGGTATTCTATTACTTGTAGCTGAAGAAACTCTGAGTACAATCTCCTTAGAGATCATAAAGTCCAGCTACTTTGGTTCATAAGATTGAAGTTTGGAGGAGTGAAGTGACTTGCCTAATAAACAGTTAATTGGTAAAAAACTGGAACTAAAAGTTGGCCCTGCCACCTCCTTTTTGTTGTTGTTTTTAAAGATTTACCTATTCATACACACAAGAACTGGAGTACAGACCAGAGGTGGGGGGGGGGAGGTGTGTGAGAGGATTCACCAGAGACAGAGTGAGGAACAGAACAGGTAGATCGACAAACACACTGCTGAGGAGAGCAGTGGGCAAGTCAGGAGAGGTCTGCTGCGCCACATGGGCAGCTCCCTGGTCAGGGATCGAACCCGTGCTGCAGTGGCTGTGGACAGCTTTCTAGGTTGCGTCTTAACCCCTTGCGCCACCAGGGAGGCCCCCTGCTACCTCCTTTATATGCTCATTACATCTACATAAATCATTTTAAGTAGGTTTGGGGTAAAATTTGTAATGAGGATGCCTTGTTAGGCATAAACTACTAGGAATTAGCCTACTTTGACTTTTGGAATAACAGTAACTGCTATTGGCAGGAAACTGTCTCCAGTATAGTAGCTCTTATTTTTCTAAACCGTTGTATAAGAGTTCTAGCTAAAGACCATAGCATGATTGGTATCTTAGTAACTCAGTCATCTGTGAACTTAGTGGATAATATTTGGCTGGCTGTTTCATGTTGCCCATTCCATGGGCTTCCTAAACTTCTAGAATCAGCAGGCTTACAATATTTTTCTGTGAGTGTGTCCAGTATTATGAAGTGACACATAAACCTCAGATATACCAAGCTCACTAAGGGCTTGCATGTGGGCTGTTCCCTCTGCCTGCATTGCTTATCCCTACACTCTTCATGTCTTTTTCTCCTTCAGGTTAAATTCAGCCTCTACAGAGATACCTTCCCTGTCTGTCCTAGATAGCTCTCTTTGTTCTCTTTTTTTGCCATGTTTGTTCCTTAAAAGGTTTCCAATTTATATTTAGTTACCACTCTTTCATTTACCACTCCATACTCAGTGTCTAGCTCAGGACCTACACATGGGGGATACTCAATATTTATTTGTCAAATGATTCAATTTAATATATCCAGGGCTTGAAGAAAAACAAAAAATAAAAATAAAAACATTGTTTGGACCCATCTCCCAGTCATGACCCAAGAACCTTAATTGCCCTCACACCTTCACTGACTGAACATAGGGCACAAATCCTAAAAAGAAAGGAAATTAAAAACTGTACCACTACACTTATAACTGTCTCAGGCATTTTTGAGTTAATATTTTATTACCTCTCTTCTTCAGCTTGGCATGTCTTGTTTTTTCCTCTTCTCTGTGACTTCTCACCTACCCACTTGACTCTGACTCAGATTCCTCACACTGAAAGGATATATCAGAGAAGTGAGGTGGCCTTGAGAGCAGGGGAGGAAGGATGGAATGACAAGAGGCACCAGAAATCTCTTTCAGGTCTCTAATGGCTCGAGGTCATCATTTAAAGTCTAGAGTAAGAGGGACTTGGAGTGCCTCTTTTTCTTGCTCAGTGCCCTCAACTCGAGTGCTTAGCTGGCAGGCAGACACCTTTTCCTTCTCAGTTACTGTCAGAGCAACATGAAGGTCAGGCAGAGAGAGACAAATGAGAGCTGCTCAGGGACGGGAGGTTACCACGGTAACAAGCAGGCAGGACTGCTATTTGGAAACAGGCCTAATCTTTCTCCTCCTCCTCTCTCCTTCTCTGCACAAGAAGATGGGTATTGTTTAGCTGACCTCCATCCTTGGGGTGGGAACCATAATCCCTTTCTGACAGTTGCTGGTGACACTGGAGTGAGCTGCTTTGCATTTTAATTTGATAAGCCACAGCCCCAGTTTTCTCAGAAGTGTTTGGAGACATGGCTTTTTCTGGCCCTGTTCCAGGTAGGATTCTGGTTGCCACTGAGCAGGGTTTGGGATTGTTTATTTCTCAACAAAGAATTTGCATATTTGTCCTTGTGTGGAAGGTGCCATTGGGTTCTCAACAGCTCTTATCAAATGAATATAGGTAGTCTTTTGGTTTTGAATACCTGCCTTATGAAGTCATAGAGATCTTTATTTAGTACTGCCTTTATCCCCAGCTCTTACGAAGCATCCCACAGTTTTGGGCCAGTGTACTGGATATACTGACTTAATGTACTTACACTTTTGCCTCCCCTTTTTACTTCTATGCCCCACTATTCTTACTACATTCCCATTTCCTCATCAACCTAGGTCTCTTTTCTTACACTAAACCTTTACATATGTAAATCTCTCTCATTTTCCTCTTAAAATCACTATTTAAAAATGTTTAGTATAATTTGAAAGTTGTAACAAATTTTGATAGAATGAAACATTTTCAATATAATGAAAATCAAATACTGAAAAAAAAAAGAGGAAGTAAAAATCATCCAGAATCTCACTACCCAAAGATAACAGCAGCAGAATTTTCCAGTGTGCAACTTCTAACTTTTAACCTACTCATTGTATAAGAATCATAGGTACTGGGCCTTACTGGCGGTGCATGGGTTAAAGTCTCAGTGCTATCAAGCTATTGCCAGTCACTGCAGCATGAGTTCCATCCCAGGCAAGGGAGGTAACCCATATAGCGCAGCTGACCTCTTCTGTTTCATCTGTTCTGCTCCCACTCTGTCTCTGGTGAATCATCTCACCCCCGTACCTCTGACCTACACCCCAGTTCTTGTATGCATAAATTTTAAAAAATATTTTAAAGAAATCAAATATTTATATAGAAATCAATTTGACATTAATTTGCAAATATAATAATACATGTTCTATTGTAACCTTGCAACCTTTCCTCTTCTTTATAACATACACCTATGCAGTTATCTTGCTATAAATTCTAGAAATGGAATTTGGGGACAGGAGAACATGTACATCTCATATTCCGATACATGTGCCAAATTGCCTCATCCATATCTTCTACTAACTCATCTTCGTATTTATATGTTGTTCTGAAGTCCTTAAAAATTCTTAGAAGATCGCATCAGATCATGCTCAGAAGACCTACATCCTCTTTTCCTAATATACTTCCTACTCCTGATATAATTCCAGTTTCCTAGATTGCTGGCAATTAAGTGAACTAAAACAAACAAACAAAAAAAATACCTAATCTCCAACCTTTCTCCAAATTGAAAATAAAAACTGTTCCTCCTTTTTCTCTCAGTAATGGAATACCACCCACTTGAATTTACGCTCCAGAGAAAGGAATTTTTATCTCTGTCATAGTATATCCTCAGTACCTAGAATAGTTCCTGGCATGTATTAGGTACTCAGTAGATATTCATTCAATCGTCTCCCCACCATCAAAATCAGAAATTTTATCATGCCTCACTCCTTTATTATTTACCTACATGTCTGATACCTCATTAAGTCAAACTGCTTATTCGTGCTGAATGTCTCTTAAATCCTCCCTATAATCCTCCTACTGGTGTTTCACTGGGTTTATTGCAGCAGGCATCTTAGCCAGGAGCCTTCCTTTTCAGTCTCTTTTAGTCTACTCCCTTCTATTCGTTAATTTTATCTTTAAATATATAAATCTGATAACATCTTTCTTTTGCTTTAATCCCTCAGTGGTTTCTCAATACATGCAAACTTAAGCCCAAATTTTATTCTCCGTGTATTGTTTACCCCAACCAAATCAAACAACTTGCTGTTTGTTCTTTGAATATGTTGTTTTGTTCTTGCCTGTGCACCTTTGAGCAGGCTGTTCCTTCTGCTTGGAATGCATTTTTTTGTTCTTGTGAAACACCTACTTATCTTTTAGTACACTCCAGTGTGAGGTCTTTTTTATTCCCTATGACAGTCACTCCCTAGGGAGAGCACTTGCAGCCCTTTGTTCATCTTGGTTATGGTTATTTGTTTACCACTTTATCTCCTAATCTAAAATGAGAATATAAATATACAAATACAGGGTATCTTTTCTTCTAAGCCTTATAAAGTTGTGTAATTCTCCATTTAATTTTTGAATTAATTTGTGAGTATTAGACTAAGGACTGTGTTTAGTAGTGAAGGCAGTAAAAATCTGTTAACTAGAATATAATGAGTCTTACATTGTTGGTTTTGCTTAATACTCTACCTTGGTTAAAGAGTTTTAAATACAGAGTTCTTTCCAATATTGGAGTTCTCTGATATGTAAGGCGTGGTATTTGGGAAACTTTCTGTCCCTACCTCTGAATATCTGTGGGATTTTATGAGTGCTCTATGTTAAGTATGTTCTTCAAAATTCTAAATTTCAAATAGTGTTGATATTTGGTATAATTGTTTTTGTTGGTCTGCTTTAGAAGCGTTGAACGAGGGAGTAGTTGTTGAAAAGTAAAGGTTTGACTGCATTATGGCAGGTGCTTTCAGTTCTACTTCAGAGAATATTTGTACGGAAAAATCAGAACGCTATTATGATGAAACTTTAAGTGAAAGTCAACATATGAAACAACTAATTACCAAAATTAGTGTGCAAATCCAAATCTAAAAATAGATTTAAAACTCTTCTTGAAGATTTTTTGCAGAAGATAAGTTTGCTTTACCAGAGAACTACTAAAAAGCAAGTACCCTGTTTCCAGTTTAACAAAGCACCTCGAATTTTCAGAGAACTCAAGTGTCCTAGTCCAAATTAATCATTTTGGAAAAAATTGAAAGCATTGGCACATGACGTCCCAGATCCTGTTGTCTAGAGAAGCCTAATAAATTTGGGAGAAGCAGAAAACTACAGACAGGCACATACCCAGATTTTCAAGGTTAAGTTTAAACTTAACATTAATCTTCAACAAACTCCTAGACCAAAATGTTAAACAGATAGTTTGTCTGCTAATTGCAGTCCTTCCTGGTTATATCTAAGCTGCCTTGGAGTAGCCTACTATAATGGCAAAAAGCATAAACTTAAGAGTTAGACAACATTGGTTCAAGTCCTTTTCCTGCCACTTAATAACTGGGTAATTATACACAAATCAGTTGACATTTCTGGGGCTTTGTTTCTTTTCTGACAACCAAAGTAATCATCATTTCACTGGAGTGTTGTGAGACTTAATGAGATAACATATCTAGAACTCCTCACACACACTAGGCACAAGATAAATCCTTTCTTTATCTTCCTTTTACTCTTGATATTTTCCTTTACCCCTTGCAGTTTAACTTTTGTGCCTTACCCTTTCCTGCAATTTTAACTTCTTGCTAAGGTTATTTAACACCAGCCCATTTTGTTCTTGAAACTACGTTTTCCCTTGACTTCTTGTGATAGCATTAAGTTTTGGTTGTCCTTTATTATTACTCATGTATTGTGGAGCCAAATAGCCTGAGTTTGAATCCCTGTTTCATCACTTAGTAACTGTTTGGTCAAGTTACCAACCTATTTAGTCTTAGTATATTCATCATTAAAAGGACATATCATAGGGCCTCCCCCGGTGGCGCAGCGGTTGAGCACTGGGTTGCGAGGCTGCCCACAGCCTCTGCAACGCCAGTTCAATTCCCGGCCACCAGCGAGGGTCCCACCAAAAAAAAAAAAAAAAAAGGACATATATTAGTTACCATAGAGGGTTGTTTTTAGGAATACATCTAAAATGCTTTGAAAAGTACTTGGCACATACAGTAAAAGTTTGCTTTTGTCATCATGATTTTTATTGATTTCAGCTCTTTTGTGGTCTTGTCTTCTTGGATTTAATCCTTTCAATATTGATACTCCCAAATTGCTCTCCCCTGCTTGCTTTTTTCATCTCTCTATCCTCTGCCCTTGCACTATCCCATCCAGCAGGATTATGACTTCTACTAACTACTGCCTGGACCTTTCACCTGAGTTCCAGTTTATATCCAGCAACTTACTTAAAATTCCAAAGTTTGAACTTCTTTTCTGATTCTGTCCTACCAACAATTGTTTTGTTGCTCTTGTTTTCTTGTGTCTCCTGAAATAATGGTGCCAGAAACCTTGAAATCTGCCCAGATTATTCTTACCTAATGGGTAAGTCAACTATTCCTGTCGGTTCCACCTCTAACCAACTCATTCTTTTCTTTCCATTATAACTACCACTACCTTGATTCAAGTCATTGTCTGATTTTACTTAGACGGTTGTAGTGTCTCTTATTAATCTTCCTCTAAGTCAAGGTAAAAAATTTTAAAGTATATTGGATCATATCATTTTCCTGCTTAGAACTCCAATACTTTCTTTACTTTGACATGTAATATCCCATTACTAGGTCCAACACCTCCATGCCAAATTATTATGGTTCCCACTCAGGCCAGGTGTTGCATCTGCCTAAACTAATTTTCCTTATCTTTCTCTTGAACTTAGTCCTTAAGACTCAGGTGAAATGGCACCTGCTTCTCCCAGGTAGACTGAAGTGATTGGGCTCCCTTTGTACTTAATTATTTTGCATTCTTTATGACATTGTTTTAATTACTTGATAATATTTATTTTTCCCCACCAGACTTAGGGACAAGGATCATATTAGATGATGATCATGTTTGATGACCATATTAGCCTTAGGACAACAAGTATTTAATGTTTCTGAATGAAGAATCCGGAAAAAGATTGCTTAAAGAAATCAAATTAAGTTCTAAAGCAAGACATTCTAAACTTTGTTTCTATCTCCCCTCCCCTCCATCCTTCCTTCTTTCCAATAGAAAAAATATGGCTGGATAGATGGAGTGCCTTGGTGTTTTTAAGGTATTTCAAAAAGCCTTTTATGATAGATATTCTTGATAACATGTCGATGAAATATGGACTTGATGGTGATGTCATTGGGTGGCTTTATATCTGACAGTAGAGCTATATTTAGAGAGTATTGATTACCAGATATTTGTCAGCTAGGATGGAGGTGGTAAACCACAAGAGTCTGCTTTTGGTTCAGTCTTGTTCAACATTTTTATTATAATTTGTGTGACTAAATAGAAAGTATGCATATAAATTTATGTAGGTGATACATAATGGTGGAGACTCTTGGTTGTGAGAGAAACTTAGCTCAAGCAAATTTAAGCAAGTGAGGGATCTTTGTAGGTTCCCACAAATGGAATTTATTAGTTTTGGGCAGGGTCTCAAAAAATATCATCAGGATTCTGTCTTTGCTCATGTCCCTGTTCTACTTTCTTCTAAATTGGCTTTATTTTTTTTTTTAAGATTTATTTATTCATGCATGGGGTACACGCCAGAGATGCGGGGTGGCGGGGGCGGGGGGGGGGTGAGAAGATTCACCAGAGACAGAGTGGGGAACAGAACAGGCAGACTGACTGAAACACACTGCTGAGGGGAGCAGCAGGCAAGGCAGGAGAGATCTGCTGTTCCATGTGGGTTGCTCCCTGGCCAGCCAGGGATCTCCTGCAGTGGCTGTGGATAGCTTCATAAGTTGCGTCTTACTTAACCACTGCGCCACCAGGGAGGTGCAGAATTGGCTTTTTTCTTAGGCAAGCCTACTTCATATGTTAGGAGAAATTGCCACTGGCTTCTAGGTTGTATTAGTTCTTTCAAATTAAAGGGCCAAAACAAGAAGGAATCTCTACAGCCTGTGAAACACATATTCCATGCCTTTTGGTAGAGTTAGGCCCATTACTGTAATGAGGTTGGGGGAATGGATTTCCCACAGGAAAAGGTTCTGCTTGAAGAAGGAAGGGGGAAAGAATGACGAAAAGCCAAAGCTATACTATCATGAACCACTCCAGAGAAGTAGCTCAAGCACTGACTGTCTGAATGGAGAGTGACACTGTCATGACAGACTGAAAGATGGAATTGAATTAACAATTCCATTACTGTCATCATCGTTATTATTATTGGCTAATATTACATTTTCATTGTGTCCTAGGCACTGTTCACTAAGTACTTTACATTCGGTTAATTACTACAATGACTTTGTAAAAATTAATTCTTGATGTTTTAAGTTTATAGAAAAAGAAAGTAAGGCTCAGAAAGATTGCATGTGTCTGTGGTTACCAATTATTAAGTAACTAAACTGAGATTTCATCCAGACTCTTAGAAAGACAGGCATTTATAGTTTAAAACATCTGCTTGGGCCTCCCTGGTGGTGCAGGGGTTAAAGCAGTGCAATAGCTATCTCACCAGCCACTGCAGTGTAAGTTCAGTCCCTGGCTAGGGAGCTACCCACCTGGCACAGCAGACCTCTCCTGTCTCGCCTGCTGCTCCCCTCAGCAGTGTATTTCAGTAGATCTGCCTTTTCTGCTTCCCACTCTATCTCTGGTGAATCTTCTTACCCTCCTGCACTTCTGGCCTGTACCCCAGTTCTTGTATGCATAAATAAAAATAAATCTTTTAAAAATATATTAAAATAATAAAACAGTTACTTACATATTTGTTATATGAACAAATAAGGTACAGAACAGTCTGCACTGTCTTTTATGTAAAAAGGCACATGTAAGTAAGCAAACTACATATGCATTAACTTGGTTGCTTCTGGGAAAGGAAACAGGGCCATTGTAGATCCTTTGCTACTATATGTGTTTTTAATTTAAAAAAATCAACCTTAAAAGTACAAAAATTTGAGGAAGTTGGCTGATTAAAAGTTTGAGTAGAAAAGGTTCAAGGAGTTTTAATGAATGTGAAATTCAATAAATGTTTCAGAGTGACTTGACTCAGAATAACTAATAAAGGTTGTTATTTGAGATCACCAGAATATGTAGGCACACTGCTAGGGATCTGACATATATTAGAGAATTTAATCTTTTAAATCACCCCAGTAAAGTTAAGGGTTATTCTCTACCCACATTGGTTAATTAGATGCTTGTTATGATACTATGACTTTGTGCATATTCTTTTAGGAACAGCTATCTTATATGAAATGAGGTGCTATAGCATAAACATGCTCTATAGAAACCCAAATCAGATTTGCTGTGTAAAGTGCTTTCTTTAAATAGAAAGATCTTTCATTGGAGTCACCAATTTTTCCTGTCAAATCCATTAGCCTTATGTTGAAGTTATATGAAATCAGTGAATATTCTGTGACCTTCTAGAACATATAATCACCTAGGAGACACTTGGGCATTGAAGCCTAAGCAAATGGCTATTTCCCACTTGGTTCAATAGAGATAAGGTGTCCATAATCAGCAGTTCATCCACACATTATAGCACCCTTCAGATAATTTGAAGTTTTTTCTCTCTACCTTTAGCTTAAATAGCAAATATAAGAAAGGAAAATTTCTATAGGAAATGATGGCTCCTGATTAATTAAGTACGCATTTTAAAATTTCTTTTAGATAATGGCATGTTTAGTTTCTGAACTCTTAAGTTTACAATTTCAGACAAGTCTTATCATTGGCAATTTGAAAACAGATAGGCACTGGGGAGTGATTCTACCTGCCCCCAGCAAGGGTAAGAGTCGCTTTTGTCATTAATGACCACCATTAATTTGTCCATTTTATCAATTATTTTTTTTAAAGATTTATTTATACAAGCACTGGGGTACAGACTAGAGGCATGGGAGGGTGAGAGAATTCACCAGAGACAGAGCAGGGAGCAGAACAGGCAGAAGGAATGAAGTACACTGCTGAGGGGAGCAGCAGGTGAGACAGGAGAGGTCTGCCTTTCCATATAGGAATCTTCCTGGCCGGCCGGGAATCGAACCGGCGCTGCAGAGGCTGCGGACAGCTTCACAGCACTGCGCTCAACCTGCTGCACCATGAGGGAGGCCCCCATTTTATCAACTTATTAATTGAACCCTTCATTCTTTCAAATTTTTAAAATACTTACACTTGGTTGTTGGAGATTATTAATATATTATTTGTAAACATCCCTTACTTATAAAAACCCTAGCCTGTGGATTTTAGGATTGTTTTAATGTACTCCATTGTTGCTAATAATTTTCTCTACCTTCATGTCTGTTTTCTTTGCCTTTCTTTCCACACTTTCCTGTTACAGTAGACACTCTTATTTGCCTGCTAACAGACAATTTCCCTCAACTTCCTTGCTACCAAAATCCCAGTTTTGTTTGGGAATCACATGGCTATAGGCTTCTGGAGAAGCTGAATCCTTTCCTAATTTCAGAACATGAAACTTGATTAGTTTTCAAAATATAGCCCTCAGACCCCTGGGTATCTCCAAGACCTTTTTAATGGTTCGTCTAGGTCAAGACTATCTTCATAATAATACTAAGATATTATTCACCCTTTTCACTTGTTGACATTTACACTGATAGTGCAAAAGCACTGGTGGGTAAAATAGCTGGTATCTTGACATAAATCAAATCAGTGGCATCAAATTATGCTAGTAGCCACCACATTCTTCACTCCTATACCCGCAGAGTACAAGATATAAAATAAAATAAAATAAAATAGGGCCTCCCTGGTGGCGCAAGGGGTTAAGACGCAACCTATGAAGCTATCTGCAGCGATTACAGCACGAATTTGATCCCCAGCAAGGGAGCTGCCCACGTGGTGCAGCAGACCTCTCCTGACTCGCCCAGCAGTGTGTTTCAGTAAATCTGCCTGTTCTTTTCCCCACTCTGTCTCTGGTGAATCCTCTCACTGCCTCCCCACCCCATCCCACCCCGACACCTCTGACCTGTACCCTAGTTCTTATATGCATCAATAAATAAATCTTCAAAAAAAATTATAAAAGCCAATTTCACTTTGAATTATCTTTAATAAAACAGTAAAAATTATTAATTTATTAAACCTGACCTATGAGGACATATCATTTTATTTAATTTTTTTTAGATTTATTTATTTATGCATACAAGAGCTGGGGTACAGGCCAGAGATGTGGGGGGGGATGAGAGAATTCACCAGAGACAGCAGGGAACAGAACAAGCAGATTGACTGAAATACACTGTTGAGGGGAGCAGCAGGTAAGACCTGGCCGGCCGGGGACTGAACTTGTGCTACAGAGGCTGCGGATTGCTTCATAGTGCGGTGCCTAACCCCTTGTACCACCAGGGAGGTCCCTGAGGACACATCATTTTATATGCTATGTAACCAAATGGGAAGTACACAGAAAACACTTCTGCTGCATGCCCAAGTAACAATGTTTGTCTCAAGGAAAAGCAATTGTGCTATTGAGTTGCGAACTGACCTAGCCAGTTTTGTCCTGAAGTGCTATTTTTACTTGTATAACTGACAAATTATAGTTTTTCAGACTTGGAAAATTTGCATTTTCTTCAAAATGAATTAAATGAACCTATTACCCAAGGAAAACAATTGATAATATTTATTTTAGTGATAAAGATTTGACCTCTCAAGCAAACCCTTTTTTGGGAAAATTTACAGTTTGACCATTTTACCATTACTTGAAACCTTTTCTGATGAGCTCAGAGGCAATATTAATGAATATGACTTCTGTTAATGAAATGGGTCAATATTTGAAAGAGCTGTATAATTCAGCAAATTAGTATTTCCAAATAACGAATGCTAGATGTTAAAAAATCATGCATAGGGAAAAGAAACATTCGAAGTGCAAAAGAGAGCAATGAATCGTAATGTAATAGAATACAAAAGCTCACAGATTCCACATTGCTACTAATCTTTAAGAACTATACTTTGTTGAATTTTGGTGTCATATCAAAGAATAATTATCTGAAGAAGAAATACTTTGTGTGTGTATGTGTGTGGCCAGTTTTTTAAAATACTTCAACTAAAACATTTCACCAGCAGATTGAATGCAAAAAACAGACATGAGAAACTAGCTGTCTGCCATTAAACCAGACACTGAAGAGATTTGCAAAATGTAAATCAATGCCTCTCTTCTCTATTTTATCATCTTTTGGAAAAAAATATAGCTATTTTTATTTAAAATACTATATATTAACTTTTACTAGAGTTTTAATATTATTTTTAATAAGCTCATACATATTCAACATTTTCTTTTTAAATTCTAGTATGGTAAATATCAGTATATATATTCCACATAAGTAAAAGTTCTTTGTGGTTCTCAATTTTTTATCACTCTTCTTACTTTGAGATAGTTGTAGTTAAAATAAATAGTTGGGAGAGATCTCTTTACCCTTTACCCGGTTTCCCCCAGTGGTAACAATTTGAAAAACTTTAGTACAATATCACAGCAATGATGCAGTCCACTGACTTTATTCAGATTTCTTCCATTTTGCTTGTACTCTTTTGTGTAATGTGTGAGTGTGTATTTGTGCGTGTCTAGTTTTGTGCAGTTTTATCTCGTGTAGGTTTGGGTGTCTATCACACAAAGCACAGAACATCAATACAATACCATCAATACAAGGATTCCTTGTATTGTCCTTCCTCACCCTTGGTCACTACTAATCTGTTCTCTGTTTCTCTAATTTTGTCTTTTAGACTTGTTAGTTTTAAAAAATAAGTTAATTAGTACTTACTGAAATGTTTAAATGTTTAAATTCTCACATGATAAATATCAGTAGATACAAGTCTGTGTTAATAAAAGCTCAAGTTCGCTCAGGTTCTCATTTTCTAAGACTAAAGGTTTCTCAAGACCAAGAAGTTTAAGAACAGCTGACTAAAGCAAGGAGAATTATTCAGGTTTCTCCTGCTGAAGCTACTGCAGAGCAAGATGCAGTTTGTGATGTCTCAGTTGAGGATACTCATGTCTTAAAACAAGACTATTAATATGAGTAATGATTGAAATCTCTAATCCAATTTGGTTCATTGATATTATAGGTTAAGTTGAGATTTTCTTTTATATCTGTGTTTCTGAATGGCGGCCTGGTAAAAGACTTTCGCTTTCTATTGTGTTTCCCTTATTTGGCTTGTGTGTTATTTTTTGTTTGTTAGTTTTTATATCCTAATGAGTAAGAGAATAGAAATGACACACTGCAACCCTGACTTTTTAGGAAATAAGTATATGAAAGAAGATAAAAAGTATTTGCAGCTAAAAAATGAATTTTTCTCAAATTCTTTGTTCTTGAGAAGCTAATTCTGGTGCTTTGATTAGACCACTATAGGGATGGAAGGGGGGGATCATCAACCTTCTGTGGGGGGGGGAGTCATTTCAGAGGTAGTACTTAGGTCCCTATCATCACTCATCAGCTGCAAAGTTAATGAGTTTGCTAAAAGAAAATGTGAATTTCAAGCAGGCAGGAGATTATAGAGTGAGAAGATTTAAAAGAGTAGAAGAGATGCTTCATTCAGCAAAAACCTTTGCTTCTGTAATGGACACTGCCACGTGATTTCTATTGTGCATTGATTTCATTTATGATTTTTTTCCTTTGTTAAATTTCTAGCAAAATTGGGCCTCCCCGGTGGCGCAGCGGTTGAGCGCTGGGTTGCGAAGCTGCCCGCGGCCTCTGCGGCACCGGTTCAATCCCCGGCTGCTCCCCGGCCACCAGAGGAGGGTCCCACATGGCGCGCAGACCTCTCCTGCCGCCCGCTGCTCCCCTCAGCAGTGTGCTTCGGTCCTTCTGCCTGCTCTGCTCCCCGCTCTGACTCTGGTGAATTCTCTCACCCTCCCGCGCTTCTGACTGTACCCAGTGCATGTATAAACAAAACAAACAAACAAACCAGCAAACAAATAAATAAAGCATGCCTCTATTAAAAAATAAAAATAAATAAATAAATAAATAAAAAATAAAATAAATTTCTAGCAAAATTTATCTATTCCACCACACTGGAAATTTTGAAATACTTGAATATTAGGACCATTTGATCTGCTGTCTCTTTATCAGAAGAGGTCTTTAGGCTCTAAACCTGAGACTGTGTAGGGATCGTTGCAGAATTCTCTATAACGAGTCTGAAGTCTTCAAATTATGTTTTCACTGCACTGCATTTACTAGTATGTATTGGGACAGCCTTTGTTGTTGACCTTGACGCAGGTGCTGTTTGGTTAAAATTGAGTGCTAAAGTCTTCTGTGAGTAATAGAACATTTTGCTTCTAAGAACTATTGATGTCTGATTATGGTGCCAGCTACTGTGTTTTTCTTTTTCCTCCTTGTCTTCTGTTACAAGATATCTTGAAAGTTAACCCAATTTACAATCTAATTCTTTTTCAAAGCAGCCTAAATGTAATCTGTAAACTCAGTAGACCAGCAGCCTCTTGTTTTACCTTGAACAGAGAAGCAGGGTCAGCGCATACTTAGAAAAGGGACTGATTTCCTCCCCCACTACATAGTTAAATGTGTTGTTTAGGGATTAACTTGGAATATTCTACTGCATTCTCACAGGAGCTTTGTGAAAAAGAGGAATTCAGATTTCTCCCTTCATCCTCAGTTATTCCAAGATTTTTACCTGCCAGATTCTCAAAAGAAGGAATCACTGATCTTTCAGAATAAGCAAAGATAATCCTTAATTATTAAAAAGAAAGAAAACACGGTTCAGTTTTAAATAATACATAGGCACAAGGAATACTTCTATGTTTGTCCTTGAATAGGGACGCCTTCCCATTTCTATACCTTGTGCACCTACATTACTGTTGGTATTGCTGGTGCCGAGTCACTAAAATCCTGAAGGAACTTTGGAATTATTGAAGAAGGAGAACTTCTTATTAATACAGTGTTCTGTAGATCTTATATTGGTTCTGTACAATTTTACTTGATAACCTGACTAAATTTCAACATTCACCTATGGTTATCTTTCAGTCTTGGATAAAAGGGAGTTTCTTAGAGCTACTGTAGTTATAAGGGCAGGCAGCTTTTCTGTTGTTTGACTGAAGGTATAGATAGCAAACTCATTTTTGTGAAGGGCAGAATGGAGGAACTCTCCCAAAGATTTTTTCAGTGCATTTTCTATTCCTAAAATTATGTTACAACCTTGAAATTTTCCCTCCATCAGTGCCTCTTTTGTGTGGGGGGTAGCTGAAGTCAGTGTATAATTATTTCTTGCAGGGAGATTAATGGCTCTGGCCTTTTTTAATTCTCTCCAGTCCTCGTTTCTGTGTCACCTGCCTATCAGCAGTCAGATCCCTAATAGGTGCTATTAGACTAATAGCTAAAGGTGTACTGAAAAGAAGTATCATTAAAGATAAAGGACATGAACTATTGGAAAACTTCAGAGCCTTCCATCTTTAAGTTCTCTGTAAATCTCTTTTCAGGTTTTTGTTTTGTTTTGTTGTTATTTATTTCTTCATTCAGCTGAGCTCTAGTTGCTCATGGTGGCACTTCTTGGCATTTCAGAGTGAGAATTGGTTCAGCTTTTATTGTTATTATAGTTACTAAGGTATTTAATGATCCTAACTTTTTATATTCCTTATTTTCCCTACTGATACCAGTCTTCTGACAATCCCTGCTCTTGTTGGGAAGGTTGGCAGAATGAATCCTTTTCTGATTTTTAGCCTCTTTTGGAGAGTGATAAATGAAGCTCTGTTTGTTCAATTGAGCAGTAAAATATGAAATCCCATAAAAGCCACCTAGGTTATTAGATGAATATCACTGAGCTGCTTACTATGCACTATGGCTTAACATAGATTATAGATGTGACCAAATGGTGATTAGCAGAGCTGGATCTGTAATTAAACATTAGTGTGCTGTTCTGTGATTTCTACTTAAATTTCTGTTGCAATGTAGAAGGAACTAAATAGTTCCAAACTGATAGGTCATCTCTTCTTCCCACCTCTCCAAGTCTCTTTTAATTATTTAAAAAATAAAGTCATCCTTATACTAACATAGATCATGAACTCTTATTTAGTGACTTTGACCAGTAAGGGTGGTTAGGTACATATGTTAAACAGCTCCTCATTTGTCAGTTCTGTTATTCTAGTGTTCAGTTCAGCTAATTGTGTTTCTTCTCTTCCTTTCAGTTTTATAGCAAGGATTAATTTGGCAAACTGCCTGAAATGCAGCAGTGGTGTTTCCAGCCTATATCTTAGATGTTTTCTGGACCCATCAGTACAGAATTGGGGGCATAGCCAGCAGCACTGAATAACCTAACAAGAAATGAAACAACTTCCAGAAAAGAGCTGTCCTTGGTGGGAAGGAAAAAGAAAGAAGGGGACTGGGAGGGAAGGGGGGGAGAGAGAGAGAGAGAGTGAGCAACCATGTGGATAGTGGAACAGGTTGCCAACAGGACATGTTCAAGCAAGGTAATCAGAAAGTACACAGGACTGGTCTAGAAGATTTTAAAGCAATCTTTCTCTAACAAAGAGGGCTTTGCAGGAATTTCTCTTCCTAATAGAAGTATAGAAAAGGAGTATACATCTAGCTATGAAATAGCTTCTGTCTCTATTCTTTCCTAAGAGAAAGAACAGAGAAACAGAGGTAAGATAGAGTAAAGATCGATGATCCATATACTTCTGTCTCTAATTTTCCCTTTCTAGTAACTATCAAGGGTAAAATCTCCAGGAATCTTTCTTTCCAAAGAGTTATGAGCCAGTTTCTTAGAGCATTCCTGAAAGGGTTTAGTGATGACAGCCAAATTTCAACCGCTACATGGTAGTAGCCATCGTTGTAGTCATAGTAGTAGAAGTAGAGAGTACACTTTTTCCTGTACTGTTTTTAATTTCAAGTCTTTGCATAGAAATTTTACAGGATCTTGCAAGGATCTTCTGTATTCCAAGAAGGTTTCTAGATTAAATTGTAAATGCTTGATTGTCAAACATTCAAAGAGAGTAAAAAATATCCTGATAGAGTTCCATATACAGTGTTCCTCTTTGATTAAATTTTATGAAAAAGGTGGCATTAGGAAGTATAGGGAGAGTGTGTGTGTGTGTGTGTGTAAGATAAGGATAATGTTTTGGCAGCTCTTGAATTAATCTGAAGCAGTGTCTTAACATTCTTTGAACTCTTGACAGTGATGATGTGCAAATAGCAGTGACTTTCTAAACCAAGTACTGTAGAGAATGGAAGCAATACCCAGATCTCAACTTTAGAGTAGTAGTCAAAGCTCAGAAGGTGTGTGTGTGCGCGTGCGCATACATGTTTCAGGGAAGAAGTAGGTGGATTATAGGTGGAGTGGTGGTCTTGCTGTAACTATTCCAGAACCAGAATTATATTGCAGAGCTGTCCAGCAGCTTGGATTATGGCTACATGTGTGGGTTCTATTGATTTTATTTCTGTTGAAGGAGTACATTCAACCTGGACTAAAAATTCTTTCCCAAGGGGAAGAAGGTCCCAATCAGTGACTCCTTTTTCTAGGTTTTCTGGTTGGTATCATACTTAATCTTCAGGGCAGATCAGTCAGTGTATTGACCACATATATACAAGGCTATGTTTAATTAGAATCTGGGACTGTAGACCCACAGAGTTGGTACTTTGTCAACCTGATGTTAAAATTTAGAGAGTTAAAGGATGATATTTTTACCACTTTACTACCACTTCTAATTCTAGTTGCATTCTTGGCATCTAAGGTAGTTGCATTCCAGTGAGAGGTCCTAGTTTTGGAGGTAGACTGCTGGTGCTGGTATCCAACTATTTCTGTCTATGTATGTATTATAACTGTATGTGCAGTCTGCTATGGATTGGCTTCTGATTAGTAATAGCATATATTTTTTTTAGCAAGTCTTCTTTGTCATTCTTTTTAATTTTATATATATTTTTACATCATTTTTCATTTTTGCACAATGTATGCATTTTCATCTTGGTTATACACCCCATAGAATTCCCACCCCACCCCTTATTATGACCCTAAATCCTTCTCTCTTCCCCTCCCCCATAGTATGTCTCTGGTTTATAGTTGCTTGTTGATTTTGATTTTTACTTCATTATAATTAGTCTTTTTCCTGGTCCCTTATTAAGGTTTTCTAAATTCCTGCTATGAGTGAGACCATCTGGTATTTTTTTCTTTCTTTCTGGCTTATTTCGTTGAGCATGATCCCTTCCAGCTCCATCCATGTTGCTGCAAATTGCATGAGTTTATCTTTTTTGATTGCTCAGTAATATTCCTTTGTGTATATGTACCACATCTTCTTGATCCAGTCATCAATTTTTGGGCATTTGGGTTGTTTCCATAGCTTAGCTATTGTAAATAGTACTGCTATAAACATAGGGGTGGAGTGCAAGTGCCCTTTTGAATTAATGATTCTGTGTCCTCTGGGTAAATACCTAGGAGTGGAATTGCTGGATCATATGGAACCTCCATCTTTAGTAGGTTGAGGAATCTCCACACAGCTTTCCAGATTGGTTGGATCAGTTTGCACTCCCACCAGCAGTGCAGGAGAGTTCCTTTTTCTCCACATCCTCGCCAGCATTTGTTGTTGCTAGTTTTTAAAATGTGCCATTCTCACTGGTGTGAGATGGTATCTCATTGTAGTTTTGATTTGCATTTCCCTGATTACAAGTGATGCTGAACATTTTTTCATATGCCTGTTGGCCATTTGCATTTCCTCTTTGGAGAAGTTCCTTTTTAGCTCTTCTGCCCATTTTTTGACTGGATTATTTTCTTTGTTGTTGTTGAGTCTCATCAGCTCTTTGTAGATTTTTGTGAGCAGCCCTTTATCATTAGTGCTGTGTGCAAAAATTTTCTCCCAGGGCCTCCTCTGGTGGCACAGGCAGTTGAGCGCCTCGCTGTGAAGCTGTCTGCAGCCTCCGCAGTGACGGTTCATTCCCAGCCAGCGAGGGTCCCACATGGCACGGCAGATCTCTCCTGTCTCGCCCACTGCTCCCCTCAGCAGTGTATTTCATCATTCTTCCTGTTCTGTTCCCCACTCTGTCTCTGGTGAATTTTCTCACCCTCCCGTGCATCTGGCCTGTACCCCAGTTCTTGTATAAATAAATAAATAAATCTTTTAAAAATTTTTTTTTCTCCCAGTTGGTGGGGTGTCTCTTTGTTTGGGTTACTGTCTCTTTTGCTGTACAGAAGCTCTTTAATTTGATGTAGTCCCAGCTGTTCATCTTTGCCTTCGCTATCACTGTTTTGGATGATGAGTCCTTAAAGATGTAATAGCACATATTTCTTACAGATACATTTGATATAAGATTCACACTCCAAAATGTCATTCTCATTAACCAATCATTGTTATAATCTCTGAGGATTAGATACCCCCATCACTTTGCTCCCAAGCCCTTTTCATGACCTTTAAGTAGATTTCCTTGTAGCTAAAGATAAATTAAAGTTCTGATTTTCTTGAAGTAGCATTCCTAGCAACTGGGAATTTCTTTTTTTTTTTTTAAGATTTATTTATACAAATAAGAACTGGGGTACAGGCCAGAGGTACGGAAGAGTGAGAGGATTCACTAGAGACAGTGGGAAACAGAACAGACTGATTGACTGAAATACACTGCTGAGGGACAGTAGGTGAGACAGGAGAGGTCATGTGGTTTAACTCCCTGACTGGGGATTGAACTCCTGCTGCAGTGGCTGCAGATTGCTTCAAAGTGCTGAGACTTAACTCCTTGTGCCACCAGAGAGGCCACAACTGGGTATTTCTTTCCCCCTTTATTCCCACCTGTATTCTTGAATTTTATACTCGATGTGTAATATATTACTTGTTGAGTGATAGATTGGTGGGAAACCTAGTGGTGACAGAACATGATCAGAGTTTGGC
This sequence comes from Talpa occidentalis, assembly GCF_014898055.3. Lineage (NCBI taxonomy): Eukaryota > Metazoa > Chordata > Mammalia > Eulipotyphla > Talpidae > Talpa > Talpa occidentalis. The sequence continues at coordinate 29,962,761 of NW_023601104.1, forward strand.
CATTTCTTTCTCACCAGTCTATGTGCTCTTTTGAAATCTGGCCCTAATTCTCTTTCACTTAAGATTTTTAAATGAAGCAGTATTTTTTTATACACTTTTATCTAAGCTCAGCTTATTAGAAAGATCATTAATAAGAAATAGAAATTCTCCTAGTACAGGGTGCACATATCTAAAGCACTACGTTTGCAGTGATATCATGAGCTAGAACTTGAAAGGATGAACGTTAGCCTTCCTTATATTTTAGAGCCTTCTGCATCCAGTTAGGAAAGGTTTTAGGACTAGATTAAATACAGAGGTGTTACCTCTAAATATTCTCCCTGCAACTCAGCAACTACTTTCTCTTCTCCCACAGATGGAGTCCCCTGTCTCTACACCAGCGGTGCTGCCACTGCACCTTTTAGTGCCAGTGGTCAATAATGACATCTCATCCCCCTGTGAGCAGATCATGGTTCGTACCCGATCAGTCGGAGTCAACACATGTGATGTGGCTTTAGCCACAGAGCCTGAGTGCCTGGGCCCCTGTGAACCTGGAACAAGTGTCAATCTCGAGGGCATCGTGTGGCAGGAAACAGAAGATGGTAAGTGCTGATGTGGCTTTTCCACCCCTTCTCAATCTGTCTTACTGTTACAAATAATACTGAGTATTTATTAGAGTCTTGAGAGATTGTTGTCTGCTGATGATACCTATGCAGAGGTTTATAATGTACTTTTTTAGCAAAATCACTCAGCTTCTAGGGATTACCAGTATCAGTTTTTTAGATTATTTATCCCCCCTTCATAGCTATTCAGCAGTGTTTGCCCTGGTTCATAAGCGGTCATTTCATAGGTGCTGGCCAGGTAGTTCAAGCTCTGTCTATACTCTCCATATCCCTGTCCTTTTATTTATTTATTTATTTTTAAAAAGATTTATTTATTTATTTGCTTGTTTATACAAGCACTGGGTACAGTCAGAAGTGAGGGAGGGTGAGAGAATTCACCAGAGCCAGAGCAGGGAACAGAGCAGGCAGAGGGACCAAAGTACACCGCTGAGGGGAGCAGCGGGCTGCAGGAGAGGTCTGCGCGCCATGTGGGACCCTCCTCCGGTGGCCGGGGAGCAGCCAGGGATCAAACGGGTGCTGCAGAGGCTGCGGGCAGCTTCGCAACCCAGAGCTCAACCGCTGCGCCACCGGGGAGGCCCATCCCTGTCCTTTTATATCGGAGAATTAAAATATAAATGAACTTCTGGGTCAGGCTTGAAGAGAAAAAGTCATAAAAAGAGCAGTTGTGGGAGTCAAGGAAATGGAAAATAGTCCCTTTTCCCTCCCGATTTTAAACTTTTTTATTTTCTTACATTGTCGTTCGTTTTTGTACAATATTTGATTTCTCCCCTCAGGTGTAGTCCCCATAAATCTCCCACCACCATATCACCCATGAACTTTCACCATAGTCCCTGGTGCTCTTCCCTCCTGTTTTGACCCCACTTCTACCCCCTGTCCTGCTCTATGCCTCAGATCTGTAGTTTGCCTGCAAATTTTGTCTATTTTTTTTTTTTTGACCCTTTGTTCGGTTTCCCTATATTCCTCCTGTAAGTGAAACCATGCAATATTTTTTTTTCCTTCTGACTTATTTCACTGAGCAGAATCCCTTCTAGTTCCATCCATATTGCTACAAATGGCATGAGTTTATCTTTTTTTGATTGTGTAGATATACCACATACCACATATTCTCGATCCGTTCATCTGTATGGGGACATTTAGGTTGTTTCCATGTCTTAGCTATTGTAAATAGTGCTGTAATGAACATAGGAATGTAGGTTTCCTTTCAAATTGATGTTTTTGTGTCCTTTGGGTAGATTCCTAGGGATGGAACCTCTGGGTCATGTGGTAGCTTCATTTTTAGTAATCTGAGGAACCTCCACACAGCTTTTCATAGTGGTTGGACCAGTTTGCATTCCCACCAGCAGTGTAAGAGGGTTCTTTTTTTCTCTACATTCTTACCAACATTTCTTGTTGCCAGTTTTTTTTTTAATCTGGGCCAGAGAATAGTCACTGTTAAATTGACTTAGTGTTGGCTCATTGAAAATGCAACCTTTGCCTTTTTTTTTTTTTAAACACCTGGAGGTGCAGCCAGCTCCTTTCCTCTGGTTGCCCAGCCACGCATACCATTTCATGCATCTGTCACTTAGTACAGATTTTCTAGGCCAAGGCAATAGGGAAATGTTTACATGGTCTTGTTTTGAGGCATCCACTAAGCAGTTGGCTCGTTGTAGGGTGCTGCTGCCCAAGACTACCAGCCAATTTTCTTGTATGTTCCATTTGCCCCTGAGAACAGTATCTCTTCTGTTTTAAAAGTTCATAAACCTAAAAAAGTAGGAGTGCAATTGGGACTTAACCAGGTATTTCAGATCCCTTGGTGCCATCTGTAGCAATTTGATTTCAACACATACATTCTTTTTGAAAAGAATCCAAGTCCTTGTTGTGTGCTTACAGAGACTGGGCCTCAGAGTCCCATCAGGTCTCTGCATCAGTAGCCAGACTGTCAAAGCATCTCCATTCTGAGGAATCCAGGGGCCCAAAGGAGCAAAGCTAATTATCTCTGATTATCATAAGCTATCTTATCAGTCAGCTTGTGGAAATTCAGGTGTTTCAGTCTAATAAAAGTCTCTCTGAATATTTTGCTGTAATTCAGTATTTATTTAAAAGTGCAATAGGGGCCTTCCTAGTGACACAGTGGGTTAACTTTCAGCACTATGAAGCTGTCCCCAGCCACTGCAGCACAAGTTCAATCCCCAGCCAGGGAGCTAACCCACATGTCACAGCAGACCTTTCCTGTCTCAATTGCTGCTCCCCTCAGCAGTGTGTTTCAGTCAGTCTACCTGTTTTGTTCCCCACTCTGTCTCTGGTGAATCCTCTCACCTCCCGCACCTCTGGCCTGTACCCCAGTCCTGTATGCATAAATAAATAAATCTTAAAAAATAAATAAATAAAAGTGTAATAGGTATTGATATGATACAGGTTAAGAATTCTTGTTCCTGGCCTTCTCCTCAGCACCAGTAGAGTAAAGCTTCACCTTTCAGAATAACGTTGCTGATAAGGTTTTATTATCTGTGTGAGACCATAATGCAAAAAAAGGAAGAAAAAACCTTTTGTGTTAGAAACTGATGTAGACAGTGGAGAAGTTGACTCTGGGTGTATGTAAACAATAGACAATCTGGAAATTATGGCTATCCCTGATTTTCAAAATGATATCTGCCTGTGGCCAAATGTCTGAAAAACCAGAGTCTGTTGGAATAATAAACACATTTAGCCCTGAGCTCTGTGCCACCAAGCAACGTTTTGGACCTCTTGCCTCAATGTACTGGAGACAGAAGACATCAATTTCCTGCCTATTTATTTTACCCAGCTTTATATGGTGGCTTTTCTTCACGAGCAAGGTGCTTTTTGTATATGTGAACCTGATAAAAACTTTGCAAGTGTGAGGCTAACCCTTTCACTCACCTGAGAACAATGGATACCTTCCTATCTGTTCTCCCTCCCTGCCAAGGGAACATGGGGGATGTTAGCACAGACTTTTTTTCCCCTGTCAGTTATTGCTCTGAAAGGTTCTTTGGTTGGCTGGCATCCTATTAACAAGTTCCCCTGCTATACACTTTTAATATACCTCATACTTTATTTCACAGTACTCATCACAATTTACAATTTTGTATCTGTATAATTGTATTTTCCTATTAATGTCTATTTTTTTCACTGTTTTAGAAGTTCTGTGAACTTTAGGACTCTATTTTGTGTACCATTTTATTCACAACTCTTAATACCAGGCACCTCAAAAATACTTGAATGAACGCTTGCATATATGTCGTCACTTCAGGATCAATGTTACTATCTAACAGATATTATAATGTTGGAATTTAGGAACCATGCCAAAATTCTATACCTTCTCTGAAACTGAGAATTACTACTCCTTTCATTAGGTTTGAGATCACTCTCATTTTTTTTAAAATGTGTAGGATTTGTAGTTCTCATACTTTTTTTTTTTTTTTTTAAGATTTATTTATTTATTTATACAAGCACTGGGTACAGTCAGAAGCGCAGGAGGGTGAGAGAATTCACCAGAGCCAGAGCGGGGAGCAGAACAGGCAGAAGGACCGAAACACACTGCTGAGGGGAGCACGGGGCGGCAGGAGGGGTCTGCGCGCCACCTGGGACCCTCCTCCGGTGGCTGTGGAGCAGCCGGGGATCGAACCGGTGCTGCAGAGGCTGCGGGCAGCTTTGCAACCCAGCACTTAACCGCTTTGCCACCGGGGAGGCCCCTAGTTCTCATACTTTTAATACTGTATTTTCTCCCACCGATCATATTATGTTTTAGGATTCGCCAAGAGAACTGTTCTGCAGTTACTCTTCTTTCTGTCCATTCCAAGGGTTTTCACCTGAATAACGTGTCAGTTGGCAGTTTTTGAATTGGGATCAGAGCTAATCCACATTCCCTTTCATCTTTAGGCACCAGGGAGGTCCTGCAAAAGGTCATCTTCTGCAGATCCAGAATATCCTGTATATTGAGTTATTTTCAAGTTAATAAAAAGAACTATTTACGATACTTAAAAAATTTCATCTTGCCTTCTAGGCTTTTTGTCTGCTACCTGCCTTGCTTCTGTCTTTCTCTTTGCCCAGCAAACTACTATCTTCAAATGGAAAAACCCCTCCAGCTTAGCAAGAAGCTGTGAATGTTGGCCTCTGAGAAGAATGGAGGGCCTTGAGATCTCTGTAGAACTGAAACACCATGCTGAGAACAGGTGTAGGGGTCACGGCCTCAATTCTTCCTGCTTTCTTTGCTTGCGTGTCCTGCAGCGTTGCTTCTTTCTTTACTATCTCTCACTGCAAACCTTGCATTGGAGACATTTTAAATTCCTGCAGAGCCAGTCTCTTTTTAAGTTGTTCTTAATTCAGCCAGTACTACAAAGATCTTCCTCTACAAGGCTCAACATTAGGACTACTAGGAAGACCTGAATGTAACCTGTTACAATGCTTTCTCCAGCTTTTTTGAGACTTATTCTTAGCACTTATTCAGAGGTCTAATTCTACCTGATTTCATTTTTTTCCCATCTCACTTAAAATCAAAATAGCAGGTTCCAAGTATACTCCTGGTTCACAGGACTTACCCTTAAGGAACCCAGGGTCCTGGAAACACTGTATAAGAAACCTTAAGTCAGACCACATACTTCTGCTGAACAAAAATTTCTTAGTGATTTCTTTGATGTTTTTTAAAAAAAAAGCAACACTGACTTTACATAAGAGCTCCAGGAGATTTGCTATATAGATTCTCTTTTTTAAACAACAGTACTAAATGAAAGCCCTCAATAATGGTATATTTTACTTTGGCAAATGTGCTTTCTGGAAGAACTTGTGGTATAGTGGAAGCGCTGGAGCCAAAATCAGTAAACCTCTATACCTCTGCCACTATCATTGTAACCTGTTGGCCTCTGGGTGGGACCCGTCGCAGTTGGTGCCCTATTCCCATTCCCCAAAACAAGCAGCTGTATGCACAGTGTATTTTTCATTACTATGTGTGCCATCATGGAGAAAGTTGAGGAAACATTGAGTTAGGAGTGTCTAGGCAGGCCAGGCTGGTAGGTACAGTGGCTTCACATGTTATCAATGTTCTAGACTCTTTAACTTTACCTTTTTTTTTTTTTAAAATGTCACGATCTCTGCAGGTGGGCCAATAGCTCCTTGGCTGGTTTTTTTTTTTTTTTTTTTAATAGAGGCATGTTTGTTTTATTTGTTTGTTTGTTTGTTTGTTTTATTTATACATGCACTGGGTACAGTCAGAAGCGCGGGAGGGTGAGAGAATTGACCAGAGCCAGAGCAGGGAGCAGAGCAGGCAGAAGGACCGAAGTACACTGCTGAGGGGAGCAGTGGGCGGCAGGAGAGGTCTGCGCGCCATGTGGGACCCTCCTCTGGTGGCCGGGGAGCAGCCGGGGATCAAACCGGCACCACAGAGGCCGCGGGCAGCTTCACAACCCAGCGCTCAACCGCTGCGCCACTGGGGAGGCCCTAACTTTACCTTTTTATTGCAGAATTGCTAATATAGCTCTAGTCATCATGGATTTCCAGACTTAAAATAGGAGAAGAGTAAAACAGTATCTGCCTCCCACCTAATCTGTTTCCCTTCAAAAAGCTTTCCCAGAATAGGCACTTTAAGACTTATGTCTATATCTCTTTGGCTGTCCCTTCTGCAAGAAAGGCAAGAAAATATAGCTTTTTTAGATGGATAACTTGCTTCTCCAAACAAAATAGTCTCTTGCTAAGGGAGAAGGGGAAGCAGCTAGAGAACTGTGCCACACTTCTCTGCAGAGCCTTAACACACCATAACTTCCAGGAGTTTTTATTTCAGCAGCTTTAAGTGAATACAATCATATAGTCCTGGCTGTAGCTTCTCCCATAATTAATACTCCCAAAATTTCCTTTCTAGACTTGCCCTTTTGCCTAATTTAGCCATTTCATACTGATGACTGGAACTTCACCAGAAGTTGATTTCATAAATTCAAAATTTCTAAGAACAAAAATTAAAATAAATAAAATTTCTAAAAGAATATCCTTTCTCCTGAGATTTTGCTTTTCTCATCTTCTCTGTTTCTGTTTACTACAGCTACTTTCATCACCTACCATCCTACCAGTTTTTGAGGCTCAAACTTTTTCAGTTATCACTGATTCTTCATTCTCTATCTCTTTGTATAATTTTAGTGGTTGCTCTCAGGGTTACAATACATGTTTTAACTTTTCACACTCTACTAAAATTTAGTATTTTTACCACTTCAAATGAAGTGTAGAAATTTTATCACCATTTAAGTCCATTTACCTTCCCTTCTTTATGTTGTTATTGCCTATGAGCCATACAGAAATAGGCAGTGTTTTTAATAGTTGAAAATGGTGGAGGGGTGGGGAGTAAGGGGAGGGAATCAAAATGAGAATATTATGAGGCATGAAAATTTTATGAAAATCAGATTTCAATGTCAGTAAGGTTTTATTGGAACAGAGCCACTAATACTAATTACATGTATTTTCAGCCACTCTTGCACTAAAGTGCCAAAGAATTACAACAGAGACTTTTACTGAAAAAGTTTGCAAACTCCTGTTCTGATGTATTACATCTAATACACTGATACCCCATCAAACATTTTAAATGTCTATAAGAAAAATTTGAATGCTCTATTAGCAAAGTAAAAAAAAAAAATTCCCTTTCAATTATCAAATATACTTTAAAGAACTCAAAAGAATAGTTTGTCATATTTACCCAAATATTTAACATTCATTTTCTTCCTGATGTTCTCAGACTCCCTCTGTTTCTCTTCTGTCTGAAAATCTCCTCTCATCTTTTTAGACCAGGTCCACTGGCTAGGAATTCTCTCATAATGTCTTTACTTCATCTTTATTCCTAAAATACATTTTTTCTGTATAAAGAAATCTAGGCTTGCATTTCTTTTCTTTTAGCACTTTAAAAATGTTCTGTTTACTTTTAGCCTTCCTTGGCTCTAGTGAAAAATACAAAATCACTTAAATCATTGTTGTCCTGTAAGTAGTATGTTGTTTTCCCCTAGTCATTTTCAAAATTTTTCTGTCCTTTTCAGCCATGTGATTATAGTGTGTGATGTATCTGACATGAATCTCTTTGGGTTTATCCTATTTGGAGATTCACTGAGCTTCTTGAATGGGTAAATTTGTCTTTTTTCAAAATTTGGAAGTCTTCTGCCTTTACTTCAAACATTTTTTTCTGACCCTGCTCTTTCTCCTATCCTTCTGAAACCCTGCAAATATGGGAATGTCACAGTTTATGGGTCCTCACCCATGCACTTAACAGTTGCAAGACAAGACTCAAACACAGAGTGTAACAACAACAGGGTTTATTTATAATGGGGGAAATTGGAAGCGATTTAAAAAGGGGGAAAGTTTTTAAGACTGCAGACAGTTGTTCGTCCTACCCTGGATAGTGTCCTTAGTGTCTAGTCGTCCAAACCAAAAGCTGCTGGTGAAAAATGGCATTGCCCTTCTCATGAGAGACTGGAGCTAGTGGCACATCAGTAAGTGCCAACTCACAGTGGCAGCTGGAAGTAATCACAAGTGGCACTGCTGAGGCAACACCACAACAGCCAGCAGTAGCAGTGATCCAGAGGTGGGAGTAGGCAGCCCCAGAGGCAACAGCAAAAGGAGAAGCTCTAGAGGTGGCGCGGGCACTGGCCAGTGGCACCCACCAGGAGGTGGTGCTGGAGGGTCAGTCAGCTATTAGAGGTGGCACCAGTCAGACTGGAGGCAGAAGTGGCAGTAGATAATCTGAAGCGAAGGTTGTGCCAGGCAAGATTGTTCAAGTTGGAGATCTGAAGATAGAAACTGATTATATTTCAAAGTGGAAATGTGTTAAATCTGTCCACTGCCCCAGTTTTTATGGCTTTTAAAGTTTTTTTTACGCCTCCCCTTGCTCTGAGGTTTCAAACCTGATTGGTATGTTTTCAGACTGGCACAAGTTTCAAAACCCAAACTCAGATCCAACCAGTGCATGAAACCCAACCTGTGGCTGGTGTGATGGTGAACACGGGGTGCAGTGGAGCCAGGCACAGCCTGCCACACCTGATTACTAAAGGGGGGCCTCAGAGGAGCCAGACAAGCTCCTCTGCATCTCTGAGCCAGGAGCTGCGAGCTCCTCTTACACTTCTATTTTTTTTTTAGGATTTATTTATTTATGCATACAAGAGCTGGGGTACAGGCCAGAGATGCGGGGGGGTGAGAGGATTCGCCAGAGACAGAGTGGGGAACAGAACAGGCAGACTGACTGAAACACACTGCTGAGGGGAGCAGCGGGCAAGTCAGGAGAAGTCTACTGCGCCATGTGGGTTGCTCCCTGGCTGGCCGGGTATCGAACTTGTGCTGTAGAGGCTGTAAATTGCTTCATAGTGCGGTGCTTAACCCCTTGCGTCACCAGGGAGGCCCTCCTCTTACACTTCTAAAACTGCAATGACATAAATATTAAGCCAGTACTTACTTGTTTCCACTTGAATACTTACCTGTCTTTTCTCCTTTTTTGGACAAGAAAATGGCTGAGGCAAGGAATTGCAATTTGTATGTGGTTTTATTCACAAGGACTTGTTCAGACTATACACACACACACACACACACACTCAATAAATATTTGATTAACAAAATTTATTGTGCCCTGTATCCATGTGTTTCAGGCATATAGCTAAAAAGGCTGTGTATTGACTAAAAATAATGAGAACTTTTTTACTGTACTTTTTTCTTTAACAGTGACTTCTACCACTAATCTTTTGAAATTACAGTTGACCCTTGAACAATGCAGAGGTTAGGGGCACCAACCCTCCTGCACAACCAAATATCCATGCATATCTTTTGATTCCCTACTTAATTGTTCGATCTTACTAATAAAATTAGTTATTAATAATAACTGTTAAGTCTACTAATAATATAAACAGCATACATTTTGTGTTGCAAGTATTATGTACCATATTCTTACAACAAAGTAAGCTAGAGGAAAGATTTTAATTAATTATTAGAAAGAAACAATACATTTGCAGTACTATATGGTATTTATTGGTACCTTAAGTTTATGTTGTCTGTTTACAAGAAATTCTTGTATAAGTGGACCTGCATAGTTTAAACCTGTGTTGTTCAAGGGTTAACTGTATAAAAGTCAAAGATTTTACCTGTCTTCCAAAGCTGAATTCTAGCTTAATGGTGGAGAGAAGGAAGTTTTCTATTTTTGCACTCATTAAAAAGTATATGTACATATACACATGCAATTTGCAGCAACATGGATGGCGCTGGAAGGGATCATGCTCAGCGAAATAAGCCAGAAAGAAAAAGAAAAATACCGGATAGTCTCACTCATAGCAGGAATCTAGAAAACTTAAATAAGGGACCAGGAAAAAGAATAACTGTAAGAAAGTAAAAATCAAAATCAACAAACAACTATGAACCAGAGACACTCTATGGGGGGTGGGGGGCGGGGAGGAGAGGTATTGGGGTCAAAAAAAAAAGGGGTCGCAATTGTATGGGGAATATAAAAATAAAAAGAAAAAAAAATTAATTAAAAAGTATATATACAGGGCCTCCCTGGTGGCACAAGGGGTTAAGACGCAACCCCTGAAGCTGTCTGCAGCACAAGTTCGATCCCTGGTCAGCCAGGGAGCAACCCACATGGCGCAGCAGACCTCTCCTGCCTTGCCCATAGCTCCCCTCAGCAGTGTACTTCGGTCAATCTGCCTATTCTGTTCTCCACTCTGTCTCTGGTGACTCCTCTCATCCCCCACACCTCTGGCCTGTACCCCAGCTCTTGTATGCATAAATAAATCTTTTTAAAAAGAGTATATGTACAAGCGAACATCTCCACATCAAAGTTTATTTTATTCCAATAACTAGGAGTGTCGGGAACTGTTCGAGAAGAACTGTTTCAGTGAATAATAGTAGTAAGAAGGCATAGTGGTACACAAAAAATTGTCTCTGAACCAGAGTAAGGGGAGTAGGGCTCTGATGGTACCATAACACCCTGTGTCATCATGGGAAGTCTCTTCTCCTGATCTTAGGATTCTAATTTAAAGGAGAAAAAAAGGAGGAACCTTAGACTACCCTGCACTGTCTAGTGGAACTTTTTGCAATGGAAATATGTTCTCCAAAATGGTAGTTTAGTCGTATGTGATACTGAGCAGCTGAAATGTGGCACGAAGAGTGGAGTTTTAAATTTTATTTAAAGTTAAATAGTCACTGGTAACTAGTGGTTTAATGTATTATAAATAGGGGCTGGGCAGTCTGTAAATTATATGTATTCATAAACTCTGAGATGGAATGAAGAGTAATTGTGTGGGAGGTTGGAGGAGGAGAAGGTGGTAAATAGCTGACATCTATACAGACCTAGGGTGTATCCTGTGTACTCTGGCTGATACCTGGGGATACATTTGGCCCTGCTTCAGACCCTGTGGTTGATCCCTGTGCTCTGGTCTATAGGTTGCAGTTTTCTTTTTATCAGATATAGGCAATGTTTTTGCTTAGCAGGAAGATAGTTTGCCTCTGGTAGTTCTACTGAGAACCTGCCTCAGAAGTTCTTCTTCCTCGTGGCAGATAACAGCTGTGGGTCTTTATCCTTCCCACTAAAAAGAAGGGACTGTCCATTAATCCTCTTTAATAGAAATAGTGACCTCGGTAGTTTGGCTTGTTCTGTGAGTCTGGTGTAAAAAGTGTGTGTGAACAATGCAGTATGTAACTTCGATATTTATACTGGTACTCAGCTATCAGTTTTTCTTTCTCCTTGGCAATAATCAGTACTCCTGCACCTTCAGTCGCCTCAGGCGGCATTCACCTGGAGAGAAATGGTGCACAGTGACCAAGCAGTTCTCCACTGCTTTGCCAGTTGCAGAGTAGCCTGACTCCCAAAGAAAGAGCTCTGCCAGTCATAAAGAGCCTAGCAGTCATTGTCTGGCACCACAAATCTTCATAGCAACAGACCACCACATGGCAACAGCAGCCACACAAAGGAAACATTAGGGAAATCAATTCTTACTTTCTCCCACCCCTCCCCCACCCAAAACAACTGCCAACACATTCTTCCCACCTAGCAGTTTATTCCCAGGGGATGCTTTAGGGCAGTGACCGTGTTTACATCCCCCTGTGGATTATATTATCTGTCTGCTGCCATACAGCTAAATCCTGAAACCCTAAGAAAATCAGTTGGTTACAGACTTTTTTGAGTTTCATTTTACAAATTAGACTGCAGTGTAAACTAATCCCCACGGGAGAGACATGTCCTTTATGCGCTCTCACTCGCCGCCTCTGTGCAGCAAACAGCAGGCTCCGTAGTTGGCCAGGTGGTAAACTTGAGAGATAGGTAAAGTTGTTTTAAATGCGATTCTTTGGATATTTCAGTAGCAAAACCCTCAGGTAGACTCAGAGACCTATTTTGTTGCCAATACCATCCTTTAATGCGTAATTATATTCCTAATGCTTAATCTAATGCTTAAAAAAAAAATTTTTTTTTAAAAAAAACTGGGGCATAGCTTCAGCTTATTTAGTGATATGAGTCCAAGAGAAAGACCCCATTCCAGAAGCCTTGGTGTTTTCTTGCCCTGTTGATAAACAAGGTCATTTAACTGGTCTAGGCTTTAGTTTCTTCATTTGCAAGTTGAGGGAGTTGGACTACATCTCTTTGTGGTCCTTGTTCCTTTGATATTTACAGTTCTGTGATCATTTATTTGTGTGGGACAGAAGTGGGACCTGTCTTTGTTAATCATTCGTTGTGGAAAATGTTGTTGAACCCTCCACTCTCAGCGCTTACACTGCTAAAAACAGGTCCTGGCCCTGCCCTAGTTGATAAAGCTGCTGTAACAATGATGGGCAGAAGCTATTAACAAACTTGGCAACTAGCCTTTTCTCCCATGGCAGTAGTTTCAGACCAGTTCAGGCAGCTTTGCTCCCAGGTCACTGCTTCTGCCTCTTAATAATACCAGTGAGAACTGACTCTCCCCCCACCCCACCTCCTTTACACTGTGCCTTCCTCTGCCCCCTCCTGCCTCACCCTGTCTCCTCTCTCTCTGTCTCTCTCTGTCTCTCTCTGTCTCTCTCTCTCTCTGACTACTCTATGAAACAAGGAGCTGTTCTCCACCTCTTGTGATACTTCATTATCCCATCTCCCTCAGGCTTTACAGAACAAAGACATCATAGGGCATCAACTTTATAATTTAGGCAGCTGGAGATAATTTCCCCAGGATAGGGTGGGTAGGTAGCTGATTCCCCCTGGCATGAGGCAGCATTACTAAATGGCCTTGTGTTTTGTCTGCCAGGCTTAGGCTTTGTTAGAACCATTCAGGCTTCTCTGTATTTGAGTTAAATTATAGTGGCAAACCAGACCCATGTACTTCTGGAGGGGTTGGGGTTAGGAAAATAATGCAAAGTATGTCATTTATGGGCCCTACTACTTGCTAATTGCTCAAGGAATTTTTGTTTAATCCACTGTCCCTGTGCTTACTCCTGCCAGATCCTTTATTTCCCTTAGTGCTGCCTTCATGGCCTTCTCCATAGCAACCAGCTCTGTGACAAAAAAGGCTGTGGTGAGAAATTGAGTAGACCTCCCTCCCACAAGTTGTACTCTATTTTCTCTTTAAGACGACTAAAAAAAGTCTAAAAGACTGCTATCAAATAATTTTCTACACCCATTGAACTCACAATCAAATGAAACTTTTAACCCTGAACTAATTCAGTTAACAGCCTGCCTTCTCCTTATTTGACTCTGATTATCCCCATCTTCTGAACATTTTCCCACATCATTCAGTACATTTGAAATACTGTGCATATTCCCATTTACTGAGCTCCCCTCTACTTTTTAGCTTTTAGCCTATTCTTTATAATTATGATATTTAAAAAAAGAAGTCTCCCAGAATCAAGTGTCAATATGAAGAAAGAACAGATAAGAAAGCAGGAACCTACCTCACTCCACAACCACGAGCTGTTGCATCAGATACCAGAGTGGTCTGCTGTCCTGGAGGTTGGGCAGTTTGCCTGATATAGCCAACGAGTCTGCCTCTCAGCTGACCGTGGCGTGATCTATAGAAGTCACAAGTCCAAAAGTTTGGGTGGTGGTTGTTTTTTTTTTTTTTTTATGTCAGTGGGTCTTACTGAACAATAATATAAACAGGTGCACAAATCATAAGCATGCAGGTCATTGAATTTTCTTTTCTTTTTTTTTTTTTTTTAAAGATTTATTTATTTATTTATACAAGCACTCGGTACAGTCAGCAGCGCGGGAGCGTGAGAGAATTCACCAGAGCCAGAGCGGGGAGCAGAGCAGGCAGACTGATGAGGTACACTGCTGAGGGGAGCAGCGGGCACGGCAGGAGAGGTCTGCGCGCCATGTGGGACCTTTGCCGGTGGCAGGGGATCGAACTGGCGCTGCAGAGGCTGCGGGCATATTTGCAGCCCAGCGCTCAACTGCTGCGCCACCAGGGAGGCCCAGGTCATTGAGTTTTCAAAGTGAACACACTTTGACGTATCAGCATCTAGATGATGAAATGCTGTTTCCAGAACTCCAGGAACCCCTTCATGTTTCCCTTCCAATAGCTGAACCCCAAAGCTAATCAAATTAACTGCTAACATCGTAAAATAGTGTTGCCCAGTTTGAGCTTTATAGAAATAGAATCATTATAGTATATGCTTTGTTATGTCTAGTTCAACATTTTGTCAGGGAAATTCATCCAAGCTCTTGCACATAGTGGGACTTGATTGGCATTATTTTAGTATTTCATTAGGTGAACATTGTTATTAAAGTTGGAGATTGCTGTGGAAAATGTTGCTGTAAAAATTCTTGTATGTGTCTTTTAGGGAGTATGTGTACACATTCCTACTCTTAAGAATGAAATTCCTGGGTCAGAAGGAATGCATATTATTAGTCTTAATAGACATTGCCAGTCCCAGAGTGTCTGATCAATTTATAGCCCTACTTCCAATTAGAATTCTGGTTGCTATGCACTTGACCTTACTTGTCTTTTTCGTTTTAGCCATACTGGTTTCTGTGTAGTAGTATCTTGTTGTGGTATTAATTTGCATTTCCATGATAATTCATGAGATTCAGCATTTTTTCATGTGCTTGTGGGACATTTGGAAATCTTTTAATGAAGTTCCTGTTCAAAACTTCTACCCATTTTTGGACTGGGATATGTTTTATTCCTACTAATTTGTAGTAGTTCTTTGTATATTGTTACAAGTCCTTTGTCAGGTATATGTATTATGAATATCTTCTATATCTTATCTTTTAATGGTACCTTTTCATGAATGGAAGTTCTTTGTTTTTATATTGTCCAATTTAGTATTTTTTTCCTTCAGTGTTTTTTTGTGCCCTGTTTAAGAAAAAAAATCTTTCCCAAGATAATACAGATGATCTATGATTTGTTTGCTTGTTTTCCTGAGCACTTTGTTGTTTTTCTTTTCATATCTAGATCTAGCTAAAATTGACTCCCAATTAACATCTAACATCTAAAGGTTAGATGTTAATTGGGAGTCAAGATTCTATTATTTTCATATGGATACCTGATTGACCCAGCATCCCATTGAAAATGACTATCCTCTCCTTCCACTGCATTGCAGTGTCACGTTTATCATAAATCAAGTGACCTGTGTGTGGGTTTACTTCCGGACTTTGTCTTCTGTCCCATTCTTCCATTTGTCTGATCTTGTGTCAATTCTACACTGTCTTAATGACTGTAGCCATGTAGTGTCTGATAGTGAAGTCCTGTAGCATATTGTACTTCTTCAAGATTGCCTTGGCTGTTCTTGGCCTTTTGCATTTTCATATACATTTTAGGATCAACTTGTGAATTTTTCTGCTAAGCTTTTGATTGGCTTACATTGAATCTATAGATCAATTTAAGGAAGACCCAAAAATTCTGTCCTGTTATTTAAACTAATGTTGCTCAGTTATGGGGATGGAAATGGGAGGTGTCAGTACAAATTACTGATACATCACTTATGGGGCTTGTTTAAAATATATGTTAGCTGTCCCCCACTCTTAATGTTCTGTATCAACAGGCCCCGGATGGAACTTGGAAATGTTTATTGTGAAACACCCCCCCCCCCCCAAATTAGGATCTGCTGCTATCACTGTTGTTCTCCACCCACCCTATTTGAGAATCACTGACATAGACTCCTAGACTGTAATCTCCTTGGCCAGCAGCAGTCATTCATTGAAGCTAGTTAGGGTAAAATCTGACAAATTTAATCAACAGCAGGCTGTTAGGGCTGTATTACTTTCCTAGGACTGTTTTAACAAAGTGCAAAAAACTGGGTGACTTTAAACAACCCATCAGTCTGGAGGCTAGAAGTCAAATTCACAGTATTGGTAGGGTTATGCTCTCTCTTGTGGTTCTAGGGAGAGTCCTTCCTTTCCTCTTCTGTCTTCTGTTGGTTGCTGGCAATTCTTGGCATCCTTGGCTTTGAATCAATAGCTGCCATTACTCCCATTACATGGCTGTCTTCTCCCTGTTTGCCTTCAAATCACCCTCCCTCTGTGTGTGTCTTATCAGTGTCCTAATGTCCCCTTTTTATAGGATGTTTTATAGAATGTTTTTAAGGACATCAGCCATGTTGGATTAGGGCCCACCCAAATGACTTAATTTTAACTTGATTGTTTCTATAATGATCCTGTTTCCAAATAAGATCACATTCTGAAGTATGGGAATTAGGACTTAAATATTTTGGGAGGGGGGTGAGAGTGGCAATTTAACCCATAATAGGCCAATGAAAATTTCAGAATGATTATTATCACAAGTTGAAAAAAGGCAGGAAATCTAGAACTGTGCAGGACAGTGAGAAACATTGCTTCCCAAAAAACTGCCCCGGCAGAAGAGAGTCTACCCTAGAGGATCCCAAAACTGTTACATAGTTCCTTTCTCTACATTACTATTTCCCCTTTTCTTGGCACTGAGAGCCAATGTAGTTTAGTTCTTTCTCCTCTGTAGACAAACCTTAAAATGTTAAATGGAGGTTACTAGAAAGAAAAAGAAGGGGCCTCCCTGTTACAGAGTTCGTCTCTCTACAATACTATTTCCCCTTTTGTTGGCACTGAGAGCCAATGTAGTTTAGTTCTTTGTTAACAAACCTTAAAATGTTAAATGGAGGTTAACTAGGAAGAAAAAGAAGGGACCTCTCTGGTGGCACAAGGGGTTAAGATGCAACCTATGAAGCTGTCCGCAGCCACTGCAGCACGAGTTCGATCCCAAGCCAAGGAGCTACCCACATGGCGCACCAGACCTCTCCTGACCCGCCTGCTGCTCCCCTCAGCAGTGTATTTCAGTCAGTCTGCCTGTTCTGTTTCCCTCTCTGTCTCTGGTGAATCCTCTCACCCTCCATACCTCTGGCCTGTACCCCAGTTCTTGTATGCATAAATAAATAAATCTTAAATTTTAGAAAGAAAAAGAAGCTTTAGCAGTTAGCTGCATTTCCAGTCTTGTAGCTGAAGAAAGACAAAAGGAAGGGTGCCTCACTTAGGCCCTTAACCATGATCTTGTCCTGGTTTTTCCTGCTAGGTTGTACAGTAGTAAAACTGGGCATGTTGATACCATCTCAACTTCAGGCAACTATTTCCTCAAAGCTGTTTCATGGAAATGATGCCATTCTTATTCCTAGTGCTTTTCAGATAGGGACTCCAGCTGGACAGCCTAAGGCATGATGACCTCTGCTGAGCCACTTCCCACACCCTACCCGCACACTGTGGGTACAGTGTATGGTTACCTCAGCAAGAGGAAAGGGAGGATGTGTGATTTGAGGGTGTGGTGAAGCTGTTGTACTTATGCAAAGTTTCCATGCTGCAGGAATTTGTAAAGGGAGGAAAAACTCTCAGATTAGTGGTTCTCCCAGCCTCCCCATGGAGGTAGGGTGGTTACATTTGGTGGATGTATACATTGGCCTTACATGTCTGTACCCTATACCAATTTTTTTTTTACTATTTGTAGTTTTAGTATAGGCAGATCTACCACTCCCCAAATCGGTACGTACTTGCAGTGGCTTCTACTGGCTATTATGCGTTTGCCTGAAATTCTGTGGAGAGAAAATACCACAACCATGTGAAAATATTTTAGGATGATGGGTGTTATTTTTGTGTTTTCTTTGGCTCATTCAGCCCAAGAAGATTCTAGAAATAAGGATTTAGGATTTTTTTTTTCTGTTTGTTTCCTGTCAATCCCAGAACTAAAGGCATAAAAAATTGAGTATAACCATTTTCCCTAGTAGTTGTTCCCAGATTTTAGTGCACATTAGAATATGAGGGTGGAGATCTTTAAAATCCTAATGCTGAGGTCTTACCCATTTAAATAAAATCAGAATGTCTATAGGTGGGAGCCAGGTGTGTCTAACTTTTAAAGATCTCCAGGTGCACCATGTGCAGCAAAGTTTGGGAACCATGGGCTCCAAACATTTCTGCAGATAACTTTATCCCAGATTGCTTTATTGGGTTAACCTCAGAGATGAATAGTGTCAATAAAGGCTCCTGGGAAGTATAGAGTCTCTTTGAAAGTATCTTCTCTAAAGGAATTTTTTTTCCCCTAAAGGCATAATAACCACATTTCTGCCTTTGGGTTTCTGATTTTGGACAACCTCCCCTATAGTCAAATCCATGACTTTTTTTTTTTTTTTTTTAGATTAATTAATTTTTTTCTTACATTGTTGTAGTCTCCATAGTTCTCACACCATCATAGCACCCATGAATCATCACCATTATTCCCTTGTGTTCTTCCCTCCCCTGTTTTTTTTTTTTTTTTTTTTTAAGATTTATTTATTTATGCAAGCACTGGGCACAGTCAGAAGTGCGGGAGGGTGAGAGAATTCACCAGAGCCAGAGCGGGGAGCAGAGCAGGCAGAAGACCGAAGTACACTGCTGAGGGGAGCAGCGGGCGGCAGGAGAGGTCTGCGCGCCATGTGGGACCCTCCTCCAGTGGCCGGGGAGCAGCCTGGTGCCGCAGAGGCTGCGGGCAGGTTCGCAGCCCAGCGCTCAACCACTGTGCCGCCAGGGAGGCCCCTTCCCTCCCCTATGTTAACTCCCCCTCCCTCTTCTTAAAATCCATGACTTTTGGGTGAATGGATTGCTATGATAAGTGAGGGAAAATCTTGGGAATGGTGTCATGAAACTAATTTGAGGTTCTGCCTGCATGGGGTTTGGTAGGACATAAGAATTTATAGCACAGCAAAGAATTCTCTGTAATAATTTTCACTGCTGCAGACAAATTTGAAACAAGTTTTTCCTGAGTGTGGCAATCTTTATCAAAGTTCCTGATATTACTACATAGCAAACCCATAAAATAAAAAGGGTTATCAGATAAAAATCGATGGGGAGGGGACAGGGGGAGAGATCTTTACCAGTAAATGAACCACAAATTGTCCTAATTTTCCCTAGTCTTCTCTTTTCTGAAGACTACTTACTCTTATAAATTTCTGGTATTATATTTACTCTTCCCCTAGATTACTGATTTGAACTTTTGTCCTGGAAGAAAGAGTGCTCAGAAATTTGCATACTGTCTAATCACACGGTTAGTGTGGTTAGTGGGTTAAATGTTAGTAATGGGCCAGAGATCAACTGTGGGGAGAAAATCCTTTATTCCCCTAACTGGGGCTATCACAGAGGTAATAGAACCTAGACTTCCAAGTCAGTCTTTCTCATAGACATCCTCATGTAAGCCTCCTTCCTCTCTCAGTGCTGGCCAGTTTCCTGCACTGTATTACTTCAGGCCAAGCTATGTTTACAGGTTTCCAGAAACTCTGACTTACTTTCATATGCTCTCTTCTTCTACCCACTTTTGTTTATAAAAAGGACTGAAAAATCTGAAACTAGTATTGACTGGGAGTTAAGATGTTGAAATGTTTGTTGCAGATGAGCCCTCCACCTCCTCCCTGCCCCAACTTTAACATCAGTGGACAAACAGGTCTGTCATTCTCCTTTAGAAAGAAATTGGAACTATGCACAGCCTATTAATAAACTCTTGATCATTTACTAGTGGCTAAAAGGATCTTTGGCAGACACAAGAGGTTTTGGGAGAGTAAAGAGGACTTTACTAAGAAAGCAAAGAGAAAAGCACCACTGAAGGCACATTCAGCTTCTAGAGAATAGGACTAAATTGAACAATTTGGCACCAGTGTAAAGTGTGTCAACAACAACCATTAGTGTTTATTGTTAACCATTCCATTAGCACTGGGCATTAGGCTTAGCACTTTTTATTTCTCTAGCCAACCTAAGGAAATACAGCTTCCAAGTGAGTCTGGTTTTTTTTTTTTTTTGTTTGTTTTTTTTAAGTTGAAAAGCTTTTTGAAAAGAGAAAAGAACAAACAGAAAGAAGCAGGTTCTTTAAAAATAACAGGTGTTAGAACTGATATTTACATGCCCAGGGCTAAGTCCCTTTACCAAAAATTCCTCCTCAAGATGTGAGTCTTAGGGGTCAATTGAAAAATTGCATAAACAATGGTAAATGGCTTGGTACCAAAGGACTACTGCTAAGTACTGTGTTTTAAGTCCAAAGTGGGCCCTGTGTGAATGAATGATCTGACATATCATCTATAAATAGTGGACAAAATTATAAAAGTTGGTAAGTTGAAAGTTTGAAGTATAAAAGCATTTTATCCCTATCTTTGGACTAAGAGATCCCCTCCAAGATCACATTCTAGGAAGACGAGGAAAGTCGATTCTTAAAATACTCTTTGTTTTAAACTGTGTTGTATTGTGCTTTGAATTCAGAATGAGAAGCAATAAGCTATTTCTCCTCCTACAGTTTCTACCCCACCACTAGCAACTATTTTTTCCTCTATTTTCTTAAAAATATGTATTTTTATTGATTTAAATAGAACATCTGGTTTCTTGGATATGATATGAAAAGCACAGGCAACAAAAGAAAAACTAAATTGGATTCCATCAAAATGAAACTTGTATTCATCCAAAGACATTATCAAGAAATTGAAAATAACAGTCTACAGTGGGAGAAAATAATTACAAATCTGTTAAGAGATTAATATTTACAATATATAACGAACTCCTAAAACTCAACAATAATTTTTAAAAATGCCGAGTCAAAAATGAGAATGAACTTGAATAGACATTTTGCTTAAAGAAGCTATTCAGAGAGCCAAAAAGCACATAAAAAGATGCACAATATCATTAATTATAAAGGAAATGGAAAAAAAAAACAATAGGTACCCCTGCATATCTGCTAAGACGGCTATTATCAGAAAAGTGGAAACTAACAAGTATGGAGAATATGTGGAGAAATTGGGCCCCTTACGGATTGTAGGTGAAGACAAAATGTTGCATACTTTGTGTGAAACAGTTTGGTTATTCCTCAAAAAGCTAAACATGGACTGAACACATGACCTAGCAATTGTGTTTCTAGGTATACACTGCAAAGAGTTGAAAACAGGTGTTCAGACAAAACTTATACACAAATATACATAGTAGAATTATTCACAATTACCAAAAAATGGAAACAACCAATGTCCAACAACATGAATGGATCGACAAAGTGTGTGTATATCTTACATGGACTAGAAAACAATAGGAAGGAATGGAATTCTGGTACATGCCACGTTGTGGGTAAGCCTTGGAAACATGCCATGTAAAGGCAAAAAACAGGTATTCTATGATTCCACTTGTATGAGGTCTCTGGAATAGGCAAATTTATAGTTAGTAGGAACTTGGGCAGGGGAAGTAAGGACCTAATTGTTATTGGCTACAGAGTTTGTGTTTCAGGTGATTTAAAAGAGTCTTAAAAATAGTGTGGTTGTGGGTGGGAAATAATTTCTTATTGTTGAACATTTGGAAAACAAAAAGGAGAAATCATAAATCTCATAAGACACCAGAGAACCACTGTTATGATTTTGTTAAACATACATTTTTGTTTTATTTTTAATAACATGGAACCCTTCTCTGTATCTTGTTTGTTAATTGAGGAATATATATATCATGAGTATTATCCTATAACACTCTGTTTTCCCATAACATTTAAGTGCAAACATATTCCATGTTAAGAGAAAGGATACTTACTGTATTTGATTTATTTAACCTAGCTATATCCTTTTTTAAAAGATTTATTTATTTATGAATACAGGAACTGGGGTGTAGGCCAGAGATGTGAGGGGTGAGAGGTTTCACCAGACACAGAGTGAGGAACAGAATAGGCAGACTGACTGAAATACACTGCTGAGGGGAGCAGCGGGCAAGACAGGAGAGGTCTGCTGCGCCCTGTGGGTAGCTCCCTGGCCAGCCAGGGATCGAACTCATGCTGCAGAGGCTGCAAATTGCTTCACGGTGCTGTGCTTAACCCCTTGTGCTACCGGGGAGGCCCTAGTTATATCCTTTTCTTAAGTACTAGGTTAAAGTATTTCTGAAATTTTCCAGCTCTTCAAGAATTAAGCTTTGTTTCCTATCAGTAACATACTAACACACAAAGAAATCTCACATGTTTCATAATAACCTTGCAGCTGTGGACTTCTGCGTTTCTATCCCTTATTCCCCCCCCCCATTTCTGTTTCTATTCTGTCTTTCCCTTATGTTGACATTTTCTTTTTGTGTCTTGCCTATTCTACTCTATGTATCTTTCCTTTTGCAGCCAGTATGCAGCTTTATTGCTGCTTCTGTCTCTTTGCTGGTAGAGAGGTCAAACATAAAATCAATAACCTGCTTCTCAGCCAAAAATAAACTTCCAAGTGTTGATCGCTTTCACTCTGGTTCACAATTTTATTCTCAAGTGCAGTACATGGACCATTTAGTGTTTTACACCTGGAAATGCAAGCTATGGCGAACTAAGAATGTGTGCCCTCATCTTGGGAGACAATGTAATTAAGTCTTTAGTACAAAGTCAGACTGATTTGGATTCAGGTCTTAGCTTTACATCTTACTTAACTGTGTAATAGTAGAACAGATTATTCTAAATTCCATTTCTACATCTGTAAACTAGGGGTGATATTACTTGGAATTGTTGAGAGTATGAAATATGAGATAATATATGGAAGAATCTTAAGCACAATAAATGGCAACTATAATCTTGCAAGCCTTCAAGGAAGGCAGCGGGCGAGTCAGGAGAGGTCTGCCTCACCATGTGGGTTGCTCCCTGGCCGGCTGGGGGGATCGAACTCGTGCTGCAGTGGCTGCGGATAGCTTCATAGGTTGCGTCTTAACCCCTTGCGCCACCAGGGAGTTCCCCCCTTATTCTTTAGACAGGGTAGAATATTCATTACCTACCATATGCATCTTATGATCTTTTGGCTTAGTATGCTAAGCATTGCTGGTGGTAGTGTCTTCTGCTTTATATTAGAATTGTGTCCCCTTTACTTCAATCTAGGTTAGAAGCTTCCTGGAAGCAGAGAAATTTATTTGAACCTACTCCTCCACCCCATACACAAGTAGAAGCATTGCTTTCAGTTAGTAGCTCTTAACAGGTTGCATGAGAATCCATTGGGGTTTTGAGTTTCTCTATAATTTTAATTTCTTTACACTGTCCAGGATTTCCCACTATTCAAGACTAGGAGCCAAAAAGCAATAAAATTAAAAGAGGAACTACCAAGTTGCTAATGAATCATAAATTCGCTCACTCTTTTTATAACATTGAAGGAAACTTGAATTATAAAAGATGACGTGGTTGCTCTAGCTCCATCTAGAGAAAAATCTAAACATGCTTAAAATGTTATTTTACAACTTCACCATATCATTCGTTTAAATCTAGATGTCATAGCCTTTCTCTGTTTTTTTTTTTTATTAAATATATCTTGATGTGGTAAGGGATAGTTCACTTGGCATTCAGCCAGTCTGTATTCAGTCTATATCAACAGTTGACTGATAACACATTGTCCTTTTGTATATTTATCTGTTCCAAATTGTAACATACATGAGGATAGTATGGGGACCATGTCTCTTTCTATGTATCTCTATAGCCCCTAACTACTGATAGGAACTCATTAATTAGTTTTAAATGGTAGGTATAGACATTATAAACAGTCTATTGGTTAGATATAAAATAGTAATAGAGATGCTTCTTTAAAATATAGTGCTAGATTGAATAAAAAAAGGAATGAGATAATATGTATGCAAAGTATAAAACATGAAATCAAAATAATACATATTTTATACAGCTACATATACAAATAAAAATGTGTACTTTAAACATAAAGAATGACTCGGGGCGGGGGCAGGGAAATGAATCAAGTCATTGAACAGTAAGCTGAAAACAACTTCTATTCTTACCATATTTAGAAAACAGTGGATGAACAACCAGGGTAGGGTGAATTCAGCAACCCAGAATACCAGTCAAGATTTTTTGTCTTATTTTACTTCTATAACTTAATGTAGTAGCACACCTATCAGTGACAGTCAGGTGTTTATTTAGCATCAACTATTAGACTAGCTTCTTCAAGGTCTTCTTCCCATAGCCACTGCTCTCTAACCCACAGCCTCAGCTCATCGTCACATGTGTGCCGTGCTAATCCCAAGTACCCTTAAGATTTTATGTATATCCGTGTCCCTTTTCCCCAGGTAGAGTAAAAAGTTTTGAGTCTCAGTGAAAGTTTTGAATCTCCATAGCACTTGGCACAGTGATGGGGTACAATGTTTATACACACATACGTGTATACACATACATACATACACACATATACACACACTCTCTAATTGCACGAAAGCAGTTTGAAGTAGATTAATCTGTCAGTGGTTTGCCACTAGATTGATAGAAAAAAATTAAAGGCAAGTTAGGGAACACAATTCAGAGGCTGTCTACAAGTGAGTCACTTGGTGAGTACCGGTTAAGTTACAGGAATAGACCTGACTGTGGTGATTGTGGTAGAATGGTAAAGAAGACATTCTGAGAAAGTTCAAAGGCAGAATGAACAGGCCATGATAACTGACTCTTATCCATATGTCACAGAATACCAGCTCTGCTTCCTCCTTTGTCAGCGTCGTCTCCTTTCTGGTTATCCAGTCTCCTGTTTCCTTTACAGCTCTTTAGTTGCCTCTCTTCAGAGTCCAGAATTCTCATAACTTAGGAAAATTCCAGCAGGGCAAACAGATCCTCAGAAGGCAAAACTGACAGCAGTGATAGAACTGTCTATTCCCCAACTCTCTGACTCCCAGCAAAAAAGTAGTAGCAGTTTAGTTAACATTTCTATAAAAAAGGCAGAAGTAAAACAGTTTTTACCCCTTAACTCAGCAGTTCTAAAACCTCTTGGACTCAGGCTTCCTTTTCACTTTTAAAAAGTATTGAAAACTTCAAAGGGTGTTTGTTTATATCTCTTGATATTTACCATATTAGGAATTGAAATTGAGAAAGTGTTAAAAGATGTACTTAGGAATTCACTTAAAAGTAATATTAAGCCTTGGGCCTCCCTGGTGGTGCAGGGGTTAAAGTCTCAATGCTATTCAAGCTATCATGAGCAGCTGCAGCAGGAGTTTACTCCTCAGCCAGGGAGCTGACTCACATGGTGCAGCAGACCTCTTCTGTCTTGCCTGCTGCTCCCCTCAGCAGTGTATTTCAGTAGATCTGCCTGTTCTGCTCCCCACTCTGTCTCTGGTGAATCCTCCTTCCCCCTCACCTTTGGCCTACACCCCAATTCTTGTATGCATAAGTAAATAAAATAAATATTTAAAAAAAAATAATACTAGGGCCTCCCTGATGGCACAGGGGGTTAAATTTTAGCACTGTGAAGCTATCCACAGCCACTGCAGCATCAGTTCAGTCTCTGGGCAGGGAACTAATCCACATGGTGCAGCAAACCTCTCCTGACTCTTCCGCTGCTCCCCTCAGCAGTGTATTTCAGTCAATCTGCCTGTTTTGCTCCCCACTCTGTCTCTGGTGAATCCTCTCACCCCCCATACCTCTGCCCTGTACCCCAGTTCTTGTATGCATAAATAAATAAATCTTTTAAAAAAAGAAAGAAAAAGTTAAGGTTTAAGTAATGGTTTTATGTATATCCATGTCCCTTCTCCCCAGATAGAGTAAAAAGTTTTGAATCTCAGTGAAAGTTTTGAATCTCCATAGCACTTGGCACAGTGATGGGGTCCACTGCTTATACACACACACACACACACACACACACACACACACACACTCTAATTGCACAAAAGCAGTTTTTTTTTAAGATTTATTTTTATTTTATGCATACAAGAGCTGGGATACAGGCCAGAGGTGTGGGAGTTGAGAGGATTAACCAGAGACAGCAGGGAACAGAACAGGCAGATCAACTGAAATCAGTGCTGAGGGGAGCAGCATGTGAGACAGGAGAGGTCTGCTGCGCCATGTGGATTGCTCTCTGGGATAGAACTCGCGCTGCTGCAGAGGCTACGGACAGCTTCACAGGCTGCGACTTAACCCCTTGCGCCGTTAGGGAGGCTCATGAAAGTAGATTAATCTGTCAGTGGTTTGCCACTAGATTGATAGAAAAAAATTAAAGACTGAGAAGAGTAGCATCATTCTGCAATTTTGCAAAGTAATGTCTGGTTTAATAGAAGACAAGTTGATTCTCTTATGTACTTCTATATTCAGTATGTGAAATTTCAGTTTTTATGCTGCCTCTGGACAACTCTTAGGTACACTCATGAAAGAATGAAAGTAAGAAGACAGGGCCTCCCCGGTGGCGCAGCAGTTGAGCACTGGGTTGCGAAGCTGCCTGCAGCCTCTGCAGCCCCGGTTCAATCCCCGGCCACCGGGCGAGGGTCCCGCATAGCACACAGACCTCTCCTGCGGCCCGCTGCTCCCCTCAGCAGTGTACTTTGGTCTTTCTGCCTGCTCTGCTCCCCGCTCTGGCTCTGGTGAATTCTCTCACCCTCCCGCACTTCTGACTGTACCCAGTGCTTGTATAAATAAAATAAATAAATCTTAAAAAAGAAAAAAAGTAAGAAAACAAAGTTGTCTTAATACTATTACAAAAATAGTTTTGACTTTGCAGACCTCTTGAAACTGTCTTTGGAATTTCCAGGGGCCCTACAACCACTCTCTGAAAACCAATGCTTTTTAGTTTCTTAGTCTAAGAGAACCTTAAGTTGTGTGTTTCATTTATGACCATGTCTAAGCATTCTTTACATTCGTACTGAGACCTTCATTAGCTATTGGTGGAAATAACATGCTTAAAAGAGGAATAAAAACAAATTTCTAATTTTTAAAAACTGCTTATTGGACATTGACCACACTTATCCATACACTGCATTCAAAGCTCACAGACAAACTGGTTGTGAGGGATTTCCAAAAAATGGTTTTGTCTGAATGATTCCTTTGGCTATTAGCTGTAAAATTTCCCCCTATGGACTCTGATTCCAAATATAACAAGCTCTTAGGAGAATCCTGGAATTAATGGATATATGGTGTATATCTGGCCAGGAGGTCAGATAAGAGAATCTGTAGGCACTAATGACAGAGCTTCATTAGTATTGACTCCCTGATTTCCTTATCTAAAGTAGATGAAATCTAAAGGAGTTAAATGCAATACAAAGGTTGGTGTTAGGGGAAAAATTACTTAAAGCAAAAGGTAGGCATATTAATAACAAGGAAAAGTGACTGCTGACACTTGTGTTTTGAAAAGCAAAACACAAAAACTTCAACAGAACAATTTGGCCATAATTAATAGAGGACCATTATTCTTTTTTTTTTTATAATTTTTTTAATAAAGGCATGTTTTTATTTATTTATTTGTTTGTTTGTTTGTTTTGTTTATACAAGCACTGGGTACAGTCAGAAGCACAGGAGGGTGAGAGAATTCACCAGAGCCAGAGCGGGGAGCAGAGCAGGCAGAAGGACCGAAGTACACTGCCGAGGGGAGCAGCGGGTGGCAGGAGAGGTCTGCACACCATGTGGGACCCTCCTCCCGTGGCCGGGGAGCAGCCGGGGATCGAACTGGCGCCGCAGAGGCCGTGGGCAGCTTCACAACCCAGCGCTCAACTGCTGCGCCACCAGGGAGGCCCGGGCCATTATTCTTAAGACCTTAATAACCTTTAAAGGGACATATCTCTATCATACCTTAGGATAATCAGAACTAGAATGTCCCTGAGTCATCAGGAAAAGATTAAAATACTCCCCATATGTGGAACATCCTCAATTTATGAACTACTTATGTTTCAAAGTAAAGCAAAACATTTTCTGCAGGAACAGTTATAGTTGGTATTTTGAGTCCAGACTAGCTGCTTTATCTTTTATTTGGTCAACAAACAACTTTTGAGTAACTAATATTTATGGAAGTATTTCTGTTAACTTTCATTTATAGCTTTGTTTCAGAAGAGAATGCCTTCTGAGGCCAAAGTCTAGGTATATATACAGCTCCCCACTTGCCTCTATCATTTGCCCTAGAAGGTGTTAAAATGACTGTCAGGGATTGGCAGATAATAGCCTAGATGTCAAATCTGTTCAGCTGCCTGTTGTGTAATTTTATTGGAACACAAGCTATGCCTTTTATATTTACATGTTTTCTATGACTCTTTTTGTGCTACAGGAATTGAGTAGTTACCACTAATTCTAAAATATTTGCTGTGCCCCCTTTCTTAAAAACTTTGCATCTCTCTGACCTCATCTCTTCCCATTCTTCCCCTCAGATATTGTGTTACAGCCACACTATTCACTTGGCTATTCTGCAGAACATTTCACTACCGGGCCTTTGTACCTGCTTTTTCCTTTGTCTAAAATATTCTTCCATCTAATTTCCCCACCCAATCTGATTTCTAGTTTTTCACCTCTCAGGTCTTTCTGCTTGGATGTCACCCTTCTCAATAAGGCTTTTCTTTACCACCCTTTATAAATAGCAACATGTCTATTCCTCACATCCTCTATTCTTCTGTTCCTCCTTTATTTTCTTGGAGGGTTTACCATTGTCTAACCTATTTACTTGTTCATTTATTTATAGTCTTGTCTGTCTCTCCTCACCTGAAATAAGTTGCATAAGAACAAGGACAGTCAGTTATGCATTGCTATATCCTCTTACTTTAGAACCATATTTGCCTCAAAGTAGGTATTCATTTTTTGAGTGAATGAATGATAGATAAATAGATAAATGAATGCCTGCATGCTAACCTGCCATTTATCCAGGATGCAGTTGTCAATAACAATCAGGACTGAAAATTGGGATTGAAACAGGATTTTTAAAGCAGCATATAAGCAAATGATGACTTTCCATTTGAAAATTCAAAGCTATTGGAATATCTAGTTTCATGTGACCTCTTCCCCTACCTTTTCTTGTTTTTATACCCTTATATTAAGCAGACAGCAGCTGACCTTATTTATCTTTGTTTTCTAGTACCTAGGCCAGTGAATTCCATTAAGCATGCCTTTAATAAAATATTTGCTTCTAGCCCAGGAATGAAACTTGCTATCTTCTTAGATGTTTGTTGTAATATTACAACAAATAATACTTAACACAATGCCTGGCAACTAATAGAGGCTCAATAAATATTAGCTTCAGGAAAGCATAAATAAGTGAAATGAATTCTTTGTCTAAATAGGATAACACACTGCTCCAGTTTACCTGGAACAAATCACTCCCCAAACAAAGCTATCTGAAACAATAAATATGTATTCTCTTTTTTAGTGTCTCTGAATTAGGAATTTAGGGGTGGCTTAGGTGACTGGTTCTGTCTTAAGGTCTCTCATGAGGTTGTACTCAAGATGTCAGCTAGGGCTGACATCATCAAGATTTGAGACTACAAGTTCTACTTATAAGTTCTACTTACTCACATGACTGTTTGCAGGAAGCAAACAGGTCTATGAGGTCTCATAGACCTCTCCATAGGGCTTCTTGAGCATCCTCACAACATGGCAGCTAGGTTCCCCAAGAGAAGTAATCCAGAAAAAAAGCAAGAAGAAACCACAATGCCTTTGATCACCTCATCTGAGAAAGTAAGCACATTACTTCTAGCACATTATATTGATTAGAAGCAAGTTACTAAGTACAACCCACACTCAAGGTGATGGGGATTAGGCTTCACCCTTTTTTTTTTTTAAAGATTTATTTTATTTATGCATACAAGAACTGGGGTGCAGGCCAGAGGTGCAGGGGCTGACAGGATTCACCAGAGACAGAGTAGGGAGCAGAATCGGCAGATCTACTGAAATACACTGCTGAGGAGAGCAGAGGGCGAGAAAGGAGAGGTCTGCTGCACCATGTGGGTTAGCTCCCTGGCCGGGGATTGATCATGCATTAGTGGCAGGTGATAGCTTGATAGCACTGGAGACTTTTAACCCCTGCGCCCCCAGGGAGGCCCAGGCTGCACCTTTTTTGAGGGGGGAGTATCAAATAACTTGTGGACATTTTTTTTTTTTTAAACTGCAGTCACTCTGATACTCTGAATTGAATAAAGTTGCCAATTTTTATTGTTTTTGAAATATTCTTAGCAAATAACTTTTTAAAAAATAGCTTATGGGGCCTCTCCGGTGGCGCAGCGGTTGAGCGCTGGGTTGCGAAGCTGCCCGCGGCCTCTGCGGCGCCGGTGCCGGTTTGATCCCCTGCTGCTCCCCGGCCACCGGAGGAGGGTCCCACATGGCACGCAGACCTCTCCTGCCGCCCACTGCTCCCCTCAGCAGTGTACTTTGGTCCTTCTGCCTGCTCTGCTCCCGGCTCTGGCTCTGGTGAATTCTCTCACCCTCCCGCACTTCTGACTGTACCCAGTGCATGTATAAACAAAAACAAACAAACAAACAAATAAATAAATAAAACATGCCTCTAAAAAATAAATAAATAAAAATAGCTTATGCATGCACAGCATGCAAAATTCACAGGTAAAATGAGTATACAATGAAAAACAAGTTTCCCTTGCCTGAATCTCAGCCACACAGTTTCTCACCCTGGAAATGACCAATGTTACTAGTTTGTTTATCCTTCCAGAACCCAGCTATGTACTTATAAATGCATATTTCTACTCTTCTTTTTACACAAATAGTAGCATACTATAGTAACAGTTCTGTGCCTTGGAATTAGTTATGCCTTCCTGGAGCTAATATTTATTGAGCCTCTATTATTAGTTGCCAGGCATTGTGTTAAGTATTAACATTACAACAAATAGCTAAGAAGATAGCAAGTTCCATTCCTTGGCTAGAAACAAATATTTATTAAAAGCCCACTCAGTGGAATTCGCTGGGCTAGAATAGCAACTCCAAAGCCCAGAACTGTAACTGTACATCCTAAAATGTATTCCCTGTCACTTTATTTATAGTTGATTAAAATTTTTTAAATATATATAGGGTTGTTTTGTTCTTTTTAATAGCTGCATAGTATTCCAATGTGTGGATGTACCAAAATGTATTTAACTGGTCCTTTACTGAAGGGCGTTTAAATTGTTACTCATTTTTGCTATTATAAACACTGCTTCAGTAAATACCTTGTTCATTTTGTACATGTTTATGGGTACAAACCTGGAAGTAGATTTGTTGGGTTAAAGAATACATACTTTTTGAAAGATAATGCCAGATTGCCACCAGGGGTGAATCACTTCTTACATACCTACCAGCAATATATGAATGTGACATTTTCCCTATCTCCTAGGCATAGTAACAGAGGTATTTACTAGAGATTTGACAATTTAAATATCTCAAGCTTATTTTTTAAAACTACATACATAGAGTAGTATTGCAAATAAATAAAACATTATTACACATTTTTTACACTTTGTACACCCAATAAATGTTTATTGATTAATTCAGGGGAGGTGGATTTTATCTGTGGAAGTTTGCTCATTCACTTGTTAACTAAATTCCAAAGAGTCTTTAATTCTTAAATAGAGTAGAGTGCTACTGAGAAAGAAGAACCCACTACCTATTACAGATCATTTGAATAGTTTATTGAAGTATAACAAAATGCACGGGTGTTAAGTACATAGTTTGATGAGTTTTTACTTGTGTACATAACTGTGTAATCACTACATATAGGAATCCAAAATTAGAACATTTCTGGTACCCCTGAAAGGTTCTCTGATGCCCTCTCTAATCTATCCCATGCTGATAGGTAATCACCATTCTAATTTTTATCCTCATAGATGAGTTTTCCCATCTTGAAATGTGATCATATGGCATAGTCTTGTCTAGCTTCTTTCACTTACCATGACACAGACAATGTTGAGATTTATTTATGCTATAGTTTGTAGCAGTAATTTGTTTTTTAATGCTGTGTAGTATTACATTATGAATATACCACATTCTATACATTATTTTACCCATGTTTCATTGGATACAAGCTCTTATTTCTAAGATAGGATTACTGGATCATTGGCTTTGTGCATATTAGCTTTAGAAGATCTGCTTAGAAATACATGAGCTTTCGTAGAAATAAAGTAGTTTTCCAGAATGTTTTTACCAGTTTATACTCCCACTCAGGTAAAATTGTTTTTCTACCAGATAAACAATGTCTGAAATGGCATGCCTTATATTTCATGCTTGTAGTTTCTTTAGCTTAAGTCTTTGATCATTGTTAAAAATTACTCCATGGGAAATAGCATTTTATCAGTCATTTATTCTCTTTAGCACTTGCGTTTCACAGCCCTTCATAGAATCACAGAATTTAAGAGTTGGAAGGAAGCTTTTGAAGGTCATGTAGTCCAATCCTCACATTTTACACATGAGGAAATTGAAACCCAGGAGGATAAAGTGACTTTCCCAGTGTTAAGGAGCTAGTTACTGACTCAGTTGGGTAAAGTAGATATTAACCCACAAAATAAACCATTACTCAAACATTACTAAGACTCCTTAGCCCCATTATGTATACGGATGGGACTATATTTTTTTTTGTTGAACAAAGATTTTCTGGGGAGATACAAAGAAGATTCATTCATTCAACATATATTCTATGTGCCAAATAGAATGTTTCTAGAAGTTAGCTAGAGCAGTGAAAAAAAACTGACAAAACCTTGCCTTCATATTCTAATAGGAGTGAAAATACAACAAATAAGATAAAATTTCTTCTTTCTTACATACTGATAAATAGTATGGAGTGAGTAAAGGTAGGAAAGGGTCCTAAGGAATATACAAGTGAGGGGGGGAATTAGGGATGCCCTCAATGGGGTGATTTTGAGAAAGGATTTGAAAATGAAGGGTGAGTAAGCTTTAGGGGATGTTACAGGTTTGTGGAATGGCAAGTTCAAAAACCCTGAGATGGGAACATGCCTTTTGTGTTTTAGGAACAAGTACGTCACTGTTTAGATCAGTGTGAGGTGATTTTGATCAGAGAGGTGATGCAAGCCAAGATCATGGAAATTCTTTAAGGTCACAATAAGAATTTAAGCCTTAATATGTATAAAATGGAAAGAAGACCTTGAGCAGAAAAATGATAGGATATAACTTTTATATCCTATAGGATTTCTCGGGCTCCTGTATTAAGAATAGGTCAGGGTGGAATAAGGATGGAAGTAAGTTAGATGGCTGTTATAATAATTCAAGGCATGCTTGGGTCCAGAAAAGTGGAGGAAGTGAGATATGGTCAAAACCTGAAGGTTGAGCGAACAAGATTTGCTATGAGATGTAGGGCATGATAAGAGGGGAGTCAGATAAAATTCTCAAGGATTTTTACCTGAACACTTGGAAGGCTAAAACGTTATAAATAGGAAGCTTTCTAAAATTAAAATCAATTTTCTTTCTCTTTATCCTACTTGCTGCCCTAAAGCTAGCCCCCTAATAGAGAAACAAGGTCTGTTATTTTCTGCATTTTCCTTCCTGTCCTCTTATTTCCCCAGCTGTCTCAACTTAGAACCTTGTAGGAAGAGAGTTACACTTCAGAAAAATGTGTTTGCTTTGACATTTAAACAAGCCTCCATTTTGTTTTTCCATATTAGAATTTTTCCTCTTCCCCTCTCCCATTTCTAGCACTGCCAGACCGGTTGTCTTTTCAGCTCATTCATTATTGCTATGGTTTGCAGATTATACTAGAGGAAGAAGACAGATTTATAAACATGTGTTCCTGCCCAGCTGTTTCAAGAGAGTGGGACTAACATCCATCTTCTAATTGTATGCCTGCTCTCTATGTACAGCTGTGCTCATCTGCCCCCTCTCTAAATCTTACCTTGTCTCAAAATAAATGGGCTCTGTTTCTATTCCAGTTGGTTATGCAGTAATGGCAGCAACCCATCATTGGGAGGAGCCATCCATTTAAATTCACTTTGCTAATAGCCGAGTACTTACGGAGGCTAGCCATTTCCCTTATGATGCCAGAGCCCTGGAAAGGAATCCTGTTCTTTTTTCCTCTGGATGCCCCACTGCAATCTTGCATGTATCTGTCTAGACAAAGGGGGCCTCCCTTTGGCACAAGGGGTTAAGTCAGCACTGTCAAGCTATCCCCAGCCACTACAGCACGAGTTCAATCCCCAGCCAGGAAGCTAACCCACATGGCACAGCAGACCTTTCCTATCTCAACCGCTGCTCCCCTCAACAGTGTATTTCAGTCAGTCTGCCTGTTCTGCTCCCCACTCTGTCTCTGGTGAATCCTCTCACCCCCCACACCTCTGGCCTATGCCCCAGCTCTTGTATGCATAAATAAAATAAATCTTTTTTTAAAAAAAAAAAAAAAGATAAAGACAAAGGGACATTTTAAAGAAATTGTGTAAAAAGAATCAGAATGAATTAGAAGTAGCTATTAATATCTTCAAGATCTGACCACTAATAAAGTGAGGCCTTTGGCAAATTACTTAACCTTTCTGGGCTTTCATTTCCTTATTTGCAAAGTAGTGTAGCAATCCCTATATAGCAGGACTGTTGGGGGGGATTGTGCTTTCTCATTAAGGCCTGCCCTGTTCAAAAAATTATTTAATATGGCTATGAATATTCAATAAGATAATGAGTATGAAATCACCTACACATAATAGATGTTCAGCAAATTTTGAATAAAATCCAGTTGACTAAACCAAAGTTCTTTGCTAACCTAATTTTATTAGATTGAGACTTTCTGGTAGAATAATCCTTTTTTATTTCAACTCCTTTGATATGGTTTTATGATAAAGCATTTTAAAATCTGACTCCAGAGAGAATAGGGGCTAAATAAAATCTTATTTAAAACCAAACATTCGGGACGCAAATCCTGATAACAAATGGTTTAGTTTTTTTTTTTTAATATACATTTTTACATCATTGTTCATTTTTAAACAGTTTGCTTCCCCCCACCCACGTAGTCCCCA
Organism: Talpa occidentalis; assembly: GCF_014898055.3. Lineage (NCBI taxonomy): Eukaryota > Metazoa > Chordata > Mammalia > Eulipotyphla > Talpidae > Talpa > Talpa occidentalis. The sequence continues at coordinate 29,997,375 of NW_023601104.1, forward strand.
TAGTTTCCTTCACCAGTGCACCCGTGCATCATCACCAGTCCCCTGTTTTCCACCCTCCCTCCCTCTGATCCTTCTTCTTCCTCCTCCCCTGCAGGATGTCTCTGGTTTATAATTGTCTGTTTGTCACTAGAATATAGCTAGTGTAGTAAGCAGAGAAAGGAAATAGACATACAGATCAGAAAGGAAGAAATACATCTATATTTATTTGCACATTACATAATTGTCTATACAGAAAATTCCAACAAATCTACAAGAAACTTCAAGAACTAATAAATGTGTTCGGTTAATGTGGCAGAATATAAGATAAACTGAGAAAAATCAATTCTTTGTTTATAAACTAGCTATAAAAACATGGACACCAAAATGTAAAATATACCATTTACAAAAGCTGGGGGTGGGGGCAGGGAGATGCTTGTTGTAAAGCTAACAAAACAGCTATAATTTTTTGAGGACCTTTATTTTTTTGTTTGCATGTTGGGTAATTTATTGACCCTTATGAGGTATTATTATCACCTCTTCACAGATAAGAGAACTAAAGTCTAGAGAGGATGAGTGATTACAGTCCGCAGATAGAAATCCCCTAACTCCAGTGTCTGTGTTCCTAACCATTACAGTGAACTGCTTCCCACTTGTAGTTCTTTAAAAATGCCTTTATTCTCTCATCTCTGAGCCTTTGCATATTTTTTGAAGGAAAAATAAGCCTACCATCCCTTAAGCCTCCTTCATCTTCCCCCCTTTTGACCTCTGGTAACCTCAGTTTAGTTATCAATGTCTACTAGTTTGTTTTTATTTTGCTTTGTCAGTTCATCTGCTTTTTATATTACCCATATATCTGAAACCATCCAGCATCTGTCTTTTTCTTTCTGGCTAACTTCCCATAATCCCCTCAAGTTCCTTCTATTTTGCTGCAAAAAGAAAAAAATTCATCTTTATAGCTCAGTAATATTCCAGTGTGTATGTGTATATATACATATTTATCCAGTCACCTATCCAGAGCACTCCCTAAAGCTTCCTTCAGATGCCAGAGTGATTGTTACTACACAAATGCAAAATACTCTTCTCAGTGGCCAGCAGGATTTCTGTTATCTACATCTGACTCTTCTTGTCTTCCAGGGATGTTGGTGGTGAATGTAACATGGAGGAACAAGACATACGTAGGCACACTTCTAGACTGCACACGGCATGATTGGGCACCCCCCAGGTAAGCACTATACAACTTTACAGCTTATATTAATCTGAACCACCCTAATTTTACAGTGATTCCTTATTCTTTTATTCTGCTAGAATTGGATAGCTTTTAAAAGATACCCAGCTTTTAAAGGACATTATGGCGTGTAGAGAAGCGAAGGCGCTATACTCATCTGACATTCAAGAAAAATAAATTAAGTATAAATGGGTTGGGTAGGAGCAGGGAAGAGAGCCTATTTGAGCCTTTGTCTGGACTTACTGAATTCTGGGTTCTTCTGATAGTCACTGTTAGACCAAAGCCACAGAATTTTACTTAGGGGGAACAAATACTCATTATGATGCTTTTTGATGCTGCCTCTCAGAAATTTAAATTTAAGAACATTTTTAGTTTTTTTAAGCTCCACTAGATGATGTGAATTTCACAGGGACCTTTCCCAGTTACAATTTGACCTTAAAATTGACATTTCAGTGAATGGCACTAAACAGCTTGTTCCTAATATTAGTATTCAGTTTGCCAGGGTTTGGGAAACCTAAATGTTAGGTTTAGGGAATAATTTGCAATTAGCATGCAGGTAGCATCCCTAGGAGTTTGTGGTTCCCAGACTTTCACACTTCCTTTAACAAATCATATTTATTGAAATTGATAGTTACCATCTGGTCAGTTCTTCTGGAGGTTATGGTTAAACGGGTTTGAAGATATTTTCTTAATAATAATCCTATTGTGTTTGTCCTTTACCAAGGTTCTGTGATTCCCCCACCAGTGACTTGGAAATGCGCAACGGTCGGGGTAGAGGCAAGCGCATGCGTCCCAACAGCAATACCCCTGTCACTGAGACAGCTGCAGCCTCTGACAGCAAAGGGACCGGCAGCAGCAGCAAAACCCGTGCAGGAGCCAACAGCAAAGGCCGTCGCGGCAGCCAAAATTCTTCAGAGCATCGCCCACCTGCAAGTAGCACCTCTGAGGATGTCAAGGCCAGCCCTTCCTCAGCTAATAAGAGGAAAAACAAACCCCTTTCGGACATGGAGCTGAATTCTAGCTCAGAGGACTCCAAAGGGAGCAAGCGTGTTCGTACGAATTCCATGGGTTCGGCCACTGGCCCCCTCCCTGCGACCAAGGTGGAACCCACTATGCTAGACAGAAATTGTCCCTCCCCTGTCCTTATTGACTGTCCCCACCCAAACTGTAACAAAAAGTACAAGCACATCAATGGACTTAAGTACCACCAGGCTCATGCCCACACAGATGATGATAGCAAGCCAGAAGCAGATGGAGACAGTGAGTATGGAGAAGAGCCCGCCCTCCATGCAGACCTTGGGAGCTGCAATGGTGCATCTGTCTCACAGAAAGGTTCCTTGTCCCCTGCCCGCTCAGCTACCCCCAAAGTTCGGCTCCTAGAGCCCCACAGCCCTTCTCCCTCAAGCAAATTCAGCACAAAAGGCCTCTGTAAGAAAAAGCTGAGTGGGGAAGGGGACACAGACCTTGGAGCCTTATCCAATGATGGCTCTGATGATGGACCCTCAGTAATGGATGAAACAAGCAACGATGCCTTTGATTCTTTGGAAAGGAAGTGTATGGAAAAAGAAAAGTGTAAAAAACCCTCTAGTTTGAAACCAGAAAAGATTCCTTCCAAAAGCCTAAAGTCAGCCCGGCCCATTGCCCCCGCCATACCCCCGCAGCAAATCTACACCTTCCAGACAGCCACCTTCACAGCAGCAAGCCCAGGATCCTCCTCGGGCTTGACCACCACGGTGGTTCAAGCCATGCCCAACAGTCCCCAACTCAAACCCATTCAGCCCAAGCCCACTGTGATGGGAGAGCCTTTCACAGTCAACCCTGCCTTGACACCAGCCAAGGACAAGAAGAAGAAAGACAAAAAAAAGAAGGAATCTTCAAAGGAACTTGAAAGTCCTCTGACCCCAGGGAAGGTGTGTCGAGCCGAAGAAGGCAAAAGCCCATTCAGGGAATCGTCAGGAGATGGGATGAAAATGGAGGGGCTCCTAAATGGCTCATCAGACCCCCACCAGAGCCGGCTGGCTAGCATCAAGGCTGAAGCCGACAAGATCTACAGTTTCACAGACAATGCCCCCAGCCCTTCCATTGGCGGCAGTAGTCGCCTGGAGAGCACTACCCCTACCCAGCCCATGACTCCCTTACACGTAGTGACCCAGAATGGAGCCGAAGCCAGCTCAGTCAAAACCAACAGCCCTGCGTACTCTGACATCTCTGATGCTGGGGAGGATGGGGAAGGCAAAGTGGACAGTGTCAAATCAAAGGACCCTGAGCAGTTGGTTAAGGAAGGAGCTAAGAAAACGCTTTTCCCCCCTCAGCCGCAGAGCAAAGACTCACCATATTATCAAGGCTTTGAGAGTTATTACTCTCCAAGTTACGCACAGTCCAGCCCAGGAGCTCTGAATCCCAGCAGCCAAGCAGGAGTGGAGAGCCAGGCCCTGAAGACAAAAAAAGATGAGGAGCCAGAGAGCATAGAGGGGAAAGTGAAGAATGACGTCTGTGAGGAAAAGAAAGCAGAGCTGAGCAGTTCCAGTCAGCAGCCCTCCGTCATCCAGCAACGTCCCAACATGTACATGCAGTCCCTGTACTACAACCAGTATGCCTACGTGCCCCCCTACGGCTACAGCGACCAGAGCTACCACACCCACCTCCTGAGCACAAACACGGCTTACCGGCAGCAGTATGAAGAGCAGCAGAAGCGGCAGAGCTTGGAGCAGCAGCCGCGGGGACTGGACAAGAAGGCAGAGTTGGGCCTGAAGGAGCGGGAGGCAGCACTCAAGGAAGAATGGAAGCAAAAGCCTTCTATTCCCCCAACTCTCACCAAGGCCCCCAGCCTCACAGACCTGGTCAAGTCAGGACCCGGCAAGGCCAAGGAACCAGGGGCAGACTCTGCCAAGTCAGTCATTATCCCCAAGTTAGATGACTCTTCCAAACTGCCCAGCCAGGCCCCAGAGGGACTGAAAGTGAAGCTGAGTGAGGCCAGCCATCTAGGCAAGGAGGCCTCTGAGGCTAAGACTGGTGCTGAGTGTGGCCGACAGGCGGAGGTGGATCCCATACTCTGGTACCGACAGGTAACGCTTTGGGCAGAAGTAGAAATGCTATTCGATAGTCTTTCTCCTTTCCCACAAATCAGGGCTCTCCTTTTGTAGAGGCTCAACAGACTGGAAATCTGTCATTTGAGAGATTCTTTACCTTTGTAAATCATTTCTTTGTTTTGTGAAAACCACTTTTATATCAGTCAAAAGTGTTCTTCCTGTTTGAAGAGAGGCCCAGACTGGTTACTTTGGACTGTCTAGGGTTACTTGAGCTGCGTTAGGAGAGCCAGAACTAGAAATAGGTATCCTGATTCCTAGTCTAGTATCTCTTCCACTGTTTGGGTTTTTTTGGAAGTTTTAATGGTGATCTCTTCATTTTGTGGCATATGCCACAAGTACACCGCTCAGACTGCGCCACTTTCAAAAAGATTTTATAGGTCAAGTTAGAACTAAGAACTTGGTCTCACCTCTTGCTCTGCCCAGGCGACGGAAAGTCTTCCCTTCCCTCTTAGAACCACCATTGCACCCCCTCCTTGGAGCTGAGCAACACTTACAGCTGCCTACCCAAGCTTGCTCTGAAGAAGATTAAAATGCTTATTCTCTCCTAGGGAAATCCATCACTTGATGGATTTTCCTTTTCTTTACCACATCTTGTTTCCTTTTTGGAGGGGAGGGGGGAGGCTTTTTAAGCAGGAGGGACCAGAGCTGATTGTAAATGAAGATCATTAGGGGCCAAGATCACACTCTGCCTGGGTGTCTCTTGTGTTTCTACTCTTGCGTCTCTTGTGTTGCTACTGTGTTTGGCCATGAAACCTCTGTCTCCTCTTCCCTCTCTCTCTCCTGTCTTCCTGCCCGCCCTCTCTCACTCACTCATCCTGTGATTGGTTATAGGAAGCAGAGCCCCGGATGTGGACGTACGTTTATCCTGCCAAGTACTCAGACATAAAGTCAGAGGATGAGCGGTGGAAAGAGGAGCGGGACCGCAAATTGAAGGAAGAAAGGATTCGGAGTAAGGACTCTGTCCCCAAGGAGGATGGGAAGGAAAGCACAAGTAGTGACTGCAAGCTGTCCACGTCCGAGGAATCCCGTCTCGGGAACAAGGAGCCCCGACCAAGTGTCCACGTGCCTGTGTCTTCTCCCCTCACCCAGCACCAGTCCTACATCCCCTACATGCACGGGTACTCCTACAGCCAGTCCTATGACCCCAGCCACCCCAGCTACCGGGGCATGCCTGCTGTGATGATGCAGAACTACCCAGGTACAGCCTCCTCATTCAGCTGTGCTCCATCCGCCAGGAAAGGGGGATGAAACACAGATTGCACATTCAGAGTTTTCTTGCTCAGCCCTAAGCTTATTGAGGATCAGGGTGACCACAGCCTTTTTTGAATGTGATGTTCTGTGAAGTAGTCACTCGAACCTCCAGCTCCTTGGATGACCCCAATTACAGTCCATGGGCCCACTCTCCCTCCCTTGCTCCCGCTACAGGTAAACTGACTCTCTAAAGTCAGTGTCGTGGATGATGAAAGGTAAGACCCCTCTCTACCCCTGCCATCATCCGCAACTGGGAATTTTTAAACCTGCTCCTCGTTTTGCTTTGGGATGTACTCGGCACTGTGTGGGATGCAAAAGAGGGAAGACTAGTTTCCTCCATTCAAGGAACTTGCAACGTAATGGTAGTAGGAGGCACATGGATCTAATTAAACTGAAACCGGAGAATGTGGGGATGCTTTTGCAAGATTGGGTTCAGGGCCTTCCTGGTGGCGCAGGGGTTAAAGCCAGCGCTATCAAGCTATTGGCAGCCACTTCAGCATGAGTCCTACCCCCTGGCCAGGGAGATACCCCTGACACATTGCGCAGCAGACCTCTCCCCACTCTGTGTCTGGTGAATCCTCTCACCCTCCACAGCTCTGGCCTGTACCCCAGTTCTTGTATGCATAAATAAAAGTAAATATTAAAAAAAAAAAAAGATTGGGTTCAGCTGTAAGGTCACAAGGCAGTGGAAGAGGAGAAGAGCAACTGGAACTCAGATCTGGGCCAAGTGCAGCTAGAAGAGTTTCAGCTTGGGGAGGTTAAGCTCTTTACCCATCCATATGTTCTTGGGGGAGGGACACAAACTAGGAGATTAAATGTTTTTTTTTTAACTGGTTAGAAGGAAACTCGCTTTCTGTTGCCTGAAGAGCACTTCTTTCCCTCAGTAGAGTTCCCAGCTCTCTACAGGTGAGCAGCCTAAATAGGCTCATTATTTGGGCAGAATATTGAAGACAAACTCTAAATAGAACAAGTAAGCTTTTCAAACAGAACTCGGTGGGAAATTGCCCATGCCCAACATGCAGTGTGCCTTGCTCACTGTGCCTTCCCCCAGCTTTCTGCTTAAATGCAGTTCCATTTGATCAGTGCCTGCTCTGGGCCACTATACTGGGTGATTAATGTACATTTTCTTATTTCATCCAACCCATTACCCTATACATTATAGGGTAATGTCTTCATTTTGATAGTGAAGAAACAAACTCAAAAAGGTGGTTAATTTGCTCAAGGTTGTCCAGCTGGTACGTCCCAGAGTAGGATTCGAGCCATGGCCATCGGCCTCCGTGCCTTCTGTTCTGTCCACTCTCCCTCATTACCTCTCTAAGAAGAATATCTAACATTGGGGATCTAGGGAAGTTGATTCCCCAGAAACTGAAAGCCATGTTTCTAGTATTCCTGTTAGTTTTGACTCCAGAGCTCAGTAAAGACAAACTCATAGTCTCAGCCTTCTGCAGACACTGGTAGAAAGTATCTCGGCCTCTGTCTAGGAGAGCTGATGGCCACCTAACCAAGGTCACCAATGCAGAGTGTCTTCTACCTCTCCCATCTCTTTGACTGCTTTTTTTCTCCTTCCCCAGGTTCCTACCTGCCCTCCAGCTACTCTTTCTCCCCATATGGCAGCAAGGTCTCAGGGGGTGAAGATGCCGACAAGGCACGAGCCAGCCCCAGTGTCAGTTGTAAATCCAGCTCAGAGTCCAAAGCCCTGGACATCTTACAGCAGCATGCCAGTCACTACAAGAGCAAGTCTCCCACGGTAAGGGAAGTGCAGTGACACCAGCTCTTTGTTGTCAAAGACCAGTAAGGCGCCAGATCCAGGGTCTGGGAGAAGCACAGTGCCACCTGGCTGCCACAGCACTGTCTCCACCCAGACCTCCCTGAATCTCAGGTGTCCTGCGTTGCTAAGGAGTCATAATGTGGGCTCTGGATATCTCATATCGTCTCCTTCTCTGTCTCGCCTCCCCTCCCACCACCCTGACAGAGAGACTCACAATAGTACTTTTGTGTCTGTTTTCCTTTCCAGATAAGTGAAAAGACTTCTCAGGAGAGAGATCGGGGAGGCTGTGGGGTGGTTGGGGGTGGTGGCAGCTGTAGCAGCGTCGGGAGTGCCAGCGGGGGAGAAAGGAGTGTAGATCGGCCACGTACCTCCCCGTCCCAGCGGCTGATGTCCACACACCACCACCACCACCACTTGGGATACTCATTGCTCCCAGCACAGTACAACTTACCTTATGCAGCAGGTAAGGCCCCTCGCCCCACTGCTCTCTTTACGTAGTCCTAGTAGCTTTGCTCACAGCACGGGCCTCCCCCCTACTTTTTTTTGAGCTTCTAATCTGCCTAGAGTCCTAGCCTCCTGCAGACAGTCGTTAAAACATATGACATTTATTTCCTCCCTTGGAGCTTGGGGACTCTCAAACTCCTCCAGAAAATTGGCTCTGATGTTGAGAAGAATACGGAACAGGTGTTCCCACAGCCAAAGAGAAACAAGCAGCTGAAAAATAGAGCCTTGCTCTCTATCCCCAGCCACTGTATCTGGCCATGGATGAGATTTTTTTCTGTCAGCACCCCAAAACTCAGAATTTAAGGGTACTCCTCTCTAGGGTCAGGAGGACACAGTGCAGGTTTTCTAATCCAGCAGAGCGGGTAAAGGAGGAGTCAGAGTCCTCAGTGGCTTTTTTGCAGGCTTTTATTGGGGTTTACCAGGTACACAGCAGGCAGGGGTACTGAGGGGCCGGGAGCCTGGCAGGCCTCCCGCCCCCAGCAAGTCTTCACTCTATCTGGGCTCTCCGGCGTTCTCTGCTTCTCTCTCGGCTTCTGCTACTTCTCTCTTGGCTTCTCTTTCGGCTTCTGCTGGCGTCCCCGTGACACCGCCCTTAAAAGCCCAGTCTCAGCCCAGGTGAATCCCATCTACCTAGGCCCACACCCTACTCCAGGTGCCCGCCATCAGGCATGCATTCAGGACCGCAAGGATCCATCATCTATCCTGATGGCGGGAGGGCAGAAAAGCCTGACATTTTTCCTTACCCTACATCTTCTCACACTCCACCCAGCTGGTACAGGGCATGCTTGATGGGAGGGTGGTGGGTGCACTGCTCTAACTATGTTTCTCCTTCTGGCTCAGGGCTTTCTTCTACAGCCATTGTTGCCAGCCAGCAAGGCTCCGCGCCCTCACTCTATCCACCACCCCGGAGGTGAGAATGGTAAGTAAGGTTTTCATTTGGGGCAACACATAGAACAGGGATAGTTGGTATCTGGGTCACAGAATCCCAGTGGAACTAGGTGAGGGAAAGCGATGTGGGTCAGTGGTCTCCAAGTGGTGGAACCCTCTTTACGGAACCCATGAAGCCACATGCTCCAAGGGACACAGATGTCCCCTAGTGACCTGCACTGCCCTCTCTTGCAGTTTGCTTTCTTGGAGCGCCATCTTGTGGTGGTTATACCAGCGGGCTGAGTGCCTAGTTACCTGTCCGTGTTTCCCTTGCAGAACACCAAGTGCCCGGATAAAGTCAGCTTCACGGGCCCGGACTGGCTCACCCAAGGAGGTGCTGGAGGTGCCATTTAGACATCAGTTAAATGGTGTTGATCATCCTGTTTGCCGTTTCCACCATGACCGAAGGCAGACCCTTGGCTATCTTGCCTCCACCAGACCCCTGGATTCCCCGACCTTCCCTCTTCCTAAGGAGCTGGAGAGCTGGTACTTAGCAAAAATATTTATTCTCTCGGCCACAGTTGTGACTGTTGTGGCCTCTGTGGAGATGAAGGCATGGGGAGCAACCAGGGAAACGTGGCCTCAGCCCAGAGAAGTCACTGCTCTGTTCCCCAAGCCCCTGTCAGCTGCCAGAGCAGTACCATTACCCCCGGGGAGGGCCCCCCCCCCCCCCCCCAAGCACTGGGTAAGGTCTGAAGACAGCACAGCAGCCATACCCCTCTCACCGTCATTGCCGCCATCACCAGACCCTGCATCTCTCCAGTGGTTTGGGCCCTGGGAACCGGGAGCACGTGGAGGAATTAGAATCTCAGGAAAGAAATTGGGGACTGTTTTCTCTGTAATTGTGAAAACAGGGTCTTCCGGCGTGAAGACTTCTCCCCTCTCACATGAGCACATAGAAATGCTCAGATCTTAGCCTGGAAGGGAAGACCAAGGCATTTGCCCCACCATGGTCTTGAGTAACCTGCCAGGCAGAGGGCAGGGGTCCCAATACCAGCACAGGGCTCCCCGGGAGCACCGGGAATGAGCTGGAGCTGGAGCGTGAATGGAGTCTGTGGAGTAGAACCTGCACCCCCACCAATTCCTGCTGCTCCTTAGTCACCAACTCCTTGCCCTTTCCTCTCTTCCCTCCTGACCCCTTGGTGCCTTTCCCAGGGGGAGCCCAACGCTCATCTCTCCTCTTGTTTTCCACTGCTTGGCTCTTCAGACTCGGGCAGGTAAAAGAGTATTCCGCCCCCCCCCCCCAGCACGGGGACCCTTGGTGTCTGCCAGGTCACCTTAGGGCAAAGTCCAGGAGGCAGAGCTAGGGGCACCTGGCAGTTCACAGAGAAGTCCTGTCTGTTCAGCCATCTGAGCATCCTCCTCATTTAGGGCCACAGACATACAATCCGGTTCCTCTCTACACAAGCCCGTGGTTTTTACATCGCTCCGCCCACAGCCTGTGTGTGCCAGTGTAAGCTGTGTTTCTTCGTGACACGGTTTTCAGGGGCCACTGATCATGGAGGTTTTATGGTCCTCAGATCCTGGGATGACACATCCAAGCCATTACTCCTCAGGCCTCTGCGCCTTGAGGCAGCAGACACTTCTCCGCTCTCCTTAGAGCAGCAGTCTCCTCGTCCAGGCTTTATGCTCTTTGTGCTGAGAAAGTGATGATTTGGTAGCTTTACTGGAGTCACTTCTTCCCCAAGGTACGGGGAGCTTTAACTCTTACTTTGCTTTTGGATCATCCCTTTGTTCTTCTCTCCTGTCTTCCCTTGACCTGAATTGGAAGATAAAGACTGACAGACACCAAGAGTTCAGAAAAGGCTGTCGGTGACCAGAGTGCCAAAGGTGACACTGAAGAGCAGAGGCTTGGTTTGGCGTGCAGGTGGAGGCCAGTAAGCACAATGTCTAGCTGGGGCGTTTCCAAGATCCTGGAACCCTTCTCCAGGGAGAATTTAAGGTCATTTGCTCAAGAGGAGCTTCTCTGACCCAGGTAGACTTTTTCTCTAGCTTTCCATGTCCTTGTTTCTGTTCAAGTTGGGTTCTGAGCCCTCTCACTTTTAGCCCTCTTAGCAGGCTTCCAGGCAGCCTCCCTCTCCCGTCATTCCCTCTGCTTCCTGCTCTCCCAGCAGGCAGTGCTCTGAGCAGTGACTTCCCTGTCATCCATGGAAGTAGTGGGTTAGGCACCTTCACCCCACCCGATCTGAGTGAGCCCCACGGAGAGGACGACTGAATTTCAGCGTGATTATGCCCTCCCAGGCTCCTGTAGGGTGGAGCCCAGGGCCCATCTCTGTTCCTGTTTGTTTTGAAATACCGTTGTGTGTTTTGTATCTGTGGTGCTGGCTTTCAGCACGCTCTGTATATATTGTAAAGAAACCATTCGGAGTACTTTTCTTTCCCATTGAGCAGGCATGGCCCTACATTCCTGCCCTTTCCACTTTGTTCTGTAACACAGAGAAGAGGAACTTGCATATTAGCAGGGCAGCCTTGGTTTCTGCAGAAGAGAACAGATTTTTCTTGTGTCTTAACACCTCCCCCCTTAAAAAACACATGGGTCTTTTTGATCTTAAATATTTAAGTCTCCATTGAAGAGTAGGAGCCAAGCTGCCCAGATGAGCAGGTGACAGCAACAATGGCAGAAGGGCACTGCCTTGTCCTGATACCTGAGCCTCTGGTCCCCAGCCCTCGCCAGGTCCACTTCCCTCCCAGAAATAAACGAAGCAGCAGCAGTGGAGGAAATAAAGATCTCTGATGAGTGCTGACTGAGGGACCTGCCGTCTCCCCCCGCCTCTCCACATAGGCGGGAGAACACAGGTGGGGTACCTGTGGCCCCCACAACCTGGTCAGAGAGGTGAGACAGCAAAGATTTCACTCCACCCCATGAGCTAAGGCTGGAAAAGTTGGGGGCTAGTGCCTGCCCGGGTCCCAGACCAGTGCTTTCTGAGCCATCCCTGCTCAGGTCTCTTCATAGGCATCACTCATTGGCGCCCGGGGAGAAGCGAGGGCAAGAACCTCGTCCCGGGCTGGCCAGCCAGGACTGGGGAGCTGCTCTTTAGGACTCACATCTGCTTCTTCCTCGTCAGGGCGTGCCAGCTCCCTTCATCCCCTTCCCCTGCCTGTACATGTGTGGGTACATGTATGAAACTTCCTTCTCTTCCCTCACCCTCTCCACATCTCTCAAGGTCAGAGGACCACATGCAGAAAAGCGGAGGGCACCTTGTGGAATGAAAGGGGGCTTCTTGAATCTTCTCTCCAGGCTGCACAGTGGGGGTAGGAGGGTAAGACTGAAGAAGGGCTAGAGAGAGAACTATATACAGGTTTGAGGTCACACATGTCACTTACTATCCCATGTATCCTATCACCATCCCAGTGTCTACTCTGATGCCCCCAAGATTCAACTGGGCAGCTAGTTGGCCCTGTCATTCTGGGCCTTTACCGTTTGTTTTATTACTAGGGCATCCCAGGGAGCTTTCCGATGATCCTCTGCCATGGGCCCCTCCCGGGATCAAGCCCTCCCAGGCCCCATCCCCAGCCCCTCCTGCCCCAGCCCACCCGCTTGCCTTGGTGCTCAGCCCCCCATTGGGAGCAGGTTGGGGCGAGTTGGAGGCCCGGGCTGGAGGGGCAGTGTTGCTGTTCTTAGCTTTTATACCTTTGGCGTTGCTCTGTTGGATTTAATTTCAGTCTTCCTTGATTCTTCCCTTCTGTAAAGTGTACATTACCAAGTTCCTTGTTTTTTTTATATATATATATAAATATATATATATACAAACTGTACTCTTTTTGCCTTTGTACATTCAGGCAAGAAGAGAAAATAAATCTTTTTAAGAGACAATCACAAATCTGTGAGGGCTGCTGGTTATTTCTCCTGGAGTTTGCTGCTGAGCTGCCTCCTCCTTCCTCCCCACTTTGCCCTTCTCCCTCAGCTTTCCTGATCTCCCTGGCCCTGCTCCATGTGCATCCTCAGCTCCTTCTTCCCTGGCTGATGGCAAGCTGTTGAATCCAGTGACAAACCACCTGCCCGGCAGTGTTTTCCAGCTTGGCCACTAGCTCACCCAGGAGTTTTATTCTGTACCCTGGCCCTTCCTCTTTCCACCCTTAGATCCCCCTTCACCGAAGTGGCTTGGACCCCTGGGTCCTCTGGGACCTGTCTCCCAAAGGCCCTGACTTTGGACGCTCACCTATAAAACTATGCAGCTGGGATCTCTGTGCCTAAGAGTTTGCACTACTTAAACCTGCCTGGGAGTTAGAACGGATGCTTTTTAGAAATGAGTGGGAAGCTATCCCCAAACACTCCCCTCAGATTCCAACCTCCAGAGTGCTCTTGTCCAGAGCCCCAAGAATCATTCCTGGCTGGTGGATTCCTGTGGCTACCCCCATCCGAATAAGGGCTAAGGGTTTATGGGTCAAGAGCATTTGTCAGAATTTCAAAGGGATGGTACATTCGGAAATACAGCCCGACCAAACCATTGTTCCTACTCTTTATTTTACTCTGATTTCCTCCCCACCTTTTCCCCCTTCTACTTCCTTTTCTTAATTGGCTTTGGAATTGAAGTATATTTTTAAATTATTTGTTGTATTTATTGAATAAAGTTTTTAATGTCCCTGTTCTTAAATTTAGACTTAGTTTTGCCTTTCACATTATCTCCCCTAACCTCCTCCCCCCCAGCCCCAGTACTCCACCTTCTAAGTTGCTTTTTTAATTGGAGCGCAGCTTTTGGGTACCATATTTCTTTCCTGTCAGTGGTCTTTCATCTAGAAAGGTTTTCCTTTTTGAAAGAGAAACCATGGGTCTCTGGGTTTTCTCTGGGATTCTGCTCTTCTAACTCGGCTGTTAGAAGAGGATCCACCAGCAGGTGGCAGCAGAATCTCATGTGTTTCCTGTCTATTCCAGTAGCTGTGGGGACAAGAAATACTGAGTTTTTGTCTTGGTTATTTTTATTTTTATTTTTTTTTAAATATGTGGCCAGTTTTCCCAGCACTATTTCTTTTTTTTTTTTTTAAGTTTTATTTATTTATTTATACAAGCACTGGGTACAGTCAGAAGCGTGGGAGGGTGAGAGAATTCTCCAGAGCCAGAGCAGGAAGCAGAACAGGCAGACAGACAGAAGACACTGCTGAGGGGAGCAGTGGGCGGCAGGAGAGGCCTGCGCGCCATATGGGACCCTCGCCGGTGGCCCGGGATTGAACCGGCACTGCAGAGGCTGCGAGCAGCTTCGCAGCCCAGCATTCAACTGCTGTGCCACCAGGGGAGGCCCTGTCTTGGTTCTTTATTGTGCCTATCTTGAGGATTCCCTGGGTTGTAGTTTAACATCTGAATCCTAAACTTGGCCACTGTCAGCATTCCTGTGAACCACTGTTGTAAATAGCTCCCTGTGGTCACCAATTTTCAGTCACTGCCTTTAGGCTGCCTCTGGTGTTACCTGCGCAGGGGAGGCCATCTTCAAGCCCTCCCTGTAGGCCCAGACCTCCTCCTAATACTGGTGGAGGAATGCACCTGACGGCACCCAAGGTTAATGACTTGGCCTAGGGTGAATGAAAACACAAGCTCCTCAGAGAACAACGTAAAAATGGGCCAAAAGGGCAGAGAAATTAAGATGAGCCACAGCTCAACAGCAGACAGTCCCAAAGCTGCAGGAGGTGGAAGAACATGCACAGTGTTTCACTGGGGGAAGCAGAAGCAAAAGGAACAAATGCTAGTAAGTCCGTAATTTTTTTTTTTTTTTTAAAAAGGTAAGTGAAGGCGATTCCTGCCCCTTTAAATGCTTCTGAGAGCTTATTTATCAGGCTCGTGGTGCAAGGGGAATGGCAGCCATGCCTTAGGGCACTGGACTCCAAAAGGAGAAAACTATCTTCCAAAGGAAGATGCAGCCTGTTTGTTTCGACCACCTCCAGGAATAGGACTGTCGGGCAGCTCCATGCAAAGGCCATACCTTTGCAGGACCAGCCTTCTAGACAAAAGGGAGAACTAAGAAGGGCCTGGACCCTGAGTACATATAGCCTCTATTTGGGATGAGGCTAATGTGTACGCTGGTCTCTAGGGGCTCTGCGCTCTGGCAGCATGTCCCAGGCTCCTAGCAACCCTATGTTTTATAGTATAATGTGGCCCCAGGGACCTCGGGCAGTTTAGATGCTCTCATGCACTGCAGCCTTTCTCCTGAGGAGGACATGTCACGCCCCCATGAGGTTAGACTCTAGACTCAAAAGACAGTAATGGCAGGAAGCTGGTCCTGGCACAGGAATAAATTACAGACCAACCACAACTTTAAATCAGTTTATTGACACAGTAACACAACACACTTGCCTCCCTGACACCCCCACCCCCCTCACCCAATCTAGATCTCTCCCCTTTCCTGCTGCTTAGGAGCTGTTCAATGAAAACAGAAAAGGGCAGGCCACTTCCACATGCCCAGCCCCATCCCCAGGCCCTGTGGAGCAGTATCTCAGGCACTACTCAGGGCTTGGTGGGAGCAGGAGGGAGCCAGCACTATACTCAGCCAGGCAGAGGTGCCCGGTCCCTAAGAACAGATTCCCCCACAGCCCCCAGGCCCTGAGTTGCTACTCTTCTTCCTCTCTGCTCTTTGTGACCCTAGGAAGGAGACATATTGGGACCTGGGCCTGCAGCCAACAGCAAGAACTCCTGGCTGTGATTTGATAGTTGGAGTTTGGCTAGTGTTTTTAAGGCCCAGGCACCCTCAAAAAAAGCCCTGGTGGTGGGAGTGAACTTCAATGTCCCTATTTAAAATGCATTGATAACATTAAACAGATTAAGCCAGCTTAACCAAATGCCAGAATAACACTAAGCCGTAAAGAAGGAGGGGTCAGACCTGCTTTCTCCAGGCCAGACACAAATGCACACAGAGAAGCCCGGGTGGAGTGTCAAAAAACAACTCAACGACACTGCCCAGGGGCTGAAAAGCCTATGGGGTGACAGGAAGCAAGGAAAGAAAATACACAAGTCTTAAAAACCAAAAAAGAAAGCCCAACAGCAGGGAACCTGAGCCTGACAGTGCTGCCCACCAGCCCTCCAGGCCTTGCCCTGGACCCAGACAGTCCCTCCCACTCTGGGCAACGTCCTCCCCTAGGCTAGATAGAGCACATCACACAGCGCAGTTTAAAAAGCTTCTAATGCCGGTTCATAAACATCTTCATTTACTATTGGTGATTACATGTGAATAATATGTTTATACTGTTCTTTATGGAAAACAATTTCAACGAGTCAACTCCAAGAACACAATAGGCAACCCTTACCCTGAGCCCCTCGGCATCCTTCCCTAGACAGCATGGAGCCCCCTCCTCTGTCCCAGGGCTGCCTAACCTCCCCTCTTCCCCCACCGCGACTCTTAGGCAAAGCATCCTCTATGACCACTAGTCCTCGTCGGACAAGTTCTGGTCCAGGGAGTAAACCATGAACATCACATCTGGCCGAGAGGGAACACAGGGATGGCCTGGACGCACAATCTCAAAGCCCAAGAAGCTGAAGGTCTTCAGGAGAGGAGCTGCAGGAGAGAAGAGGATAAAAAGGACTCGGATAAGAAACCCAAGGGTAGGCGCAACTCTAGGAAAAACCCAAGTAACGGTGGCATGAATAAATACGCACTAGGTCTTCAGTTAACAACCTTGAGACACTCCAGAAAAGGGCCAGGTTTGTGCAGCAAGCTCAGGAGCATCCCACCTGACTGTACAGGAACCCCATTTTCTCCTGAGTCCCCCACTCAGTCGGGGGGAGGAGGGAGCCCGAAAGGTCTCAGGCTGCCTTGACTCCTCACCTCTGTCTTCCCGGCCCTTCCTGAAGCAGATGAAGACGTAGTTCACTTTCATCTTCTCTTCAGCAAACTCTAGTAGTGCTAACAATCTGCAAGAAGCCAAGAAAACAACTCAGGCCCACCACCACCCACCTCCCTAGATTTCCCTTCCCCCTACCCACCCCCCAAATGAAAGGCTTCTCTGAGGCTTACAGCCAGCATTACAAACAAGGAAGCTCCAGGGAGAAGGTTCCTATTTCAAAATCTCAGGAGCCCTGAGTTCAGAAAAATAAGCCACAAACTCTTAGAAAAATGTTAATGCCTTCTCTCTGGAGGAGCCGTTCTTAATCTAACTTTGACACTAGCCAACTTGACTAACGCAGTTCAGACAGGAGGGGCCCTAGATAGAACCCAGTTTTTTAGGGATACGCCAAGGTTACCAAGTTTGAGAACGATCACCTGGCAGTGCCCATGACTCTGGGCTCAAACAGTCTAAAAGGATTTCCTCGAGGCTGGAGCTGCTCAAGGGAACTCCGTCCTCAGACTCAGACTGTTCTTACACACCTGGCTGCTTGGAGGGCCTGGCCCCACCCAGTGAAATCCCACCGTGTGTCTGAGCATCCTGGTCTTTTGAACTGGCTCAAGGAGGACTGAGTGTGCCAGGAACAGTGAACCACAGGGCGATTAAATGACAGGGATTTGGTTAATGTGATAATGATCTGCTTTAATTATAACCCAGAGCAGGCCTGTTTTACTGGCTAAAAATAACCAGTTACAAAATGGTATCAGCTTGGGAAGCCCAGAGCTAGGGGAGAAGGCAGAGACTCCCTACTCATCTGTTACCCCAGTAAACCTATGTTCTTCCCCAAAACAAGACCTCCTTCACCATTTGCTCCTTCCACTTAGCCAGCACTTGCTCCTTACCCTTCTTTGCTCCCATCAGCTAATAATCCATCTGGAATTTCTACAAACAGGCTCTGGCTGGACAGGACTGCATCCCAGGAAGAGACCTTCACCTCGGTGACCTCATACTGGAAGTGGACGATGTGAGGTTTTCCATCGTTCACTGGGAGGTCCTGGGTCACAGTGAGCTTCTCGTCCTGGGAGGAGATCAGGTCAGAGGATCAGGTCACTACTGCGTCTGGCCGCATCATATACTCCCTAACCGACGTGGTGCTGGGTGTTCCTTGAGCCAATCTCAGAGCAGCACGGGCTCAAGGGCATGCTGAGAATGTACCGCTGCATGTAGCTAAATAGAGCCATCGCCAACTGAGCTCTAAGACCAGCTGATGGTGGCCAGAAGTCAGCGTGATGGGAAGGAAAATAGTTACCAAGTGTCCTACTGCCACATACTGTGCAAAGGGCCTTCCCATTTTTCAGTCACAACACACACTCGAGATCTCGCCACTGTCTCCTTAAATCTGAGACACTAGCAGCCCCGAACCCAAGGTCTGCACCAAGGCTACTGCGGCAGAGCAGATAATTCGTCCTCTCCCCTCCCTCTCTGAAAGGGAAACATTTGAAACAAAGGAGGATGCATGTGTGGGCTCAGCTGGGGCCCCTATCAACCTTCCAGGTGGGCTCTGGGGACCATGTGGGCTCCCCTGGGCACAATTTCAAGGAACCAGAACTCAGCTGCCCTGTTACCCTTCAATCCCAGTCTTGGGAGAAGCTAAACCAACTGTCTGGGCCTCAATCACAGCAGATTAAAAGGCAGCAAAGAGCCGGCTGCTCCAGCCCATTTCACTCTTGGGGCAGATTCCCTGGGTTCTCTAAGGCTGTGGCCCACGGTGTCGGGGGGAAGGCAGTTGTGACACACGGCGCCTCTCCTTACCGCATACCTCCACACCACCCTGTCCTGCCCATCGGGGTGGTAAGGGACAGACATCAGAAAGGCAAAGGGTCGAGGACAATAGACAAAATGCTCCTCCTGGCACTTCGTAGTTCTTGGGAGAACGTGAAAAGCAGCACCAGAAAGTGCTCGCACCTCCCACCCACTATTCTGCCCACTCGGCAACTGACACAGCACTGAAGTCCTGGCCATCGACCTGAGAGGATGGCAAGGCGTTTACTTGATGCTGACGTCCTCCTCCTTTTCCCCCAAAGCCACATACATAGGAGCCTCAGTTGAAAGGGTCCTTCCCAAAGGACCAAAGGGTCCTTTCCGGCCTGGCCTAAGAGTCAGAGATAAAGTGATTATTGCCCATAAGCTGTGGCTCAGTGGTGGCCGAGAAGGCTCTGTTCCACGCCTTCGCCCCAGAATCCTCCTTACCTTATATATTAGAGCTGAGAGAGAAGGATCCCTGCCGCCCCCTCGCCCACCGGGGATCTTCGACAGTGGGTGAGGGGCATCAGGAGCACCACAGAGGCCCCGGAACAATGTGCCTGCAGCACTGGAGCTGGGGACAGTTACTCAAAGGCAAAATACTACTGTAAAAAAACAGACAGGATGAGACAGTAAACACCAAGACTTAAGATTCAACTCTACATCCCACTCCAACCCCTGCCTTGGCTCTCCCTAAACAGCTCCTCTAAGCCTGCACCCCTGCAACAGTCCTTTTGGCTTCAGTTTCCAAAACTACTACTGTTCTCCTTTTTAAATTCTTTTAGTGAGGTAACACTGTCTATGAATTAGGGGTGTGGTCAGAATGGGGCCGGGAGACCCTGGAAGGAGGTACACATCCTGGGACCTGAGTAAGGAAACAAACAGTAAGATGGGTTACGAAGGGTGAAAGGCATTTCCCCTCCCCCGTCACCTCCCTTACTGGACACCATGATTTTGAGGTGGACCCAAAGGAGCGCCAAATTTGCTCCTCTCTCTTCTTAAATCCTATGTAGTGGCTCCTTAGGCCGAAATGTAGCTCACTCCACAGCCCGAGGACAGGTGAGGCAGGGAAGGAGGGGAACTGTCTGTGCATGTACCCCATGACTCAGCCACAGGCCTGTCCCGTGGCCCCAACACACCAGCCCCAGGGCAGCTGGAAGGCAGTGGTAGCATATATGGAGAATGTGGCAATAGCGTGCTGGAAGCCAGCTCACGCGACTGTCTCTTCCCAACTATGTTTTCAATGATGTCACGTAAGCAGTTTGAATCCGTCAGGAGGGGAGTATGCACATTACAGAAAGCAGCAAATGCTGTAAATCAAGGCCCTTTTACCCTGAAAGCCAGTTGTAAAATGTGAGGCACTAGTCTTCATACTGCCCTTTGCTGTAAAGCCAGCAGCAAGCCAGGGTGACAGAAGGCACACCTGGCATGGCAACGGAACAGCAACCAACGGACCAGTCCACCCACTTCGACCCTCACGACAAGGGGCCTGCATGCACAGTCCAGCTGAGCCACTAAGTTCAAACCATCACTGCTCGAGCTTGGCTCCTCCTCTTTCTCTCTCAAGGATTTCAACCAGGGGCCTGAAGCTACACTTGGAAATGTCACTGGGGAAGTGGAGTTCCTAGGGCAGTGTCACTGGGCCAAGAGCAGCATGGTCACCCCATGCCCCAGCGGCCTCTTCTGGGAAGCCTCGGGTATCCTCATTTTCCACACTTGCCTCATCAACAGCTACTACAGAAAAGGCGGAAGAGGTCTAACGGTACTGTTTTCAAGGGCAAGACTTCTCTTCTACTGGGGACAGTGGGCCATTAATGATCCCCACCCCCTCCAATGTTTTAAGAGACAGAATAATAGACCAGCAGAGCCAGGAGAAAAATAAGACAAGGATGGGGATGTCCCCAAGCCAAGGCATACATACGCCCCATTCCCTAGTGCCTGTGTGAAGGGTCCTGAAGGGCACCAGGCGGGCTGGGCCACTAGAGTGGCTGGCTTGAGGTATGTAGTGGCACTACCTCAAGAAGTAGACAAAGCACTTCTGGGTTAGACAGAGATAGAGCCTTGTTCACCAGAATTGCTTGGGTTCACAAAACAAGCACTTGTAGTATGAGAATTTTGGTGCTAATTCACTTAACTTCAGACTCCTACTTTCAGAGGAATTATTCCTCAGTGGCCTTTAGATGGGAAAGCTACACTCAACTCCTGATCCGCATCCAAGCCCCCATCTTGACTCTGAGCTTGCTTTTACTTGCAAATGGCAGCGGTAAAAGGCTGACCTGCTAAAAGATAAAAATAAAGTGGCTTTCTTTTTGTATGTCCAGAATCCCCTTTGTCTTCCTAGAAATAATCCCAGGGGCCTGCCCAGCATCCAGCACCAATCTATGAGCATATGATATTTCACTGCTCTTTAAATAAATGCAAGAAGTCTGTTCCATGGTAACAGATCATTACATCACTACACACACACACAAGATCCTGAAGGCTCTTGCCTCCTCCCCCACAAAATCAGCATGAGAAATTGTGTTGGGGAGGAGGGAGAGCAAGTAAGTGTGTTTCTCCCACCTTGGGCCCCAGTTCAAGTTTCCTAAGAAAAACAGTGGGGTTTGGAATAAACTCAGTGGATAACATCTCACAATCAATAATTCTCTTCATCATCCATCATCAGAATGGATCTATTTTTAGTTACAGGTAATGAATGGCGAATTGTTTCTCTTTCAGAAAACCTGACTGTCATTTCTAAAGCCAGAAGAGAGATGGGTACACAGGCATTAGTTGAACAAAAGGGGGGATGAAACTGCCCGATCATGGCGCCTTTTCTTGTGTTGGCTTTTGTGTTCAAAATAATATTATGGCAAGATATGCCACCAACCTCAATAGGACTGTGACTCCTGGAGGAAAAGTAGCTTCTAAACCCAACTCTCTGTGACAAGATCCAAACCAGGTTGGGTTTTATATTTAGTTCAAGTTGTTTCTACTGACCCAAGGGCCCAGCTTTTTCCATTTCTTCCTCACATCCTGTTCACTCCACTGGGGGACAGGCATCGTTTAATCACTACCACCATGAGGCTGATTTAAGCAGCTCAGTCTAGAGGTTGAAAAGATCAGGCTGATTAAGGAGAATCAAATATTTCAGATTGAATCCAAACATCCAGCTGGGCTGGTCCTGCTTTTGGAGAAGGAAAAAAACATACCACAAGGGGGTGTCAGGTATCCAGCATTCAAATCAATTGGGAAGAGAGAAGGGAGATCAGACTGATGTTAGTGCCTTTTATTGTCTCAGTTTATTACTGGACATGCCCTTGGAAACACTCCTCAGGATACATGAGTGCTGCTGACATATCACATCCTGCTGCCTCTAATTTGAAGCATTCTCTGAAACTGTTTTCTGAAATGTCCTTAAGCAGGTTATAATTTCATATACTGGCTCAAGACAGGCAATGGATGCAGCAGATGTATTCCCAGGGAATGTGGTTGGCAAATCAAATATTTAGAATTCAAATCCTATTTTTAAATCTCTAGGGTATTTACTATTTTGTAAGGAAGTAACCTTCAATCTCTTGATACAAGTAGAAGTTCTCCTGTTAAAGAACCACTTCCAGTGAACTATGTCAGTTTTGATTTTTATATTTAGTTCGCTCAAGCAGGATGTAGCCTGCTAGACAGTGTGATATAAAAGTAATTCTATGGCTGAGTTCCATTCGGCTAAATGTAACAACTACTTGAATTCATATTCTCTTTCATATACTTTTTGATCATGTTTCACTTGATTCCATGGCCTGAGCTTGCTCAAGTCTGCACCCTTTCTCTCTGGTTTCCATTACCTGCCAGAGGAGAGTGAGACGGCCTTGGGACTGTCTACCTGTGGTAGCAAGTGAAAAAACACAAAAATCACATTCCCAGCAGTCACCATTCATTCACCCCTTTGTAAACCTCTTCTGGCCCATTCCCGTCTCAGATGCAGCCTCACAGAACACTCTCTAGGGCGCCCTGACTTCCCTCACTGCAGACAGATTTTACTCTAGGAACATATGATGACTAATTGCCACCCAGAGGGACCAATCCAGGGCTGCCATCACACAGGGCTAAAAAGAAATAGAAGGAAAGGTGGAAGTGATGGCCACCCCCAGTCCAGAGTGACCACAGAGGCTGATTTTCTGCTGTAAGCTCCCTTTCCACATGAGAAAGGGGTCCTGGTCAGATGCCAGGCATAAGTCATTTCTCTAGGGTTGCCTGTGTGCCAAAGGGAGTCTACTTGTTAAGCATGATTATAAAGAAAATGACATCACCATTCTGAATCACAGACTGAAAGCCAAACTAGGTTTTGGTTAATTCTTCACAAGAAACACACTTAAGGTGGCAGCTAAAATATCTGTGCCTCTGAGGTTTGCTTATTATACAGCTGATAATGGCACCTTCCGATAAAGGCTATCAGAGGTAGCTGGATAGCTAATCACACTTTAAAATAAAACCTTAATTTTACATTTCAAGTACCTCAATCTAGTCTGTTTAGTAAGCGCATCCAGTCCCAGCCTCTCTTCCCAGGACAGAATTACTTCATTGTTTATATAGTATCAAAGGCCTAGGAAATGTTCCTATCTTATACAAAGGCTTATCTTACACAAAGGCTTTTATTCTGCTGCTGCTTCTGCTGCTGCTGGTGGTAGGAAACTACCTGTTTTGTTCAAGCAACAAAATTCTTGCTCACCTACTTAGCCATTCCTAGTCTATAGCTTTCAATTAGGCTTCACAGCCTTCCAAATCATGGCGCCAATTTGAATAAACACTGCATATATTTGAAGAAGAGTTGAAATACCTTTTTTTTTCTAGAAATGCACATATGTAACATCCCTCTACCCCACTCTTCAATCCCCTTTTTCACATTTCTAAGCAACTCTGAGACTAAAATTGGATTTTTTGGCAGAGTGAAGAATTACTATTATTAGGCCACGCTGCTTTCTGAAGCATACCTCCAATTTGGGGGGATTCCTGACTATACTAGGATTGTTTCTCTCTTCCCTTTTCTCTCTCCACCCTTCCCCCATGATTTTAAAGGCACATCACAGGAAAACTTGCTCTCCCTTACCATCCCACACTCAACTAGCCATAGTGCCAGTCAACAAGGAATAATCAAAACAAAATTCTTTGGGGGAAGACACACAAATTCCCATACCCAGGCAATCATTCCATGTAGATGCTCTGATGTATCCTGTACCCTGCCCACCATTCTCCCCAAAAATCTACCTGTAGTACCAAAGCTCATCTCACAGACTATTATAAAATTGCTATCAAGCCAGGGTGAGCTCTTCTCTGAATACTGTACTGTCACATGGCGTGAATCAAGCCCGAGACAGAAACTGTCTTCCGGCCCCCCACACATCCAGGACATAAAGGCCACAAAGTTTGATTTCCTTAAATTTAAACCTCATGTTCAAAACCCGTAATAAAAGTACTTAAATTTGTGTCTTCTTCCCTTCCCCACCATCAGGATATTTGACATTTTGGAAATACCAATCAGAACAAAACTGAAAAGGAAGAGCCTTGTTTTCAAAACATACTGCCGGCTCCTCTGCAACCATTTCTTCCAGGAAACCAAGCCTCCACCTCTTGAGCATTTCACTGGAGCCAGGGAAGTTGGGAAGCCCATCCCCCAACCAATAGGAGCTAAACTCCCAGCCAGCTCCCCCCTCTGCTGACACAAAATGCCAAGAACACTGACTGGGAAGAACATCCGGCTCTTAGCGGAATCCTTACTTAGGACTCTACCAGGATTCCTTTCAGAAAGTTAGGGCAGCCAGGAGGCTGGGAAACATGCTATGGAAACAGAATTGCCATAACTCAAGGAAACCAGACACCCTGCACACACCGCCCCACCCCCAGGCCAAAGTGGAGGAGCCTGATCAAGGCCTTGCTCCTGCCCAGGCCCTGGCAGGCCAGCTGGCTCCTCCCTCCACCTGCCTTTCATACAGCCAAGTCCCTCAAATTACCAACACACTAAGAAAGGGCCCCAGAGACAAGCAATCCTGTTTTGCCACTTACAACGCTGGAAGGAACCGTCAAGTTAAGCGAACCCAAACCTCTCTTTTTACAGGTAAGCACACCGGCTAAGTCAGAACTAGAACTCGGGCCTCTCAAGCTCAGTGTTGGTTCACAAGTGCTCAGCTCTAGGGCTCAGACAAGGACCTGCCATCCAGACCAGCTCAGTCTGGCGGATTCCAGAGAATGCCTGAGACCACACTGCCCTCCAATACTGTAGCAGCAAAAACATTAACAAGGGGAAAGCCATCTCACATACAGCTTTTGACCTTTTCTGGGTCTGGACTGCCCTCCACCCCTCACTTCATCCAGGCCTCTCTCATACCTGCTGTCTAGCCTCAGCAGACACAGCCTTCTTCACCACAAGGAACACCTTTGCAACCAGCCCAGCACCATCCAAGTATAAATCCACCCTCACCTCCTCAGCTCCAGAAGGGCTGGGTTTGAGAAGATGGAATAAAAGCAGGGATTGCCAAGGGAGACAGACATTGAGTCTCAGAAAAGGAAAATATAACAGCAGAGTGGGATTGCTGGTAAACAGGGCTTGGGACGTGGGAACAGTGGGTCAAATGGGAACCTACCAACCAGGAAATGAGTGAATTTTCTTTCTGCATATAGGGAAGAAATGGGGGTGTGGGACTAGATAAAGACTTTGAGAATTAAGGGAAGAAAATACCTATTGGTTGGGAACTGTTGTGGATCTCTTGGGTATTTTAAATAGTACCTAGGAAAGAAAGAATGAACAATCCCTGAGGAGTGGAGAAAGGGATGCCACCCATAAAAAGGAACATGATGGGGTCTTCTGGGAAGAGGACAGGCAGTGCTTCTCAACCCTGGCTGCACATTAGAATTACCTGGGGAGATTTCAAAAGATACACTAATAACCAGACCCTACCCTAGGCCAATTACACCAGATCCTTAAAGCAGGGGGATCCAGGTGATTGATTTTTCAAATGTGCAGCCAGGGTTGGAAAACACTGAGATTTGAAAAAAGCTCAAAACCCAGCTGAATATTTAAGAATGGGGCTGCTAAAGGCATGTGAAACAGAAAAGCTAGAGACTTTAGAGAGAAGGGAGCCCAAGTTTGGGAGGGGTCACGAGGGGAGTTAGACCCCCAACTGTGAAGAAAGCAATTACGGAAGGCTGCCTTGTTACAAGAGGAACGAAAATCTAGTTTTGAGTAGACTATGGCACAATTTAAGGTTTTGCAGAGAATGGATATGCTTGCAAAATGAGGCCTACTGAAGGGCAGAGGCCATAAGGCCAAATCAGGGGACAAAGGGCTTGGTGTGAGGAACTAATGAGTTTCAGACTCAGTTTGGAAGGGGCAGCAACAGGTCGAGGGGAAAAAATGAGTTAGAAAATCAGGCCTAGATTATAAATGGCAGCCATTCTAATGTATAAGAAACAAATGGGGTCAAAAATTGAGGAATCAGGAAATTATGACACAGTCGAAAGAAGAGTCTGGGGAACAGAAAATACAGGGTGTGTTTGAGAGAGAGAGGCGAATAACAAGGAATCCTTGGAGAAAAAGAGAAGAGAGGTAGAGAAAAGACAACTGAATGTTGAATTATGCCTTTTTGGGCAGGGGGAAGTATATATGATGCAAGTTTAGGAAACTCTGGTGCTTAGTTTTGGGATAATGTGTTATCTTTCCAATTAATGGGAGAAGGTTTTGAGGGTCAGGTTTTGAAGGAAGAAACTTGCAAAGGCCCAACGTCCAAAGTATGGAGCCTGACTTGAAGTCACTGGAATTACAGGGAAAGAGGCTAGGCCTTCACTCGAAGTGGGGTGGGCTAAGTTCTGTGATCTAAAGATGAGGTTCATTGAAGAGGAATAAAAATAAAGACAAGTTTCATCAAAGAAAGTGTTTAAAGGGCAGAAGTGTTGAGAAGCCTGTTGGGGGTAGACCTCTTTAGGGGAACAGGATGGAGAATAGGTGTCAAGCACAGAATGAGAAATAAAAGTAATGAGTTTGGGGGACACAGAAAACAAGGCCTAACTGGAAAAGAGGTGCTGGGGAAGGGAGGGTGGGGGAAAAATCAAGCTGGAGTGAAGGAGCCCGGGGAGGGGGCTGGGTATTACTGTAAGGACTATTAGGCCTGAGGAGAGTGGGGGAAGGGTGCTGGGAGGGGGTAAAGGGTTCAGTTGAGAACTGAAAGATGCGAGCCCGACCGGGGTGTGTGTGGGGAGGGGGGGGCCGGAGGGGGGGAACCGAGATGAGAGGGGTCTGACCCGAGGGTGCAGTATGAATTAAGGGGCTCAAAGGGAAGGGTTAGGAGACTTTATGGTGGAGGAAGAAAGATTTGGGGGAGATGAGATACAATCTGGAGACTCCAGATGAAGGAGAAAGCCGAGTTTGGGGACCAGGGCAGCGCTCGGCAGGGCTGTGGAGGGAGGACTTGCGGGGAAGGCTGGATCCGGGTTTGGGGGGGCTCCCCCGGAGCAGGAGGCCCGGATGAGGGGGATGGGCCTGGCTGGAGGGAGGGGGCTAAAGGACGGAAGGAGGCCCAGTCCCAGCCGGGCTCGGGGCGCAGAGGCTCAGGTGGGGAAGGGACCCAATGGCGGGGGGCAGGGCGAGGGCGGCGGGGGGTGGGGCGGCCCCCGAGCAGCTGAGGGGGGGGGGCGGGGAGCTTGGGCCGGGCCGTTACCTGTCCTGGGTGTTTATCATCCTCGGCGGCTCTGCTCAGGGTGGGAGGAGGCGGCGCAGGGAGTGGGTGGGTGGATGAGTGGGTGGGTGTGGGGTCGCGCGCGCGGGGCCGATCTCTGCGGGCTAAGTCCCTGTCAGGCCGCGGGCCCAGAGCCCTCCTCCTGCCTCAGCGAGCGCCTGCCTCCAACTGACCCTCCCCGGCCGCCGCCGACGCCGCCGCCGCAACCGCCCCGCCCCCGGCGCCTCATCTGCATAGCCCCACCCCAGAGCCGCGCGGTGTCCTGGGAAACTGGGGCCCACAACAAAGGGCAAAGCACGGCCCCGCCTCCGCGCAAGCGCACCAGGGCCTGGGGGGGCTGGGTGGGGGGAGGTGCCGCGCGGAGCTGAGCTCGGCGTGAGTTGTCGGCCGTGGGGGGGTGTGGCGGAGGCCTTGGCCGTGGCGGAGGCTGCGCGACCGGTATGAAATAGATTGTATTTTGTGTAAAGTTTGCGGAACATTGATGCGACCTCGTCCTCGTGGAGTCAAGCAGGGTTGTCATGGGTAGGCCCTGGGAAGATACTTTATTAAACAAAACAAAATCGAAATCTAAGAGTACTGCACACGAATTAGCACCCTTCCCAGACTCAGCCGTGCCCATGGGTCCGATTTACTCAGTTTATAATGCAGGTCAGTAACCTCAGCTATCTGCTAATTTCAACAATCTTGTACCTGGAAGACTCATCTCAGACCAATGGCTGGTGTCATGTGAAGCCCAGTGTCTGTAGGTCAGGATCTTAGTCACCTTTTAGCCACCTGGTGGCTCAGCTCTGCCCATAGTTAAGTGTGGCAGGTAACATGGTACCTCCCCTAACAACCTGACAGCAATCGTGGAAGGCACCATCACTAACTTGTTCACAATCACTTTAGATCACAATCACACTAGGTTACTAGTTCACAGTCACCTGCATTCACTGATACTTCTGGTCCTTATCAGAGATCAGTGCCAACAGGTTACAATCACTGCTGCACACACTGCAGACCACTCTAACAGGCACTTCAACACAATCAGCAAAGCTCCCGACGCTGTTCATAATCAACACAGACTGCAAAAAAGAGAGATGATACTCTGATCACAGTGGTTCACTGTCACCTCAAATCCCATTCACTTATTAAGTGAACAAATGAGTACTGACCAGCTACTTACTATGTGCTCCAGGCATGTGCTAAAATCTAGGAATACTCAGTGACCAACTAGACAAAGTTCCTGCCTTGTGAGAGACACAGAAAGGCCATCATAATCTGAGATAATTAAATGTTCAATCTGAGGAAAGTCACAGAGAAAGTAACTAGGGAATTAGGCATGGCTTTGCAGAAAGGGTGGTCACAATCACTCCACATCAGAGATCACTATGACCCTGCAGTTCATAATGCCCCCAAATCACAAATGTCCCACAGTAGAGCCATCTCAGGACATAATTACTTCAAAAACATGCTTTTTTAATGATGGGGATACAGGGATAGAACAAAGGTTGCAGTTGCTAAAGAAGGCTTTTTTTAAGCAAAAAATTGAAGTGGTAAGTGATACTAGAACTGCCGCAATTACCATTAGATATTTAAACAAAGCTGGTCCCATACTCTGGCCTACTTTAGATACTCCACCTGTCCCTTTGGCAATTCCTACCTACTCTCCCAAGTTCAAGCCAGGTATGTTCTTACATTAGTATACAGAAGAATTTGAACAATTAAACTCAACCATGAACGACCCCATCTCATAGTCCCAGAGGCGTGGGAAGCCCTTCAGGTGCTCAAAGGGAGCCAAGGTGGTTCATTTCTGCCAGATGTTCCCTCATCTGGGCAGGAACCCTTTAGCCTGAAGGATAGTTTTTAAGCAAACAATCAGCAAATACTGAGAACTTGGTAGCAACCATTTATCGAGCATCATGCTAAAGCACTTATTTTTACAACTTCTCACTTCCATTTTATAGATGAAAAGAATAACCTCAGGGAGGTTTTTGCCAACTATTATTTATTGTGGGCCTATATATGCCAGGTAAATTTCATTTATCTGCTCTGA
Organism: Talpa occidentalis; assembly: GCF_014898055.3. Taxonomy (NCBI): domain Eukaryota; kingdom Metazoa; phylum Chordata; class Mammalia; order Eulipotyphla; family Talpidae; genus Talpa; species Talpa occidentalis. The sequence goes on from NW_023601104.1 coordinate 30,026,404, forward strand.
TTCAAAGCTGGTTAGTGGGAGAGTTAGAATTTGGCACATTTCATATGCTTCATACTCAAATATAGTTAGTGGCTACTGCTCTGCACAGTCCAGATTTTCCATTCTCACACAAAGTTCTGTTCAGCACTGTATTCCATCATCCCCCATCTCTATCACCCTAGTCACCACCTCAGGTTCCAGCTACCTCTCATCCAGTACATCTTCATCCTTGTCCTCACGTTGGTAATATAACCAATAAGGCCCCAGCTCTCTGTCCCCAGTCACTCCTTTCCTGTGCCCTCTGCAACCTGTGAGCAACAAATTCTTCCATATTCTCCACCTTCATTCAAGATGCTGCCTTTACCTCCCAAAACCTGGCTATCTCCTAGTGCTACTGCTGTGTGTGTGTCTAAAAACCACATTGTTTTATTACCGCCAGCAGGAGTGGCCTGCGTAGGGTGGTGGGCACGCTGCCTCTGGGTATGTGTGGGCTGTGAAGAAAGGATGATGACTGGAAGGCTGGAAGGGGCGAGTGTGGAGGCCAGGCCTAAGGGCACCTCAGATTTTCTTCTGGCAACAGTTAGACCTATTGAGGGAGTCAATGGTCAAGCCACCAATAACATTAAGAAATTCTTGAAAACCCAGCTGTCCTTCGGAGTTAAGGTCCAGTTTATTTATCATGTGGTCATGGATACCAGGGGCCTCTGGTTCTTTGTGAAGGCAGTGGTTCTGCATTCATGAAGGTTAGGAACTTGCTATTGGAGAGTTTGTAGTTGTTACCATCCTTTCCAGGAAGCTCTGGAAAATTGCCAGAGATTCGATGTGCACTTAGTCTCTGTAGGGCTGAACATTTTTGCTGTGTCCGAGAGCTGTGAGTCTTAGAAGCTGTAAGTGGGGAGAGGCTCGGCGACTTCTCAGGACACGGCGTCTTGAGCAGCCCTCTTACATAAATACTATTTTTCTCTCGGGCCCATCCACCTCAGGGTCAGGAAGTGGGTAAATATATCCCTCCAATGGCATTTCTAAACCAGCGCTTCCCTTTCCTCCTACGAAGGAGCCCTGTCGCTTTGAAGCTTCACCATCTGGACATACCGTCTTGGATGATGTCATCAATCAACCTCCTAGACAATGTCCATCATTTAGTTCTTGGCTCGCTGCCTCTCTCCACCCTAAATTGTGTTATACATGGTGCACTCAACCTCCACATGAGGGCTTCTCGAACATCCTCCACTCATGTCTTTGACCTCCTTGTCTCCAGCGATATTTCCCTCACTCCATAGCAGTGGTCCACTCCTGTGATCATACCCTCAACTTGATTTTCACCAAAACCCACATGACTTCCAGTCTGGGACTTCTCCAACCACAACCGTTTCCTTAATTAAGCTCCTACAATTCTTTGTGACCTTCATCACAGCCTCCATTCCTTGGACCTCACTGATTTCTCCCCATTCATTAGCTCCAGTTTTCATGTTCCTTCTTTTTTAGTTTCATTTCCATCACCCATCACTCTTACCCTTCTCGTCCCTTGGTACTTGCCTGGCAAAATCCCTGCTCTGAAAAAAATCCACCATTTGCCTTCTCAGTGCTCTTGCTGGAAGAAAATCACATCGCCAGGCATATTACCTTCATTTCATGTTCATGATCCTAACTTCAAAAGGGCTCTGAACTGCCTGGCAATTTCCACTACATTTGCTTTTCCATTCTCTAAGATGATTTTTATAGCTATTCCTTTTCTGTAAAACCTCTACCACTCTCATCTGAGCTGATAACCTAGCCTTTTGTGTTCCCGAGGATACAGGAGCAAAGGGGCACTCCCTCTCATTCCTACCACAGCATGCAAATCTATATGCCTCCCACATGCCTGTGTCTCTCCCCCTCAGCCACCTTCCCTCCAAAGACCAGCTAATCTCTCCACAGGAGCTGTCATGCCACCCTCTCTCCCCTTGAAAAGGACCTGGTTCCTTCAATCTAAGCTCTCTCTTCAGCACATAAACATGCTCTTCTTAAAAAGCAGTAACAATCATTCTGGAAAACAGTTTGGCAGTTTCTTATAAACACAAACAGGCGATTTCCAGATGACCCAGGAATTGTACTGCTGGGCATTTATCCCAGAAAACTTAAAACTTAAGTTTATACACAAACTTGTACACGTATGTTCATAGAAGCTTCACTAATAGCCCAGAACTTCTGGAATCAGATGTCCTTCAGCAAGCAAATGGCTAAAGACACGGTGGTAGATCCATACTTTGGAATACAGCTCAGCAATAAAAAGAACCGAACTACCAATTGATACTTGCAATAACTTGGATGAATCTCCTAGGACTTATGCTGATTGGGAAGAAAAGTTTATATAGTGTATGATTCCATTTATAAAATATTTTGAAATGACATCATTTTAAAAACAAGCATAGATGAGTGGCTGTCAGCAAGTTGGGATGGGGTGGTGGAAGGTGGGAAGAAGATGGTTATGAAAGAGCAACACTGAGGGATCCTGGTGGTGATGGAATTAATCAGCATCTCGACAGTGGTGGTAGGAACGTGGACTAAGCATAGTGTGATGAAACTGTGTAGAATGACACCTGACATCAATGTCCATGTCCAGGTTGTGAGAATAATCAATTGTCAGAATAATCAGTTCATATCAACTATTGTGTTAAGCTGAAGTTCAGTTCATATGGCAGGTTAAACACTCAACCTGATTCTTTCCCTTTACTGGGTAGTTTTCAGAAAAATGAATTTGTTCCTTTGAATTCTCTAAAGGTGGCCAGTGCTGTATGTTTTTTCTTCTCTCCATCTCTCTCATCTTTTTCTCTTTTTTCGAGCACCTGTAAAAACTCATGAATTTTATCATTATAAATTAGCTTTTCCAGATCTTTTCTGAAGAGCAGATTTTTGTACAGAGAAAAGTGGGACTGACTTTACATTTATGGAACGTAAATGTAAATGTGCTGTTGTTAAGTTTTTGCAAAATGTTACCATTGAGAGAAATTGGGTAAGTGGCAAAGGCATCGTTGTGTATTCGGTCTACAATTGCAGGTAACTTTACAATGATCTCAATAAAAATCTCAATTAATAATAAGGCATAATGTGGGCCTCCCTGGTGGCGCAGCGGTTGAGCGCTGGGTTGCGAAGCTGCCTGCAGCCTCTGACCCCGGTTCGATCCCCGGCTGCTCCCCGGTCACGGGAGGAGGGTCCCACATGGCGCGCAGACCTCTCCTGCCGCCCGCTGCTCCCCTCAGCAGTGTGCTTTGGTCCTTCTGCCTGCTCTGCTCCCCGCTCTGGCTCTGGTGAATTCTCTCACCCTCCCGCGCTTCTGACTGTACCCAGTGCTTGTATAAACAAAACAAACAAATAAAACATGCCTCTATTAAAAAAAAATAATAATAGTAATGCATAATGTGATACATTTGCATGTAGGTAAAATCATATATGTGAACATAATAAACATATATTTAACAATTTGTAAAAGCTATGAGTATTCTAGTCCCTAAGAACTGCTTATAATACAAGTATGAGGGTGAAGAACTTGAGAGCACGAACAGTTGCATGTGGGGAGAAGGATGAGGTGAGGGGGAGGTGGAGAGGTCATCAATCAGTGGACCCTGTTAAGGGACTCAGATCTCAATCAGAAAAGCTATGATGCCTTGTGGCTCAAAAATACCTGAATTTGGCCAATGACAAGCTGTTTGACTTTGGACTAATTATTTGTCTCCTCTTCTGTGAAAAACAGGGGTCATAGAATCCACCTTCCAAGACTGGCAGGAAGATGAAATAATCTAGTGTAGGTGAAAGAACCTAGCGCAGTGGCTGAAGGATGTTCCATAAATGTAAAGTCAGTCCCACTTTTCTCTGTACAAAAATCTGCTCTTCAGAAAAGATCTGGAAAAGCTAATTTATAATGATAAAATTCATGAGTTTTTACAGGTGCTCAAAAAAAGAGAAAAAGATGAGAGAGATAGAGAGAAGAAAAAACATACAGCACTGGCCACCTTTAGAGAATTCAAAGGAACAAATTCATTTTTCTGAAAACTACCCAGTAAAGGGAAAGAATCAGGTTGAGTGTTTAACCTGCCATATGAACTGAACTTCAGCTTAACACAATAGTTGATATGAACTGATTATTCTGAAAATTGGTAGAATAATAAAAAAGCATTCAATCTGATTCTCTTTATCAATATGTTTCAAGGGAACCAACTAGGTCAATAGGAGGAAATAATAGAGCAGCACCATTTTGCAAACCCAAAAGGAAATACTGATCATTCACAGCTGTTAATTTTAGTGAGACAAATGCAGGTTATATCCCTCCTGATGAAAGGATACATCCCTACCTATGAAATATTCTTGACAGAAACTTGAACCTGATTCACAGCATACCTTTATGTCTAACTATAGTTTATAGAAGACAAAAGGAGGGCCTCCCCGGTGGCGCAGCGGTTGAGCGCTGGGTTGCAAAGCTGCCCGCGGCCTCTGCGGCGCCGGTTTGATCCCCGGCTGCTCCCCGGCCACCAGAGGAGGGTCCCACATGGCGCGCAGACCTCTCCTGCCGCCCGCTGCTCCCCTCAGCAGTGTACTTCGGTCCTTCTGCCTGCTCTGCTCCCCGCTCTGGCTCTAGTGAATTCTCTCCCTCCCGCGCTTCTGACTGTACCCAGTGCTTGTATAAACAAACAAATAAATAAAATAAAATAAAACATGCCTCTATAAAAAAAAAACAAAAAAACCTTAGAAGACAAAAGGAGATAAAGGAACTCATTAAATGGCACCCGGGCAATGCAATCAGCACAATCCTGAAGTTAGGAAACTTCTAAAGGAAAAAAATCAGTTTCTTTACAAATAAAGAAAAAAAAAAAAAAAAAGGAGGGTAAGAATCTATAGATTAAAATAGACTTGAGGGCCTCCCTGGTGGCACAGGGGTTAAAGACAGCGCTATCAAGCTATCACCAGCCACTGCAGCACAAGTTTGATCCCTGGCCGGCCAGGGAGAAACCCACATGGCACAGCAGACCTCTCCTGCCTCGGCTGCTGCTCCCCTCAGCAGTGTATTTCAGTAGATCTGCCTTTTCTGCTCCTCACTCTCTCTGGTGAATGCTCTCACCCCCTGTACCTCTGGCTTACACCCCAGTTCTTGTATGCATAAATGAATAAATCTTTTTTAAAAATAAATAAATAAACTAAAATAGACTTGAGAGACTTATCTACCACTTACAACCTGTGGCTCATCAACCTGATGCTGATTCAAAGAAACCAACTTTAAAAAATGTTTTTAAAAATACATATGATAATTAGGGAAATGTGAGCATTGATAATAAGAAATTATTATTATTATGGGGATGGGTAAAATGGTGACAGTGGTCAAAAGGTACAAATCACAGTTACAAGAGGAATAGGCCCGGATGTAATGTCAGCATCATAACTGAGGCGAGAAAAGCTGCTTTATTTGAAAATTGCTAAAAGAGTAGATCTTAAGAGTTCTCATCTCAACAAAAAATTTTGTGACTATGTCTATGATGAGTGTTAACTAAACTTACTCTGCCTAACATTTCCCAACATATACGTCTATCAAGTCATTGCACTGCACACCTCACCTGAAACTAATACAAAGCTCTACGTCAATTATATCTCAACTTAAAAAGGAAATACTGGATTTTTTCTTTAGGTCTGATCATGGCATTGGCTTTTTAATCCTTCTCTTTTTATAGACACACACTGAAAGGTTTACAAATGAGATGACATGCCTCCGATTAGCTTCAAAAGAATCAAAGCGGGGAGAGAGTATGGACAAAACCAGGAGCTAGGAGCTGATGATTGTTGAATTATGCTTTTAACTGGAATGTCTCACATTTTCCATAGCGAAACTTTAAGTTTTTAAGAAACAAAAAATAAATAAAATTTTTAAAAACCAAAGCAATAATATCAACAACAAAATTTAAACCTTACCGATCTGACATCCACCCACTGCGCAGAAGCTCCTGGCGTCTAGGTCACCTCTGCTCTCTACACTGCCAAATCCAGAGTCAGCTCTGTTGTGTCACTTCACTTCAGGAACCTCTAACAGAGTTGACGCTCCTTCCTCTTGGGACACTCTTCTTTTCCATGACATTGTCCTCCCCTGAGCAGCTCTCCGGCCACTGCTGCTCAGTGTCCTTTTCCAGTTTCTTGCCACCTGAATGTTGGGGTTTCCCAGGGCCTACTCCTGGGGGCCCCCTCTCTCTATCCTAGATGACGTCCCTCATTCCCATGATTAAATACCACTGTAGCCCAATGACTCCCAAATCACTGTCTCTAGAACTCTCCAAGGCCAGCCTGACACCTCCTTTGAATGGCTCTAAGCTCACCTGCCAATCCGGATTCCATGCCTCCCAACCCAGTCCTTCCCAGCCTTCCTCACGGACATAAATGGCCCACCACCATCTGGTCACTCAGGCAGGATCTCAGTGTTCTTCCAGTTCTGCCCTTTTCCTCACCCCTGCCCTCTCCTCGCCCGCCTATCCATCACAGCCGGTCCTCTCGTTTCCCCATCAGTAACAACCCACCATAATAAGTCTGTCTCCACCATGGGTGTATTTATTCTCATTCTCGTCCTTCCTGATTCAATCCACCATCTCTTTTTTGGTCTCCTTCTATCTCCTTTCTTGTCCTCTTTCGATCCATTCCCCTTAAAATAGCCTGAGTATTTGAAATCTATAGGGGAGCCTGGGGAGAGGGAATTGGATGATGGAGGTCAAAGGACACAAATTTCCAAGTAGAAGATAAATAAGTACTAGAATGTCATTAGTTAACCCTACCCTGTGATATATAGGAAAATTGTTAAGAGTAGATCCTAAGAATTCTCATACAAGAATAAAATATATATATATATATTTGTCGTTAGTATTTTGGAGTTTTTTGGTGGTGCTATAAGTTCTCTGTTATCTAGATGAGCTCTTGGACATTAATGAAATTTACTTTGGTGCCCATTTCATGATCTATGTGGGTGAAATCATTATACTGTTCTCCCTGAATTTATACAATGTCATATGTCAATTATATCCATTTAACCCCTGGTGGCACAGGGGTTAAAGTCTCAGCGCTATCAAGCTATCGCCAGCCACTGCAGCCTGAGTTTGATCCCCAGCCAGGGAGCTGACCCCCATGGCGCAGCAGACCTCTCCTGTCTTGCCTGCTGCTCCCCTCAGCAGTGTATGTCAGTCAGTCTGCCTGTTCTGCTCCCCACTCTGTCTCTGGTGAATCTTCTCACCACCACCACCTCTGGCCTACATCCCAGCTCTTGTATGCATAATAAAAACAAATAAAACAAATCTTTAAAAAAAAAAAAGAAATTGAAGTTTACAGAAAGACTGCCTAAGACTGAGAAAACCCAAGAGCCTCTGTGGTCTCCCTTTTCCTCCCCCCCAATTCCCCTTTTCCTCACTTTCTCACCAAAAATTTGAGGTTGGCTTGGCCTCTTGAGGACTCTTTCCCACTCTAAAGACGTTTTAGGTCCCCAAGTGGCCAGTTGTGTATGATCAAGCTGTGCAGGGGCAGAAATCACTTACAGGGGGAAACTTAATGTCAAGGGGGAGAGAATGGGATTCAGGACACACCCCACCACTTCTGGAACCACATGGGGTGTGGAGGAGAAGGGTCTGTGGATCACCCACCCAGTGAGCCACCTCCCAGGATCTAACTTCCATCCCACTCCCTGCAACCTGAGCCAGGATCCAGGGGAGAAGGGACACTGACTTTCAGAGAGGCAGCAAAAGATCTGTGGGGAACCCTGCGCCCTTGGCTCCCGGGCAGGAAATGCCTGGCGGAAGGCAAGGCAGTTGAAAGCACCAGAACAGAGAGTGAACACGGGGCAGCACCACCTGGGGCGTGGGGTTCCGGAACCAGGCCAAACATTATTTTAGACCAAGGGGAAAAACAAAAGCAGTGGTTCCCACCAACTCCCCAGCCTCAAGAAATTAAAAATGACTAGTAATTCCTTTCTGTTTCTCTGAGATTGACCCCAGAGTCCTGTGAGCGCTCCCTGCTTCTGCCCAAACCACTGCTCTTGTCCTGGTACCATCTCTGTTCTCAGGCCTTGCTTTCACCTCTAGAGAATGAATTCAGAAAACATTGACTCTTCTCACTCACCCCACTGGTCAACTCTCCATCAAAGTGTCAGACCCTCACTACTGGGAATTACACCCAAACCAAACAGCTTGTGGGACCATGAACACCAAGGGTACCACACAGCGGAGAAGGCATGAGCCGAGGAAAGGGAGAAAGAGTTGTCAGCACCTGAAATTTATCATCATAGGTATGATGAGGTGGAGAGAAGGCTCTGAGGAAAGCCAACCTTTGGGGCAACCAGCTGAGAGGGAGGTGTGAGTGGTGAGAACAAGGCAGCCAGGGATTGGAGCCCAGGCCAGCCAAGGACCGGTACTAGGCCCTGGGCTCTGTGCCCACTCTCTGATGTGCCGCATTGTTAGCTATTTCCTTCCCTGGAAGTAGTAAGCAGGCAGAGGGGCCTGGGGAGTGCATGGCCAGGAGTAAATGGAGCAGGGTGGAGCTTCCATTGGGGGTGGGGGCCTCGGGTCCATTCCCATGACCAGCTGCCCTTCCGGCTGCCCTGGGACTGCGTGGGAAAAAGTCTTGGAAGTGCCAGGAGGGGGGGAGGTGAGTATGTATGTATGTTTTCATTTGTGTCTGCGTGCCTTGCTTGGCTTTAGTCACAGGACAAAGTCCTCTGAGAAATAGTCACCAGTGTGTGTTCCCACAGGGCTCTGTCCTGAGAGAGGCATAGGAGCCCGCCCTGAAGTCCTGAGAGAAGGCCTTAGGACCAACTCCCTGGAGGAATCTTGGCCCCTAGTGACTTGATTGGCTGACTTCCCTGGATTTATGAGGATGCTTCTGGAACCTTCTGCTTCCTGGAGCTCTGTGACTAGCTGGAAGTTAGAAAGCGGTGGGAACCAGACATGTTGAGGAAAGTCAACCATTGCCACAGCATCTGCCTAAGAAGCCCAGGATCCTTCATTACCACGTACATCTTAGGGCCAAGCAACATGTCAAGAAATTACATAAAGGTCCAGTGCTGTGCCTTCAGGCCAGGAGCCCGAAAGCAGAGATTACAAACTAGTAGCCCGCAGCCAGGTGTATCCTACAAACACATGTTCTGTGCAGCCAGCAAAACAAAAAGATCTTTGAGCAAATTTGAGAGATTTTGCAGAAATATCCCAATTTCCACAGTCTCTGGAAAAGTCTTAACACACGCCTAACACACACACCATATTCCCGCAAGACAGCGGTTGACTGGACAGAGGAACGACTGCTCCTTTTAGAAAGAGCTTGGGCCGGGCCTCCCCGGTGGCGCAGCGGTTGAGCGCTGGGTTGCGAAGCTGCCCGCAGCCTCAGCGGCGCCGGTTCGATCCCGACTGCTGGTCCCACATGCGCGCAGACCTCTCCTCCGCCCGCTGCTCCCTCAGCAGTGTACTTCGGTCCTTCTGCCTGCTCTGCTCCCCACTCTGGCTCTGGTGAATTCTCTCACCCTCCCGCGCTTCTGACTGTACCCAGTGAATGTACAAACAAACAAACAAATAAATAAATAAATATACATGCCTCTTTAAAAAAAAAAAAAAAAGAAAGAGCTTGGGCCAACCCTTTGCCACAGTGCCCACCACGCCCCATTGTCAGAAACAGAGACTAAGCATCACACCTATGTGATTATTAGTTTTCGGTGCCCTTGTCTCTGCCACAAGTGGGGACAGTACAGTAACTGAGAGGGCCACCTGTTTCTAGAGAGACTATTTTGACCCAGTCAGGTATATCTGCGAGCAAATAAAGATGGGATTGTGTCTTCTCCCACGCCTTCCAGTGGCACGATGCTCAACGCACCTTCTGCCAATACGATGTCACAGGCTTTATGTCCAAATTACCCCTCACTCCCGAATCATAATTCTCAAGTCCAGCGGCAAACCCAGTTGCCAGACATAAAGGAGTAAGGGCTCGGCTCTCCCCCCATGTGCCTGGGAATACATCTGAAAAGGTGAATACCAAACTGAAAATCAAGGTCACCTCTGAGGAGTAAGGGCAGGGGGCATGCCTATGCCCAAAGGTTTGATTTTTTACAAGATTATACTTGTTCACAGTGTTCATAATAAAGTGACTAAGAAGCAAAACAGCCTCAGTCTAGTAACTGTTGGTCTTATCCCAACTTACCTTTCAAATTCTCACCAGACGCTCCTCTCTGTGGACTGGCCCACTCACAGTTCCCTGAACATACCGTTTCTGCTTCTCCACCATTTCTCTCTTGTCTTCCTACCTAGAATGCTCTTCTACTCCTCTACGAAGCCAAACCCAGCCAATCCCTGAAGGTAAGCAGTCTTTCAATAACTTAGCTCATGCCTGCCTTAAACAAAAGTTCAAACGATGCATCCCTCAATAAACTTTTTTATACACCCGAGGGGAGAAATCAAATGCTGTTCAAAAATTAACAACAGTGTAAGAAAATAAATTTAATTGAAAACCTTTTTAGGGCCTCCCCGGTGGTGCAGAGGTTGAGCGCCAGTTCTGCAGCGCTGGTTCGATCCCCGGCTGCTCCCTGGTCACCGGAGGAGGGTCCCACATGGCGCGCAGACCTCTCCTGCCGCCCGCTGCCCCCCTCAGCAGTGTACTTCGGTCCTTCTGCCTGCTCTGCTCCCCGCTCTGGCTCTGGTGAATTCTCTCACCCTCCCGCGCTTCTGACTGTACCCAGTGCTTGTATAAATTAAAAAAAAAAAAAAAAGCACTTTTTATACTCCATATTCTCCTGAAAATTTTAAATTTAAAATTTTTTCCAAATAGCTTTAAGTAGTTGAAAGGATGTCGTTTCTGGTACACTTTGGTACATATTGACATTTTAAAGTTAACCCTACATAAAAGTAATCAGTGGAATCACAGCAATTTGATCTCTATTATCAACCTTTACAAAACATATTAGCAAGCTCTTCCTTAACAGAGGGAAAAATTGACATCATTGCTCTTTCTCCTTGAAGTTGTATTTTCTTCACACAGAATACATAGTTTGTGCTTGAAAATCTTTTGTTGATCACCAACCCACAGTTCCCTGCCATATGACATATATAAGTTAAAATTGTATCCTTTTCTTATTTTTTGTGATCATAAGGATCTAGAGTTTAAAATTTTCTTCGGGGTTGACTTATTATTACAATTATTTTGAGTTCAACATCAAAAATAATATAAATAAATTGCAAACACTGATAGAAAGAATTACTAAATGGAAGTAAAATTTTATAGGAAATTCAACTCATATCAAGATAGATATCAAGATGCTGGAGGGAGTTGGTGCTCAGCAACAATTTTATTTCCACATTACACTGTTACAGATGTTACTGCTGAGAACTCTTATTCACATAAATAAGAGGATAGAGTGGAAGACATCCTGACAGATTCCCTAGTGCCACCCCATCCTCAAGCAGGTGAGGAATTTGATTCACCTCCTTCGATTGTTGAAAGCAAAATATTAGGACATTTTTTATTTACAAAGGGGTTTTGAACCACTGACTTTCTCAATATTCACATCACTATTTTAAACTTTCTTTGTGTGGCGTCCCAGAGATTTTTGCACACCAAGGCATAGTCCAAAGGAAGATGTGGGATGGACGAGTGATAAGTGCTCTGTAGAGAACAGGCTAAGTTATGCTGTAGCAACAGGAAACCTGAAAAATCTCAGCTGCTTAAACCAACAAAGGTTCTTCTCCCCTCCACCTCCAACTCACGATACATGTCCATCGTAGGTCAGTTGGGGGTTCTGATTCATGCCACCATCACTCAGGGGTCCAAACTCCACCAGCTGAAATGTCACCGGTCACCATGGCACCGAGAAGTTAAAAAGGAAAATCATACGCTGACTCTTAAACACTTCCACCCAGAAATGACACTTTGGTTCACATTTCATTGGCTAAAGTAAGTCACATGGCCACACTTAACTTCTAAAAGGTAGGAAAGTTTACCTGGAAGCATATCTTTCTTTTCTAACTGTGAAATAAGAAACTGTAAAATGAACCGAGAGGTGTGTCCAGAAATAGAATAGTACTTATTGATGATGTTCTGGAAATGGATTCCCTGCAACATAACCCTGTTGTTGACCCTTTGGAAAGTCGCTGGTATCTCTAGGGATACACTTGCCCAAGTATGAACACTGCCACTTCCTTTAGGAAGCCTCCCCCATTTTGATCCAGGACTTCTCTCTGTCATTGTTGCCTACACTATCCATTTGGAAGCCCTTGGGAGTTAGTTCCTTCTTACACATGTACCATGCTTTCCTAATAAGATGTAGTCTCTTTGACCATGATGGAAACCAAATCTTTAAGTTTCACATCCCCCAGACTACCTATCAACAAAAATCATCAAATATGAATTCTGCCCCATGACAGAATTGGCCACTTTTCTCTGAGGATCAACCTCCTCACCTGTGACCTGGCGATATCACAGGTTGACTTGTGAATACAAGTGAGATGCTAGAAAAGCTCCTCCCACTCCACTCTTCTTCGCTGAAGGGAGTCTAGTTTCTTTACAGTTCACTTCTGGAAAGCTATAGGAAAATGACAAGTCACTAAAATCTCTTGAAAGGTCAGTGGAAAGTGGATTTAGGCAGACCAGTCTGACATGGTGGCAGCTGGGTGGTTGGGGACATGGGAGACTTGTGCGGTGGGGGGCAGGTGCTAAGGGCAGGACGTCCACAGTGGGGACGGTGGGCACCCACTGGGAGGTGAGACACAGTGTCCCCTGAGGGAAGGACCCCAGATGCCTTCCTGAATTCCCAAACCTGAGTTAAACTGAAAACAGCAACTTGCAAATATCACTGCTCAGCCAGCCAGAGCCAATGCTTTCAGCACCCGACCCTGCCCCCTGGTGGCCTCTGAAGGCATCGCCGATCAGTGTCACAAGGAAGCCAAACTCTGGTTCTTCAGTGGGAGAACTGCTCCTACTAAGTGAGGAGATGTCTGGCTCTTTGCTGACCAAAGATGCTTCTGGAGAAAACGAAGGCAATGAAGGAGGGAGAATAGGTGTCTTACACATGAGTTAGGGCAACTGAGCATTGGGAGGCTGTTTTTGACACCAGATTCACTGCACAAAATGAAAACTAGGGATCTTTATGTTGCAAAGCAACAGTGCACGGATAGGGTTTTAGTAGTTCTAATTTTTTCACTTAGTTACTAAGATCCAAAATAAAAAATGTTCACATTAAAATTTGAATGTTGGACTTCAGAGGAGAAATCTAACATTGCACAAAAATGAACGACAATGTAAAATATATTTATATAAATAAATATATTTAATATAAATATATCTAATAATTAAAAAAGTAAAATAAAATTTGAATGTTGGTCCTCCCTGATGGCCTATGGTTTAAGTCTCAGAGCTATCACTGCTATGGCCTGAGTTCGATACCCAGCCATGGCACAGCAGACCTCTCCTGTCTCACCCGCTGCTCCCCTCAGCAGTGTACTTTAGTCAGTCTGCCTGTTCTGTTCCCCACTCTGTCTCTGGTGAATCCTCTCACTCACTGCATCTTCAGTCTACACCCCAGTTCAACTATGCAAAAATATTTTTTTTTTTTAGTATCTATTTCCTCTTGAAAAATCAACACCTCAAGCCCCATGGGGTTCCCATCCTGCTGAGCAACAGCTGGCCACGGCTGAGGAGAGGCCACTGCCCCTTTCAGTAGAGTGTGAGCTCTCTGCCACCTAGTCACCCAGGCTGCCTCCCTCAGTTCCTGTAGGCTGGAAGACTGCAACTTGGGACTCAGGCTGGCATTTCATGATGGATAATAGGGTAAAAAATATCAGGATGGGGGGGCCTCCCTGGTGGCGCAAGGGGTTAAGCACTGTACTATGAAGCAGTCTGCAGTCTCTGCGGCATGAGTTCAATCCCCAGCCGGCCAGGGAGCAACCCACATGGCACAGCAGACCTCTCCTGACTCCCCCGCTGTTCCCCTCAGCAGTGTACTTTGGTCAGTCTTCCTGTTCTGTTCCCCACTCTGTCTCTGGCGACTCCTCTCACCCAACCCTGCATTTCTGGCCTGTACCCCAGCTTGTATGCATAAATAATCTTTTTAAAAAATCAGGATAGGGGACAAACAGCAATCCATCCAATTGCTTCCAGAACATCCCCTCTCACCATTATCGAAAATATGTTTGGAGATCTTGGGGGACAAGAAAGATTTTGCCTATGAAGGCAGCACTTGTGGATATTTTCAAGTGCGTTTGCAAGTGGGGCCGTCCATTGAGGCTGCATTCCCATGAGGACACATTCAGAGAGGAGAAGAGACTTGCCTGCAGTGTGTCTCAAAAGTGAAGCAGCTAGTTAGCAGGTACGTAGCACCACCAGGGCCCTTGGCTATGCTGGTAAGTGTCAATGACATGACCTATGTTCTAAAGGAACTGCCAGTCTGGGTAGTGACCAGAACGGTTCACCTAAATGAGATCAAGATCTGGTCATGCTAACTGATAATACATCTGGGAATGGTGCACTGAAAGGCTCAGTACAAACCTGAGCACCGAGGAACTCTCTCCCTGCCCTGCCAGTGGGTTACATCCCCCAGATAGGAGAAAGGAAACATGTAAACTCTGAAAAATAGTAACGATAGTTTCTTTAAAGATTTTATTTATTTATTTTAGCATAGAAGAACTGGGCAGGCCAGGAGTGCTTGGGGGAGGGTGGGGGGAAGAAGAGGATTCAGGGCCTCCCTGGTGGCGCAGGGGTTAGGACGCAACCTATGAAGAAATCTGCAGCCTCTGCAGCATGGGTTCGATTCCCAGCCGGCCAGAGAGAAACCCACATGGCAGGACAGACCTCTCCTGTCTCGCCCACTGCCCCCCTCGGCAGTGTACTTCTGTCGTTCTGCCTGTTCTGTTCCCCACTCTGTCTCTGGTGGGTCCTCTCACCCCTGCGTCTCTGGCCTGTACCCCAATTCTTGAATAAAAATAAATAAATCTTTAAAAAAAAAAAAAAAGAAGAGGATTCACCAGAGACAGAGCAGGGAGCAGAACAGGCAGATGTACTGAAATACACTGCTGAGGGGAGCAGCGGGCGAGACATGGGAGGTCTGCTAGTGCCATGTGGGTCAGCTCCCTGGCTGGGATTGACCTCAGGCCCTCAGGCCCTCTGTGCTGAGACTTACTGGGAGGCCCCCAGTAACAATGGTTATTAAACTCAGTGGTCTTCCTGGTACCTCACTGTGGACAACCAGGACATTAATCAGTGAGATAAAGGCCACAGAGGTAACTGGCTCAATCTACGTCACTGGAAGGACACCTGAGTTTCATGTAGATTCTGCATAACTGAATGAACTTGAGCGCATCTCTTTGCCTCTTAGGGTGGAGGCTCCTCCATCAGTAAACTGAGGGGGTTGGGCCAAATTTCTCAGGGCCTAATGTTCACTTTTGCATCCCCAGTGCCACGGACTGGCTATCTAGAGTATAAACTATGTATAAGTCGAGTAGGGGATCTATAAATATTTGGGAGCGACTGCCGCTGAGAACATTAGCCAGAACAGAGGTGCCCAGACCATCCAAAACAAACTGACATTGAAGTAATAACCCCCAGGCCAATTTCCTCCTGGAAAATCTGAAGGAAAATACGTATGAGGCTGGAGAGAATTTTTGGCCACAAGAGGGCGCCCCAGCCCTACTTCTGGCCCCTGGGAAGCCAGCGGCCCCCTCAGCCGTCACCTGCGTAGGGCTGCTAGGTGAGCAGAAACCTCACCTTGGGAAGCACTGGGCCAAGAAAGACACCAGAGATGCAACCGCAGGTGAACACAGGGAGCAACGGAGGATGTAGGAAAGGCAGAACAGGGAAGGGTCAAAGGGAGAAAATGGGATTTGCTGGGGTCACATCAAGTTAATCAGAAGGTGAGACCTGGGATGAAGTCACACTGAGGTCCCCCTGTTACCTTGAGGATAAAAGCATTGCTCAGTTTCTTTAGGGCACCCTCTCTCTATGAGGATCTCAGAGCCTGCAGAGCAGTCAGCAAATGTCTTGACTTGAACGCGCAGGGAAGAAGAGGCCAGAAGCCAGATGGGTGGGCCCCAATGCCTGACCCTGGCCATCAGCCCACAGGCTCTAGAGAACCATGAAAGAAACTTCTTTGAAATTCTGACGGCAGTATTTTGGCATGATTCATCTGGCAGCTGTAGACAAGAGATTTAAATATATACATCCATGGAAAATATGTGCAAATAATGTTTGGGAGGATAGTCTTTGGGGAAAATCCTAGTAGAGATCACTGCTCTGGGGCTCTCGCTCCCTCCTGTTCCCCTTTTATGGTGCTTCTCCCCCGTCTTTTCCCTGAGACCCAAGTGTGTTTCCAGGAAGTACACGCTGCAGTAATGAGAACCTGGGTCTGCAGAGAGCAGCAGGCACAACTGAGATGCCCCTGTTAGGAGAGTCCCAGCCCCCAGGGCAGGGTATCAGGGTCCTGCTCTGGAAGCTGAGGAGTCACCCTGAGGTGGGAAATGAGGGGGCATCTCTCTCTGTGCCCACCTCCATAGCCAGGCACAGAGCTATTCCAAGAAGCCAAGGAAGAACCACAATAACATGGGGCCCAGAGTAGGATCTGGACTCTTGCGGGGGTGAAGGGAGGGTGGGGAGGCAGGGAGGATAAATTAGGCAAGAGGACAGGGGGGTGGGGATGGGGGTGGGGAACAGAGTCATTTGAAACCACTAATTCCTAAATCTTCCCCTTCCCAGTTACTACCAACTTAAGTAGCTCCACAGTCCAGACCCCCCAGGCCCCAGCTGCACCTGGAGAACAGGAGCTATGCCTCATCCTCCAAACACGCCCCCAGAAGGGAGCAGACACTCAACAAGTGTTTGCTGCTGGGACCAGTGACTGCAGAGAGAAAACAAAGGGGTCAGCCGGTGTGGTCCTTCCCTCGGGTGACACCAGGGCAGAACTCAGTGCTCTGCACGGCCACATGGCCACACGACTTTGGTACCTCTCCAAACTTGAACTTCCTGTTCAATGGAGATGGTCCTTCCGCACACCACGTCCCAGGGGAACTGCAAAGGTCAAAGACAGGAGTGGTCTGTGGCTCCAGGATGGACTTAGTTCCCCCCTCTCCTAGCCCCATCATCTCAAATTATTCAAAATCACAAATTCAAGTCATTTATCTTGAGTAGTACGAGCTCCTCCTTCAGGAAGCTCTGTGAAGATGCAGTTGCTTGCAAACTAACGGGATCGTCTAGATCAGGTTCAGGTCATTGATGCTGCCCGCAGATGATCCAGCTCTGGCCAAATTAGGAAAAGAGATTTCTGAGCTCTGCCCCTCCCACTCCAAGTTTTGTCCCTCCCTCATACTAATGGTTGTCGTCTTTGCTTTTGTTTAACCTATTTCTCACCCAGGTTGCTAGAGAGGCCTGGGTAACTGCTGCCTCTTCTGCCTGCCCAAGCAGGGCTCCTTCCTGGGTCCTCACATGGCTCTGCCAGGAGCCCTGGCCTTGGGGTGACCCTGTGGCCCAGAGTTACAGAGAGTCATTTATCTCTGGGTGGGAATCTAGAAACGCTGGGTCTTGAGCCTTCTGCTTTCTGTGGGACCGTTATAACTTTAGTTTCCATAACCACAAAAAGCAGATAATAATGCCTTTGGGGCTTATTTCTCAAAGGGCTTTTCTGAGGACCACCACAAACGGAGCATCTGAACGAATCTTGTAAACCATAAGCCTACTACAGCTATTGTCAGAATTCTCAAATCCTAAAAGGTCTGATCAAAAGACAGCACCAGAGGTGCCAAAGGCCAGCAGGGGTGTGGCGTGGGCAGGAGGGGCTTCCAGTGTTCTCTATAATAATTTGGGCCCCAGCCCTCTCCTTCCATCAGGTCAAGTCCTTTCGCAGACCTTCAATTCTTCAGAAAAATAGCCCAGGAGTGCCTAAATCAGAATTTCATGTCTTGTTAAGGATGAAAGATGAAAATAAGTTACTTTTAAGACAACTGTAGCAAACGTTTATTGAGTACCTACCATAGATTAGGCACATTTCCATGTTATCATTAAATTTCCTATAACCTTGGCAGAGAAGGGCACAGATTCAGAGAAACATAGACACACTTAGAGGGGGAAAGATGGGCTTGGATGGCATGTTAGAACCTTGCTTCATCTTAGATGCCTCCTCCTGCATTGTGCTGCGTTTTCTCTAGGTAGAAATGGAAATACACTTTCTCTTGGTTCCTGTATAAGCTGGGGGCCTGAGGGGTCCTGTGGTTCCACAAACCCACCCCCAGGTGAAAAGGCCAGAGAGACTGCACAGGGTTGGGCTGATATGAGATGCTCACTGGGGGCTTCTCCTTGTCGCTTCAACAGGAAGCAGCCTGGGAAGAGATCAGGCCATACTGAGATAAGAGATACCTGGGCAGAGAGATTATTGGCCAAGCACTAGTCCTGGCCTCTGGAACTGCAGGGACAGTTTGCACATCTGTGGCCCATCCTATCTTGTGCCTCTCTGTCCACCCACTAAAAGGGTGTGTATGTGTGTGTGTGTGTGTGTGTGTTTCAGGAATGGCCAGTGGGTGTGGTGGAAGGAGCACCGGGCTGGGAGTCAGGAGTGGCGCACCCTCGATGGCTACTGTCCTCCGACCTTAGAACTACCACTTTACCTCTCTGTGCTACAGCTCCTCACCTGGACTAAACACTGCCCATGCTAACCTGCTGACTCTGCTGGTGGAGGGCTGTAGGGTAAGGAAAAAATGTCAGGCTTTTCTGCCCTCCCACCATCAGGATAGATGATGGATCCTTGAGGTCCTGAATGCATGCCTGATGGCGGGCACCTGGAGTGGGGTGTGGGCATAGGTAGATGGGATTCACCTAGGCTGAGACTGGGCTTTTAAGGGCGGCGTCACGGGGACGCCAGCAGAAACTGAGAAAGAAGCAGGAGAGGCCGAAGAGAAGCAAAGAGAGAAGCAAAGAAGCAGAAGAGCCCAGAGAGAGTGCGGATTTGCTGGGGGCTGGGAGGCCTGCACCCCTGCCTGCCATATGCCTGGTAAATCTAAATAAAACACCTGCAAAACCACTGAGGACTCTGACTCCTCCTTCATCCGGTCTGCGGGATCGGAAAACCTGCACCGTGTCCATTCCTGCCCCTACAAGGGCCCACCAGCAGAAAGCCAGCTAGAGTGATTTGCTCTAAGGTCATGAAGACAACGGCCAAAAGACACACCACCTCACTCATCAGCTTCCCTCCAAACTCCTGCGGGAGCTCCCATTCACCCAACCCAACTGGGAGCCGCGGAGCGCAAACCAGAGGGTGTGGGTGGGTTTGGTGATGATGGAGGAGGCCCACCGCAGGGGTCCTGCCCAGAACCCTGCACACCGCTCCCAACGGTCCGGCCCTCAGCTAAGCCCTCCTGTCTTCCTGAAGAAACACCACAAGGGAGTGGAGAGGTTTTTGCTCCTTCCTCCTGATACTTAGCAGGATATTCTCTCCCCATTCCCCCCGCCCCTAATTTTTTACCCTTCCCTTCCATAGTTCCCTTCTGGCGCTTTCCCTAATCCTACTCTGAAGAACTTTGCCCTGTTTCTTAGGGATATTTGTTCTGACAGCTCCTTAAGATCAAAAAGCCTCGGAGTCTTAGGAAGGGGAGCTAAGCAGGCCAGGGTACAAGCATGGCAGGAGGGCAGGGTAGAGAGTGAGGGCATGTGAGTCCTGAGACTCTGGACCCCCAGGGAGCCTGAGCCTTTACCTGCTGTTTCCCATAAAGCCCTGTCAGGCTGCATGTAGGGTAAGGAAAAATGTCAGGCTTTTCTGCCCTCCCGCCATCAGGATAGATGATGGATCCTTGCGGTCCTGAATGCATGCCTGATGGCGGGCACCTGGAGTAGGGTGTGGGCCTAGGTAGATGGGATTCACCTGGGCTGAGACTGGGCTTTTAAGGGCGGTGTCACGGGGACGCCAGCAGAAGCCGAAAGAGAAGCCGAGAGAGAAGCAAAGAAGCAGAAGCCCTAGATCACCGGAGAGCCCAGATAGAGTGAAGACTTGCTGGGGGCTGGCAGGTCTGCCAGCCTCCTGGCCCCCCAGCACCCCTGCCTGCTGTGTACGGGGTAAATCCCAATAAAAGATCTGCAAAAAGGGCCTCCCCGGTGGCGCAGCGGTTGAGCGCTGGGTTGCAAAGCTGCCCGCGGCCTCTGCGGCGCCAGTTCGATTCCCGGCTGCTCCCCGGCCACCGGAGGAGGGTCCCACATGGTGTGCAGACCTCTCCTGCCACCCGCTGCTCCCCTCAGCAGTGTACTTCAGTCCTTCTGCCTGCTCTGCTCCCCGCTCTGGCTCTGGTGAATTCTCTCACCCTCCCGCGCTTCT
Organism: Talpa occidentalis; assembly: GCF_014898055.3. NCBI lineage: Eukaryota > Metazoa > Chordata > Mammalia > Eulipotyphla > Talpidae > Talpa > Talpa occidentalis. Next base: position 30,046,691 of record NW_023601104.1, read on the forward strand.
GACTCTACCCAGTGCTTGTATAAACAAAACAAACAAATAAAATGAATAAATAAATAAATAAAAAACATGCCTCTATAAAAAAAAAAGATGTTAAAAAAAAAAAAATCTGCAAAAAACCGCTGAGGACTCTTGACTCCTCCTTTACCCGGTCTGCTGGATCCTAGAAAAGCTGCTCAGTGTCCATTCCTGCCGCTACAATGCACAATGGGGAAGTTCCGAAGGCAGGGCTGGGAGGCTGCTCTCAGTGAAGGCTCCAAGATTAGGAGCTGGCCAGGTGTAGGGGCCAGTAAGGGTCACAGGCATCTGCGTCCCAGGAAATAGTGTCAGCTTCGGGGCAGCTGGCAGGGGCAGCCCAGCTTGCCAGTGCTCCGATGAACATCTATTTAGCACCAGCCTCTTTTTTTTTAAAAGATTTATTTATTTACGCATACAAGAGCTGGGGTGCAGGCCAGAGAGATACAGGGGGTGAGAGGATCCACCAGACAGAGTGGGGAACAGAACAGGCAGACTGATTGAAATACACTGCTGAGGGGAGCAGTAGGTGAGACACAAGAGGTCTGCTGCGCCATGTGGGTTGCTCCTTGGCCAGTGATGTAACTCGTGCTGTAATGGCTGTGGATAGGTGGAAAGGTTCATAGTGCTGTCTTACCCTTGTGCCACCAGGGAGGCCCCACCTTTGTGTGTGGTGGGAGGCAGGCACAATTGGGAAGATGGCCTCCTCAGCCACATGGGGGGAATATTGGAGGGGGGTGCTGCTCCACTACTGCTGGGATGGAACCACCCCCCATCCCCCTCCACCCCTACCTCTCTCCTCCTGTCCCTGCGCAAAAGAACCTTGGTTATTTCAAGATGCATAAAACCCTGTCAGAAAGAAAGCCTTTCATTAGTTATCAGATTTCACAATTAAACCATTCTGGAAAGGAGTAAGCTTTCTAGAAGCAGCATTGGATGGGAAATCAGGACTGGCTGCTTCTGACCCTGTCTTCCTGTGTCCTTACTGGGCTGCCCTTTATTGGAGGCTCATCAACTCCACAAGTTCAGTCCAAATATGACTGTCTACGACTAAGGCTTTTCTGTGGAGGCCTCACCCTGAGAAAAGGCCTCAGTCCAGCTGGCGCGACCCCTCTGGGACCGCCTCAGGGCCGCCCTTCCTTCCTGGCTCCTCCTTCCAGACCAGAGAGGCCTGCTTGGTAAAGCGTGAAGGAGGCCCCCCTAGGGAAGCCCGAGGAGCAGGGGCCTTTAAATTATGAAGCAGCTTTCCTAGCCCCCATCAGAAAGGCCCACGCGCCCTAGCTAAATAATTCACCACCTCAGAAAGACCCAGTGGTTCTTGACACAGCTGAAGTAGGTCAGGCATTGGCTTCATCTTGGGTGGGGGCTGTGGGGCTCAGAGCAGCTTCCCTACCAGCACGAGGAGGGGCTGCAGACTGGGAAGGCCTCGCTTACTTGGCAAGTGCCCAGCTGGTCCAAATACAGCAGTGCGGCCAGTGGCACGAGGCGGGAAGAGCGCCAAGCCCCCTCCTCTCTGCCCGAACACAGCCCATTCCTCTCCCTTCCCAGAGCCTCCCTCTGTGGTTCAGTTTACCAGTTACCCACAAGGCCAATGCCTGGCAGGAGGGCCCCCTCACACCCCCTAGGTGCTGTGCCCTCTTCACTTGCAGATACCAACTGGGGCCACAAGTGTCATCCTTGACCCTTTAACAACTGACACTTTCATTAGCAAAATATTTTAGAGCCAAGTCACCCAGTACAGGCCTAGGATTCAGAAGGGGTGAGGCAGGAGTGGAGCGGGATGGCAGGTCACCCAAGGTGCAGGTGACGAAGTGACCAGAGCCAGCCACAGCCACCTTGACTTTGTTCAGAGCAGGGCTGGAATGAAGCCGTGTGGGAGAGGCTCAGGGGCCTCTCCTGCCCTTTCTAGGCCCAGCTATGAGAAGCAAGGTAAAGACCGGCAGCAAAGCCATCAGGCCAGTGCTCCAACTTTCCAGGAGTAACTGGAGAGGATTTCAAACCACCACATACACATGAGGAAACCGAGACACCAACTCACAAGATGCAGCCCAGGCTGGAGGCATCATGTAGCGCCCCTGACTCCCACGCCCTCTGCTCCAGGGTGGGTGAGCTTAACCCTTTCTGGGTGGGATTCCTGGGTCCTCTCCTTTCCTCGAGCTCAGCCTCGCCACACACACCAAGGACACGACACAGAGGAGCCCAACCTCCGCCCTTCTCTATGGAGAACACCACCAAGAGAAAATGAAGGTCCCATTTGGGTGTTTATTTTAGGTGCAGGGAATCTCTGTCCTCATCCTCAGAAAGCCAAAAAAAAAAAAAAAGAGGTGAGTGAATTCAACACAGGGTGGGCTGACAGTAAGGCTCCCACCTCCAGACTTAAAGTCGCACGGAAAAGCAGAGAGGCGCTACGTGGCGTGAGGCTGGGCCCACTTTACTTCCAGCCCCCTCAACTGTCCCCATCTGTCCTCTCCACACCCTCCCCAAGGCAGTGGCCGTCCTGCAGAAGCAAAGGTCAGAGAGCTGTTACTTTGGATGATTTTTTTTATTTTGCATTTCATATATTATCCAGTTTCACATTCTCAAAGGATCAGCAATTACAACAGCCACCTAGTCTCCCGCGTCTGAAAACGGCAAGACAGTCACAGCTGCGGCAGAAGGCAAAGCACTGCTATGCTCACCAAACAAAATAAAATTGCACAATTTTTCCTTCATTTTTCTTTAAACTAACATCTGACACAAAAGCTCACTGCTGGAGAATGGAAACCCTTTTTCTTCTTCATGCCTCAAACTAAACATTAAACTTCTCTGACAGGGCAAACAAGGTCTCTTTAATAATTAATTGCACACACACACGAAAAATCCTTTATGATGCATAAATATTTTGTTACACAGGGTACAAAAATACTTTCAATTTTTGGTTGGTTTTGCAGTTTGGAAAGAATGAGAACCAATGGCAGAGGTGGGGTATGCCGTGGAGAGGTAAGCAAAATGAATAGAGAAAGGATTTTCTTAACAGTTGTTGGCCCATCTAAGAAACAGGGGACCCTGACCTGAAATGAAAAAGAAAATACTATCTTTGTTAGGCGGTCGATGCTGTTCAGCCCGGACATGTGTGGGGTGGTGGGGCCCTGGGTGGGACTGGCTGCGGGGCTTGTTCTCAGTGAAGCAGGGTGGGCATACGGCAGGGGTGTGGAGGGACTCAGGAACACTGAACTGTAGTGGCTGGGACCTGTTGCTATGGTGACACAACGTGAGAACAAACTGTACACTCACATATACACAAATTTTAAGTGTCGTAATCCATGCCAGAAAACATGCAAAATTAAAGGCCTCTTTCCTTGAGGTGGAGCTGTGGAAGCAAATTTGGACCAAGGGTTAGGCCTCACTCGGTCCCAGTGAGGCCTCTGAGCTGGGCCAGGATGTCCTGGGGGGGGAAGCCTCTGAAATCTCCCGTGAGGCCTTGGAGAGGGGTTTGGGGGCAGGACAGGGCTGAGAGGAGAGAAAGAAAACAGGAAGTAGTCCACTGAGTCAGGCTTAAAATTCACAGTCTTTGGAGGTAAGCAGCAGCGCTCCACAGGCCACCTGGGGGCAGTGGAAGCTCAGGGCGGCTTCCTCCCCAGCGGGGGGCCAGGACTTCGAGCTGACCAGACCTGGAGTGGGGGAGAGAGGTGGCTATGAGCAGAGGATGGGACTGGAGCTGAAACTTCCCCTTGTGAGGAGGGTGGGTTGGGGAGAAGGGGGAAGGCAGGCAGAGCGCCCTGTGCCCAAGCTAGGGGGAGGCCTAGCACCTGTGAGCTGCTGGGCTCGGGCAGAGCCTGAAGGAAGCCAGGGCCTAGGACATGTCCCGTCCTAGACCTCTGGACTAACACTTACTGAAGAACTAACAGAACTGACGGTATTTCCATCCTTGCTGGGTGGTATCAGAGGAAGGGTACCAGCGCACCTGCAAGAGAAGCCAAGGTCAGGAGCTGGTGGTGCAGTCCCTTCCCTTTACGGGGTCCCTGCTGGAGTCCTGCTTCTGTTACTGACTGGCAGACGTGGGGTCAGTTACTCACCTCAAGGTGTTGGTTCTTCTGCCCCAAAACGGAAGTCACCTAACTCACCTCCTCTACGGTCGGAGTTCAAACAAGGGAATGGTTGTGAGGGGGTTTTACACTCAACTAAGCATGATCCGAATGTGTCAGGTTGTACCAGGTGGAGTCTTGGCAGCTGGGGGCCCTGTGCCAACATCCTGCCCTTGCCCCTTTAGTGGGACAGTGCAGGTTCCTAATATTAGCAGGATGATAAACCCAATGCATTTCTCTTGACTTCTTTTGAGTCTCATGAGGCTACAGGACCGAGATGATTAAGTTACTGGGTGGCTGTGAAGCTCGGGAAAAAAACAGAATGTAAAAGCGTATCAGAAACCAAGTCAGTGCGGGCCCTGAGACTCCCAGGGCCTCACGGTTCTCCAAGGAGGCCACAGACCCGCTGATGCTTCTTCCCTGTTTCAACCCTCTCCACCCCTCCCCTTCCTTCTATGACAAGCCTCCCAGGTCTAAAGATTTATAACGCTGTGGTTGAGTTCTGGGGTAGGAGCCTGGCAGCTACCTAAATCCTGGCACTTGCCAGGAGGTCCCACAGAGCAGCACCCCCAAAGTAGGAAGCTCAGACTGGCCAGGAAGAGACATAGATCCCCATTCCCCACTGCTGGTTGTCTGGTGAGCTGTGCTGGGTGCCGAGTCAAGACTTCAGGGCAGCCTGCCAGTGCCAGTTACAGACGGCGTACCCACCCAGCCCGATCCACGGCTGCCAAGGTTGGGTGGAGAAGGGGCAAGACAGCATCTCAGGATCTTGAGTGAGAAGGGAATGCGGGGTTCCCTCAGGAAGGAAGGAAGGAAAGAGCTGATACAGAAAACGAGCAGCAGCTAGGCATACAGAAGTCCCTTGAAGCCGTGGCGGTGAGACCAGTCACTGCTGGGCTGACTGGAATCTGCATCTCTCTGAGCAGAGGCCTGGTGCTATGTCAGATCATCTGGGGACTGGCAGAAGCTTCTCGAGATCGTTTTGCACAGTGCATGTTTGGCAGGAAGCTAGAGGTTGCTCACCCTGGGATGCGGGAATGCTTGGCAGGTGCTGGGCTACACAACACCGGGATTGACCCCAGGCTCCAAGGACTTGGTGCCGCTGAAACCAGGATGCGGCTGACCCCGGGCTGCTAGAACCACCTTGATTAAGGCCCACACCACACAGAAAGGCCAAGAGTCTCTTCTCGTCTTCGAGTTGTCTAGCCTCAGAGGCAGTTGTACCTTCTCTTCTGCCTCCAATGTGTTTCCTTCCCTTTCCACTGACAGCTGAGTGGGAGGAAGCCCGTCTTTCCCTTAGCTGAGCCCTGGGAGGCCCACTCAGCTGGACATGAGTGACAAGGGAGCCAGCCATGTGGCTACCAGGCAAGCTGTGGGCCCAGTCCAGCTCAGGGAATTCCCTTGTGGCCCTGATCACCACCCTTCACCCAGCTTCAGGCTGGAACAGCCCTGCGGCAAGGAAGTGCCTCTGAGGGGCAAGGTGTGCTGCAGGGCCAGACAAAGGGGGAGAACACTGAATGAGAGTTCTGGGACACTATTCCCGCACGGTGGCAGTTTTCCTGCCAGCTGATGAGCCGGCCACCTCCAGTGGAGGAAGGAGAAGCCCACTTCTGAGCTCAGGATGGCTGTGCCACCGAAGCAGACAGAATGTTCTCCAGGGGCTCTGTTTCCACTTTCCTCAGCTGCCTGATAATGGCCAGAGGTCCACGTACTCTAAAGAAGGACATCCCCTTCCTGCCCACCCAGGCCCAGGGACAACATGTCAGGGGACGAATGGTCAGTCTCCCTCACAGGGGTTTTGAGGTCCTCAGAGGTGACCCCACGGGGACAATGACCAGGCTCCAAACGGAGCAGCAGCACTTGGAACTAACTGAGATGCACCAAGAAGTCGGCGAAGGGATGAATGCACACAGAGTGAATGTGAGCAGTCAATAAATACAGGAGCCTCCCTCATCAGAGAGGCAATTAAAGCCATACCCAGTCTTACTCAACCTGGATTGGCAAGTCTACACTTTGACCTTGTAAGAGATCTAGGAATTTATGATAAGGAAAACAAAGAAAACAAGCAGGGAGGTGCCCAGAGGGGTGTGAACAGGGTAGCCATTGTTGCACAGACTATTGTAGCAGAAAAGTGTGTGAACAACCTCACTTGCCATTCAGGGAGCTAGACACACACAGTGGGGCCAGCCAAGTATCTATCACATAGTCCTGCACTTACTGACATGGAAAAACATCCTAATACATTCAAGTTTCAATAAGATTAAATTGGTATAATTTTTGTAAAAGATTCCTACCTATGGATTTACTTATACATCTGTGCCCAACCACCTATCAACTCTAAGGACTAAAAAAATCACAATTATCTGGGGAGCAGGACGAGCCAAAGGGAAGAGACACAAAAATCTGCTTGTGCTTCTTTCTGTCAACGCAGACTTCTATGTCACAGGTGATGAAGCGGTCACACATGCCAGGCACTGCTCTGAGTAGTGCTCAACACACTGAATTCATATAACCCTCATCCAAACCCTAGAAAGCTGATGCTATTACTGTCTTCATTACACAGATAAGAAAATAGAAGCGAGTTCTTGGAACTTGAAGGTCATCAGTAAATGGCCCAATCTGAAGGAGGGAAGCGCCAGGATGAGAAGACCCCTCCGCAGGCAGGGATGGAAAAGGAAGTCCAGTCTGGGAGGCCCTGGTTGCAGGGGGACAAGGAGAAGCCCGGCTTTTAGGTCACCACCTCACGTGCCAGATCTCCACAGCTACTGCATGCCTCGCTCTCTTTGAGGAGTTCTACCAGGAGGATCAGAATCTGAGCAAGATGGCCTCATGCCAAGGCAGAGCGGGACCAATCCATCTCCAGCCACTTCCCGCAGGTCTGGGCCTCGCGACCTACTCAGGTGAGCCACAGGCCAAGGCAAGCAGTTGGGATGGGGTTTGAGAAAGGAAGGCCTGGTTTTCATCCGCTTTTGCCTATTTTTTTAAACCTATTTTCTTTTTTCCCCATTTTTATTTATATATTTTACATCATTGTTCATTTTTGGACAGTGTTTGCTTTCTCCTCTCCGGTGTAGTCCCCATGTAATTCCCACCACCAAGCCACCCGTGCCCGATCACCACAGCGCCTGGGCCCTTCCCTCCCCTGTTCTCATACCTCTCCTCCCCCTCCCCGACGAATGTCTCCAATTCAGAGTTTGACTGCTGGTTTTGTCTTTTTTCTCCCTGATTCCTTGCATGGGTTCCTTATCTTTCTCCTCTAAGTGAAAGCATCTGATATTTTTCTTTTTCTTTCTCGCTTATTTCACTGAGCATAATCCCTTCCAGCTCAATCGCTTTGCCCACTAGCTACTATCTTCTCCCCAAGTCATTTCCTGGCTCCCAGGTACAGAAATACTCAGGTCTGTTGTTGTCCTGCAGAACCCCCTACAATCAGTGCCCACTTCCTTTATTTAGGCATTTCCGGCCTCTGTCTCTGGAGCAGCGCTGCCGAGGGGGCAGGGCGGGGAAGGAAAAGAGAAGAGGATGCTGCTTAGAAATGCTTTCATGCCGTTACTGCCTCGGGCCTAACAGCACGTCACATTGTTGAGGAAACGGCTGTCCAAAGAGCGGAGCAGGGCTCCAAAGAGCGGAAGGGACAGAACTAGCCGCTACCTGGCCCGATCTCTCGTTGTCAGTCCGCCTCTCCCACGACGTCACTGTCCTTAGTAGTAGTCTTTGCCCCATTTACAGGGACGCAGCCCCAGTGAGGCCGCACCCCTCAGAGAGGACTGGGGTAAGGGTGGGGCGACTAGAAAATAATGGTATTAAATAACGACATGAAAACAGGCATTTCTCTAGCATCCCTCTACGCTAACGTGGAACTACAACCCTATAAAATAAGCTCACTAATAAGCTATGACTTCACCTGTGTGTGTAAGACAAAGAAACAAAACAAAGGAACAAACAAAACAAAAACTCTCAATGACGCAATGGTGGTTACCAGAGGGGAAGGGGGCGGGGTAAATCAGGTAAAGGGGTTCAGCTCCGTGGTGGTAAATGGAAACTGGACTTTTAGTGGGCATTGGTCATATATACAGATGCCAAATTAGACACTGAACACCTCAAACCTGTGATGTTATCACCATGTCAAATTAAAAAATAAAGTAGGCACAATGACCATTCCATAAAGAAATCAGCTAAATAACTTGGCCTGGGTCACACACATGTGGAAAGAGTGCCCAGATCTCGACCCAGGTAGCTGGTCTGCAGTTACAGTCACAGCACAGGGGTAGGGTGGGAAGAAGCTGGAGAGGAAGACAACCTGAGGGCACCAGCCAGCAGCAAGGACGGGTGGTACTGGGGGGCCACCCTGCGTAGGGCACGGGTGCTTCTCCCCTATTAACCTGACAGGCTAATTGTCCCTGGCTCCCAACCTCTGCCCCATCATGGCCTAGTATCTCAGAGATGATCGGACAGAACCTCTCTTCTCTCACTTTACAGATGAGGACACCCCTGGAGGCCCAGAGAAGTCACCTGCCAAAGATCGGGTAGTAACCTTGTGGCAAAGCTGGGTCCAGAGGTGAGAAGCGCAGCAAAGTCTGGTGGGGCGCCTTCCATTAAACATTCCTCACTCCACCAGGTCAGAGAGGACAGGGACGGTCTCCCCCGCTCACCACTCTACGCCCACCCCAGAACTGGGCTGGTGCTAAGTACACAAACATTTCCCTCCAGAGGAGGATCGTTATCTACCTTCCTATGCCCGATCAATTTTCCAGCTGTGTGTGGTGTGAGACTGGGGAACAGCGCCAAGTTTAACTACGCTTCTGCCTCAGTACACTCTAAAGCTGCAATGGCCAGGGATAACACCCCCCTGGGGGAAAGGACCCGCCAGCCAGGGAATCTCACCTTCCACCTTGGAACTGGGTGAACCCAGGTGTCACCAAGCCCTTCAAAAGACCTGAGCTGAACATGCACTTCGCTTCAGGCAGAACATGACTGGACTCCCTTCTCCACCTTGGTTTCCGGCTCCTGCGAATTCTCCCTCTGGGCTTCTCACATCCTTTCCCTCACTACCCCTCCCCCCGCTATCAGGAAGGCCAGGTCATCCTCCTGAGGCTCAGCTCTTGGTCACTCTGCTAACCAGAGGCCAAGGCGGGGCTCACCACTCTGTCCATACCAAGTGGTGTCCTGTCATTGCCTCACAAAGCAAACACCTGAGTGTCTGTTCGCTATCTGCTCCTCTGCCTCTTGGGCACCTGGTGGGGCACTGGGTGAGCATGGAGCCGATGGTGCCCAAGGGCTCCTGGTCCAGCTCCGTCTCCTCAACTCACCCCAAGAAATGCCTGCTCCCATCTTCCCGCCCCAGCACATGTTCACAATGGAGAACGTCCAAGCCTCACGAAAACAAGAGCAAACAGAGTACTCAGGATGTTCCAAGCACAGTTCTAGCACTTCCCATGTCTCAGCATTTAAATCTGAGCATTTAATTCACAACCACAAGGCAAAAAACATTCTTATTTTTCTAAATAATAAAAATCTAGGACACAGTAATCATTAAGAGTTTTCTGAAGTTCATAGAGACAGGAGGAGGCAGAGGCGGGTGGCCTGGGTGGCCTGACCACACTGGGGATAGGACTGGGGTTCGAATGAAGTTCTGTGGCCAGAGGCAGTGAGCAGAATTCAGGTGTGGTGGACAGAGGCTGGTCTCGCAGCACCTGGCATTCCCGTATCTTCCACGTGGCCTCAAGGTTTATCCCTCCCCTGCCATGGGAGCCTAATCCTGAGGGTCCTGACGAAGGGCACTGACAGTTCTGCCACAGCTCTGGGGACAGCGGCCCAGTGGCCAGGCAGGTACGAAGCCCGGCCAGCCTGGCACCTGCATTCTTCCCCTTCCAGCTTCTCCCCCATAAGGGCTCACCTGAGCGTGCAGGGCAGCGGCGGCAGCAGCAGTGGCAGCCGGGTAGGTGAACGCAGCATGTGAGATGGCTGGGCTCAGCTCTGTGGTGTACAGAGGGTATGGGGCCCAGGTCTCTGGGGACGCAGGGATCAGAGCAGCTCCCATCAAGTCACCTACAAGGGAGACAACAGCCCCCACTGTCAGAACACTGGGCTCCCCTTCCATCACCCTGCTCCACTCAGAGAAAGGGAGAACTAGCATTATGGTTGAAGCATAAACGCCCTACTCAGGCCAGACTCCCCTCAAGGGCCCCAAGAACATGGAAAGAAGTGCCATGCTAACTTGGCCTGGCGGTGAGCACGCTGTTTGCTTTGCAAAGCTCTCAGAGAGGCCTCAGTCCATCTTAACCAAGAGAAGTCAGAGCAGGCTTCAGGGAAGGTGGGTAGCTCTCACGGCTCAGGAGTTCAGTCTGTCTGAGGCCCAGCAAAGGTGGCAGGGAAGGAAGGAAGGTGGAACCCACAGAGATGGGTGGCTATGAGTGCAAGAAGCCTCCTAGAAGAGGGGCAGGCAGGATGGATTCCCTCGGTAAGAATTTCAATGTTGGCTTTCAGGATGTAACTCCAACAGGGCCCCAGCTCAAGCCAAGTAAGAGGGCAGCGAACGGCAGGTCAGGGTGCCACTCACAGGGGTCCCGTGCGATGAAGTGTGCTCCTAGGGCAGGGTGAGCGTTGGTGGGATTTGGTGTAGCCATTAGCTTGTTCTTGGCCATCTTGGTGTTGGCTTTGGCAAACTCTAGTCTCAGGGTCTGTGGGTTCTCAGGATCAAAGCGAATACCCTACGTGGGGAGGAAAAGAAAGGAAAGACTTTACCTGTAAGACCCAGACTGTCAACTGCAGCTAGCCTGAGAGACTCCTACACATGGGCCAAGACAGGACCAGCTGTGTGGGCCTTGTGAGCAGTGTTTGGCACAGATGTTGCAACCAGAGACTCTGCCCTGGGATAGCTGGGAAACAAGGTACATCTGTAGGCCCTTTTATTGGTGTGGAGTGAGGGAAGAAGGCTTTTGCAAAAGACAGAACAGGGATACCCATGACCTGGAGGTTTGTGGGTCAGAGAAAGACCTATTCACCTACTCACATTTAATGCGTTCTTGGCCGCTTCTGCTCCTGCCCGGCTGTCAAAGATCACAAAACCAACAGGCTAGCAGGAAAAAGAGAGAATATACTCTTGTATCTCTCCCAACATTCCATCTTCCCCACCTTCTCCAAAAACTCCATCATTTCACTGGAAACAGGATGTGAAAAAGACCAGGGAAGGTGGGAAACCCAGCAGCTATTCCCCATGCCCCATGTCTGGCTGGAACAGTGGGAGGTTCTTATGCACCAGAAACCAGAAGTTTCCCACCCAGAAGATGCCCAAGGACCATCATTCTACAGCATTAAACAGGAGCAGGGTGATGGAAGGGGAGCCCAGTGCTCTGACAGTGGGGGCTGTTGTCGCCCATGTAGGTGACCTGATGGGAGCTGCTTTAGTAAGTGTCTTTTTAAAACTGCAAGTAATTTAGAATCAGTTCCAGGGTTTTCCTGGCAAGAAAGGGGAAACCAATGCCCCCCTTATCTATATCTTCCTTGACACCAATGTGTCAAGCGCATGGTTAAGACTCCAGGCTCAAGGAGCAATGGATTGAAAACTTGGCACCAACTTCATTTTGACAAGAATCATCTCAAAGTTCAGACAGCCCCTAAATGCTCTGGTCCCTGACCTCCTGGCTTCAGGAGCCAGCTTCTATGGTCAGGGTTACCACTTCTATGGTCAGGGCAGGCTGTGCCTTTTCAAGAGCCAGAGAGAGGGGGGACCTTTGGAGGTTGCTTCCTCATCAGCCCAGGACAGAAACAGGATGGCAGGCAATGGGTCTCAGCTCCCAAATGCCTTTAGACAGGAAAAGGCAACAGGCTCAGTTCCAAGCTCAGCGGCTTATCTAGGCTGGGAAGAAGAACTGAGGAGAGAAATTACCTGTCTCGACGTGAGCTTGATCAGGGACCCTTCATACCCCTGCAGAGAGAGGTGGTCATTACCCGGCAGGGTCAAAAGAGCCTTTATTATGCCTTCCTGGTCACCCACGACATCTGCCCCACCTTCCCCCATGCTTGCCTGACTCATTCTCACACTCTTCTCCCCGCAAACAACCCACTCTGACCTCCACCCTCCATTCTTGTGTCCCACATCACAAGGCCCGGCACATGGGTGGGCATCACGCGGTGAGGCTCATCATTTCACGCATGAATGCCATTTGCTCCACTGGCTTGTAATCTGGAAGCAGAGAGCTTACCTTTTTAACTTTCCTCATCTGCAAATTGAAAAGGCTACAATGAATCTCAAAGACTCCTTACATGGCAAAGTCTACCAAAATTCTCTACAGTCTCCTTCACAGACAAGGAGACATGAGGCTCAGAAGGGTTAAACAATCGAGGGAAAGCAACATGTGACTTAGCAGAACCAGGACAGAGAGTCAGGGCTGAGCCACAGTTTCTGAAAGACTGTCCCATGTCTTCCTTCTGCCAAATCCAGTTCAGGGACTCATTCCTGACGTTTCTCTTCCATCCTAGGTTCTGCTGTGGGAGGCTGGATCCACACTCACCTTGAATGGCCTGAAGAGCAGGTAGAGTTCTCTGGGTTTAATGTCCACAGGGAGGCCACTGACAAAGAGCGTCCGGACCTGGGGACAGAGACCACCGTGGTCAGCGCCAGGCTGGAGAGAAGGATGGGGGCGACAGCTTTTCCTTCAGGAAGGCACTGAAATCCTTCCAGAGTTTAGGGAGGAATTCAGTATTTCCTGGGCTTCCTTTGGAGACTGAGGCAATGAACATTCCGTTTCATAGCACTTAACCTCTCCAAGCTTTTTCTGTACACTCCTTTCTCCAGGTTAATCCTACAGGTGCCACGTACCACACCTGTGAGTGCCTCTGTGCACAGGCCATCTGCTGCCAAACAGCCAAGAAGAAAGAACTCTCTTTCAGAAGTGCACAGGAAAAGGACCCTTGCTCAGATCAAGGGCCTCTCTGACAGTCTGAAGAAAGCTTTGGTGGCCTATCCCCCAAAATGTACAAGTAAAAATTATCTATTTTCTCAGAAGATACCCACAGACACCTGGTTGAGACACTGTCTGGTCTCCACGAGAGACAAAGATGAAAATGGGACAGAAGTCTTCCTGAGGTCACCTCAACAGAGGGCCCGCCACCTTCACATCCACCTCCCGCTTCCTACGCTACATGGAGGCTCTTCAATGGCCGGAAATGTATTGTATTCCTGCCTTTATGCCCAGCTCCTAGCATGGTGCTGGTACTAAATGTTTACTCAGAGAACTGGGTAAGTAGTCAAGAGACTGGACAATTATGCTGGGTTTTGAAGAATGAGTAGGATCTTGTCAGCCTCAAGTGAGGCAGATGATGCTCTGTTACAAGCCTTGCCCTAGACAATGATTACAGATTGGTGGCAAAGCCAGGTCCAGACACCACATGTCCTTCATATGATTCCAGACAAACCAGACCTCCTAAACTGAGTGTGCAGGTGGGGTGCAACTGAGGGCTGGCAGGAATCCTTTCTTAAGTCACCACTGCTGGTTAGATGCTGTGGCAGCCAATGCTAACCTAGCAAGCCCCTATCAGCCAATAGCTATAATGGGGCAGGGAGGATTTTCCCTAGTTTAGAACCATGAAAAACGTATCTTGAAACTGTGGCTTTCTAATAATGAAAAACCTTAATAAATGGAACTTCCCTACACACCTGACCTCACTGTCAAGAGAAAGCTCATATGCCTCAGCCTGCCCATCATGTGACCGTGCGTGAAAGCATTTAGATGCCCTACAGTGGGCCAAATCCCCTGCCCCAGAACCCAAGAACGTCTCCCACATGCCTGCCAAACCCAGGACCAGCCATTTTAGACAACGGCTTGTATCAGAAACCCAAGGCAGCCAGGCACAACTCTACACTCTGTCTGTCTGTCTGTTTCCCTCTTGCCCTCTCTCCCCCACGATCCAGGAATAGCAAAGGGAACGAGCGCAGATAGCCGCTGCTAACCACTGCACGCACACAAGAATGACTCCCGGTCTGGGGCTGATAAAGAATGGGCATGGGCAAGCTTCTTCCCTCATGTGAGTTTCTGCCAAGCAGCTCACTCAGCAGAAGCTGTCGCCATGTAGGATACCTCTTCCCCTCACCAGATATGCCTCTGCCCTCTGTGTACTGGCCAGCCCTGGGCTCCTCATCCCTGTACCCATAGCTCTTAAGCACTGCCCTGTTCCCAGAAGCACCTGGAGAACTTGGACAGCCAAGGCTCCAGGATGGGCTAAACTGAGCTCCTGGACTTTTCTACATTCTTCTGCCCTTTGATTAAAAGCCCTTGAATTTATGCATAAATCCTCAAACAGAGGTGGATCACTCAGTTTACTCAACTCGTTCTTTCAAGACAACAGACCTGGCACTTAAATCCCAGGTCTCCTGACTACTCATCCAGGCTGGTAGTCACACTTGCCTTGGGGTACCAGAATGTGGACACCCAGTCTAACCCCTTCTCCCCAGAGCAGTGGATGTCGTAGGGCCAGGTCAGGCCCACAGAAACTTCAGCTTTAGTTCTCCCCAGGGGCCATCCATTTCACTAGAGCTAATTTTAAACCCTTCCTCAAATGGCTCCTTTCTGGTCAGACCTCCCCAGGGGCCCTCTTAAATAGCAAGTTCTTAGTAAAGAGTTTCCTGCTTGGGGTAAGGATAGGGGATCTTTTCTTCATTCCCATTTCAGGTCCTTATCTCTATCCTTCCCTCTGAGCCGGGTGACCCTTTTCCTGTAGTTTCCATCTTTTAGGGTCAAATGTGTCCAAAATGCTACTACAGCTCCCATCTGGTCCCTGGCACTTCTCAGGAAACTAGCTGTGGTCAAGACAGTAATGCTAGGTGGTGGGTCCCCATCTGCCCATCATAGACCCTTTGCTGGGCGTGAAGTCCTGGAAGCTGAGCCTCAGAAGTATGACCTGCATATTCTTCTTGGTTCTTACTTGATCCTCACTACCCTGGCGGATGACGTTCCTCTTGCTGATGCTCTTATGCAGACAGGGAAAGTGAGGCCCCAAAAGGGCTCATGTGGCTTAGCGCCTCACAGGGCAACACTGGGTAAAACCCAGGAACCTTTACGCTGTGGTCTGTGCCATCAGCAATTCAACCAGCTGTGAGGACAGGGGGTGTGGCACCTGGGTAGCCTCATTAGCTCCATGGTGGGTAAAGTGTTGCCACATATCCACTCAGTAGCCAGTCCCTTCCCTGGGCACTTGTTAGGATGACAGCAAAACTGTAAAAGTCAGAACATGTTGGATGGGCAGAAAAAGAAGAAACTGCAAGCCAGAGATGGAGGGAAGCATGGGCTAGCAGGCTGGCCAGCCACGCAGTGAGAGGGTAAGAGCCTGCTGCTCCAGCTCCCTCAGGTCCTACCACAGGCCCATCTGCAGTCCCCGGCAAGCGCCCGCACAGGCACACCTTGAGGCAGCTGCCAGCACTACCCCTCAGTCACCCCTTCCTCGTCCCTTAAGTGTACCCATCCTTCAGGTCCCTATTTCCTCACCCATTATTCATTCCTTTGACGTCTTACAGGCACCTCTAGGACCCCTGCCTTCTACTGTCCCCACCTGGCTGCGCTTATGCTCTCCCAGACTCTACAGAACTCCAGACCCCTGGAGCCAACTCTCACAACACTCCATCCTCCCAGGCACCAACACCGAGGCCTCACCATGAGGAACCACCTTGCTCCCTCACCTAAGTACGTCCAAAGAAGAGACTCAGAGTCAGGACAGAGTGATGCCAAAATGAGAATGTGAACAGGTTAGTTCATTGGTCAGTGAGACAGCAGTTTGCATCCCAGCTCTGTGGTTGGCTTGGGGAAGGTGCTACATCCTCCTGAATCTGTTTCTTTCACCTGTGCCTGGATGAAGAGTGCTCTTAATACTACCTCCAGCACATAAGAGAGGCTCACCAAAATACTTGTTTACTTAAGGCTCCTGTGATTACAGCATTTACCTGCATAAAACCTCACCTACCAGGTTCCACAAGCCATTTGTTTATTAAGTTGCCTAGTGAGGCAGAATTCAAGTCCAGGGCAGTCTGGAGAAGGGCAGTCACTGGAGTCTTTAGTTTTCCTGTGCCCCTGGAGGTCACATTGGAGGTGGAAGTTACCTGGATATCAGCTAGCTCAACATCCTCATTTTACAGATGAGGAAAGTATGGCTCAGAATAGGAGGGTGATAACGCCAGCCAAGTGGCATGGTCAGAGTCAGGATCCCTTAAGGAAGCAGGGACAGACATGTAGCTACATCTCCAAGGCCCAGTCGACTGGGCCCAGTCCAATCCCAGGCTGGGTTGGAGGCCACTCTTCCCATGTCACTTTCTGAAAGTACTAGCCTCATGGCAGCAGGGCCCAACATTCAGAAAGAGGTTGGATGCAGACGAGGTTCATGGACCAACAGTTGGCTGATGCCAAGATGGAAAGATCAACCAAAGAACTCATGCCTTCCTTATTCTACGAGTTTATTGCAAGAGTTCAACACAAAATGTTTTAAAGTGACATAAGGGGTGGCTCATACAATCCCCAGGTTTCTAGAACATTCTCCCACCCCATCATTCCCAGAAACTCCAGGGAAAAGATCAGCAGCAGGAAAAGCAGCTTCAAGAGCCCCCAAAGCTTTGCTGGAAAGGGGCTCACGTACCTGGGTCCTGCCCCTTCCACACATTCACCCTTTCTTCACAAGTATCCAGACAGCCCAAGGGATTATCTCCTTCCTGTCCTGAAATGTAAAAAGCCACCACAGCCCTTTTAAAATGGTCAACTTCATGGCAGTAAGAGCAGATGGTGTGAGACCACATCCATGTCCTTATCACAACTGGAAAGTTAAGTTTGGAATAGGGTAGAAGGGGATTGGAAAAGTAGAGAATGGATGAAGAATCCTTACAAGCCAGCAAAAGAAGCATGTGAGGAACAGCTCTTCTGGTGGGACCTGAAGCACCAAATTCAGCAGACAAGGTATCTCCATACAGGACATTTCAGACACAGCTGTGTGGCCTTTCTGGCGTTCAGGAACAGCCCCAGACTTACTGGAAGTTCCCAGTCAGCAACACGCCTGCCTAGAGGAAACGACTGGTCTCTGGCACAACCGCCGCCCCGTTCCAGCAAGGCTTTGGGGGCTCTTGAAGCTACTCTTCCTGCTGCTGCTCTTTCCCCTGGAGTTGCTAGGAATGATGGGGTGAGAGGAGGCTCAGCCCCTTCTCCTAAGTCCACACCACTGACTATCACTGGTCCACAGACTTCCTGGGGTTGTCTAGCTCTTTGTTCTATGCTTTTTCCCTCCAGCTACTGTGGACCTACAGTGCTGCGGTGCCCAATTAACTCCTGATCTGTCCTCACCTCCTCCACAGGAAGCTACCCCCACCCCCAATCTCACTCTAAGGGCTACAATCCTAACTCAGCAACAGGATACCCAGAGGGAGACAAGGAGAGAAGGATGGCTAGCACCTGAGAAGCACAGAAGCCCGTCATGTGGGGGTGGGGATAATGCCACCTCCCATAAAAAGGTTGAGGAGTCTCTAATTCCAGCATTACAGAGGTCCCAGGCTCCCCACTGTCCAGTCCTTTCCTTCAGAATAGGTGACAACTGCGGGCCACTCTCTAGGTTTCCCTTCTCCCTCCTTAGCGCTTCCCCGGCCCCAAGCCCAGAGTAAGAGCTCACTTTCTAGAGAAGCAGGAAGGACACTGACAAATCCGTATCTATGTGTCAGTGATGTCTTCCTGCAGACAAACGGATGTTTGTTTACAGATCTTCAAAAAACAATGAGATTAAACAAAGGTCTTCAGAAGCCAGTGACACCAAGACCCCAGCCTAACAGCACAAATTTAGCTTCTGTGGAAGAGACTTGCAGGCAGGACTTGCCTCTTCCCATGGGCCCGGAGGGACATCTCTCCCAGAGGCAGGCCTGTCTTCAGCGGCCCCAGACAAGGCCTGTTCTCTGAAAAGTGGCTGTTCTTCCCTTCCATGGAACATACAGGGCCTTGCAGGAGGAGGTAAGGAAAGGGGGCTGGCTGGGATGTTAACAGTACTCAGGGTGTGGTGCACACAGAGAAAAGAGGCTGAGCAAAGTCTCTGCAACAGAACTGGGACAGCGGGGTCTGCTGCGGGCCTTCCTCCCCAGCGAAGAGGACTTTGTATCCGGTCAGAGGCCATGGTGAGGGCTCCATAGCTCCAAGAAGCCCCAACCTTATTGGCGCAAAAGATCTTCATACTGAGCGTTAAACACTCAACTTATTAGTCGAAGGCAGCAGCAGTGTATGGTGGCTAGAAGACAGGATCTGTAAGCACCAGCTTTTATTAAAGATGGGAAGGGCAGCAGTGCTTTCAAAAGCAGTGGTCTGCCCATGGATATTAAGCCTCCTGTCCTTCAGCTCTAACGGCTATCACGGGGCCTCCCTGGTGGCGCAAGGGGTTAAGACGCAACCTATGAAGCTGTCCACAGCCTCTGCAGCACGAGTTCGATCCCCAGCCAGGGAGCAACCCACATGGCACAGCAGATCTCTC
The DNA here is from genome assembly GCF_014898055.3 of Talpa occidentalis. Classification (NCBI taxonomy): domain Eukaryota; kingdom Metazoa; phylum Chordata; class Mammalia; order Eulipotyphla; family Talpidae; genus Talpa; species Talpa occidentalis. Next base: position 30,065,248 of record NW_023601104.1, read on the forward strand.
CTGTCTCGCACGCTGTTCCCTTCAGCAGGGCATTTCAGTCTGCCTATTCTGCTCCCCATTCTTCTCTGGCAGATCCTCTACCCCCCACACCTCTGGCCTGTACCTCAGTTCTTGTATGCATAAATAAATAAATCTTTAAAATAAATAAATAAATAAAGGATATCGCAGCCATCTTCAACAGCCCAGGACAGGAATTCAGGGACCACCCACCCTCAAGGACACACCTTCCTCCACAAAGGAGGAAGATGTAGAAAAGTCGCCACCCCAGAGGGCAGACTGGAAAGGAAATTCAGTCTGGAAAGAAAAAAGTGTTTCAACTGTCCACTCCATCAAAATGTACCAGGGCTGCGCTTGCTTCAAATCCCTGCCTAGGGCCTCCCCGGTGGCGCAGCGGTTGAGCGCTGGGTTGCGAAGCTGCCCGCGGCCTCGGAGGCGCCAGTTCGATCCCCAGCTGCTCCCCGGCTACCGGAGGAGGGTCCCACATGGTGCGCAGACCTCTCCTGCCGCCCGCTGCTCCCCTCAGCAGTGTACTTCGGTCCTTCTGCCTGCTCTGCTCCCCGCTCTGGCTCTGGTGAATTCTCTCACCCTCCCGCACTTCTGACTGTACCCAGTGCATGTATAAACAAAAACAAACAAACAAATAAATAAATAAATAAAAAACATGCCTCTTTAAAAAAAAAAAAATAAAAAAAAAAATCCCTGCCTACTGGCTGCTCAGTGTAGCTCTCCTGGTGTCATCTGGATGGAAAACACCACCGTGGGGTTGGGGGCGGGGATCCAAAAAGGGGAAAACATGCTGTTATAGGCCCCTCCCACATCCTTCCCCAGTTCCCAGCCCTCGGCAGCAACCAAAATGCAGGCAGAGTACAGGAGCTGAAAGGAACCTTATTTTTAGACAAGGAAATCAAGGCCCAGAGGTCCAGCAAGCATGTCAAAAAAGCCCCCATGTCTCCAGTTCCCTGCTCATGAGCTGGTGCTCTTTGGCAACCCTTGATCTTACCATCAACCCACTCAGATCCCAGTGGGGTCACCTTAGGTACCCAGGAACAAGTGGTCCTCAGTTTTTGAGTTAAGAGAACAGAAGGTTGATTGGGGGTGCTGGGGGGGTTGCTGGAAGGGTGGTCCTGCTGGGGACGCCCATGGGTAGTCCTAAACAGAGTAAGTTACGGGGAGATCAATGCAAAGCCTGACAGACTGCCAATGCGCAGCAGCAAAGGGCAAGCATTACTTGTGCCCCACTCATTTGTGGTGAGGGGGCATGTGTGCTGGAGCAGAGTCCTTCACACACCTTGGACAGGACAGCTGGACACACATAGCCAGGAAGCCCTGAGGCCAAACAGAAGCCTGGGCCACCCCCGCTCAGTGTCTCATTATCACCCTCCCATTAGACCACGGGGCTTAAGAGCCAAAGGCCGCATGATAGAAATCTTAAGGCTTTTCTGATATAAAGATACTGAACATCCTTTTGAAACTTGTACCAGTCACCATCACACCTAGATCTGCTCCAATTTCTCCAAAAGGAGACACAGTATTGAAAACCACGATACCAGATTTAGGCTCAGCAAACACCTGCTGACCAGACAGGCAAAGAAAAGAAAAAGCGCCTTAAACCAATTTTCAGGGAGCCTGAGTAGAAGCCCCAGTCCGGCCCCAGCCAGGCAAATGGTGTCCCTTCTCCACGGTCCCGGCTATAGAGCAGGGGCATGGACCAGCCTCAAAGTTCCTCACACTCCAACTTTCTAAGATAGATGGTGACTGAGTCTCAGGAGAAGGCTTGAGCAGTATCCTCCATGTGCTCAGAGCTTAACAGCTTTCCTTCTGCCCACAAAGGCAAGGAAAGTGGTACAGAAGAGCCTGGAAAAGGAAAGGGTGAGAACATAAGTCAGAAGCCAGGCAGGGGCAGAGCTGAACCTGGGTCTGAGAGAGGTCTCTGCTGGGGCAACACTAGGGTTGCCAAAAACCTCACAGCAACACCCCCCCGACCCAGCCCAAGAGACCTCATGCCAGGGGGTTTTCTTTTGCACACACATGCACAGGGTAGGGTGGGGTGGGGGTCCCGAGCCTGGGTCCCATGCTCAGGCTTGGCACTAGCAGGTTGCTCTTACTTCTCCAGGGAAAGAAGTCCCTCTAAGTGGGGCCACTTGACGAGAGGTGGATGGAATGTGGTGACATGGCCCGCAGACGCAGGACTTATAAGGGCTGAACAAGGACACAGGGAAAAAGAACAAGCAGATACAGCCAGACCGTGGATGGGAACTGAGACACCCAGGCTCCCAGAAGCCCAGTTCTGCCCCTGCTTCCTCCAAGGAACTCACAGCTGCTCAGCTCCTGGGCAAGGACTCAGCCCAGCTTCCCTGCAGGCGGCCCCTACCTAGGAAGCTCCAATGTCATCACAGTCTGTCCTGGTGCTGAGAAGTCCCAAGCTTAGGGTCTGTTCCACAGTGCTTTGCTATGCCAATTCCAGCCCCAAATCACATATTGTCAGGGCTTGGCTACAAAGGCCCTCTCTGCACAGCACTTTGTGGCTCCAGTTCTTTCATACCTAGAATGGGCATTTGAGCCCGACAATCCTTGGATTATCAGGCTCCATTTTACAGATGAGGAAAACAGTTCAGGGATTAGCCAGGGCAGAGCTAGGCAGTAAGTCCAAGTTGCCTGGGAGGTTGGGGCTTTTCCCCTGTAGCCTACAATATGTCCTAAAGGGTGGGTTTGGAACCAATCTGGGTGATAGGTTCTCTGAAAGGAGGGACAGGGCTGGGCATGTATCAAGTGTTAAATAAGTATACCTCATACTCCAAGTTACTTCTAGCCCCGGGAGCAGAAGGCCTAACATCTTAGGTCAAAGTCTGTTGATCACTGAGCTACAACTCATTTAGGGAGTCAGATCACACAGGATGAACAGCATTCTGCAGGCCGGTGTTACGGGTTGGCTGGAGGTGGAAATGGGCCTGCTTTCCAGTTGGTTCCAGACAGAGCCGGGGCCAAGACTTTCAGAGGTAGCTCAGTATGGGTGGGCTCACAGGACACTCTAGCATAGAGGCCTCCCAGGCGAGGCTCCCTGTGCCACCCACTTTCCTGCCTCTCCTGTGTGGCTAGTCAAGGAAGATCTATTGCCCATGCCTAGCAAGGGCTGCAGTTGTCATCACTGCCAAACGTCATTCCATAGATTCAAGGCATTGGCCTCAGGCAATACCACTTCCCTGCAGTTCCAAAATCAGTACCTCCAACCCTTAAACCATGTGCTGTTATTCCAGTGTGAACACACAACACAGTGAACACACAGCACTGAGCTACCACACTTGCCTACCACTTGACTGAGGCAGATGAAATCTGACAAAAGATGTTTCCTAACTTAACCTGCTGCTGGGAGATCTCTGGAGGTGCTTCCAGGATCTGCATCATGTTTAGAGTTCCCCCGACACAAATTAAAATGAGCACCCCTCCATCCCAAGCTGTGCCTGGATTTGGCCACAACTATACATAAAGAGCCTCGACTAGTCTGGGCAGAACTTCAGAGCATTTGCAACAACAGAGTTCTCAAAAAGTCCCAGGTCCTATTCCAGTAACCTCTCCTGATGCCCTAATAAAAGCTCAAGATGTGCTCAGGGAGAGGGAGGCTGGCTAGCCACAAAGAGGAGCCAGGTACTCCTGACACTTAGACTATGGCAGGGCAGGTCAAGCACTGCCCTTTCTCCCTGGGCATCTGAGGCCTGTTCAGAATTATACAATCAGCCTTGATGACTTGGGACAGCCAAGAGCCTCTGTCCAGTGGGCAGTGAATGACTAAAGGCTATAGCAGATGGGCCTAGGCAGACCCTCCCATTACAGCCAACTGATGTTCCATTCCCGAGGCCTCCGGTGAGAATGGGTCCACCAGTGGATTCTTCAGAAAGGAGGACCCAACAATCCTGACACTTGTCTAGCCTTGATTCATCTCAGAGGTAACCTTATTCTTTCCATGCAATGATGGATTATGGGAAGAAACAGAAAGCAAGGAGGCCATGCTGAACCCTGGGTGGACAGTGGAAGGGGCTCTGGGACACCTCTCCACAGCATGATATTGGAAGTATAAGTGACGGCCTCTGCCAGGGCTATCAGCACCCCTCTGAGACAACCACAGTCAGGACAGAGGAACTGATGAGGCACCAGAAGTTGCCACTGTCCCAAATCACTGGCCAAGCAGAAGTTGGAGGCCAGTGCCCTGCCACAGCCTGACACTCTAACTCGGTTCTCGGTAAATGAACCAGGCTGAAACTGGGCCAGGGACAGACTTCTCTGCATCTCAGGACTGTCTGGAGGCCCAGTGGAGTAAGTAGGTAGAAAGCTTGAGAGCAAAGCTAGGCATCCACCACTCAAGTCTTGACTCTAATTACAGCATGCACCAGCACCCCCCTTCTGGAGATGGGGATGAGAAGTCAGATGTCCAAACATTGAGTGGGATTTAGAAGCTAGTTCTTATTGGGACGTTAGCCAGGCTGCCCTATGCAGGGAAGGAGGAGCTAAGGAGACCTAAGGGACTACCCCCCCACCCCCCAAAAAAAGCTAGGTAGTCATTTTAGAGACAGTATCACTTCTTTTGTTAAGTTGCCCAAAGCATCAGGGTACCAAGAGCGCTCTGAAAGCAGTGAGGCTGTGTCCAGGCAACAAGGGGTATACTCTCTGCAAGTAATTGAAAAATAAAACCGACCTGGTGTGGTTTTTACCATCACCATGTATGTAATGGCAATTCTAAACAGTATCTGTGATAAAATGATTCTCTTGCAGGGGCTCACAGCTCCCATCATCACTCAGTCTGGGATGCCAGCAGCCCAAAGGAAACTAGCCTGGAGTCAACCTCTGGGCTTTGAGTTAGCACCCTGGTATCACCCAAAGCTCAGGCCTCAAAAACTTTAGTCTCAACAACAACCATAATATACAACAGAACAACAGATTATGTAATTAAAACAAACTGTGGTTTCAAATCTCAACTTACCTATTTGCTCCATAAAAGTTATTTAACCTCTGTGCCTCAGTTTCCTCATTTGTAAAATGAGGTGATGATAATGTATGTATTTCATAGTGCTGTTGTGAAAGTTAAATGAGTAAAAATTATAAAGTGCTTAGAGAGCAATGCCTAGCACAAATATCTATGTGCTTACTATAATTAGTCCAGTCTCTCTATTAGGTTATTTGAGCAGAGGGGACATAACTACAATAATCCCCAGGGAGGACAGGGGCCTGACCTACCAGAATCGTCCTGAATCCACTGATCTGGGCCCTGTTTCCAGGGAAAAGGCCCGAAGCATAGAATCCCCTTCCCTCATACCCAAAGCAGCCTGCAGTAAGAAAACCAAGACATCTAGATTTTGTCAAATGCTTTTGAAGGCAGAGAAATGAAAAGGAAAGGTGCCCAAGTCACACACTAGACCCCAGCATTTCTTCACACTTACCTGCAGTGTTAACCCTGCCTCTCCTGCTAGGAGCCAGGGACCTGGCCGGTTCTTCAGAAACACCAAGAGAAAACAGGCTTCCCAGCCCACAAGGGGCCACCTTGGTTTGCTTTGGTAGATACAATGGACAAGCAAAGATAGAGGTGGAAGGGTGCTGAGGGGTCACGATCATAAGGTCAAACTGTACTCCCCTCAGCTGCCATCAATCCCTGCTTTTCTATAGCTTACCACCTTTTCCCTTTCAGGGAACCCCCCCCCCATGAATAATTTTAGTAACTTAGCGTTACCTTGCATTATGAAATTTAAGTTTCCATTTGCAAAATACAATATACTTTCAAATTACATATAGCCCCAAAACAACCTAACTTCTAGTCGATATACTTGCATCTGGGGTTCAGTAATACAAATTTTCAGGCAAATTTGACCTGAGTGGGGTTCACATGCTGTATTAACTCGCTTTGTGGAGCTCCAGCAGCAGCCCTGACATGCCTGGGGTAGGCTATAGCATCCAGCTTGAAAGGGACACTTAGGGCCTCCCTGGTGGCACAGGGGTTAAGTCACTGTGAAGCTATTGCCAGCAACTGCAGCATGCATTCAATCCCTGGCCAGTGGAGGCACAGCAGACCTCTCCTGTCTCACCCACTGCTCCCCTCAGCAGTGTATTTCAGTAGATTCGCCTGTTCTGCTCCCCACTCAGTCTCTGGTGAAAACTCTCACCCTCCCTCCCCCGGCCCCCCCTTCACATCGCTGGCCTACACTCGTTCTTGTGTGCATAAATAAATAAAAATAAATCTTTTTAAAAAGGAGGGGACACTTAGTTCCTCCTGTGCAGACTCAGCCCCAATTCCTCATTGTCCTCCTTAGCTTTCAAAAGGTATCAATGCTTCTAACACCTCATCCTTCCAAGAGACAAAATAATGCCAACTACCCCCAAGTCTGCATGATTTCAGATTCTTCAAAATGTGGCCTCAATATTGCTGCAACAAAGGAAACTCTTGGGAGTCACCAAAACAAGCTATGCGGTCCACAATCCAACCCCCACCCCCAACTTTTATACATACTACTCCCTCCTCTTGGAAGGCCATTCATCCTCACAGTCTAATAATCTCCTCGGCCACATGTGGGGAGGGCGGACCTCTGATTTCTCTGCAGACCATCGGGCCACATGTGGATATCTCTTTATTTTACCCACAGTTGCATTTAACATACCATCACTTCCTGGCAAGTCCTTCTCATCTCCTAGTCTGTGATCTTTCACTTGTATCCCTGACCCCTGGTCTAGAAAAGGAACCTAAAGTTTATGATATGAATGTACCCTCATGGACAGGGTAGGTAAGCAGGGAGAGGCAAGGTTCTACAAAGCAGTTTAAGAAAAGAAATTCCACAGATACCCCTTCCAAGAACCATGAAAATACACCCTTTTATCCAACAAGCTAATATTTTCAGAAAATGAGGTCTTATGACCGGCAAGTAAGGTTCCTTGGTTTTCTAGGCTTGCTAATCACCAACACTCCTTTGGGAAGAGCCGGCCTGGGTCTGCGGTGAGAGTAAACCACCAGTGCTAATGCAGATTCTCCTGATGGCAGCTCTTGAGGATTGAGGAACTGATTGCCTAGGAGATACACCTAAAATTACAGTGAAGGAGTCCAGTTCCAGTCAAGCTACCAACCCAAGACAGAACCCTGGCAGAACAACACTTGACCCACTGTCCCAGAAGGCTATTGAGGGGAGGGGACTGGCCTTACCAGACCAGAGCACATGCTGGGCTCCAGGAGGTCCCAAGAACCCTTACGCATCTGTTGAACACGGGCCGTTCAAAACATCGGTAGCACTGACAATCCCCACCAAGAATCACACCACTGCTGTAGAACACCTCTGTCCCCAAGGAGAACAGCAGAATCCCATTTCTTGAGGACTCTGCCCTCTCTCTCACAGAAAAGGCACTCAGAAATAAGTGACCAGTACCTTAAATACTCTCTCAAGACTTTAGCCTGGTTACATGGTTCACTTCAATGTTGGGTCTGAGGGTCAGCCTGGTCTCTTGGGTGGTGTTGAGTCCCCCTAGCAGAAGTAGCACTCCGGGTTCTTTCCCAAGTTCACATGAGACAGCTCCTCTACCCCACTAAGGCTAATCAGAACTCCTCCGTCCCCACCACACACACAGCAACTCTGTCATCCTCCTCCCAGCTCTTTGGGGAGATTCTGAACAAGGTAAAGTCAGGATGGGGCTAAGGTCCCCAAAAGCCAAGGGTCTATCAGCATCAAAGTCCAAGGAGGAAAAGGCCTTCAGGAGCTAAAACAACCCTACCAAACTAGAACCCCCATCACATTAGTGGACAGATGTCAGGTCCTCCCTTGCCACCCTTCATAGTGAAGATTTATATTCCCCCTTCCTCTCCTCCAAAAGGGGGATCTAGGCCTAGAATCTCAAGATGTCATGCCATTGGCGGACTGAGACTGGCAGCAGGCCTCTGAATTGCTGAGAGTGGTAGCTGCCAGTGTGCCGCTGCTACCACCACCACCATCCCTTCCGCAGCGAGGAGCCCAGCCCGCCAGTGGGCCACTGCTGCCATTGTGCACCAAACCTAAAGCACAGAGGGCCTCATGGCCACTGGACAGGAGTGAGGGAGCAATACCAGCCCCCCACCAGGGGCTCTGTGGTCTCTCCCCCAGACCAAAGGGAAAGAAGCTCAGGGTGGATAACTGGCCTTTGGTTTCCTGGGCAAAAGTATGCCAGGGCGGGGCAGGAAAGGTCTCTTAGCCCTGGAGTGACACAGCAGAGGCCAGAGGCCCTGGAGGGAGCTGGGAAGCCTGTCCCCTTCCTACATAGTTTTTGTCTCAGCCTTCCAGCTCCTGATCTCCACTCGCTAAGCGCTTTAAGGCTTATATCCACCACCCCACTCTACACACGCATCCTCCCCGGTTCCGCCATCCCACTGACCACGCAGCTGCTGGTGTTTCCACGGAGAGGCCTCACCCTCGCGCCCCTTAGCACCTGGCCCACGGGCTAGACAAGGTCGCCTCTCCCCGCAGACTCCCACCCGGGGCCAGGGGTCCTGACTTGGTTGCTGAGCAAGCCGGGAGGGAGGAGGGCCGGGAACTAAGTGTCTTCAGGCATCTCCTTCCCAACTCTGAGCGCCGGCTGACCTCTTTGCCAAAGCCCAGGTTCTGGGGCCGTGAAGAAAGCTCGTCCATGACCACAGCTCTAGTGAACCAAGGTGCAGAGCGGGCGGCCGAGCCTCCAAGGTCACGGGGAGGGGTCAGGGTGGAAAGTGCAAGGGGGTGAAGGTGCCGCCCGCCGCGGCGGGCTAATCCCCCTCAGCTCCCAGCAGCCGGGGCGGGAGTCCCGGCCACGCGGGCGCAGCCCCTCGGAAGAGCGTGGCTCCCGGCGGGGAGCGAGGGGCCGGGGCGGCGCGGGCGCGGGCGGCGGGCGGACGCCGCGCCGCTCGCCCACCGCGGGACGCACGGACGGCAGCCCGCGCGCGGCCCGCCCCAAGCCGGGGAGGGCGGGGAGACAATGCCCGCCCGGCGGGGCAGTCCAGGCCGCACGCCCCCACCCGCCGGACACCCGCTGCTCCTCCCCGGCCGAAGGGCAGCGGCGGGAAGGCGCCGGGAGCGACTGCCAGAGCGGCCCCGCGCGCCCAGCCAGCCCCCGCCGCGTGCGCCGCCCGCCCGGCCCGCCGACCCACCTCCTCCTCCAGGCTGCCGCCGGAGCCCGCGCCCGAGCCGGGGTCGGCGCCGGAGCTGTGCTCGCCGTCCGGCTTCAGGTTGCTCATGGTGCGGGGGGTGGGGCGGGCGGCGCGGGGAAGGGCCGCCGAGGGCGAGCGCGGCGCCGGCCGGCGAGGAGGGAAGGGGCGCGGCGAGCGGTGCGCCCCGAGGTGCGGGCGGGCGGGGGCGGGGGGCGGGGGGCGCGCGGGGCGGCGAGAGGGGCGGCCGCGTCGGGCCGGGGTCACATCAAGTTTGGCGGGGCGGGCGGCGGCGGCGGGGGCGCGGGCGGCACGGGGGGCCGGAGCCGAGCCGGAGCGGCCGCCGCCTCCGCCTTTTCACTGCGCCCGGCGAGTGTGCCCGCGGCCGCGGCGGCGGCGGCGGCGGCAGCGGCGGCGGCGGCGGCGGGGGGCGGGCGCCGGGGGAGGGGGCGGGCGCCGGGCGGCGGGGGGCGGGGCGGGGGCGGGGGGCGGGGGCCGGAACCGGCCTCAGCTGGGGCCCGGCCTGCCCCCGCCCCCGCCCGCCTAGCGGTCTCCGGGGGAACGCGCAGCCAATCCCCGCCGCCCACTCGGGCTCGCCCCGGCCCGGGCCGCGCCGCGCCAGCCTCCGGCGGGGCTTCCCCCTCGGCCCGGCCCCCCCGCCCGCGCCCCCGCCCGCGCCCGCGCCCCTTTCCCGGCTCCTCGGCGAGTTTTTAAACTTTGATGAACTCACCCGGCGAACTTTCTTAAAGGGGCCGCGCGCGCGGCGCGGGTCCAGCCCTCGAGAGGTGGAGCCGGGCGCGCGGCGCCCCGCGCCCCCGGTCCCCCGGCATCCCCGCCCGGACGGCCCCACGCTAGGGGCGCCCGAAGGGGAGCGCTGGAGCCGGCGACTTCCGGAAGGAGGCGCCCCTCACGCCCCGCGCCGAGGTTATGGGATGTCGGGCGAGCTCCCTTCCCTCCCCCCGCCCCATCCCGCCGCCCGCTCCCGGCCCCGCTCCCCCGCCGCCCTCCCCGCGCGCGCGGCCGTCGGAGACGGGGTTCCGGGGCGCCGGCGCGGGGGGCGGCGGGGGCGGCCAGCCGGGCTTTCGCCTGTCCGGGCGCAGCTTTGCTGCGTGACCTTGAGGAAATCACTTCCCCTCTCTGGCCCCAGGCGCCCGGCCCGGAGGGTGGGACTTAGCTCTCCTCCCCGGCCCCAGTCACTGGAGAGGACTCCGGGCGGGTGACGAGTCTGTGGAACCCCAATGGTCTGTATTCCTGGGCGCGGCGTGTCTGGAATGACGGCGATGGTCCCCTTGGCTTTCTTCCCTCCCACCCGGCTCCTGGGCTCTCTCCTCCCGCACCTTAAGCGCGCCCCCCGCCCCGGGAGGCGCCCGTTCACACGCCTTCCCCCCCCCCCCCCGCTCCGAACCTGAGGCCTGGGGGGAGGGGAAGCAGCCGCCGTGACCTCCACCCTCCGCGGGTCTCCAGGGCGTGACCACCCAGTGGGTTTTACTCTGACTTTTGAAAACCGCACCTACTGGGGTCGCCCCGGCCGCCATCTAGTAAAAACTCGCGCCCGCTTCGGGTCGCGCTTCAGGAGCGGCCGCCTTGAACGCTGCGGAGCTCCCTCAGGACGGGGCCCCTCCCCAGCGCCCCGGATCTGGAGCTGTGACGGTAGGGACACCCGGGACCTGAAATCCAGGCCCTGTCGGGACTTTGGAAGACCCTGCGGATAGGTGAGGGGAGCCCTGCGAGTCCCCGGCGGGGCCCCGCGTCACCGGGGGTGCTCTGACGACGGGTGCCTGCTTTCTGTTCTGACTCTCCGCCAAACCAGGTTTTTAAATTTGAAAGCGACTCGCAGCCTCCGTGGTGTGTGGGAAAAACTTGGTTTGCGCTCGCCAGTGAGTTAGGATACCAGACCTGGGACAAGTAACTCAACCCTGGAGGGCCTCAATATGGCGACCTGCTTATATAGGGTTAGCACAGCCATGCAGGAGAATGAACTGTGTTTCTCTGGCTTAGTTTTCCCAGCAAATTTTAGCCTCCGTCCTCCTCTGTGCGATGAGTAAACTGAGGCCTAGAGATGGGCCATATCTCTCCCAAGGTCATTTTGTTCTTTCGGTATATAATTGTTGAACACCTACTGTGTGCTGGCGGCAAGGCCAGGGGAACCTTAGTTTCCCACAACCCCTATTGCCAACACTTGTTTCGCACCCTCGTAGGAGGGAAACTGCCTCCTGTAAGAGTCAGGCACTGTCATTCCATATAATAGGTGCTTCGCTTTACCTGGAGTTTTCTCGGTACTTATTAGTGGCTGGCACCTCCAGATGGAGCCTACCTTGTGAACCCGCAGATATCCTGATCATCCTAAACAGGTCTCAGTCCATGGTGACTTTCCCCCTCCATACCTTTTCGAGAATAGGTTTTTCCCATCAGTCATGTCTCCAACTTTTGCCCAGGATTAGTCTTCCTTTCTCTAATATCCATCTAAACCCTCCCTTCCCCTGAGACCCTGTTTCATCTCCATTTTCATCCCCATTTTTCCTAGAAGGAGGAGTTTTCTAGACTGGCCAGTTTTCTAAACTCAGGTATCCTCTAGAAGTTAGTCTGAAATTTTCAAAGAGAAGGAAATTCTCACCTTGTAGTTCAGATGAGGAAGTTGAAAGCTAAAGAGATGACTAATGACACAGGGTCCACAGTGGCCACCCATTGTTGTATTTTTTCATAACATGATGCTGATAATTATTTTTAAAGTAATGTTAATTGTTCTTCTGATGATAATAGCAGCGAGTGTTCATTGTCGAATAGCTGGAAGATAGAGAATGGTTTACAAAACAATCTGCCATCTAGAGCGATTATTAATACTGCCTTCTAATCTTTTTGTCCTTCCATAGTTTAAAAAACAAAATTGCAATCTATACTGAACATACAGTTTAAAAACTCAATTTTTCGTCAATTTATCGCAAGCTGAGTCATGATTTTTAATGATTACTTTACCCCCATTAAATGTGCCATAATTTAACTTATCTTTTGTTAAACGTTTACTTCTAGTTTTATTCCTTTTTGCCTTCATAAGAAACGCCTTTTATGAAGTCTTAATGGCCCAGGAAGTTTCTTATAGGTATGACCAGTCCTTAAGCACTTTGGAAGCAGTGTATCCTCCACAGCCCAGAGAATGGGAGAACCTCTGACCTCAAAGGAATTTGGAGATCATATAAATGCAAAGCTCCCATCCAGCCTAGCATGAGCACCCTTTGTGTCCACTCAGGGATGATACAAATGGGGTTGCTGAGAGAAGCTTTCAGGGTGTACATAAATCTGACTGCTTGATCTGCTTTATCTTTGTCTCCTGCAACTGTGACCGTGTTGTACAACCTTAGCAGCTTCTTCAAGGCTCCCCAATCCCTTGCTAGGCTCCTCATCCTTTCTGAGCTTCTCATGTTTTGGTTCCCTTTACCTGGAACCACCCCTCTCCCCCAGTTTCCTGACCTTTGCTGGCAGCCAATCCCTTTCCCAAAAGTGCTCAGAGTGCCTTCTTGAGCCTGGAAATAACTTGTCTGGCAGTCTCACCTAGCAGATGGGAAAATCTTTGACTCCAAGAAGTGTCTAGATGCATAGAGGCTTACCCCTCAAACTCTGCAGCTCCTTCTCTGGCAGGGAGCTTGGTGAGTGGTGGGCACTTACAGTAGTGTGTGTTCAATAAGCTTTTGCTGACCCATTCCTGGGACTTCTGGGTTATCTGGTGCTTATGGCCCCTTTTTAAAAATTTATTGTCATATTATCCTTTGATATTTCATTTTTAGGATATAGAAAAGAGTCAGGTGTCCTCACTCTTGAGTAATGCTGCTTTGGGATCCAGCATCTTCAGGGTGTGCCTGGCTGCTTTCAGGCAGCTTCCCATTCTAAACCCAGCCCCCCATCAGGAAAGCCTGAGCAATAAGAAAGCAGGTAGAGAGGGTGACCTGGAAGTCCAAAGAGTGGAGTGTGTCTGATGTGTATTTTCTTGGCACTTACAGGTTTAACCTTCACTTGTGTGCAATGGAAAGGGAAGGGACACGATGCTGGCTTTTAAAAGTTCCTACTCATGTGCCAGGCAGTTAATATGCCATCTCACATAATTCATCATTCCTGATATCCTTCAGTTGCCAATTAGGAAACTGAGGCTCAGAAGTATTAGAAGGATGGCATGGTTGGTTGAAAAGTGTGAAACAGCCCTGTAATAGAATTCTGATTCTGTAACCATGGGCAAGTTAACAGCTGAATATCAACCAGTTCATCTGTAAAATGGGGATACTAGTGTACGACTTTAGGGGACTAATACATACTTGGTGGTTGTGATTACCACCGGTGGTCCTTTGTTATATTGCAGGTGAAGATCAAAGTGGTACAAAACAAGATCAGAGACTGCATCATTTTAGGACAAAGTTCCTGAGCTCTTTTCTTCTTACTTTTCTTAAGCTGGTCCACATTGTGACCTAGATCCCAGGTTCAAATCCAGGCAAGCAGCATTTCCAAAGTAGTTGTGCAAAAAAAAAACTGGGTTTGAGTTTAGTCACTGTGGGCAGGTAGATTAGTCTTTCTAATGGTAAAACTAGAGATTATTTTCAGACTCCCAAAGTGTTATCCAGACTTTTTTTTTTTTAAGATTTATTTATTTAGGGCCTCCCCGGTGGCGCAGCGGTTGAAGCGCTGGGTTGTGAAGCTCCCCGCAGCCTCTGCAGCGCTGGTTCGATCCCCGGCCGACGGGCGAGGGTCCCACATGGCACGCAGACCTCTTCTGCCACCTGCTGCTCCCCTCAGCAGTGTATTTCATCAGTCTGCCTGTTCTGCTCCCCGCTCTGGCTCTGGTGAATACTCTCACCCTCCCGCACTTCTGACTGTACCCAGTGCTTGCATAAATAAATAAATAAAATCTATAAAAAAAAAAGATTTATTTATTTAGGTAGACAAGAACTGGGGTACAGGCCAGAGGTGTAGGGGTGAGAGGATTCACCAGAGACAGAGTGGGGAGCAGAACAGGCAGACTGACTGAAATATACTGCTGAGGGGAGCAGTGGGCAAGTCAGGAGAGGTCTGCTGTACCATGCGGGCAGCTCTCTGGCCAGCCAGACGTGGAACTTTGCTGCAGAGGCTGCGGATAGCTTCATAGGTTGCATCTTAACCCCTTGCACCACCAGGGAGGCCCTATCTAGACTTCTGAGAGTATTAAGTGAACCCTAACTCTGGAAATTATTGGACAGCCGCAAAAGTCTTGGAAAACAGAAAAGGTGATTATAACATCAGCAAAGGAATAGAACCAAGAACTTCACTTCAAACCCAGTCTTCCCAAGAGGTAGTGTCTCATCCACCCCTGGCCCCCCTCAAAGGATGGTATTTCTGTCTCCACATGGCTGAAAATTAGGGTAGAACCCTGAGCACAAGTATGGTTTCTTTTTTCACCTTGGAATCCTCAGTGTCCAGCCCAAGTCCTGGTAGTGGGGAATTCAGTAATGAATGTTGAATAAAAGGCTTGGGTTAACATGGAAAGATCCCTGAGAGAGGTGCTTTTATACTAACATGTCAATGATTGTTTTTCTTCCTTCCCAAGATGGGAAAGGGGATTAAAAGTAACAATCAGAAACCTACGAGGGGTGTCTGAGCAGGCCAAAGGTTTCTGACCTGAACTCTGGGCTCTCTCCTTACACCTCTCTCTTAACAGCCAGAGCCCCTGCCTCATCGCCAGTTCCAACCGCTGGGCCAGTGCTCTCTGCAGATGTGGAAACTGAAGTTCAGTGACTGAAATCAACTCACCTAAGCTCTCACAGCAAGGTACTGAGTTCATTTCATACTCTCTATTTAATTTCAAAAGTGGGTGAGTTGGAAATTTTCTTTCTAGGAAAAATCAAAACTAATCGAAGATCTTTTCATGTACAGCCCTCAGATTGATCTTTTATCACACAGAAAGTCTGTGTTCAGAAAAAAAAAAATAGTTTTAAATTCTGGCAACCATTAAATGACACTTGCTAAACTTTTACTGGTTTTGAGTCCTTCCCAGGGAACCAAAGGTCACTGAAAATGCCCCTCTGGCCTGCTCCCTGTCTCGCCCTCCGGGCCAGGCAAATTCTGCAGAATTGCCTCATATGCTAGGGAAGCTGCTTCACTGGGCAGAATTTCTGAGAAATACCAAGGGCCAAAAGTAGGAATGGCTGCTCTTGACCAGAATTCAGTAGAACAAGTGATAGTCTTGGGGGGCAAGAGGGTGCTCTGCATTAAGTGGTGACTGGGTGGGATGAGAAGGGAGCATGAAGTGGCACACCTACACCACAGTAGGTGACAATAGGCTCCCCTACCCTCTTTAGTTTCTTTGCCTTCCCCAAAACCTGCTGTTCATAAGGGGAAGGAAGCAGCTGCCTCATTTTCCCTGAGGCCTTGCCTAACTCAAAGGAGTGCTTCCCCTTTGATAGGTGTTAGGGCATTGCAGGTCATAGAATCTGTGTCAAAAGGAACCCAAGAGGTCGTCTGAGCCAGTGGACCTCACATTTGGCTGTAGTCCTGAATTGCCTTTTGGAAAAGACAGCTGGGACCCATCTGAAAATGCCTACAGCTATATCTTTGGCAGTAGACCTTGAGAATCTTTGTACCCCAACAAAAGAACCCCAGAGCCCCATCCATCAATGTAACCATCTGCATCAAACTTGAATCTCCACCAAAAGTAATCCAGCCTCTGCCTAAACTTGGGGAGAAGCAACTCTCACTCTCCACCCCAGGTTGCTCACCCCGCTGCAACACCTCCAGTGGGACTTAATCAAGTCTGGGCCCCTGACCTCTTAGAGAGGTTAAGCTTCCAAATTCTTGACTAAGACAGACCTGAATTCCAACCTGGTTACTTTATATTTGTGACTTTGGGCAGATACCGGCTGTGAGTATCAATTTCCTCTTCTCTGAAGTGGGGTTGATGTGTGTAGAATCATACAACAGAGCTTGACACAGTGCTTGGCATTCTGGCCTGTCAATTAAAAATTTAAGTAAAAGTAAAACAAATTTAGGTTGTTTTTCTACTTAAACACATCTGTATCCCTGTGCCTCCACCCAACTCCTTTAAACATATGGTCCTGGGCTCCATAGCCCTAGGAGCAAACCATGTGCCCTGTCCCAGAGCAGTCCTTGGCAAACAGCAGCCTCCTTTCCCAGCACCTGATCTCCTCACACCCTGGTTGCCTTCTATGCTGGACTATTATTTGACACAAGAGGTAGTGAAATATTGTGGGGGCTCTGCTCAGCAGGCCTCCAGGAGTTCTGGGAGCGTGTGGGGAATTAAAGAAACGTAGTGAAGAAGGTTGTGGAGGAAGTGATTCCAGAAGAGGAAAGGGTGACTCCTGCACCCTACTAGTAAAAAAACTGCTAACCTAGGCAGCCAGGCACAGGGTGAGGCACAGCATGTCGCTGATCTTGTTCAGTTCTCACAGCTACCCCTGGAGGTAATTTTTCCTTGCCTTACATTGGAAATGTAGAAAAGCTAAGTGACCTGTACTAGGGTGCACAATCGTAACTGGCAGAACTGGGATATGAACCTAGAACTCCCTGCACTTCACTCCTGGAACTAAAATTGAACAAAGATTTGAATTTGAATTGAGGTCTAGAGTCAAATGTACAGTTTTCTTCCAGGAATCACCCAGATAAATGTTCGCCAATTTCTTGCATTTATAGTATGCATTATTTTTTCCCATGAATGTCCACCTTCATTTTTCTCTATTTTCTTTTTGGAAGAACTAATATTTTCACTTGGAATAAAACTCACAAGGTACAAAAGGTATTGAAAACAGTTTGCAGTTAAATACAAAATTACCATATGACCCAACAATTCCACTCCTAGATATGTACCCAAAGAATTGAAAATAGATATTCAAACAAAAACCTGTATAGCAGCAGGACTATTCACAATTACCAAAAGGTGGTGTCTGTCGACCCAAATGTCCATCATCAGTTGGTGAAGGGATAAATTAATTGTGGTATATCCATAGGTGGAGTATAAAAATCTTTAAAAAGGATCAAAAGGAATGAATCTCAAAAACTTGCTAAGTTAAAAAAAAAGCAGACACAAAGGTTACATATTGTATGATTCTATTGATATAAACCATTCAGAAAAGACAGAAAGTGAATTAGAGATTGCCAGAAGAGCAGGGAGTAGCGATGGGAGTGTCTACTAATGGACACTGGGGCAGGGAGGATTCTTTTGGGGGTGATGAAAATGTAGATAGAGATGATAGTCAACAACACTGAATGTATTGACTTGTATACTCTAAAATGGTTCATTTCAAGTTATGTGAATTGTAACTCAGTTTTACAATAAGAACATTGAACATTAAGTCTCTTCCCTAACCCCATCCCCTAGCAAATGATACTAGTTCCAGAAATATTGTGAGCATTTATAAACATTTGTATGTATAGATTTTTTTTTCTTTCTTTTATAGAGACATTTTTTTTTATTTGTTTGTTTGTTTGTTGTTTTGTTTATACATGCACTGGGTACAGTCAGAAGCGCGGGAGGGCGAGAGAATTCACCAGAGCCAGAGCGGGGAGCAGAGCAGGCAGAAGGACCAAAGGACACTGCTGAGGGGAGCAGTGGGCGGCAGGAGGGGTCTGCGCGCCATGTGGGACCCTCCTCCGGTGGCCGGGGAGCAGCTAGGGATCGAACCGGCACCGCAGAGGCCGCGGGCAGCTTCGCAACCCAGCGCTCAACCGCTGCGCCACCGGGGAGGCCCTGTATAGAATTTTTTTTAAAGTTATGGTTCCAGAGTTATTTGTAGACATAGTGTCAGACTAGATCACAAAGCATCATATATTTTATTTATTTATTTATACATACATACATATATATGTACATACATACATACAAGCACTGGGTACAGTCAGAAGCGCGGGAGGGTGAGAGAATTCACCAGAGCCAGAGCGGGGAGCAGAGCAGGCAGAAGGACCGAAGTACACTGCTGAGGGGAGCAGCGGGCGGCAGGAGAGGTCTGTGCGCCATGTGGGACCCTCCTCCGGTGTCCGGGGATCAGCCGGGGATCAAACTGGTGCTGCAGAGGCTGCAGGCAGCTTCGCAACCCAGTGCTCAACCGCTGCGCCACCGGGGAGGCCCATGTATGTATAGATTTTTTTCACATAAATGGCAGCTTCCTATAGACCATTGTTCATGGTGACTGGGTGATTTGTGTGGGTGGATGGGACTGTGCCCTCCTCTTATTTATTATTTGTGCTTTTCCTAGGACAGCTGGAACTCTGCCCTTTAGCCTTCCAGGCCCTCTCTGCGCTCCTCACTGCCTGTGTACTTGGAGGCACTTCTGACTGGGCCCTCAGTGTAGGGAGTGAGCCACTGATGACTGATGTGTAGCTGTGCACCCCTATATTCTACCTCCACCCACCCCACCCCATCCCCACGTCTTCCCAGTGTGTGGGAAATACATGTGCTATTTGTCTGGGTGAAAATCCAGTAAGTTAGCAGAGATCTTGGAGGTTATGAACTTAACAGACTTGCTTTGTTCTTTTGAACATCTCTATACTGTTCCATTTCATGGATGTGCTCTGGTTTGTCTAGCCTGTCCCCTCTTGCTGGACATTTAGATTATTTCCAGTCTTTTGCTATTTCAAATAAGACTGCTGTGACTAGCCTGTACGTGGACCTTTTCACATGTGCCTCTCTCTGTGGGGGAATTCCTAGAAGTGGGTCAAAGCTGGATCAAAGGGCATGTGCATTAAATTTTTTCCAGTTGCAGAAATAATCCATACTTGTTATACACATTTTAAACAACTCTGAAGCTCATAGGCTAAAAAGTGAAAGAGAGCTTCCTCAGAACCCCAGTCCTAAGTCTTAGTGAGATTGCCCCCTCTAAGTCTGCTTCCCTTTTCTGGGCCCTTCTTCACTGAAGCTCTCAGATCTTTCAGAGCCTTCCCAGCCCTGCAGCCTGATTCTATATGTCTGCTCTTCCTACTCTCCTGCCCCTTCCTTCCCTCCTCCCTCTGCGGAGAGACTTTCCCATCTGTCCCTAGGGCCTAGCCCAGGACTGCGCTCACAGCCAAATGTAACTGCTAACCACGAGACCTACTGATTGCAGGCCCCTCACAAGGGCTTTTAGATCATAAAATCTTCAAATCAAAAGATTAGGAGCTTTTCATCCAACCCTCACATTCCACCTTATACAGGAGGCAGCTGAGGCCCAGAAAAGAGGAATGTGGCTTAGGGAGTAGGTTTACAGAGCCCGAAAGAGAAGCCACATCACCTGACATTCTTTTCAGGAGTTATTTCATTCATTTAATAAATGGTTATTGAGTGCCATGAATGCCACTGGATATACACAGTGTCAAGTACTGTTCTAGGCACTGGGCTCCAGCAGTGAGTGGGACAGAAGCCTCACATTATAAATAGGAAGACGAACAAAAAAATAAGTAAACAAAATATTTCACATGGCAATAAGTGCTGTGTAAGCATAAGGACTGGTAGTCTAGGATTCTTAATCAAGTGGAGATATTTGAGCTGGGACCTGAATGACAGAAAGGAGCTAGCCGAATTAGCATGTGCTAAGGTCCTGGGGTAAGGAGATTTGTATGTTTGACTAGCAAGAAGAAGGCCAATCTGGAGCAATCACAGTAGCAAAGCTACCCAGGGCTAATTACTTGGATTCTGGAGGCAGAGTGAGGCCCTTCTACAAAACTATAAATTCAGCTTTTTCTCTGCCCACCTCCATCTCCTCGGTAGCACAGCTACTTGAACCCATGCAAAGTGAATGATGAACACTGTGTGTGAAAAGTAAGTAAAGAGTAGAGGTGTGCTACAAGAGCCTCAAACAAATACAGATTCACTCCCCAGATTACTAGCTGTGTGTCTTGGGGCATGCTGTTGTTCATGTATATTTTTTTTAATGTGTTTTTCCTAGAGAATTAGTACAGTTTCATTTTCTTTTTCAAATATTTATTTTTTGCGTAGAAGAACTGGGGTGTAAGCCAGTGGTGTGGAGTGGGGGGCGGGAGGTGAGAGGATTCACCACAGACAGAGTTGGGGGCAGAATGGGTGGGATTACTGAAACACTGCTAAGGGGAGCAGTGGGTGAGACAGGGGAGGTCTTCGCACCATATGTGGGTCATCTCCCTGGCCAGGGATTGAACTCAGGCCACAGCAATGATAGCATCTTACGCTACCAGGGAGGTGCCCTGTTGTTCATGTGTATAGTCATCGCCACAGTGCCAGCCAATCCTCCTAGGACTTTTGTGAGCCATACAGTTGCATCTGGGTTACAACTGCTCAACTCTGTCCTTGTAGCTGTAACAAGAAAGCAGCCATAGACAATATAAAAACATAGTTGTGTCTGTTCCAATAAAACTTGTTGATAAAATCAGACTATAAGCTAACGCTTGGCTTAAACAGCACTTGATATATGCCAGGTACAGTTGTAAGAACCTTACATGCAATAACATCTCTAAAGGTGTTATAGAGGGGCATGGCAGGTGAGTTCTGTATCTCAGTGTATATCACTCCCACTGAGTTTCAGGTGCACACTCCAGAAATCTACACACACAGTTGTGCATACATCTGGGGAGGTGCAGGAATGGGGAGCACTTTGTGGGCCCCCTGGATGAATGATTTTTAAGGTCCTTTCTGCCTCAGGCAGTGACAGGTGGTGGAAGTGCTAGGAATTGCAGAAGGCTGGTGGGAAGGCTCTGAGAGACAGAGTGGGAAGCAGGGCTGACAAGAGGCTTCTACCCAGCTCTCTGCCAAAGTCTGTAGGTGAGCTCTAGACACCTATTTTCCTAGGGAAAAAAAAAAGGTGGCCCCCACTCAGCCCTGGAGGACTTCCTTCCCTAAGTGAGTAGCAGAAAAAGCCTGGCATGGGGAGGAGCCTGTCAGGAGACCCCCCTCAGGCTTGTTTCTGGCTGGTGGTGTAAGGTCACATACCTCTCTCCAACTGTGTGCCTCCACTGTAAAGCAAAGGAGTTCAATTAGACTCAATCTTTCCAACGGCAGCTAGTTGGAAAGAGGAGGTGTATAGGGCACCTCCTCTATACATTGGATCCCACCAGTGATGCAGCTGCCTTCAGCACATGAGTTAAGATCATGTGCCCAAGGAGAGTGGGAGACCATTTGCAGGCTTTAGCTACCCAGATGGGAAGGCCCGAGAGACCACAGTACTGGAACCAGATAAACAAAGAGGAGCTTTCTCGTCAACAAGGCAGGAAGGAGAATTGAACCCAAAGGTGTAGGAGCTAAGGAGCTAGACCAGGGGTCATGGGGGCAAAAACTACAGGGCCTTAGGGGTGTATAGGGGGGCCACTGGGCCTTGACTGAGGCCTGGGCAGAGGGAGCTAGAATAGGACAGAGAAGAAAGTCAGGTTTGGTAGAAAACTTGCCTCTCAGGCAGTTTGAAATGAAAGGTTGGAGCTGAGGAGAGATATGCGTAGAAAAGACAGCCCAAGTAAGGTAAAGGGCAGGCAGTAGTCCCTGCTCAGGGAGATGTTGGTAGTTGCTACAAGAATTAAGTTTTGGAGGTTCCATTGCTCCCCTGCCACCCCTCAACAGTACCCTGGGAGGTTCACAGTGCGCATTAGCATGTGAGAGAGTCAGAAGGAACTGGGGTAAGGGAAAAGAGGTGGATTTAGCTCCATTTTACACTCTGAGGCTGCTGTGGGCCTATGGGCTCCCTGAGGCTCACATGTGAACTTCTGGAAGAATGTTCAAGACAAAGAAACTTAATCAGGCATCTAAAAGATTTAACCATATGACAAAGTCCAGTGTAATTTTAAAAATGTTTTGCAGTCAGCTAGCTTCAGTTTGAGGAACAGATAAGGGTAAGGGTGGTGGGGCAGGGGCAGAGGTGCTTAAAGCAACCTGAGATTTTTCTGTGTCTAGCAGAACCCAAACTCCTTACAGCATTTTAACCCCTGAGGCCGGGGGTTGGTATTATTTTTCCAGATGAGGAAGCTGCCAGTTCAGACATGTTTAGAAGATACCACAGGATCACAAACCAACCCTTCACCAGGCAACCTCTGAACTGCCTTCAGTCACTATAAATCAGTTTGCATTTTCTAGAATTTAATATAAAGGAGTTGTGTACTATGCACTTTTTCTTGTCTTCTTTCAGTCAACATAATCATTTTGAGACTCATCCATGTTATTGTATATCTTAATAGGCCGCTCCATTTTTGTTGCTGAGTGTAATGAGTTACATGAATATACAACAATTTGTTTACTATTCACCTGTTGATGGACATTTGAGTTGTTTCCAGGTTTTGGCTACTACAAATAAAGCTGCTGTGAACATCCATGTACAAGTCTTTGTATGGATGTATGCATTTAGGATAAATACTGAGGAGTGGAATGGCTGGGTCATAATCATAGGAGTATATGCTTAATTTGTAAAAAAAAAAAAAAAAAACATGCCAAACTGTTTGCTGAAGTGATTAGACTGTTTTACAATCCCTCCAGCAATGGACTAAAATTATAATAATAGAATAGTTTCATGTCTTCACCAAACACTTCTGTCTTAATTTTAGAAATTCTATTTTTTTTTAAATATTTATCTATTTATTTGTACAAGCACTGGGTACAGTCAGAAGCGCGGGAGGGTGAGAGAATTCACCAGAGCCAGAGCGCGGAGCAGAACAGGCAGAAGGACCGAAGTACACTGCTGAGGGGAGCAGCAGGGGTCAGGAGAGGTCTGTCATACCATTTAGGACCCTCGCCTGGTGGCCAGGGATCAAACCAGTGCTGCAGAGGCTGCGGGCAGCTTCGTAGCCCAGCGCTCAACCGCTGGACCACCAGGGAGGCCCTCATTTTAGAAATTCTAATAGGTGCATGTAATTTTATGATTTGAAGTTTTAAGTCTGTCATTGATGTTGAGTTGATTTGGGCACATAGATATCTTTCAAAGTGTGTGTGTTTGTCTCTGTGTCTGTCCATCCAATTACTCCAGCATCATTTGTTGAAGGGACTATCCTTTTTCCAGTAAATTCCCTTTTTTTTTATAATTTTATTATTTTTTAAAAGATTTATTTATTTATACAAGCACTGGTTACAGTCAGAAGCACGGAAGGGTGAGAGAATTCACCAGAGCCAGAGCGGGGAGCAGCCGGGGATCGAACCGGCGCTGCAGAGGCTGCGGGCAGCTTTGCAACCCAGCGCTCAACCGCTGCGCCACTGGGGAGGCCCTAAATTCCCTTTCTTTAGTAGATGTATGCCTAATTAGGTTATTTTTTTTTTTAATTCACTGACACCCTTTGTGTCTTTTATTATGGAATTTGTCCATTTTATCTAACTGATCAAATTTATTGGCTTAAAGACTTCATGATAGGCTCCCCGGTGGTGCAGTGGTTGAGCTCTGGGTTGCGAAGCTGCCCGCGGCCTCTGCAGCACCGGTTCGATCCCCGGCTGCTCCCCGGCCACCAGAGGATGGTCCCACACGGCGTGCAGACCTCTCCTGCCGCCCGCTGCTCCCCTCAGCAGTGTACCTCGGTCCTTCTGCCTGCTCTGCTCCCTCCTCTGGCTCTGGTGAATTCTCTCACCCTCCGGCACTTCTGACTATACCCAGTGCTTGTATAAATAAATAAATAAATCTTAAAAAAAAAATCAATTGAACATAGAAACATGGTTTTATTTCTGGATTCTCAATTCTATTTCATTGATTGATATGTATGTGTATCCTTATGCCAGTACTACACACTGGTTGCTTTATAGTAAGATTTTTTGTTGCTGCTTCATTTTCTTGTTTAAGACTTTCCTTTTTTTTTTAATTTTTAAAAAAGATTTATTTATTTATGCATACAAGAACTGGGGTACAGGCCTGAGGTGTGGGGGCGGTGAGAGGATTCACCAGAGACAGAGTGGGGAGCAGAACAGGCAGACTGAAATACACTGCTGAGGGGAGCAGTGGATGAGTCAGGAGAGGTCTGCTGTGCTATGTGGGTCACCTCCCTAGCAGGGGATCGAACTCATGGTGCAGTAGCTGTGGATAGCTTCATAGTGCTGCATCTTAACCCCTTGCACTGCTAGGGAGGCCCCAAGACTTTTAAGAGCAAAATTGAAAGGAAGATGTAGAGATTTCCCATACACCCCTTGCCTTCCAGTTATATCACTCACAAGAATGTTACACTTTTTTCTTTTAACCAAAAATGAACCTGCATTGACACATCATAATTACCCGGTATCCATAGTTTACCTTACAGATCACTCTTCTATGGATTGGGACAAATATATAATCATCTATCTATCATATATACAGAACATTTTCACAGCCCTGAAACAACTTTGTGCTCTGCAGAGGAAGTCACAATCTCTGTAGTTTTGTCTTTTTGAGAATGTCTCATAGAGTTAGAAACATAGAGTATATATAGCTTTTTCAGGTTTGCTTCTTTCACTTAGTAATAAGCATTTAAGGTGCAGTAAGTCTTGAAGTCAAGAAGGGTGGATTCCTCCAACTTTGTTCTTCTTTTTCTAGATTGTTTTGGTAAATCTGGGTTCCTAGCAATTCTATGTGAATTTTAACATTACCTTGTCAACCCCACAAAGCTGTGATTCTGATTGGAACTGTGTTGTCATCTGTAGGTCAAATGGGGAATTCTTCCACCCTAATATTCTTTCTCCTGACCCATGGAAATGGGATATTTTTCCATTTATCTAGACGACTTTCAACAGAGTTTTCTGAATTAAATCTATTCTTAAGTATTTTATTATTTTTGCTGCTATTATAAATGGAATTTGAAATTTTTTTCAGATTATTGGCCTGTATATAGAAATACATCATAAACTAATGCTACTTCAACAAAAAGAAAAAATACAGTTTATTTGTGTATATGGATATTTGAGCCTGCAACTTGTCTATTGCTAAGTTTGTTTATTCGTTCTCATAGTATTTTCGTGGATTCCTTAGGATTTTCTATATATAAGATCATGTCATCTTCAAAAGGTTTTACTTTTTCCTTTCCAATCTTGATGCCTTTATAACTTTTTACCTAATAGCCCTAAACAGAACCTCAACTACAATGTTTAATAGAAGTATCGAGAGGAGACATCCTTATCTTATTTCTGATCTTAGGGGGAGGCATCAAGTCTTTCACTATTAAGTATGAGGTTAGCTGTGGACTTTTTCTCTTGTCCTTTGTCAGAGTGGGTAAATTCCCGTCTATTCATTATTATAAAAATTATTATTATGAATGGGTTTATGAATTATGAATGATTTTATCAAATGCCTTTTTGCATCTAGTGAGATAATCGTCTGTTGTGTTTTTTTCTCCCATTCTATTAATAAAGTATAAGCGGTCTTCCTGGGTCTCAGGCTCTTGCCACTGTGTTTATTCGCTCGCTCTCATCCGTGAAGTCAAAGCCAGCTACCTTTCTCCTTTCTACGACCTGTAGCCTTGTCGTTGGGATTCTGCCACCATGTTTGAGGCACGCCTAATCCAGGGATCAATCCTGAAGAAGGTGCTGGAAGCACTTAAGGATTTCATCAATGAGGCTTGCTGGGATATCAGCTCCACCGGCATGAACCTGCAGAGCATGGATGCGACCCATGTCTCCTTGGTACAGCTCACCCTGCGCCCAGAGGGCTTTGACACTTACCGCTGTGATCGCAACCTAGCCATAGGTGTGGACATCACCAACATGTCCAAAATACTAAGGTGTGCAGGCAATGAAGACATCATTACACTAAGGACTGAAAATAATGCAGATACCTTGGCGCTAGTATTTGAAGCTCCAAATCAAGAGAAAGTTTCAGATTACGAAATGAAGTTAATGGATTTAGATGTTGAGCAATTTGGAATTCCAGCACAAAAACATAGCTGTGTAGTAAAAATGCCTTCTGTTGAATTCGCACGTATATGCCGAGATCTCAGTCACATTGGAGATACTATTGTGATTGCCTGTGTAAACGATGAAGTGAAGTTTTCTGTAAGTGGAGAGCTTGGAAATGGAAATATTAAGTTGTCACAAACAAGAGGTAAAAAAGAGGTTGAATCTGTTACCATAGAGGTTAATGAGCCGGTCCAGCTAACTTTTGCATTGAGATATCTGATCTTCTTTACACAAGCTACTCCACTCTCTCCTACAGTAACACTCGGTATGTCTGCAGATGTACCCCTTGCTGTAGAATATAAAATTGCTGATATGGGCCATATAAAGTACTATCTGGCTCCCAAGATCAAGGATGAAGAAGGACCTTAGGTATTCTTAAAATCCAAGAAAATAAAGCTAAGGTGTTTGAGAACTGCTTCTGAGATGCCAACATTTACATAAATCTTCACTGTCATCAAATTTGTACCCCTGAGTACAAATGTAGGTAATAGGTTTTGTAAATGACCTATTTTTCCTGTTCTCTACAATTTGATTTAAGGTACTAAAAATACTTCCGTTTCACCTAGCAATACTTATTATGATCTGTAT
Source organism: Talpa occidentalis (assembly GCF_014898055.3). Lineage (NCBI taxonomy): Eukaryota > Metazoa > Chordata > Mammalia > Eulipotyphla > Talpidae > Talpa > Talpa occidentalis. The sequence goes on from NW_023601104.1 coordinate 30,091,743, forward strand.
AACAAAAGGATGTTGTCTCTAAATTGTTTTCAATTGAAACAAGTTACTTAAATTGGAAAAAAAGGTATTGATTTTTGGATGCTAAACCAATTTTCCATTTCTGGATAAATCCTACATAGTCATGGTATGTAATACTTTTCATGTATTGATGGATATGTTTTGCTAGTATTTTGTTGAGGATTTTTTTTGTGTGTTTATATCCATAAGAGATACTAATCTGTAGTTTTCTTACATTTTTATCTACTTTTGTTATCAGAGTAATTCTGACCTGATAGAATGAGTTAAGAAGTATTCCTTTTTCTATTTTCTTGAAAAGTTTGTGAAGAATTGGTATTAATTCTTTAACTGTTTGGTAGAATTCATCAATAAAACATCTGAGCCTGTGGGTCATTTTAAAATTAATAGTTAAATTTCTTGTTGTAGGTCTATCTAGATTGTCTGTTTCTTCTTGATTAATATGATAATTTCTTTCTAGGAATTTCATCTAAGTTGCAATTTATTGGTGTATATTTGTTGATAGTAGTCCTTTAGAATCCATTTTATTTCTGTAAGTTCAGTTAGTCATGTACCCTCTTTCGTTTCTGGTTCTAGTAATTTGTGTCTTATCCCTTTTGTTCTTTACTATTCCAACTAAAGATTTGCCAATTTTGCTGATCATCTCAAATAACCAGCTTTTAATTTACTGATTTTCTCTATTTTTCTGCTCTCTGTTTCATTAATTTATACACTAATCATCATTATTTCCTTAGCTCTGATTGCTTTAGGTTTAGTTTGCTCTCCTTTTCCAGTGCTTTAAGGTGGAAAATTAGATTGTTGATTTGAGCTCTTCGTTACAATATATAGGCATTTTCAGCTATAAATGTCCCTCTAAACATCCCTCTAGCTGCATCCCATAGTTTTGGTTTATTATGTTTCCATTCTTATGTATTTTGAAATATTTTCTAACTTCCTTTGTGATTTCTTCTTAATTAAAATATTTTCTAACTTCCCTTGTGATTTCTTGTTAGGATCATTTAGTTATTTTTAAGTTGTGGCTTAATTTCCAAATATTCTGTGAATTTTCCAGGCTTTTTTGTCATTACTACCTAATTTCATCTCATATGACTTCACTTTCATTTTTTTAAAGATTTTTTTCCCGGGTAAAATATTTTAAGTCAATATATATTTTTCTTTTTGTATTTAAAGATGTAGCTCCACTGACCTCCGTATTTTTAAAACATGTATTTTCTCTGGCTGCTTTTAAGTCTTTTTTTTTAATCACTTTTTAAAAGCAATATATAAAATAAAAGTAATAAAAGCAATATATGATATATGTTGGTATTATTGTTTTGGGTTTTGTTTGGGGCCTTCATACTTTACTAATTATATTTTATTAATGGTACATGACAAGGTATCATTCCTCCTTCCTCAGTGGGGATCTGGAATGAAAACTCTATCAAGAATGCAAGATTCTCTGTGTGTTGAGAGATTGAGTTGGGACAGGGACTCCCCAGTGGCCAAGGACCTTTGTTTCTCCCCCTTTGGTACTCTCTTTTTTTTTTTTAAAGATTTATTTATTTATGCATACAAGAACTAGGGTATAGGCCAGAGGTTTGGGGGAAGAAAGGATTCACCAGAGACAGAGTGGGGAGCAGAACAGGTGGATCTACTGAAATACGCTGCTGAGGGGAGCAGCAGCGGGCGAGACAGGAGAGGTCTGCTGTGCTGGATGGCTCAGCTCCCCTCCCTTGCAGGGCTGGGGGGGGGGCGGGGAGGGGGGGTGGATAGAACTCATGCTACAGTGGCTGCGGACAGCCTCATAGTGCTGCATTTTAACCCCTTGCGCCACGAGGGAGGCCCCCGCTTTGGTACTTTCAGTGGGGCTGGTTGTCCAGCGGGCTCTTCTTTGGAGACCATGTGGATCACAAGGTCCATTATCCTATTGTTATAGTCAAATTCATTGTCATGTCAGTAAAATAAGCTTGACAAAGTGATTGTTGAGGGCAATACCAACCCTAGTATCAAAGTTAGGAAATAGTGGGTGTCACTGTTAAAGTCACAGGAGGCAATCTGCTTCTCAGCATATCCCACTATGCCCTTTAGGGGGCTCTCTGATGCCTGCTCACCACTTTCTTGATGTTATCATATTTGGCAGCTTTCTCCAAACATCAAGTCAGATCCATAACTGATACATTGGGGGTAGGGATACAGAAGGCCTTGCCATTGAGCTTCTCATTCAGTTTAGGGATGACCTAAACTCGTGACTTTGGCAGTCCCAGTCGAAGCAAGGATGATGTTCTGAGCAGTTCCTTGGCCATCACTCTACAATTTCCCAGAGCGACTGTCCACAGTCTTCTGGGTAGTAGCAATGTTGTGGATTATGGTCACGAGTCATTCCATGATGCCAAAGTTGTCATGGATGATCATGGCCAGGGGTTCCAAGCAGTTGGTGGTACAGGGGTACCGTTGACAATCTTGAGGAGGTTGTCATATATCTCATGATTCACATCCATCACAAACATGAAGGCAAAAAAAAAAAAAAAAAACATGAAGGCATCAGCAAAAGAGATAGAGATGATAACCCTTTTGGCCCCACCCTTCAAGCAAGCCCTGGTTTACACAGGGTAGTGAGGATACTAATGGACTTAACAACATATTCAGCATCAGTATCACTCTATTTGATTTGGCAACATCTTTTCCCCGGAAAATGGAGACCATTTTATTTTAAGATTTATTTAGTTTTTTTTTATTTATGTATAGAACTGGGGTGTAGGCCAGAGACTGGGAGTGGGGAATAGGTGTGAGGGGATTCACCAGAGACAGAGTGGGGAGCAGAAAAGGCATACCTACTGAAATGCACTGCTGAGGGGAGCAGTGGGCGAGACAGGAGAGGTCTGCTGTGCCATGTGGGTTGGCTCCCTGGCCGGGGATGGAACTCATGCCACAGTGGCTGGTGATAGCTTGATTATGCTGAGACTTAACCCCTGTACCACCAGGGAGGCATTAAATCAAAATTTTTAAAAATTTTCTTACGGGCCTCCTTGGTGGTACAAGGGGTTAAGACGCAACCTATGAAGCTGTCTGCAGCCACTGAAGCACGAGTTCCATCCCTGGCCAGGCAGCTACCCACATGGCACAGCAGACCTCTCCTGGCTCGCCCGCTGCTTCCCTCAGCAGTATATTTCAGTCATTCTGCCTGTTTTGTTCCCCACTCTGTCTCTGGTGAATCCTCTCACCCCCCACTCCACTGGCCTGTACCCCAGCTCTTGTATGCATAAATAAATAAATCTTTTTAAAAAAATTTTCTTACATTGTTAAATTTTGGAAAATAAGATGGAGGCCATTGATGACAAGCTGCCCATTCTCGGTCTTGACTGTGCCTTTGAATGTGCCGTGGGTGGAATCACACTGGAATATGTAGATGATGTAGCTGAGGTAAATGAATGGGTCTTAATGGTGACAATATCCACTCTGCCAGAATTAAAAGCAGCTCTGGTGACCAGACCACACTTTTACCATTGTTTTCTCAGTGATGCAACCAGCACAAGAAGATATAGCTGGTGGTTGGATGGGAGGAGCAGAGAGTTTGGGTATACCTTCTTTTCTCTTCTTAATTTAAAAAAAATATATATATATATTTATTTATTTATTTATACAAGCACTGGGTACAGTCAGAAGTGCGGGAGGGTGAGAGGATTCACCAGAGCCAGAGCGGGGAGCAGAGCAGGCAGACTGACAAAATACACTGCTGAGGGGAGCAGCGAGCAGCAGGAGAGGTCTGTCCCGCCATGTGGGACCCTCGCCCGGTGGCCATGAGTCAAACCTACGCTGCAGAGGCTGCAGGCAGCTTCGCAACCCAGCGTTCATCCGCTGCGCCACCAGGGAGGTCCTCTATTCTCTTCTTAAAAAAAGATATTTGTTTATGCATACAAGAACTGGGGCTCTGTACAGGGGGTAAGAGGATTCACCAGAGACAGAGTGGGGAGCAGAATGGAGGATCTACTGAAATATACTGCTGAGGGGAGCAGCAGGCAGACAGGAGATAACCCATGTGGGTTAGCTCCCTGGCCAGGGGGAGTGTGCTGCAGTGGCTGGCAATAGCTTGATAGCGGTGTCTTTAACCCCTGCGCCACCAGAAGGCCCTGTTTTGGTATTATAAATATTCCTGAACTTTGTTCTGGGGTGCAAAAATTCCTTGGAAATAATTTGGTCCTTTTGGATCTTGCTTTTGTAGGTGAGCCCAGAGCAGTCCTCTGTTTTTACCCAGTTCTGAGTCAAAAACTCTTGAAAGTGCTCCACTTGATTCATTAATTGTGAGCTTTCTACTTTAGTGTGTGGGGCCAGCACTATTCCCAGCCCTGTGAAAATTCCAAGAGCTCGATAATCCTTTTTGGGCTGTTCTTATCCTGGTCTTTTTCACATACAGGCACTAAGCTGCACTGTTGAAGGATGCCTTCTGTAGGACTCTGTTCTCTCTGTTGATTGCTCTTTCTTGTTGCTTCTCTCTGCCCTGTGCCCCCTGACTCGTACCTTCCTTTTTTCAGTGAGACATGACCACAGACTCCACCTGCCTTCCACTCACTGCATTCCAGTCTGGAAACTCTTCATGCTGTCAGCTGGAGCAGGCGTAGGACTCACCTCATTTATTTCCTGCTCTCAGAAGTGTTTTTCACTGTCTGGCAACCAATGTTTTGAGAGCATTTGCTTCATATATTTAGTTGGGCATTTTAGTTGCAAATGTAAATTCAGTCCCTGTTACTCCATCTTGACTGGAAACATCCTTATGATCCTTCGCTAATTGGTTCAGCTGCATTTACTGGGGGAAAGCCTGATGTGTGCCCACCTCACATGGGCCTTGCAGCTCTCTAAGCACTCCAGATTTTCCATGAGCCTCCCTGGTGGCACAAGTGGTTAAGTCTCAGCACTATGAAGCAATCAGCAGCCACTGCAGCAGGAGTTTGATCCCAGGCCAGGGAACTAACCCACATGGCACAGCAGACCTCTCCTGTCTCCCTTGCTTCTCTCCTCAGCAGTATATTTCAGTAGATTCACCTGTTCTGCTCCCCACTCTGTCTCTGGTGAATCCTCTCAATCCCCCGCCCCCCAGGCCTACACCCCAGCTCTCGTATGCATAAATAAATAAAATAAATAAATCTTTAAAATCAATCTTTAAAAAAAAAAAAACACTCCAGATTTTCTACCTCAGGAACTCTGTATGATCCCTTTCCTGTGACTGGAATGTACTTTCTAGCTATCCTTTCCTTAGCACAGAGTTCTCTCCGCCTCATGTAAAGTGAATTGCTCTCTTTTATTTCCCACCACACTTCTGCTTCCCCTGACAACTTTTTTTTACTAGAACACAGGCAGGAGTTTCTGTCAGATTCCTGGAACAGCTCAGGGCCAGGCACACTGTAGATTCAATAAATATTTATTATATGAGTGAAGTCTCCACATATTTTGTGCTACCTGGATATAACAGAGTTCAGTCAAATCTGGGGTGCTTGGCTGATAGGAACACTGCTAAAGCTTGCTGCCTGAAGATCCCCAGCTGGGAAGGGATACTGGGCCCCTGGATTGAGCCACACTCTCTGGGCTGCACTCTCCTTACTGATAAGGAAGGTCCCCACTAGCCGCTGGGGAGGCTGACAGGTGGGGCTGATGAGTTCCAGACCCAGGCCGCTGGGCCCCGCACAGCCTGACAGAGCTAGACCCTGGGCAGGAGCCAGAGCTAAGCTTCCATGACGTGGTCGTCCTCCAGGGCCATGCCCCTCCCTAGGCCCTTGTTGGGATTTCAGGTCTTGTCTACCCTTCTCTGCCATCAGGCTCTGGGGAGAGAGGGAACAGTCCCTCTTTCCTTTTACTGATAAGAAAACCGAGACTGGAGGCAGTAGGTAACCTCCCTGCAGCAGCTGGCCCTCAACAACTGACTAAGCAGTGTTTATACCCCAGGGTGTTTATGCCCCAGGGTGGAAATCTCCAAGCATGTAGGTTTTTGGCTTCTCTTCTCTTTGCAATCTCTTCTAATAACTTGTACTTCCTGCCAGCTACTCTGTCCTGGGCCTTTAGAGAAAGTTTTTGAAAATCCTTTTGGTCTGACAGGTGAAAAATCTCCAGCTGAGAGGATTTTTTGTTTGTTTTTGAGTTGGTAATGAAGTGTCTCTGGGGGTCAAATATAGTCCTGTGTCTACAACACAGTCCTGGGGAAGGAAGTAGAAGCAGGCAAGACCCCAGTGTCCTGCCTGTGAGCCCCCGGTCATGCATTTGCCACAGGATGGTGAGAGCTGCATGGGATGGGGGAAGGCGAGTGGAGTCCAGTCCTGGGGATGCTCCACATGGCCGAGGTCACCTCTGAGGGGGCCTGCCTCACTGTGCCAGGGATTTGACTTGGAGGATCTGGTCAATTTGGATGAAGGAGAGTGGGGCAGACTGCCTTTGCCAGGCTCCCCAAGTGTGTCCTGCTGTGTCCATGCCAGTCTCAGAGTGAAGGGGTGTTAGTGTTGTTTGGCAGATGAGGAACCTGAACCCAGGGTCTGAGACTGTAAATGGGATGTGCTGAATACCAGGTGATAGATGGATCATTCTGGGGGAGCCTCAAAGTGGGGGGTATAGTTCCCACACCTCAGGAGGTTACCAGGGTAATATGTGGTGTGGGGCAGTTCATTGGAGAGGAAGAGAGTGGAGTTGAGAGACTGTGCAGCTGTGGGGTCAGGGGAGGCGCCTGCAGAGGCCTGGGCTGATAGGCAGTGCAGGATCTCTCAGAGATCAGTGATCCAACCTGTTTTACGAAAAGTAGAAAGGGGCTCTGCAAGGGCACAGGAGAGGTTAATGGTAGAACTCGAAGTGCAAGTTACTCAGAGACCAGCTTCCTCCTATGATAGATGCATCTCCCCTATGGATCAAAACTCCCATCTGAGGTTACTAGGAGGATCTAGCCAGGCTTCTTCACTGTGGACAGACCCCAGGCCTCTCCTCCTCTTTTGTGAAATGTTTTCCAGTCTGTGAATGAGGCCCTTTGGTCCAGCTCACTGCCTTGGCCCCTTTCTGCTCTAAGTGCCCAGAGGAAGAGGAAGCCAGAGCTTCTTCCTCACTCAGATCCCTGTCCCCCAAGTCCAGTCTGACACTGACCCAGGGTGGGGCAGGCCCTCCCTCTGTGCTCACATGCCTGGGGAGTGAGAGCCTGGTCCCAAGGAGGCAACATGATCTGCAAAGGATCCCTGACCCTCTCTGTCTGAACCCTGGAGAGGGCATCTCAGTCACTGTCGGTGAGGGCCACAGGGAAATTAACCTTAATGAGGGGAGGAGCCCCCTAGCCCCCAAGGACTGGAAGAAGGGAGAGAAGGAAGCTGGAGAGGGAGACCTCAAGCCTCCAAGGGAAAAAACTTACTGAGCTTCTGGAAGGTGTCCTAGCTTGGGTCCTTTGGAGCGGGGAGCATACTCAAATCAAGGTAAGCTGTTCTGGGGCCCAGGCTGGGTGGGGGAGAACAAGAGGCCAAGCCAGGAACCAAAGAGAAAAGGTAAAAGGGAGGTATGGACCTGGATAAAAGAGGGAAGCATTAGGAAATAAGTCTCTCTCTCTCTCTCTCTCTCTCTCTCTCTCTCTCTCTCTCACACACACACACACACACACACACACACACCTCAACTATTTGGGCAGAAGCAGAGGGTGTGCAGGGGACTTAGCATGATGCCTGATCACTGTTCAGTGTTGCATACTGTCCTGGTCAGGAGAGGGGAAAGTGTTATAGGGCAACCCCAATGTGAAATGGGTTGGCCTGAGTGTGGGTCCTCACCCACGTGCTTAGAAAGAACTTAAAGTGAGACCCAACTGCAGGCACACACTAAAAGGTTAATAAAGGGTTTATTTACAAAAAGGGGAAATGAAGAAAGGAATAACCCAGGGAGAAAGAGGGAGAGATAAACTGGTGAATGCGTCCTGTCAGTTCCGCTGAGCCGGGACCCCAGTGAAGGCCACACTGAAGGCCAGTGAAAAACCAACACCACCAAGGCCCAAATGTCTGGTTATATGCCAACCTTGGCTGCTTAGCTCCACCCTCAGGTCCCAGCAAGCCTCCCTTCGGTGGAGATGACATTATGGGATTTGTATTCCTTGGTGTCTTGGATCTCTTTGATCTGGGGTGGGGGTGGTGTCCATAAAACTTGAGTCTGTGGAATTTGTTCAGGACATCCTCTCCCCCAAACAAAAGTTTTTAATTTGGCAGTGGCCAGACCTGGATTTCAGAGCCTTCAACTTACTAGCTGTGTGGTGCTGGGTGGGTCTCAGTCTCTCTGAATCTGGACTTCTTCTAGAACTAAATAGCTTGTTTCCTCCTTCACACTGGGCAGGCTGTGAGGTCAGATGTCAATCCTACCCCACCCAGACCTCCCCAGTCACCCTGGTTGTGCCACTTCTTTACCTGAGCTTACACCACCCCCACCCTGGGACTGCCATCCCCACTGCCCTCTGGGGTCTATAGAAGATTTCTGGGAGTTCCCCAGCCCTTCTAAAGGAGTTTGAACCAATCCAGGGCCTAAGGAGGGAGGAGACCAAGTGGAGACTGGGGTCCGGGGGAGGGGGCCCTTTTTAAAGCTCACTTCGGGAGGGGAGTGCATACCTGCTTCACCTCATGTCCTTTCTATCCCCCTCACAGGATATTTGGGGCTTTCCTCCCCTTCCCTCCCCTTTCCCTAAGCTCTGGCCCTGCTAGTCTCCACAACAAGGAGTGAATGTTATTTAAAAGGAGATCAGGAGATTTGCCTTAAATAGGCATGAAGTGCTATGCCACAGCCCAGTGGGGAGGGGTGGGGGAGGAGGCCGCCCTGGGTGGTGCAGTGGAGCTAGAACACCCTCTCCAGGGGGGTGCACAGCCCTTTACAGTTTGCCAAACAGTCTCAGGATCCACCCTGATGTGGTCAAGCAGGCCCTACCCCCCACCTCAATGCTGTGGATGAGGAACTGAGACCCAGCTACAAGCACCATGCTGTGAACAGATGCTTGGATCCAGGCAAGGAGCCCGGATGCTAGGGGGCTCCCCTGAACACTTGCCCTTTCTATCAGTTCCCAGGTCTTTGGCTCCTGCCCCAGGATTGCCCCTGTTTGCCCTCTCAGGGCCAGCTTGTAACTGGATGCTCTCCTCACTCAGCGCCTTCCCAGGGAGCTGAGGCTCTATTTACTGAACCCAACTCCGACTGAGGAAGGAAAGGGAGGGGGCACCTTTGGAAGGGGATGGGCATCTGCCTGCTGAAGGTGAGGCTGAAGGAGGCAGCAGGATCCTAGAGGGTAAGAGAGGGGGAGTGGGAGGAAGGCCAGCTGCCTCCGCACTCCCAGTAGGACCTGTCTGGCACCTGGGGCTCTCTTCCCCATTCAGGGTCTCCCTCCAAGCCCCTCCTAGCCATTGATGTCTCAGCAGGTGATGCTCTTGAAATCTTAAAGAAATGGAGCCCTGGGTGTGGAGTGTAGAGACAAAGCTAAAGGAAAGAAGGCATCCATGCTTGCAAAGGCCCTGAATACCAAGGTGAGGCCTCAGACACTGGGATGACCATCCTGGCTCTGTCATTTACAGTCATGTGACCCGGAGTTGGCTACCTTCTGTGAGCCTGTCCCCTCCTCTGTAAACTAGGTCTAAAGTTCCCCTATCTGCTGTCAAAGACGGAGGTTGAAGGAAGTAGGGGGCAAATGTGGAAAATGCACGCACTGACCAGGGCTGAGGCCTCGTGATTGTTGTGGGAGGAGCAAGGACCAGACGTGCTGTCCTCCGTCCTGTCCTCCTTCCCCTTAGTGGGTAGGCACAGCTCGGACCCTCCTAGAAGGAAGACTGTGAAAGAGCCATTCATTTTCTCTGTTTGCCAGTGAATTCCTTTGTTATTCTCCAGAAGACTCAGATGTCTAAGTGCAGGGAGGGGAAGTAGAGGCTGTGCTGGGCGACCCCCTTAGGTTATAGTAAAAAAGGCCACTGGATGCCAACATGGAGGATTTACCAGGGCCTGGCCCTACTCAGTGCTTTACCTGTCCTTACCAATTTATCATTTCATGATTACCACTAGGGCTGAGGATTTAGGCAGCATTTCCAAGGTCACGGAAGCAGTAGCTGGCTTCAGGGCCCTCTTCTGACTTTGTAAAAAGCCCAGGACCCTGAGGCTTGCAGTGTGGCCTTGGCCAAGTCTCCTCACCTCTCAAAAGTTTCCTTTTCTCTCCCCAAAAGGTGGGGACAATGTCCCTTTGTCCGCTCAGGGTTATTGTGAAAAACAAACAGAAGGGTTAATGAGCACAAAACATGAGTCATTCAGTAGATGCCCAATGCAAGCTTCTCAACAAAGGAACCACCCCTTCCCTGTATTTCTCAGCATCGAGTTCTTGAGATTCCATGTGCCTCACTGGGGCACAGACAGTAGACAAAGGACCTGGGAAGGGCCCGATCGTCCACTTGGCGCCATCTAGTGGTCCACAGTGTGTGGCGCTTGGGGAGTGGGAGGCCTCTGAGATTCTGTGGGCCTACCTCAACTGAGGTGGGAGGGGAGAGGGTGAGGTAGTTAAAATATGCCAGCATCTCAGGAAGGGTGAGGGCATGCCTAGTAGCTAAGCCCTCCCCTGGCCACCCAACCTAGGGCAGGGTGAAGGTGGCGCTCCTCCAGTCCTACCATCTCAGCTCCTCAAAGTCCCATCTCACTCTGATAGCTCCAGGAAGACCAAGGGGGGCATAGGGTTCTAGTTCCAGTTCTGTCACTGCCTAGCTCCCCAGGTCTCAGGGACCTCCTTTGCAAAATCAGAGTCAACATCCCTACCTCTTAGAACCTGGCACTGTTCTTTCATTTCTCAAATATTTTATGGAGAGTCTCCTCTCTGAAGTCTTCAGCCTGTGAACCAGGGGACACAAAAACTTCTAAACTGGATCTCCTGCTGCCAAGGGGTCCACCACGTTCTAGGGGTGGCAGACTTATCAATTGTAATTACACCCAGAGGACGATCACATCTGGTGCTGAGGAGGAAGCATGGAGGCAGGGAGACAAATGGGAGCCAGCCGGAAGTGGGACTCTCCCCCCACTGAGCTCCCCACCTCAGGCCCCTCAGCTATAGTCTGCCTCCCCCAACACACACTTTCTCCTGCTTTAAAGTAAAGTGGACCACTGTGCTCTGTTTTTTACACTTTCATCCTACACAGTTCTTTTTCTTTTTTCTTTTTAAGATTTATTTTATTTATCTTTCTATTCATATAAGAGCTGGGTAAAGGCCAAAGGGGCGGTGTGTGTGTGTGTGTGTGTGTGTGTGTGTGTGTGTGTGTGTGTGTGAGAGGATTCACCAGAGACAGAGTGGGGAGCAGAACAGGCGGATCCACTGAAATACACTGCTGAGGGGAGCAGCGCGCAAGACAGTAGAGCTTTGCTGCACCATGTGGGTGAGTTCCCTGGCCTGGCTGCGGATAACTTCTTAGTGCTGAGACCTAACCCCTTGCGCCACAACGGAAGCCACAGTTCCTTTTTCTTAAATGCCATCCTTAACTTGTTCACCTGACACACTCATTTCTCATCTTTCTGGAGGATGGAGGAGAGGAGAGGAAATCCCTGTCACTGGGCTGGGCACTGGGGTGCAAGAGGCAGGGTCTCAATCCTGTTCTGGGGAACATTCTGGTGCAGGACACAGGCTCACAGTCAAAGACAACACAGTGTAGGTGCTCAGAAGCAGGACTGGACCTTTTTGCCTAGGAAGGGGCGAAAGGGTAGAGCTAAGTGCTGAGAAACAGTCACCAAGGGTTAATCTGGTCATTTCAGGCTAGAAAAAAGCAACAAAGCCAAGGAGATAAGAGGGGGACGACATTCCCACCCTGAAGCTCCTCTTTAATTATTTATTTTGATTATTGAACACTTGTCACAGTTTGAGATGATGTTATTTGTTGCTTGTTCATAGTCCGGATCCCTCAGCTCACTCTAAGCTCCCCAAAGCAGAGCCATGTCACTCTGGTTTCCAGTGGGATTTCCAGTGTCAGCCCAGAACTTGGTATAAATATTAACCTTGGCTAATATTTGTTGAATAAACGGATGAATGAATGAAAGAATGAATGAATGAATGAGCACACACACACATGAATGGTGGGGGGAAGTCTCCTTTATCTCAGTATGACAGGATGGTTGTTGGGCATATTTTTTTTCTTTGTTCTGACGATTCTTACTTAGACTTACACCCCTGTCCCTATGTTCCAAATGGGGTTATTAGGCTTCTTTGGCTCAAATCCAGAAGTTACCTGAGAGGACACAGTTTTCTTGGCTTTTGCTTCCTGGGTCCAATCCCTTGAGGGAATTGTGCTGGGGAGAAGGAGAGATAGAGAGAGGGTCCTAGAGACTAGAGAAGGGCAAGTGATCTGAGAGCACCACAGGGAGGTGACAGCTTTCCCCAGGGTACAGTGAAATTCTGGCTCCTCCATTCCAGCTGGGGTCCAGGCAGAGTTGTTGAGGTGTCAAAAGTCACCACAAGGCTGAAAATGAGAAACTTGCTCCTATAAAGCTCCCTGCCGGTATGACCCTGGGGTTGGGGAGCCCCCAATTCTTTGTAAGAGAATAGGAGAATAGGGTTCCCCTACACTCCTCTCCCTAGCAATACAGGTTTGAAGTTAGATTAAAATAGACATCAAGAAAATTAAGAACTGGGGCCTCCCTGGTAGCACAAGGGGTTAAGCACAGCACTATGAAGCTATCTTCAGCCTCTGCAGCACGAGTTTGATACCCGGCTGGCCAGAGAGCTACCCACATGGTGCAGCAGACCTCTCCTGGCTCGCCCACTATTCTCCTCAGCAGTTTATTTCAGTCAGTCAGTCAGTCTGCCTGTTCTGTTCCCCACTTTGTCTCTGGTGAATCCTCTCACCTCTCACATCTCTGGCCTGTACCCCAGCTCTTGTGCGCATAAATAAATAAATCTTTAAACAAAAAAAGAAAATTAAGAACTGGGAGGTTTCTTGTGCATACCACTCATGGTTAATCCACTCTCATGACCTGGCCTGAGGGCCAGGGATGCCTAGAGCTCCCCCTCATATAGCCTTCCTCCAGGGGCCCTCTGGAGAGTGTCTCCACAATGAAAAGGGATGCTAAGGGTAGAACTTTCTGGTACCCAGGCAGTCTCCTGAGGAAGACATCTTTAAGTATATCATGTCTCCATGAGACCAGGGAGAGCAGAGATTAGTTCCTGGGTAAGGGGGAGAACAAGGGGTGGGGATGAAGTGTGTTGAGGGAGGGTCAGAGAGGAGAGTCCCAGGAAGGACACCCAGACATCCTCAACAGCCTGGCTCTGAGGGGGTGATGGGAGACTCATCTCCTGGCAGAAGTCCTGTCTCTCTTGTCCCTTGGTGGCACCTTTAGCCTCTTGCCAGTGACTACCTATTCAGGAAGCCACCTTTAGGATCTGGATGTGATGTGAGGAGGCAGGAGTGCAGAAGTCCCTCCCTTGGTGGCTACTCTTGATGCCCAGGTAGTGGTGGCTGCAGGGGTTGCACCCAGCTCCATTCCTGACAGTGGTTCTAGTCACCCCAGTTCCCACCTGTTTCTGGGCATCAAAGCAGTTCTGTGAGTCAGCCTTCCCTTCCCTTTCTTTCTTCCTTGAGCCTTTTTTTTTTTCTTAAAGATTTATTTATAAAGAGCCTCCCTGGTGGCTCAAGGAGTTAAGAATCAACCTATGAAACGCTCCGCTGCCACTGTGGCACCAGTTCAATCCCTGGCCAGGGAGGAACCCACATGGTATAGCAGACCCCTCCTGACTCACCCACTGCTCCCCTCAGCAGTGTATTTCAGTTGATCTGCCTGTTCTGCTCCCCATTCTGTCTCTGGTGAATCCTCTCACTCCCCACACCTCTGGCCTGTACCCCAGTTCTTGTATGCATAAAGAAATCTTCAAAAAAATATTTATTTATACATACAAGAACTGGGGTGTAGGCCAGAGGTGTGGGGGTGGTGGGTGGGTGAAATTTATATTTATCAGCCAGAATTGATACCTTTCCCTCATAGGCAAGGAATCGTAACAGTTTTAGCCAGCTTAGGTGGACCCTGAGCATTTTCCAATAAGCATTTTGATCAATGAAGTTCATTTGTTTGATGATTGCTTTCCATCCGTCAGAGCCCCAGAGAGGCCCAAAGTGATAGTGTTTCCAGCTTGGCTGCCAGCCTTTTTGGGATGTTGTAACAGGTCTGTTCCATCTCCCATGTGAATTCTCTAGTGTGACCTTATGTGACTATTCGGTGACAGTGATTCACCTGTGGTTTCATTGTGAGTCACCAATTTCAGAGAACTCAGCTTTCCAAACAACCAGTGAAACTAACAAACCCTCACCTAAGGGTGCCGTGAGCCCAGCCATCTGTGGTGTAAGCAAACACCTCTGTGCACACGTGCACAGGAGCCTCCCTGGTCCAGGTACAGCTGATGCACCAGGCAGGGGGCCTTCTTAAAGAGAGCAGACTCATAGTTTTCACATAATTCACATGTTTATTTGTCCTAAATAAATACAATCAGAGAATATCCACTGTACACACACACATACACTATTGTTTCTTCCCTGAAAAGGCAACATCAGATCTGGGCACTGGGTCTGCAGTCCACATTCTCAGGCTGGGATCAGGGAGTATCCTGGCTGCACCCAGGTTCCCCTCTCTGTTGGGGGCCTGTTATTGGCCTGAGCCCCTCAGGACTCCGGTAGCCTGTTTCTAGTCCCGGGGCAGCCATCTTTGCTGCCTCTCCCCTCCGCAGCCCAAAGAGCAGCATTCAGGGCATTTATGATCATGTGACTCTGTGGCCAGCCCTGGCAGAGAGCTTCTTCCTGTGCCACCAGGCACCACCACAGGCCCATTTCTAATTGGCACAGTAAAGGCTACCCCTGCTCCTGGAAGCAGCTTCCCCAGGGGAAGGGTAGAAACTGAGGCACAGCTGGTAAATGGATGGCAAGCTCTTCCTCAAGCCTCCAGGAGACTTTTCTACCCTAGTGAAAGGAGAAAAGATACTGACTGTCCTCTCCCAGTTGTTCCCCCAAGGTCCAGTCCAGCTGTGGAGGAGGAATCTGGGAAGACCTCCCTCTGGCTTCTTTCATCTCATAGGTTCGGGTCCATGTTCTCCTGGTCTGAGGCTGCCTCTTCATCATTTGGGAACTCCTGGATCAGTCAGAGAAGCCCAATCAAGGGCCTGTGCTGTCTCCCAGGGCTACAACCTGGGGGCATCTCCTTCCTCTTACCCTGCTCCCAACAGAACCAGAGAAGATTCTACCACCCCTTTCCAGGGGGTCCCTCTGTCCCAGATTGCCCACAGCCATGTGGTCTACTTTGGGTAACTCCCTCTTACCAGACTGAGGCCCCTGTCCTGCTGTAGGGCAGCATAGAAGCGTAGCACACGGGGGTCACAGCGAACCACCATGGGGTCAAAGTCCAGCACACGCAGGCCCTGCATGTTCCGGGCCCGGGAAAGAGCCACATAGGCCTGGCCACTGGCAAACACACGGCCCAGTGAGATCTCCACACAATCTAGGGACATGCCCTGGGGGATGGAGGGACAGAGTTGGAGCCAGAACACCCTCAAGTCTTTCATGCCCAAGAGCCTAACCCCACTTTTATCAACCCAGTTATTGTCCCTGAATCTCCTCCCTCAGTCCAGAAAATCTCCAGGCAGAGAAACAGACTGACAGCAGATGTGTAGCCAGGAGACACAGATCCAGGATAAGAGCAGAGAATAGAGGAGAAAGGAAAGAGCTCAGGCTCTAGGTCAGACAGACATGGAAATAAATTTCGGCTCTGCTTCTCACTAGCTGTGTGACTGTCAACAAATGACTTAACCTCTCTGAGTCCTCGTTTCTTCTTCTATAGAAGAGGAATGATTAACACACCTATTCCTCAGACAGTGGGTCGAAGAATTACATTTAACACATTGAGTAGTGACTAACTACTCAATGAGTAGAATGGCAGGACAGGAGAATAGAGAGAGGAAGTGTATGTGTCTGGGCAAGGGAGAGAAAAAAGGCAGGGAAATGCATTAAGGAAAGGGTTTATTCTAATTCTGGTCTGGAAATTTTTATTTAGGACACGTTCAACCCCCATAAGCCTTTAAGGCCTCCCCATTCAACGTACCCCAGGCCTGTCCTGTCCCTCTCTGCCGTGCTCTGCCCCCATCCCATGCACCAGCTGCTCACCTGGCTCTTGTGGATGGATATTGCCCAGGCTAGTTGGAGGGGCAGCTGCTGTCGGCTGAGGAGCTGGCCGCCAGAGGCCTGCACTGTCCACCGGTCAGCACGGATGACTTCGGTGACTCCACAAAGGAACCGTACCTGGGGCAGCCCTGAGGGAGGTGTGGAGAAGTTCAACTTTTCAGCTCTGCTTCAGGGCTCAGAGGTGAGGAGCAAAACCCACCTTGCCATCCTAGCCTTTTCCTCCTCATACTTACCCTGGGACTATTGCAAACAGCAGAACTGTTCACTCACCCTCCCTCCCTCAACCCACCATTTACCTCTCCCCTGCTTCTCGAAACCAACTACTACCCCTCGGGCGCCGTTCACCAGGCCTCGGGACACAGCTAAGTTCTTCACCAGCATCACCTGCAAGGGAAAGAACACTGAGTCCTGGAGAGCAGCAGCTCCTTTCCCCACCTGGCCTCAGCTCCAGGGAGCTCTGTGGTGGTTCTTAGAGGCTGGGGGCTTTCGTGAAGGGGCGCCGAATCCTAATCCTTAGCTTATTCACCAGTGGCAAACTTTTATTTTCCCAGTTTCCTCTCGGGTCAGAGGGAAATGACTTGTGCTCAGTTTGCCTCAGAAGAAAATATTAAGGTAGCAGATCACAGGGCTCTGAAAATCATCAGAGTGTGGGGTATGTGGTGTGGGGTATGTGTGTGGGCCACAATCTTGAGGCATAGCCCCCAGGGCCTGCTACCCCCTCTTCCAACCACAATGTGCTGATATTTCTCCTGGGGTGCCCTTTGAAACCTGGGAAAAATCTCCCTTTTGGCCCACCCCCAACTGCATGGAAGAAAGCAGGACTCTCTCATTACAGGGTACACCACAGAGCCGAGGAAACTGAGCTTCAGTGAAAGAAAGACACTGTCCAAAGTAAGACTTCTTGGTGCTACAGGCACAGGAAGAGGAGAGCTGTGGAAAGCTGAAGACAAGAAGGTGGGTAGGCCTGGGCAGAGGGCCAAGGCCCAGGGAGTCCCAAGCTCCCAGGATCTAGGCCCTACTCCCACTCACCTGGGCACCCAGCTTTAGCTGAAGGAGTTGACCAACAGGACACTGGGCATCTAGGGTCTGGGCTTGCTCAGGGTCACTGTCCATAGCTTCAAAGCTGTGTATCTCACCTGGGAAAAGAGAGATGGACAGACAGATTACAAGGCATTAACTTGTGGCTCAAGTTTCTGAAAATACATATTAGACTAGAGCATGGGAGGAGGTAATGGGGACAGCTGAGACCTAGCTAGGACTTTGGAATCAGAGACCTGGATCCAAATTTCACTTTACTGACTGAGTAAACTTGACCCAGTCAAAATCACATCTCTCAAAGTCACAGTTATCTCTGCAAATGTAAGGACCTTTATGGTCATGGAGGTCGGGACCCAGATAACCATTTGACCCCAGGATGCCTGGAGGCCACTCCTGCCTAATGGTCCCTCCCAGCCCAGGCTCCCTGCTCACCTGGCAGCTCCTGTAGCCGCCTCTCGTTGGTAAGGGCCACATCATCTTGGTGGGTGCAGAGCCTTGTGGCCACAATCCCGTCTCGCCCTACCTTGTGAGCAGCTGTGGCCCGGAGCTGACGGGTCACCTCATCTGAGCACCTGTGGGGTATGGGCTGTCAGCGCAGAGCCAATCTGAACCCCAGGGAAGGTGGGGGAGGGAGGCAGTATGGCCCAAGAAGCAGGCCATGGGTTAGGCCTGGGGATTGGAAAAGGGCACCAGGGCATGCCTTGCTGGCCCCTGGGCTGGCCAACTTGGACTCCAGACTGGGGAATGAACATGGGGGCAGGAGAGGCAGGAGTCAGTGCTTGGCTGTGATCATGGGTGGTCAGCCTTCCTTGTGCTGCCCCCATGTAGAAGCTAATAACCCTCCCACCTACAGTGCACCTGAGGAAGATACCACAAGTGAGCAGAGGCCAGAAGTTGAAAGGACCTAAACCAGGTACCCTGTAACACTGATACCCTATAATCAGATAAGCCTCGAGTACAATCTTCTATTTTCCTTTACCTCAAGCCTGGGTGTGGCAGCCGCTTGTGTGTGAAGAAGGGAAACAAGTTGGGACCATCTCTCCCTGTGCTGCCACTCAGCCTTCTCCCCTTCCCTACCCAAAGGTCTCAAGACTGGAAGGAACCTGGATTTTAGAGCCAGATCTGCATTCAAATCCCAGCTTGGCCACTCACTAGCCATGACTTTGGGTAAGTCATGTCACCTCTTTGAACCCCAGTTTCTGCATCTGTGAATTAGTATTAATATCTCTGTGTGCTCTCTGTGTGTCCATCTGTCCATCCTTCCTTGACACCTACTCCATACCAGGCCCTGTGCTGGGGCAAAAAGACCCAACCCTGGGGGAGGCTAGATCTCAGGACTCTGCAGATTTCCTATGGGGCCATGGCATTCTTGACCCCAGTCTGTCCTGGACTGCCCCAAAGCCAGCTTGAGGCACTGCTTCTTGTATAGACTGCATGCTCCCACAAGCATTGCTCCCCCTCTGCTGGGTCCCTATGCTCCTGTCTGACCCACACTTGGTTCTGTGGCCCCTTCACTATTCACCAAGGCCCACCTGCCCAGCCTCACAGCCTGCAGCAGAGAGATGAAAGTCTGGTCTGCCTGCCTCCACACCTGTGTCAGCTCCAGGGTCACTGGGACACACCTCCTCCAGCTCTTGGCCTGGTGGGGGCAGGATGGGCGTGTCAGGGAGCACAGCAGACCTCTGGGGGTGGGGTGGGGGTCAGAAGGTGAGTGGTACCTGGAAGCAGAACTGTGGGGGCTTGGAGCCTTTGGTAACAGGTGGCAGTTGCAAGAAGTCCCCACAGATGATGAGCTGGATCCCTCCGAATGGCTGGTTCTGCTGTCGGACAGCTCTGGAGATGAGCATGGGTGCTTTAGGGACTGCATGGGAGGGTTCCGTGGAAGGCCACCAGAACCTAGCCCTCACCCTACATACTGACCTGGCCACAGCCTCCAGCTTGTCAAACAGGTCTGCCTCCACCATAGAAATCTCATCAATGACAAGCCGCTGGCAGTTTAGCCAGCCCTGCCGCACACCTGGCCGTTGGGCCAGAGCCACACACTGGGCCAATGGAGCCTGGCCGGAGCCAATGCCTGTGAGAGATATTCTTCAGCCTGGGCTGAGGCCCCAGCCCTGTCTCAACCCCATCTTCACCCCCCACCCCCACCACAGGCCTGATTTGGTTCTAGCTCGAGC
The DNA here is from genome assembly GCF_014898055.3 of Talpa occidentalis. Classification (NCBI taxonomy): domain Eukaryota; kingdom Metazoa; phylum Chordata; class Mammalia; order Eulipotyphla; family Talpidae; genus Talpa; species Talpa occidentalis. The sequence continues at coordinate 30,111,100 of NW_023601104.1, forward strand.
AGCAGGTGCTTCCACTTGCCTGCAAAGGCATGGAGGGTGGTACCCCCGATGTGGCAGGCTGCCACCCCAGTGCTGGCAGTGGCCACGGTGCCTGTGGGAGGCAGTGAGCCCAGGATACGCTTCAGCAGATAAGACTTCCCTGTTCCTGGATAGAGGACAAAGTTAGGGCCACTTGTCCTTTTATCCCACCCATCACTATCTCCCCAACCCACACTCTGCCCCCTACTACCTGCACTCCCAGTGAAGAAAATGCTCTGGCCTTTCAGGACGACTCTCAGCACAGCAGCCTGTTCCTCGGAAAGTTGTGGTTTGGCAGGGGCCAGGCTCAGCCTTTTCACAGGCAGCGGCCATCTTGGGGCTTCCTGGAAGAATAGGACTGTTTCAAGGCCCCCTCCCTTTCTTGGCCTGCAGTGCTAGGCCTGGTAGCGCTTAGTGTCTCTGCCATCTTTGCTCCTTGGAGCCCTTGGTTCACCTGGAGATGCCAGTGACTACTGGGGTTTCTCTGAGGAAGGGAACAAGGCTGAGTTTCCACTGACCCCCGATACCCTGAGCTCCCAGTGTGTGGGTCTGGACCCTCTCTCTGCTTCCCCCTGGGTCCCCAGCTCTTCTGGTCCTCTCACTCAACTTTGCTTCTCATTTCTATTCTGGTCATACCTGTCTCTCTCACCTTGACTAGCAAAAACCCTGCTACCCAAGACCTCTTCTCGCCCCAACTCCATTTTCTCACCAGCTTAATCTTAAAGCCCTGTTATCTTTTATTGCTGTCCCTCTTGATCAGACCTGTTGGCTGCCCCAGCCACCAGCGGATTATTTCATTCTCTCCAACCACGTCTCTCCTTCAGGCCCACGCCAGTTCAACTTTTCTTTCTTAATTCTCCTTTCAGACCTCCATCTCTGCTTTCTCTTTTAATGTGGCCCGCGCCCCTCTTTTCTGTTCTCTTTACTCAATATCAGGGATTGTACTACGCGAAACACAAGCATAATCCCATGCCCTGTCTTACTCAAATGTCCAATGAGCATTTCCTCTGATATAAACAGCCCCCTCACATACCACCACCATCTTCCTCCGAACGTGGGCTCCTCAGTCTCCCATCAAAGTGGCGCAGCCACCCCCCAAGTCGTCCTCCCGTCACTGTCCTCACCGTGCTGGGCTCGGACCCTGCCCGAGGCTCCGTGGCCTGCTTGACCCGCGCGGTGTCTGGTGCCCTGGTGGCTGCCGCGCGCCGCACCTCCTCGGGCTGCACCGGGCTGATGGTGATGAAGTCGCGGGGCCGCGGGCCGAGCAGTTGCATTCGGGCGGAGGCCGGTCCAGGCCCCGGGGCCCCCGCGAGCTTGAGACGCAGCGTGCGGAGAAAACGGCGCAGGCGGTCGGGGGGACAGTCGGAGAGCAGCAGCTGCACCGCGCCGGGTCGGGGAGCATCGCTGGAGGGGAGCCGCAGGGTGCTGCGCCCCTCAGAGGCGAAGCGCGTGAAAAGGCGAGCGGCGCGCAGGGCAAAGCAGCGGGGGCGCCCCGCTGACCCCGGCCCCTGAAGACGCAGCATCAGCTCCCGGCGCTCGTTCCGACCCAGGCTCAGCTCCGCTGTGCGCAGGGACTGGCGCCTTCTCGGCTGCCCGCCGGGGCTCAGCTCCTCCACCGCCACGCGGCACCGCAGCTCCGCATCCTCGCGTTCCGCGGCAGCTGCCTCGGTGCCCGGCAGCATCGCCACCACGTCTCGGGTCTTCCAAGGAACCGAACGAAGGAACCGGGATCACGGGACTACCGGGGCATAGTGGGCGGATGAGAGGCCGGGGATTCGGTGAAGGCTACACGGTGTCCCAGAAGCTGTCACCGGTAACACAAGGAGGTCACGGACACGGTAAAAGGGTCTCGGGATCAACCAAAAATTCACTTAGAAATGTACGCTCCTGCACAATAGTTTGCAGAGCGGCTGATGAGCAGTGGCAAATATACCCAGTACTGGGGAACCTCGGCTGTCAGGCACACCTGCTTCCAAAAGGCCCAGGGAGAGCTCGGGAATTCTCAGCGTCCTGGCCCCGGGAAGCAGGAAAACCTCACGTGAGTGGACAGACAAGGGTACAAGCGGCCTCAGTCGTCCCTGGTTTATACGCAGCCAGGCAGATCTCACTGCCCCCCGTGTGCGGAAGTGGAAAGAGGCTGGAAAAGGCCACAAGGGCTGGGAAGAGTTACAGCTCCTGTGTTTCCCATCTCCAAAGTGGTGGAGATTATTTGAGGCCGGAGTGGAGGTGGGAGGCCCTGCGGCCCGGGGATCTGTACTCCCTGCGTCTGACCCACTCGTCTGCACCCTCCCGGCAGAGACTCCTTGAAGAAGCAGGGTCTCTGCCTCCCCCCTTGGGGCTTGATGGACACTCACTTGCACCAGCACTCGGAAGGGACAGCAAATCGGCCAGCTGGCGAGGCTCTGGCATTAGGAACTTTCAAATTCTAGGGGTAGGGAATCAGCCTATCAGCGGCTGGATCTTTAAATTCTCCAGCCAATCAGAGGCAGGGGCGTGACAGCGGCTCGTCGGCGCTGGGTTCCGACTCCCCCGCGCTTGGGCTGTACCAATCGCTCGCGGGAGGCAGGACTCTTACTGTGGTGGGGGAGTCTACCGCGTCGCGTGGACGAGAGGGTGTGGTGGAAGTAGGGGTGCTGCGTCTGTGTTGTGCGTGGTGTCATGTCACCTCTTGCGGCTCTAAAAGTTTATATTCAAAGCCGTCTCTCCAATACACTTGCCCTCTGCACCAGGTCTCACCCAGCGGCTGAATTTGGCTTTGGGGACGAACTTCCTCTGGTCCCTCCCAACTTGTTTCCCCTCACTGGCCGGTTACCCACTCCAGGGCAGACCACCTGAAGGTCTGCAGCTTCCGTTGCCCCTGCTCCCCTGCTCTTCCCAGGTATGGCTTCTGTCTTCCAGGTATATTCTCTGCCTTTATGAAAGTCCTTTTATACATGTCTGTCCACTCAGCTCAGGCGCACCCGTAAGGAGCGCTGAGACCTGCTGCATCTGAGGCTCGGAGGGAACAAGGGAAGTGTGAACCCCTGTCTTCTGGGAATTCTTTTTTGCGACAGCTTAATTGCACTGAGACTTTAACCCCAAGCACCGTGACCTGGGAGACCCCGGAATTCTTTTCTCTCTTGTTTCAGTGGATGCTCAGGAAACTTGTTTTTAATTACCTTTCATTTTCTCATTGAAGCTTGGACTTACATACCTGGAAGGGATCTTATAAAAGAGGAGAGTCTAACTCCCTCTTTTATTGAATAGCCCTCATTTTTCAGATGAGGAAACCAATACTCCAAGAGGTTTGGAACCAAGTCTAACCTGGCGTAAGTGTCTGCTTGCTTAACTACTATACACACTCTGCTCCCAGGTGAGTGATCTAACTTCATGGAGGGAGTCCATGAAGGCCTGGACTTCAGTTCAGCTCCTGACAGCCACTGCAATGCCTGTCCTCACCCTGTCCAGCTTAGATGTTATCCCAAGCAAGTTTCCTTAATGTGGAAAACCTTTCTTTCCTCAATTGTAAAAAAAGAAGAAGGATGAAACTGATGATGGCACAATTCTGTGATTACACTTAAAACCACTGAATTGTTTTCTCTAAATGGGTAAATTGTTAGAATGTGAATTACTTATCAATAAAGCTGTTAGGGAAAAAGAGACATATTTTTTCTCTTTAGTGTTGTCTTGACATATGAGTACCACTGACCCCAATCCTTAAGTTAAGAAAAAAATTTGAAGTCACTGGGGTAGTCAGAATAACCCACCACCATTTCCCTCAAAGATGTCAATGGCCTGGTCCCCAGAACTGGTGAAAGCATTACCTTACATGGCAAAAGGGACTGTGCAGAGGTGATAAATTAAGGAATTTGAGATGAAGAGATTATCCTGGACTGTTTGGGTGGGCCCAGTGGAATCACAAAAGTTCTTAGAAAAGAAAGAGATGTGATGAGGGAAGCAGAGGTGAGTGTGGGTGTATGTGGGTATGTGTGGGGAGAAGGAAGGAGAGCGATTTGTAGATGCTACTGCTGGCTTTGAAGATGGAGGAAAGGGCCATGGGCCAAGTCAAAAAAAGAGGAAGTTTCTAGAAACTGTAAAAGTCAAGAAAGTAGATTCTTACCTAGAGTCTCCAGAAACAACAAAGCTGATGATTTTAATCCAATGAGACACATTTTAGACCTCCAACATTGCAAGACAGTGAATTTGTATTGTTTCTAGTCACTAAAATTGTGACTTGACTATTGATGCTGTAATGTGTAATAGCATCAACAGTAATAAGAAATAAACACAATTCAATAGCTGGAAAGTGAAAGAACTGGGATTATGAACCTGGGTCTATTTCCAAAGGCATTCTCTCTTTCCACTACTGTCTCCTCAAAAAAACAAACCCAGCACACTCACAATACTCTGGTCACTTCCACCTTTTCTCTGTGCAGTACTCCAGACTGCCTGTAGAGAAGGCACAGAGACTTGCACATGGATTTTCTCATTTTTTTTCCTTTGGCTTTTAAACTTTTTTTAATTATAAAATATATACAACACAAAAATTGCCATTTTAATGTTTATTTCATTGCCATTAAGTTCATTTAAATGTTGTATAACCATCATCACTATCTAGTTCCAGAAAAAATTTAACACCCCACAAAAACTTTATACCCATTCTTTTCCCCCAACCCCTGTGCCCCCCAACATTTTATTCTGAAAATATTACAAATATACAAACAAATTTTACGGTGAACACCCATATACCTATCACTGAAATCCTAAAGTTAATATTTTGATGGTGTGTTTTATCTCATATCTGTCTATTCATCCCTCCACCCACCAATCCATCTTTTTGTTATGCATTTTTAAAAATATTTATTTATTTATGCATACAAGAACTGGGGTATAGGCCAGAGGTATGGGGGGTGAGAGGATTCACCAGAGACAGATTGGGGAACAGAACAGGCAGATCCACTGAAATACACTGCTGAGCAGTGGGTGAGTCAGGAGAGGCCTGCTGTGCCATGTGGGTAGCTCCCTGGCCAGGGATCAAACTGGTGCTTGGGTGGCTACAGCTAGCTTCATAGGTTGTTTCTTAATCCCTTGTGCCCACCAGGGTGGCCCTTGTTATGCATTTTTAAGTTGCAGGCAATAGTATATTTCTAAACACTTCTATAAGACCAAACATAAACAGAGTCTGTGCTTACCTTTTTACTTATTTGTGTTAAAGATTTTATTTATTTTTGCGTAGAAGAACTGGGGTGTAGGCCAGAGGGGTGTGTGTGTGTGTGAGAGGATTCACCAGAGACAGAGTGGGGAGCAGAACAGACAGATCTACTGAAATACACTAAGGGGAGGAGCAGGTGAAACAGGAGAGTTCTGCTGCACCATATGTGGGTTAGCTCCCTGGTTGGGGATCAAACTCAGGCCACAGTGGTTACAGCATTATAGTGCTAAGACTTAACCCCTAGACCACCCTGTGCTTACCTTTTTAATGTGAACTTTACATACAATGAAATGTACAAATTGTAGGCTTTTCTTAGAGGAGTTCTGAAAAATGTGTATACCTGTGCAGTCCAAACCCTTATCAGGATACAAAACTGCCGTCTAGTATGGTAGCCACTAGCCACTGGAGGCTATTTAATTTTAAAGTGATTAAAATTAAATGAACAGGGTGATAAATAGTAAGCCCATTTTAGATTCAGGTTTTTGTGGTGGGGAGAAACCTTTCAGCAGAGTGGATATTTCAGTTGAGACCTGAAAGCCACTTACTAGGACATTTCCCTTCATTGCACAAAGTTCTAAGAATATTACATACCTTAGAACATTCCCCTCATGCTCCTTTCTAGTCAGTCACGACCCTCAATCCTCAGGTAACCATGTTCTAATTTTGTTTCACTTTAGATTATTTTACCTTGTTCTAGAACTTCTTGTAAGTGGAACTATATAGTGTATATTCTTGTGTGTTTTTCACTCAGCATATAGATTTTTCACGTTGCTGCATGTACAATTAATTTTTAATTTCTTTTTCATTGATTTATAGAAGTCCATTATGTATAGATAAACTACAGAGTTTATCCATTTTCCTGTTGATAGCTTGGCTTTCTGCGGAGTTATACTTTAATTTCTTTAAGATTTATTTTATTTATGTGTACAAGAGTTGGGGTGTAGACTAGAGGTGCGGGGAGGGTGAGAGGATTCACCAGAGACAGAGTGGGGAGCAGAACAGGTGGATCTACTGAAATTCACTGCTACATTGGGGAGCAGAGGGGAGCAGAGGAGAGGTCAGCTGCGCCTGTGGGTTGGTCCCTGGCCAGGGATCAAACTCATAATGCTGAGATTCAACCCCTTGCACCACCAGGGAGGCCCTATACTTTAATTTCTTTTTCTTTTTTTAAAGATTTATTTTTATTTATTTATACAAGCACTGGGTACAGTCAGAAGCACGGGAGGGTGAGAGAATTCACCAGAACCAGAGGGGGGGGAGCAGAGCAGGCAGAAGGACCGAAGTACACTGCTGAGGAGAGCAGCGGGCAGCAGGAGAGGTCTGCACGCCATGGGGGACCCTCCTCCTCCGGTGGCTGGGGAGCAGCCGGGGATCGAACCGGCGCTGCAGAGGCTGCGGGCAGCTTCGCAACCCAGCGCTCAACAGCTGCGCCACCGGGGAGGCCCTATACTTTAATTTCTTTTGAATAAGTACCCAGGTGAAAAATTGTTGGGTCAGAGAACGAGTGCTTAGTTGTACATGAAAAATTCCAGAGCCTTTTTTTTTAAATTAAATTTATTTATTTATGCATACAAGAGCATCCAGCGGTGTGGGGGCTTCTCCCTCGCAGGGGATCAAACTCGTGCTGCAGAGGCTGCGTCCTAACCCCTTGCGCCACCAGGGAGGCCCTGCAGAGCCTTTTTTAAAAGCGGTTATGTGCCCATCCCGTTTGTTAAAGGCACAACAGTGAGTCCTTGTAGGGAAAGGAATTGAATGAACAGCTAGAAGCGGTCTCGCTGTAGATGAACGGCCCTTGGCCCCGCCCTCCTCCCCGCCCTCGCCAGGTCATCTGGATCCCTATTGGCTAACGGAGGAGAGAGGCGGAGCCAGAGGGCGGGCCTCCTCCCATCTAGGGCCGGACTTCCGCCTTCGGGGCTTCTGGCCGCCTTACCCCCGCCGGGTGTTGGCTAATGGCTGCTGCCGCGGGGCCACTTTCCAGTCCCCGATCCCCTCGCCCAACCCAAAGCTTGGTAAACCCAAGGTCTCAGGAACAATGGATTTTCCTCGCTATGAAATTTCTTTCTCACTAACTTTTCCGTCCGTCTTATCTGCTCTCATTGGTAGTTTCAGTTTAGCCCCCGCTCATTAATAATAACAACAGTAACATTACGGATTGGGCGTTTTCCAAAATCCTTTTCGGCATTATTTCATTTGATATTTGATATTCAAAGAGCCCCTCCATCCCCTCTTAAGGTCTTCCAGCTCCCAGAGCGCGATGGCACCTCCAACTGCTTCATTAGGGGACACTCATTTCCTTGAACCCAGTAAAGCTGATCAATCCCTCCTTGAACTCCTATTTTCTCTTAACTTTCCCAACTACACACTCCCCTAGTTTCTTCCTACATATTGGCTTTTCCTTTGTGGTCTCCTATGCTGGTCCTTCTGCCTCAACCAGACATCAACGTGGGAGGACTTGATCTTTTCCAATCCCACTGCTTGCTTATCAGGCGATTCCCAGTCTTTACAGCCTGCCCATCTCCCCTGAACTCCCAACTATATTTCCACTTGTCCTCCTGTTTTCACACAGGTACCTAACAGGCAAGACAAACTCATTTTTCCAAAACAGAGCTCTTAACTTTCTCACCCCATACACACCCATTTTTCTCCTGTCTTCATCACCTCATTAAATGGCACTACCAATTTTTTCGTTTGGAGTCAAAAACCAACACCATGTCTTTGATTCCTTTTACACCTACCACATCCATTCCACCATCAAAACTTGTTATTTCTGCCTCCAGAATGCATTTTGAATGTATCCAATTTCCTTCATCCCTGTCCCTACCCTGGAGTACCGAGATCATGGTTTTCCATCTCTCCTCTGAATTACATTAGTTACCTTCTAGTCTCGCTGGATTCCTGGCTTCTACTCTGGTCCCCCTTCCATCTTTTCTCTAAACAGCAGCAGGCTGAGCTTTTCAAATACATAAATTTGCTACTGCTCTAGTTAAAAGCCCTCAATGCCTCCCTGGACTTAGATTAAAATCCACGGCTGGGGCCTTCCTGGTGGCGCAGGGGTTGAAGACACAGTGCCATCAAGCTATCTGGCAGCCACCACAGCAGGAGTTCCATCCCCTGGCCAGGGAGCTGACCTACATGGCACAGCAGACCTCTCCTGCCTTGCCTGCTACTCTCCTCAGCAGTGTATTTCACTAGATCTGCCTGTTCTGCCCCTGACTGTCTCTGGTGAATCCTTTCACAACCCCGCCCCATACCTCTGGCCTACACCCCAGTTCTTGTATGCATAAATAAATAAATCAAAAAAATAAATAAATGAAATCCATGGTTTTTCCATAGCCTTAGGACTACTCTCTCTGTTCTTTCTACTGTCTACCACTTTCTCCCAGGCTCTGTCACACTGGTTTCCTTGGTGTTCCTTGAACATCTAAAGCTTAGTCCTAAGCCAGGGTCTTTGCACTTGCTCTTTGCTCTTCATGAAATATAATCCTCCTTCCACCTCACCTCTTTGTGCGGTTATCTCTCATCTTTCAGGTCTCAGCTATATCCACTCTGCAGAAAGGCTTCTCCCACCCACACGCCGTATCTAAAATGGGTTTCCCAGTTACTATTTTACTACCCTGTTTATTTCCTTTAGAGAACTCACAGCCTGTTGGTAACACGTTCATTTACTTCTTTGCCTATCATCTCTCCTAGCATTATGAGGGCAGTGATCATGCCTGTTACGTTTACAGTCCTGTTTAAACAGTACCCCAGACGAGGTAGGCACTCAACAGGTATTTATTGAATGGCCGAATCAACGAATAATGAAATTATTCTCTCCAAGTCCTGATCTCTCCCCTCCCCTTTATTATCTCTTGAATCTGTGCCTGCTTCAATGTTTCTGTGGCCCCCTGCTTGCAGGAGGAATTTCAACCCCTTGGGTCAGGATTCAAGGACCTTAGTGCTCTAGCTCTTGCTGCCTTTTTGGTGGTGTCTTTCTGAATTTCCAACCACCACTGCATGCATGACTGCACAAATCTGCAGCTCAGAAGGTTCTACAAGTCCTCATTTTTTGGGTGCTGTTCCCTCTTTCTGAACTCCCCCTGCTTCCCTATCCTCCTGTGTAGCTGACCCTGTTAGGATAAAGCTCAGTCACTCCAGCCCCTCCTTTGGGAACAGTGATCACAGCACGCTGTGTACTTATTCACCAGAGCCCTTCTCAGGATTTGTCTACCCTCCTACTGGTCACCAGCTCTACAAGGCAAGGCCTGGATCTTGTGTGGCCTGGTCACATAATGATGGCAAAACAGGTCATTTAATAGAGAGCTCAGATTCTGGAGTCAGGGAGATTTGAGTCTTTGCTCTACCACTCACCAGTCAAAGGCCCTTGAACACATTCAAGCCTCTAATTCTTAATCTGTAATGCAAGGTTAACAATTGTTTCTGTTTCCTTTTGGGAGGATTAAATGAGATACATATGAAGACTCTAGTACAGTGAACAGAATACAGAGGCTCCCTAAATTCTCGAGTGAATAACTCAGGATGAAGTATTGGAAAGCACTACGTTTTGTTGATTAAGTGGTGCACATGCAAAATAGACTGCATCGTTTCCGCAGCCAAAAATGTGTAATGATTTCCCTTCCTGAGGTTAAAATGTAGTCTCCTTAACACAGCCTTCAAGACCCTCTCTACACTGAACTTTGGCCTCTCTAGATACACACACACACATACAGTTTTATGCCTTCATTGCATTGTTCACATTGGCACCTTTTTCTAGAATTCTCCCTCTCTGTCCTGGTTTTGGTGCCTTTCTCTGTGCATTTACTCTCATATCTAACACATGATGTTCTTATCTGCTTACATGTCTTTCTCTCCTGATAGAGGAGAGAATGGTCCTACCATATATCTCAGACATTACTGTAGGGCCTGACAATTAAGGGAATAAAACATTTGTATTGAATGAATGCATGTGATGTGGAGCATGGCCTGGATGGAAAAAGTGCCAGAGTGATTATCAGTGACTTCTTAAAGTGACAGAGCTGTCTGGATATCAAAATTGACCTTATCCCCATAACTACACTGGGGTGCTTCTGTGTAACATGAATTCCCCAGGGTCTCTGATCTCCCAGAGGTGCAATCTGAGTTTTCAGATATGGGATCTTCTGAGCCCTCAGCATGGGTGACATTAGTTGCACAGCTCTAAAATCATGTGGTGGCTGCAACACTGACATTCTCTGATCCCAAGGTTGGATTTTTTTCATCCTTCTAGATAACGGAACTCAGGCCCAGACATTAGAAAAAAGTTTGCCCCATATCTTTTTCCCCCTTGACCCTTGGGCCCCAAGCCTGCTTTTCAGGACTACAAGTGAATTGGGAGTCTGGGAGTTTGATCAACTAGTACAGTAGCTGCTATGGCAGCCAGAGCCAAAGGAAGTCACCATCGATCCCACAAGCACTTAGTTTTTTTTTGCTGCAGCATGGGGCAGGGTTGACCCTGAGGGTGAGGAGGAAGAGGAGTGTGTGTGTGTGTGTGTGTGTGAGGGGGATGGTGTTGGATGCTGGAATGCAGCCAGTAATTTTCTCTCTCTGGTTCTATTTCTACAAGAGTAAAATGAAGGTTCAATGTATAACGACACCATTCTCTGCTGGTTCCTAACACCATTCCCCAACAAGGTTGTCAAAACTGCAAGACCCCATAGTATGGGGTTTAAGTTTGGGTGGCCCTGCGGAGAGGGACACAGCTCTGAGCAATGCTCAACGACAGTAAAACACTGCATTTGGGGAACCCCTGAAAGCCAGGGGGTACAGGTCTTCTCCCAAACGTACCTCAAATTCCAGATAAACTGCCCCAGTTATTCCCGTTATACAGCTCTCCCCACCTCACAGGAGCCTCCCCACGGTGACTCAAACTCCAGGTCCTGCCAGTAGTTTTCATGGGGAAGAAGACCAGGTTGTCGCCACTGCCCTGACATCTAGGAGGAAAGAGGGGGCGTCTCGGTGCCCCCATCGTTGGCCTGTCCCGGGCCGCTGGGGTCAGCCCGCGATCCCAGCCCCCTCGGGTCGCGAGACCTACACGGCACAGCCCCTCTCCGGGTACCGCCCCGCCCCGGCCCCGCCCTTTTGGTCCCACCCGCATCCCCGCTGGGGCTGGCCGGAAACCCCCTCCCCCTGCACGGTCCCTTGCACCCCTTCATCCCTTCCAGCCCCTCAGCGGGTTAGGGAACCCTCTCAGCCCCGGCCCGCCCTCTTCCTCCGACCTCGACTCCTCCCTCCAGCTCCCTGACACGCGCCGGCCCCTCCCGGGCCCCGCCCTGGGCCCCGGCCCCGCCCCCCCGTTTCCCGCCCCAGACCCGGGCCTCTCGGCCCCCCAACTCCCTCCCCAGGCCCCGCCCCCGGCCCCCGGAAGCCTCTCCCCGCCCCCGGCCCCGCCCCCCCGAAGTTTCTTGGGCCCCGCGGCAGCCGGCGGGACACAACCCCGAGAGCCGCCGCCCGGCCCGCGCGGATGGAGGCGGCCGAGCCCGCGCGGCGCCGGCTGTGAACCGCGGAGTGGCCGCCCCTCGACGCACCCGCCATGGAGGAGGAGGTGAGGGCCGGCCCGGGCGGGGCGCCTGGGCTGGGATCTTTGAGCCCCTCACGGCGGTTGGGGTCCAGCGATCAGGCCCTTGTCCCTCCCCGCCCGGCTCCTGCCGGTCTCCGGATCCCCCACCGCCACCCCGCCGGGCGGAGCCCCGAGTGGTGAGGCGGGCGGGGGTCGGGATCCGCGTCCTGTGCGGTGCGGGGTGTCCCTCGCCCTCTTTGGCTTCTCTCACCAACTGGGGGCGGCGTGGTTGTTATTGCTCCCATTGGACTGACCGGGAGACTGAGGCTCTAGTCAGTTTGAGGACTGGCGGAAAGTGACCGGGGTCGCTGGTCTCGAACTCCCGTTACTGTTGATGCCCAGTGCTGGCCAGGTAGGATCCTGAAGGGGCAGACTGGTGTGTTTTTGTGTGTGTTGGTCCCTGGACTGCTGGAGTCCCTATCTCAGGAAATCTTGAGGCCATGAATGCATCTGGTGACTGGTGGACTGGATCCCTTACATTTTTCTTCGCCGTTATTTGTTCCTGTGTGTCTCCTTTCTCCTGTTTTCTTCCCTGTTCCTAAATCAAGTCCGTGTAGGGGCTGATCCTCCCCTCTACCTTCCCCACATCGCTGGGGGGGAGCTAATTTCCTGGGGCAGCTGGGCCACTGGATCAACGGTACCCTGGAGCCTCCCTCTTGCCCCTCAGGGCCCTCTTGGGGTCAGGCATTCTGTGACATCCCCTCCCCTGCATTACTTGCAAACTCAGTAGTCCAGCAGCAGCAGCATCCAAGCACACAGCAAGCACTTAATATCTGTCTGTGGAATAAATTAGAAGGAAAGGCCTACTGAGTCTAAGGACTTTTGTTTCTAGTCGCCTAAGGGGAGTCTCAGCTTCTGTCCCTCCCAGCCCAAGGGAAGTGGATGTATTTGCTTCACTTTTAGGGCAACCCTGGCCAGCTGAGGGGACCAGGCTTCTGTGTCTCTGTCAGTGACCATCACTCTGCTTTCTGGGGTCACCTCGCTGCCCAGGGTTAGCTAGGCCAGGGCTTGCATTTCTGTGGGATGGTAGATAAGTCACTTCCCCACTTAGCCTACATTTCCTCTTCTATAAAATATAAGGCCCGGTCTCCTCCCTGGGTCCTGATGGTATAATTGTGGCCCCTTTTTTCAGAGTGGATGCAAGTAGGGGGCAAAGTCAGGCCACTATGATTTGCTGTGGTTTCTTGCTGACAGGGGTGGGGCTGCCCTTCCCCTCAACATCCCAGGCCCCTGCTGCTGGGCTAGGTTCTCTGGTCATGGCCCCTCCCCTTCTCCCAGAGGATGTGGGATGGGATTACTCCATCTCCTGATCTGCTCTGGCCCCCAATTAAGGGAAGTTCTCCTGGGGCCTCCTGGGCCGATGGTTTGTCTTGTGGCCAGCCCAGCCCAACCCAGCCACGCATTCTCTCTAGTCCTGAGCCTAACATTGCCACTTACTGACTCCCAGATGCCCAAAACTCCCTGCATACCTGGGTTGTCTAAAGTCTTGCCCACCTTCTCTCTGGACAGCCAGGGGCTCCCTGTCCTCCTCTTCCCCTTTGGCATCCCTAACTCTTTTCCTGCTATTTCTTCTCCCTCTAGCTTCTCCTTGTTTCTTGAGGCCTTAGTGGCCATCTTTGTTTCTCTAAACCACTTCTTAGATCACAGTCACTTGCTCAGATCACAGTCACTTGCTCTGCCCCATGAACCCAGGCTGACCTCATCACCTTGCACCCACAAAGCTGCTTTCAGCCTTCCCCCTAGCTTTGGGTTTCCTCCTGGTGGTCCAATACCCTGGTGCCAAGCCCTCTTATCCTCCATGACCTGGTGCAATGAGCTGGTAGTCCCTATCAGACGAGGCTTGGTGAAAGTCTCTGTGTGAGCACTGGGCAACTGTCCACCTGTGTTTTCAGGGCGTCAGTTTGCATACCTGTGAAATGAAGGAGGTCTGCCTATTCTGCTCCCTACTCTGCCTCTGGTGAACCCTCTCACTGCCCTCCCGTACCGCTGGTCTGTACCCCAGCTCTTGTATATATAAATAAATAAAATAAATCTTTAAAAAAAAGAAATGAAGAGGTGGGTGATCCACAAATACAATGATGTATGTAAAAACTTTGAAAATTGCAAATATCATTGTGCGGGATTGTCACTGCAGCTGAAGTAAGGAGTAGTGCCAGGTGTTGAGGACCAGAGGTGAATCTGACCCTATCTGGTAGGCATGTACCTGGCACCCTCCCCTCCCCCTCCAAGTTGATAAGGGCCATAAGATGTCAGTGGCTAGTCTTGCAGCTTCAGGGTGGCCATCATGTCCAAGAGAAGGGCCCTAGTTTTTTTGTTTTTGTTTTTTTTTTTAAAGATTTATTTTTATGTATGCATACAAGAACTGAGGTCTAGGTCAGAGGTGCAGGGGGGTGAGAGGATTCACCAGAGAGAGTGGGGAGCAGAACAGGCAGATCCACTAAAACACACTGCCGAGGGGAGCAGTGGGCGAGACAGGAGAGGTCTGCTGCGCCATGTGGGACAGCTCCCTGGCCAGGTATTGAACTCATGCTGCTGTGGCTGGCGATAGCTTGATAGTGTTGAGACTTTAACCCCTGCAAAAGGACCCTAGTTTACTCTCATACCAACAAAGTCAGAGTCCTTGGTGCCCTACTCATATAGGAAGGCCACCCCAAAGTCCTCACTTGAGGCAGGACTTCCTGTTTCTGCCCTGGGCTTCTGCTCCCTTGCCTTCTTGCAGAAATGCCTTTCCCTGTTTCCAGCTGCTAGTGTCTCCAGCTGCCCATTGCACTTACCTGTTTAGGGCAGCATCCTGGCCCAGAATTTGGCTAATCTCTCACCCTTTCTGGGCTGCACTTTCTCATTCTAAAGTAAAAAGGTTGAGCCTGTGATATTCTTTGTGCCTTTGCTTCTCTGAGCCAAGATGTATGTCTCTGCTTCCTCATACTTTCCAAACTAGCTCCAAGTCCCTATCCCACCAGAGACTGGGGGATGTGTCTCTCTGGGTGGGTGCTATGTCTCTCCTAACAGGTTGGGGCCCTCTCAGTTGAAAGATACCCACCCAACCCCCAGACCAGGGATTTCCTTGAGCAGGTCTGTGCTGCCCTCATCAGACTGACAGCTCCCCCAGGGCAGAGGCTGCGCTTGCTCTCTCTGATTGCCCTATTGTGGCGCTCTGACATGGTGGGTTCCTAGCAAATTTTGGTCAGAGCATCACTGGGTTTAGTTAAAGGGCAAAGGTCATCATAAACTCCCTTATGATGTGCGGTGCTGACAAGGTTTCTTCTGCTGGTCTCTGGTCTCTGTCATGGCCACTGAGTTGTGTTTCCACTTCTCCCTTCTGTGCACAGGGTCCAGGTGACCTGGCTTTTTTTTTTTTTTAAGATTTATTTTATTTATACAAGCGCTGGGGTACAGGCCAGAGTAGTGGGAGGGTGAGAGAATTCACCAGAGACAGAGCTGGAGCAGAACAGGCAGACAGACCAAAAGCACTGCTGAGGGGAGCAGTGGGCGAGACAGGAGAGGTCTGCGCGCCATGTGGGTTTCTCCCTGGCCGGCGGGGATTGAACCCACACTGCAGAGGCTACTGACAGCTTTGCAGAGCTGTGCTCAACCCACTGTGCCACTGGGGAGGGGAGGCCTTTTTTTTTTTTTTTTTTAAAGATGGACCCATAGACACCTCTGTATCGGGCAATGGGGAGCCAGACTGCGGCCGTGGGGTGCTTTGGGAGCTGCTCACAGTGGGGGCAGGGAGAGTGAGGATGAATGGGAGAGGAGAGGGTGAAACAGGAAGAGCAGTGGTCAGCTGGTCAATGAGAGGAGAGGAGGCCGAGAAACTGGGCTGAGCAGGACAAAACCTCCCCTGTGAGCCCTGCCAAGGGGAAGGGCCAGTTATGAAAACTTTCTGGGGCATAGCCAGGCCCCCTGGTGGGAGAGTGTCTGAGGGGTGGCAGAGGGCCTGTGTGGAGGGTAGCCGGCAAGCAGGACTCTGGCCTCCAACCAGGCCGCCCTTTAGGTGGCCAATTCCTGACAAGGAGACCCTTCCCTGGACTTTAGTTCTGGCCACCTCCAGCCCTCCATTTGTCACTCTCCCATCCCAAGCTGCCTTCTCCATCCCATCCTGGGCCCACCCATCCCTGGAGGCCCTAAGCTTGCTTCTTCAGCAGATCTCTTCATGGTATTCACTGAGTAGTGCTCTGCCTTACCAGGGGAGGACAGTGGTGAAGGCACAAGGTTCCAACCTTGCCCCTGAGAGCTCCAGCTGGCAGGAAGTTTTTACAGTCAGGCAGTGGGTGAGGCAGCTGGGCAGGGGAGGTCACATATGGAAGGGGCTGAGAAAGGGGGATGACAGCCCATGGAGGAAAAGCGTGAGGGATCAGGGCAGCAACTTCACTCTCTAGGCTATACTGCCTTGTTGAAGAGAGTCTATAGGCCCAGGAGGTGGCCAACAAACCAACAACCCTGTAGTTGCTGACAGAGGGGTGTGATGTATGGGGAGGGGAGTTGGGCACATGATAAGATGTGAGAGCCGGGCCTCCCCAGTGGCGCAGCGGTTGAGCGCTGGGTTGCGAAGCTGCCCGCAGCCTCTGCAGCACCGGTTCGATTCCTGGCTGCTCCCCGGCCACCTGAGGAGGGTCCCACATGGCGCGCAGACCTCTCCTGCCGCCCGCTGCGCCCCTCAGCAGTGTACTTCGGTCCTTCTGCCTGCTCTGCTCCCCACTCTGGCTCTGGTGAATTCTCTCACCTTCCCGCGCTTCTGACTGTACCAGTGCATGTATAAACAAAAACAAACGAACAAACAAATAAGTAAATAAATAAAACATGCCTCTATAAAAAAAAAAAAACAAGATGTGAGAGCCTCCTGAAGTCCCTTCCCCTGGTTATGATGGCTCATAACTGGCCTATAGGCAAGCCTCCTACTTCCTCATTCCTCCATCCGGGAAGACCTTTTGGGACCATTCCATTTCCCCATTTTTTTTGCCATCTATGAGCTAGGGTAAGACCCTGAGGGGCACCTCATGTTCCTGGAGCTCCTGGATCATTGAGGCCCAGTTGTTAAATCCAGAAAGGCCTTGTTGTGAATCTCAACAGGCCGAGGGAGAGAGTCCCTGAAAGTCAGAGGGGATGGCAGTGACGACAGTAACAATGACAACTTTCATTTACTAAGTGCAGGGGATCCTAGGCACTGCTTTATATGCTGTGTATTTATTCATCAATAAGCACTTATTAAACACCTGCTATCTGGGCCTTCCCGGTGGCGCAGCGGTTGAGCGCTGGGTTGTGAAGCTGCCCGCGGCCTCTGCAGCGCAGGTTCGATCCCTGGCTGCTCCCCGGCCACCGGAGGAGGGTCCCACATGGCGCGCAGACCCCTCCTGCCGCCCGCTGCTCCCCTCAGCAGTGTACTTTTGTCCTTCTGCCTGCTCTGCTCCCGGCTCTGGCTCTGGTGAATTCTCTCACCCTCCTGCGCTTCTGACTGTACCCAGTGCATGTATAAACAAAACAAACAAACAAATAAATAAATAAAATAAAACATGCCTCTATAAAAAAATAAATAAATAAATAAACACCTGCTATCTGCCAGATTCTGTCCAGGCACTGGAGATATAGAAGTAAACAAAACAGGGCCTCCCCGGTGGCGCAGCGGTTGAGTGCTGGGCTGCGAAGCTGCTCGTGACCTCTGCAGCGCCGGTTCGATCCCCGGCTGCTCCCAGGCCACCAGAGGAGGATCCCACATGGCGCGCAGACCTCTCCTGCCGCCCGCTGCTCCCCTCAGCAGTGTACTTCGGTCCTTCTGCCTGCTCTGCTCCCCGCTCTGGCTCTGGTGAATTCTCTCACCCTCCCATGCTTCTGACTGTACCCAATGCATGTATAAAAAAAACAAACAAGCAAATAAATAAATAAAAAGAAAAGATTTACTTATTAAAAAAAAAAAAAAAAAAGAAGTAAACAAAACAAAAATCACTGTTGTCATGGAGTTATAATCCTTGCAACTTCTATTAGTATCTCCCTCTCACAGATGAAGAAGCTGAAGCTTAGACAGATTAAGTGATTGAAGGTCTGTGAGACTTAGGCTTCAAAACTCAGAACCCTGCCACCCAGGTATGCATGTAGGAGGTGCAAGGCCCACAGTGAGACCCAGGCGGGGGCTCCCCTGCTATGACAAAGAGCAGGGAGGCTGTGCCCTGCCCAGCTGCTGACAGCTCAGCACACCTCGCTGTGCCTGGGCTTGTCTTTCCAAAGGTTTCCGTGGCCACTGGGTATCCCTGGGGAGAGGCGTGTCCCTTTTAACCGGGGCCCCTTTTTTGAGCTTTATGTAAATTATAAAGTAGTCAAAATTAGTCAGTGCTAATTTCCTCCTCGCATCCTCTAGGTTCTGACATGTTCTTGACCTCCCCCTCTCCTTCACCCTCCCCTTCGCACTCGCTGCTGGGGATACCAGTCACTGAAGTAAAGTGGTTAACTAATTGGGTGTATTTTTATTTTCATTTCATAGCTATTTTTTGAGCACCCATTATGTGTAAAAGAACAGTGCTGGGTGCTGGAGACCAGAGGTGGATTTGACCTTATCTGACAGGCATGTACCTGGCACCAGCCACCCAAGCCAGCCGTCCAGGGCCATACAATGTCCGTGGTTGATCTGGAGGTCCAGGGTGGCTGCCGTGTTCAAGAAAAGCGTTCAGATTTATCTCCCTTACTAGTCTGTAGTCAAAGGCAGAGAGTCCTTGGAGCCCTCACCAGATGGGGTGGCCACCCTGAAGTCCTGGTGTGGGGCAGGGATAAGGGTAGAGTTGCCTTCTTCGGATCAGGAGGTAGGGACTGCCGAGTAGCTTCTCTTGAAGCGGGGGCTAGAGAGGCAGATTTTCATTCTGCCTTCTTCCTCCCAGCCTTTGCACTTGCTTGGAGCTCCTCTTCTCTGGGGAGCCTTCCTGGGTCACCCAGAGCAGAACCAGGTCCCTCACTGTCCTTCTCACTCCCCTGTTCACCGTTTCCTTCATAGCATTTCATACTTAACGTGTGTGTATGTCTGGGTGTTCAGCTCCTCCTTCCCTGCCTTATGAGGGCAGAGGCTTTATGTTTGTTCTTCTCCACCTGCTTCAGCATCCGATGTTGGAAGTGCTCAGCACATTTGTTGATTGGTTGAATGAGCACGTGGGTGACAGAAATGGGGGAGGAGAGCCAGTTTGAATTCTGGCCCCATCCCTCCAGCTGTGTGACTCTGGCAAGTCATCTCCCCTCCCCAACTTCAATTTGCTGTGACCTATGGATAATGATGCTTCCTCCTTGGAGGGTGGTTGTACGTGAGAAGATGTGTGTAAAATGTAATATGGTAACTCCATCCATGTATGTGGTTGCTGCTATTATTACTGTTGTTGTATTGCTGTTATTACTGTTATTTCTTCTTCTTCTTCTTTTTTAAAGATTTATTTATACAAGCACTGGGTACAAGTCAGAAGCGCAGGAGGGTGAGAGAATTCACCAGAGCCAGAGCAGGGAGCAGAACAGGCAGACTGATGAAATACACTGCTGAGGGGAGCAGCGGGCGAGACAGGAGAGGTCTGCTGCGCCATGTGGGACCCTCACTGGCAGCCGGGGATTGAACCAGTGCTGCAGAGGCTGTCGGCAGCTTCGCAGCCCAGCGCTCAACTGCTGCACCACCAGGGGAGGCCTTGTTATTACTATTATTTCTGATATTGGATTAAGAATTCTGCTTTGGGGGTCATGGATGACATCAGTAGGAACCCACAGAGACACAATTCTTGCATGACTGGTGGACCATGCGGCCCTTGGCAGCAGCCCTCATGACATGTCCTGGTTCTGTCTTACAGGGCATCAAGGAGGGTGGTGAGAAGCCTCGGGGAGCCCAGACTGCAGACAAAGCTGGCTGGATCAAGAAGAGCAGTGGGGGCTTCCTCGGGCTCTGGAAAGACCGCTATCTGCATCTCTGCCAGGCCCAGCTGCTGGTCTGTGAAAATGAGGTAAGGACCTCTCCAGCCATGAGGTTGGGGTGCCCAGGGCAGGAGGTGAAGTGAGGGCAGCCGCCCAGCTGGTGGATCACAGAGCCTAGGCTGCTCCACTTCAGCATCTGTCAGCTTGGACAAGTTTCCCATCCTCTCTGGATCTCTGCAGTATGGGGATAGCACCTCTAGGTGCAAGTCTCTTGGATGAGGGGCTCTTTAAAATGTGTATGTGTCTGGCTGTTTATGTTCATGAGCGCTTCTCTGCGGGCCCCTGTCCCCGGGCTAAGTTCCACATAAGTCAGTATTCCAGAAATCTCCATTCAGCAAGGAGAGTAGAAATACTTAGTATCCATGTGTGTTTGGAGCTTTGTTCCCTTTATATGATGCTCTATTTTTAAAGATTTATTTATTTATGCATGCAGGAGCAAGGGTGTAGGCCAGAGGTGTGGGGGGTGAGAGGATTCACCAGAGCCAGAGCGGGGGGCAGAACAGGCAGACTGACTGAAATACACTGCTGAGGGGGGCAGCGGGCAAGTCAGGAGAGGTCTGCTGCGCCATGTGGGCAGCTCCCTGGCTGGGCATTAAACTTGTGCTGCAGTGGTGATAGCATGATAGTGCTGAGACTTTAACCACTGCGTCATCAGGGGAGGCCCTGTATGTTGCTGTTGGTGGTTCCATGAGCATGTCACACTCCTCAGAGGATACTGAGGCCTAAGGTGGCAAAATGCCCCTTCAGCATCTCAGTAAAAGAAGGTCTAGAACCAAGTCCAGTGCTCTCTCCATTCAGAGACCAGTGCTAGCAAACTCCAAAACTTACCTTTGGTGCAAATCCTCTAAAATAGGCTAAATGTCCTCTGCTTTCTGCTACAAATGGTGCTGGTTTAAGTGGAGTCTTTCCTTTAGCTCCTGTTTTCAGACCGTCTCACACTGCCAGACCTTGCTTTGTAGTTTTTCTTTTTCCTTTTACATCAAGCTGCTAGTTGCCACTTTGCTGTCCCTGTGCCCCCCCACCCCCACCCTCCACCTCACATCTTCCCACTTCCGACTGTGTCCCTTCTCATTTCAGCAGCCTTGGGGCTTGAGTAACTAACAGTGCTACAATTGGGTGTAAAGTATGAGCCCATAAAGCTCTAGGTGAAGATCTGAGGGGGAAAAGTGACTTTTACTTTTGTAGATACTGTTTGGGTTCTGAGAATAAAGCTGTTCGAGGGCTGTTTTACTGAAAATGGGCTAGCACCATATGCCTTTGACAGATGGAATACATGGGGAAGAATTGGCCTGGGAGCAGAGGAAGGAGGATCCTGCCTGTTCCCCATCAGCCGCTCTCAGCGTGCCTCAGGATATTTTGGCAAAGTCATAACTGTCCCAGACCAAGAAAGATTGGGCAACAAGATCTCAGTGTTTAGAGCAGCTGCCTTTGAGAAGAGCCTTGTCTGTCCTTCCCAAGATCCCCATGCTCATGAAGTTGGGGTGTCAGTGAATCAGGAGGACAAGGAGATGGAGGAGGACAAGAGGAAGGGGGTGTGCAGGCGGCCCTCCAGATGTTCTGTGCTGCTGCTGTCACCAAATTAGGATGTGCGTGGAGGCAGCAGGAGGGTATTTTTATAAATAAAGAGGGTTGTCACAGCTTCCTCCAGTCCTAGCTGCTGAAAGAGTTGAGTGACAGGTCCCCAGCTGTCAACGCGTCAGGGGCTGCCAGACTTGTCCTGGGTTGCCTCTCCACATCTGGCCACGGCTGGGAGGCAGGAAGGATTTCACATCCCCCAAACAAGAAAAACCCAAATCCTGCTTTAAACAAAAATCACTATTAAAAACCTCAGTGCAATTTCAAGAACTTAGCACTCATGGGTGGGGGAGCTTGGCTCAGGAGCAGGAATTGAGAAATGCTTATTAGTTCAATTCCTCTTTCTGATGTAAGGAACTAGGCGAGTGCGAGTGGCTCTTGGCTGTTTCTTTGCCGTCCGTGAGGCTGACATTCCAAAACCGCTGCCCCCACCCAGTGCCTGCTGGCTTATCGGTTTTTCTGAGCTGTGAAAGGGCTGGGATGATTCAGCGTTTCGGGTGGGGAGAAGAGACCCAGGACAGACAGTTGTGTGTGGTTGGGTGGTGGAGGTGGACTGACTTTTGTTCCCAGACAGAGGGAGATGCTTTTAGGCCTGTGGGTGTTCAACTGGGGGAGGTCTATGCACGCAGAGTGCGGGCGGGAGGTTAGCTATGTTCTCTGGGTCCTCGCGACCCATCCTTCCTCAGGCAGCTTCCTTCCTTTGGATGCCCCGTGGGAGGGGACTTCTGGGGTCTCATTCTGAGTCAGGCATTCAGTTCAGCAAACTGGTCCAATATATGGCCCTCTTTTGAGAGCTGCTTCTTGCAGGGTACAGGAGGGGGAACCAAAAGGGGAGCAGATAACACACAGCACAGGGTGGAGAGAGCCAGCAGGGAATCAGGACTGTTCATACCCACAGCAGGATGTCCTCAGCACCTAGAAAGTGTCTGCACCTGGCATCTGCTTTGTGGCTGGGGAAACTTGGGAGGGAGAGAACACCAAGACTCAGGCTTATGGGAAGTGGACCGGGAAGCTTCTGGGAGCACATGGACTTTATTGGCCTTTGCGATGAGTGGAGGAACCTAGAAGGAATTGGAGACAAGGGGTTGGAAAGACACCATATTGATGGGAAAGATCAGATCACCCTGGCTATCTGTTTACCGTTCCCTGAGGGGCTGAAGAGAAAAATCAGTTATTCACCTAAACTGCACAATCGTCTACTTTAAAAAGTGCCGATATCAGGCTTTATCCCCCAGAGATCCTGATGTAATTGATCTGGGATGTTGCTTGGGCATTGGGGTTTTTCAAGTTTCCAGGCGCCCCCACGGTTGAGAATCTCTGGCTCGTGAACTCTCACATAGGTCAGAATCACTTGGAGGCTCATTGAGACACAGATTGGTAGACCCATGCTCCTGAGTTAATGACTCAGCAGGACAGCCCCTGCAAATTTGCATTTCTCATAGGTTCTCAGCTAACGTCGCTGCCCCAGGTGCCACACTTCGATGACCCTATGAGCAGAATAACCTGTTGCTAAGACCTAGTGCCTGACTGGCTGGACAAGTGTGGTGCTGGGAAGGGCACTGGCCTGGGAGTCAGAGGGTGTGCGCTTGGGGCTGGTCCTGCCTCCTCTGTTTGGTCTGTGCCCCTAGTGCAAATCACTTCACCCCCAGGTCTCATCTCCTCATCTATAACAGGAGCCAAATGCTGGGGCTCAAGGCTTTCAGGATGACTGAGAGGCTCAGGAGAATCTGGGGTATAAGGGTGCTTGCCAAGTGTCAGGGTTTCTTGTACAGGCAGATTATTATGGAGGGAAATTGAGACATTTTCTATGCACACAGCAGAATCACTGCCTTACAGTTATCTCACCGAAAACTGCTGAGCATGGAGGCGGGCAGTCTGGGCAGGTGCTCTTGCTGACTCTGTGCATCTCTGCGTGATGTCCAATAGCTAGAGTTGCCCTATGGTTGCGGCTACCAGTGTGCCTAGTGATGAGACCTCAGGGCTGCTGACTGGAGCCCCTGCCCTCTCTGTTGTGCAACCGTGGAGAGTGGCTTCTCACCCCAAGCCAAGGGTCATTGGAGGAAGATGCCAAATGGGGAAGTCAAGTCAGGATCACTGTGGTGAAGGCAGGCATGTAGCCTCAAATGTGCGCTGCTCATGCTTCCCTCTGGGGCTCTGCCTGGAAAACCTTTTCTATTTTTCCTTATTTTGTCATATCTGCTCCCTCTTGCTGGCTGCCTCTTCTGCACATCTCTGCCTGCCTGCATAGGCTCCCAGGTCCCCTGTTCTAAGACTCCCCACCTTCCCTTCTGTTTCCTCCTTTGGTCTTAGGCACGTTTGAGTCTGCTGTGCTGTGATCGTCATTTCTTGTGTGGGTGACAAGCTTGGGGGCAACCCTCCAACCAGCACATCTCTCTACTTGCCAGGTTCTGAATACCCCTATTAGTGATTGATGATTACCTGAGGTACCCAGAGATACCTTCGCTGAATGGGATCAGTGTCTGGAAAGGGTCTGTGTATGTCTGCCTCTCACCAGTTCATGTCCCCTCTACCTCCCTCTCCAGGACGAGCAGAAGTGTGTGGAGACTGTGGAGCTGGGCTCCTATGAGAAATGCCAGGATCTCCGGGCCTTCCTTAAGCGGAAACACCGCTTTATTCTGCTGGCAACAAGAACTCACAGTTCTCCAGGCAACAAGGTAGAGTGATGCTGGATGCAGCCTGCAGGCTTTCTGTGGCGTGCAGCTGAGGATCAAACCCAGGGGCCCCCATGGGCTGCATCTTTTTGCTCATTTTGTCTTGGAGATGCCCCGTTTCTGGTTGATAGCCAGTGCATTCAGGGAGCTCTGTTCCCCTCTTCTCTTCCAGGCCCTGGGGCCTCCTTCTAGGCTGCAGTTGGAAAGTAGCCTTTGGGAGGGGGGACCCTTGGCACAGGAGGAGGCCCTGGGTGGAGACAGAGAAGCTTGGGGATGAGATCTTCACCCCAGCAGGCCTCCAATGCCCCGATGTAGTCTGGAGCAGAGGAGAGGGTGTGGGCTCCCCTTTATCCCAGAAGGGCCACTCCTCCTTCCCTCTGCCCTAGACTCAGTGCAGCCCCCCAGCTCTCCGACCTGTGCTTTTCTTTCTTGGCTGAAGCTGGAAAAGATCTCTTGCTTGAGAGAGCCCTTCCCTGGGACATGCTGTGTGTGCAGATGAAGTTCGCTGCTTGCACCACGTTTCTCTGGCGGGGAGTCTGGGTGGGTGTTGACACATGGTGTGGCTTCGCAGATGTCAGGAGAGAGTTCAGATTTGAGGCTCTCGCCAGCTCACGCCCGTCTGCAGCTGAGCCACGCCTCACTCCAATCTCTGCTCGTCATGTGGAGCCTCGCAGGGTGTGGCTGAGTCATGGAGACTGGGGATTGGGGAGCTGTTCTGGTCTGGGCCTACCGGAGGCCATTCTGTTACTTCCCTGGGAGCCCGGTCTAGTTCCTGGGGCTCTGAGCCCTGGAGGAGACCCTTTGTCTGACTTGGTAGTGGGTAGGGGCAGAGAAGCAACTGTGAGTTCTGATACCAGGGATTGAGGATATACCCCCGAGTAAGGACAGGTTTATAGTGTCATGAGGGTTCATGGGGCTAGACCCAGGTTTCACTTGACACCTGTAGCTTAGAGGCGTTTGAAGAAGAGGAGAGTCACATGTTGGCCTTTTAGGCCCTAGTGCTCCGATCCTGTATTGGAGACTCCATCTCCCGAGCAGGCACTGTATTTGTGTATAGTTTTATATGTATGCATGCACACATGTGCATGAGTATGTTATGTGTGAGGGCCTGGTGTCTGTGTGCCTGGCGTGCACATCTCTTTATGTGCAGGTGAGTGTTTACGAGGCCCTGCATCTCTGCATCTTTGTGTCTCAGTGTGCTTATGTGGATGTGGAGCCTGGGGGCCTTGCCTTTCTGGCCTGTGTCAGTGTGTTCCACGGGCCACTTCCTTTAACAGCTCTGAGAATCAGCAAGTGGTGGGCTTGGTGAGTCGGGCTGCTCAGGGCGGGATGTCACCTTTGGAGAGGCCTGTTTGTGCAGCTGCATTCTCTGTTTCTTTGGCCAACATACTCCCTTCTATCCCCCTCTCCTGCCAAGAGTTCAGGTTGGCTCTGGGTGACTCTGGGAACTGGATGATCAGTGGGGAGATGGGGTTAGGGAGCAAGTGGTGAGGACTGTGAGGTGCTCTCTGGTTTAGAACCTCACCTCCCCAGGAGCTCACGCAGAGAATGGGGGCCTCCAGAGGTTAGATGATAGACCGCCGAGAGCACCACATTCCCACATCTTTTCACCTTCCTTTCCTGTCGCCAGTGGGTGTTCCCTATCCTCAGCATGGCCTCCGGAGCAGGGAGGTCACATGACCCCAGCTGTCTGGTCCTGAGGCCGCCTTCCCCCCTCTAATCAAATAAACAAAGACTCCAGTGTCTTACATGCCCCTCTCCCCGCTGCCTCCCCATCCCCATGCCCCTGCCATGAGGTCACAGGCAGACGCTGCCAGGAAGCAGGGTGGCCTCTGCTGGGCCCTGCTGCCCTGCTGGTCCCAGCCAGCTTGGCCCTTTCCTCTTTCCTGCCTCTCCTCCCTCCCACTTTTTCCCCTCTCTGCCACTTTGTCCTCCCCCTTCCCAGGCCGTGTGGGCCTATTCTGTGGTCAGTCATGTTAGTAAATTAGCTCCCAGTTGGTCCCGTTCCCCTGGTGATTGAGTAGGAACCTGTATAGCCTGTGGCTCTTCTGTACCCTGGCATGGGGTGGGGCAAGAGGACCAACTTCTTGGTGTTCTGGTTTTCCTTATTCTAACCTCCTCCATGGGATGCCTGGCTCCTTCAGCCAGGATTTTCTCTTAAATTCCACTTAGCTTCATACTCCCTCCTCTAGGGCACCCCTTTTTTAGTATAGTAGGTCTTACCTGAGGACATTTTCCGCACAGGGGAGCAAAAGACCCTTCCTCAGGTGGGCTGGGCCATGGAGGCTACAGTTTGGGTTGGGTCCAGGGGTTCTGTTCTTGTCCAGTGAGGCCCCGAGTAGTGAAGAGACCTATGCAGGGTGCTGTTGCAGTGGGTGGGACTAGAACTCAGTGATCTTGATTCCCAAAACAGTGCTCTTTCTCTGTCCCACCCTTGCGCCATCTTTTGCTGAGTTCAAGGGTATGCCTCTCAACTCTCTGGGATGCGAAGTCCTGTACCAAGCAGAGCTCCACCAACTTTGGGCCTTCAAGCAGGAGTACAGCTGGGCTCAGAGGGGCTGGCCCTGGACCACTTTCTTGCAGCCCCCAACACAGGGTTGGGTGGGCCCTTGCAGAGTCCGGATGCAGCACAACCCCCTGGCAGCCTCAATGGCTGGACTGAAGCAGTTGCCAAGGTGTCCTGGGGTTTCTGACTTAACTGCAGATCTGCTGCCAGGATCTAATTTACCCTGGTCATGCAAATGAGCATTTGGCTGTGCCTGGCTTGGGGAGGTGGGTGGACCCAGGGCCCTGTATGAGGAGGAGGAGGCTGTAGCCAGGAGGAAGTTATATAAGGAGGATGCTGAGGGGCCAGGCGGACTGTGGTATTACATAACCGAGAGGGAAGGCGCTATTTAACACCAGGGCGGGGGGATGGGCGTGTTGGCCTTTCGCCCAACAAAGAAGTAGGGCATCTTGAGGTCAGAGAGTAGGCAGCAGACCAAAAAACTGCGCAAGAGAAGAAACCTCAGACCAGTTCATTCATTTATTGGCTCACTCATTTAGTGACTATTTACTGAGCGCCTACTATGTGCCAGGCCTTAGATTTGGTCATTTTAACTCCCTCAACATTCTTTGTGGTTGGTGGTATTACCCCTTTTTCCTGATGAGGAAACTGGGTCGGTTTTGTTCAGAAGGAAGGCAGTGGTGATCATTCCTAGTATGAGGTGCTCATTCTGCCCAGCTCCACATTCAACTCTTTACTTACATCAGTGATTTTCCCAGCTCTGAGCAGCAAGTCGTGGTGGTATTCTTCATTTACAGATGACGACACCGAAGCTCAGGGTTGGTCAGCTGTAAGTGGTGGTCTGTCCACTCAGAGGCCTGCTGCTCTCCCTACTGTGTGCAAAGCAGCCCCTCAGTTTGCATCACTTCTCTCCTTCTACTACTTGGGGCCTTTCGGGGAGGGGCTCTGTGCACTGCCCTCTGATTCTAATATAGAAGCTCGAAGCTGAGGTGGAAAGGGACCTAGGCATGGGGGGTGTTTGGAAGGGGAGGGTTTGGAGTGAAGGGTGATGGGATTATTTTAGCTCATCTTGACCAAGTCCCATCAGCTGAGCATATTCCCTCATCTTTATGGCAAGAGGGTTGAAACTGACCCCCAGTGCCCTCGCTCTCTCTTACAATCTATGATTCCAGGTCAGAAAGGAGATCCTGGGACTTCTTTACTTGGTATCAGGGCTAGTGCGGGGGGAGTACACTGGGGAGCTGAAGGTGGCCCTGGTTCTAGTAGGCCTTTCCCAGTAGCACCCTCTCACATCTGTCTCTTCTGTCATTATCCTCAGCCTGGTATGGATGTAGACTGTCTGTAGACTGGGACGACTATCTTCCAGAGAAAACTGTAGCCCAGGGGTCAGGTAGCTGCCCTGCATGTGTCACGAGAGCAGATCTGAGCTCTTTCCACAGGGCCAGACAGATTCTAACCCACCTCTCTGGCAGCTGCATGTTGGGAGGCAGCTCCTTCTCTGCTGGATCTGTCACTTCTCTTACTGCGAAGTCCCTGTCCCACCTGCGGTGGGTCATTTTGATTTGTTCCTGCCCAGCTGTGCCAGGGTAACCTTTAGGGTCTTGAGTGGGAAGCTTAAGCCTCTAAATGTGAGTCCTGTTAAACATCTGCCACCCACCCCACCCGTGTCCCCTCCAGGTCAGCGATATCAAATTCCAAGCACCCAGTGGGGAGGAAAAGGAGTCCTGGATCAAAGCCCTCAACGAAGGGATCAACCGAGGCAAGAACAAGGCTTTCGACGAGGTGCGCTACTGTCCCATGGACGGCTCTGGGCACATCCCACCGTGTGTGATCTGAGCGCTCCCTGCCCATCTACCTCAGACAACCCTTTGATGAAGTCACTGCCACAAACACTGGGCATCTGTTGTGGTTACCTTATTAACTTCTCACCACACCCCTCAGAGTAGGTGGTAGTGCTCCCATTTGTGAAAGAAGAAACTGAGGTGTAAGGAAATTAAGTAACTTGTTTAAGATTAAAAAGTAAGTAAGCTCTATGGCAGGTTTTAACTGATTGTAGCCATGCAGCCTTTCCAGCCCTTCTAGAAATAGTAGGTGGGCCCAGGCTGGAGAGGTCATGGGATAGGGAGTGAGCTGAGAGCCTGAAAGCTTATTTTTCAGTTTGGCCATGAAGTTGAGGCCAGGCTGACTCTGGCCCTGAGCTTCCTATCTGACTGCCATGGCTGCGCCATGCCCTGCACTGTAGTGGTGACAGTGTGGCCACGAACAGGCTTGGGGCAGAAAAGAAGTGTCATGGGGTCAGATCTCCTAGGGCGGATATCTTTGCCATTATGGATTCATAGCTATGTGGTCTAAAATGGACCTTGGATTGCAGAAGACCAAGGCCCAAGGGGAGCAAATTTTCCCAAGCAAGTCTCCTTGTAACACCCAGTTCCCCTGACTCACTGCCATGGCTCCTCTGTTGTGTCTTCTTTTTTTTTTTTTTTTTTTTTTTAAATTTTTTTTTTTTTTTTTTATTTATTTTTTATTTATTTATACAAGCACTGGGTATAGTCAGAAGCGCGGGTGGGTGAGAGAATTCACCAGAGCCAGAGCAGGGAGCAGAGCAGGCAGAAGGACCGAAGCACACTGCTGCGGGGAGCAGTGGGCGGCAGGAGAGGTCTGCGCGCCATGTGGGACCCTCCCTCAGGTGGCCGGGGAGCAGCCGGGGATCAAACCTGCGCCGCAGAGGCTGCAGGCAGCTTCACAGCCCAGCGCTCAACCGCTGCGCCACCAGGGGAGGCCCCTCCTCTGTTGTGTCTTACGTGACTATGTCATGCATAGTCTATGCCCTGCACCAGCTGGGAGAGGGGTGATGGGCCATGTTGTGGGTACTGGAGGCCACAGGAGCATTTGGGGCCTGGGCCCCAGTCTTGGTCAATTGGGGTCAGCAATGCCAACAGAGCGTTGGACCTCTAAGTGGGCCTGAGCCCTGAGCCTGAACTGGGGAGTCTTTGCTCCAGTGCCCATCCAGGACTCAGAGAGTGAGTCCAAGGGGCAGAAGCCCTCTTCTTTCCTGGGATACCCTAAGTCCTGGGAGAATGAGGTCAGGAAAGGCCTTTTCCTCCTCTCCTTGCTAAGCTCAGAAAGGGCGAGGTCTGATAGCCTATATCCAGTCAAGAAGACTGAAGCCCAGAGGGAACCTGGAGGGAGAGGGACATTCTCAGTCTTCAGGGAAATGGCATAGGTGGGGTAGAGACAGGGAGAAAATTAGAAGATCTAATTTTCAAAGAGGGGGCAGTGTTGGGGGGCACTGACCCTGGCAATCAAGGATATGGGTGCAGACCCTGCCTGTGAGTCAGGTTAGTTCCTGGGAATTATTTCTTCTCCCCAAGGAAACTGGAAACTGATGTGGAAACTAGTTGGAAACTGATGTGGTTCCCTCTCCTTCCCAGGTAAAGGTGGACAAGACCTGTGCCCTAGAGCACGTGACAAGGGACCGGGTGCGTGGGGGCCAGCGACGCCGCCCACCTACAAGAGTCCATCTGAAGGAGGTAAGGCCTTGCCCCCTCCTAAGACAGGTGGGAGGTCAGTTGAGCCTGGGATCCCATCTTCTTAGGGTGGCAGTCAGGCTTGGGGCCGTTTTTCCTGAGGCCTCCAGAAGTTGGGGCTTCCTGAGTGGTATGGGTGTCTCTGTGTTGGAGACAAGGATATTATAGTGCTCAGTGTAGATGGGCCTGCTTCACTGGTTAAGTCCACACACTGGCCTAAGCCACAGTTGGTGTCTGCGGGAAACAGACTCCAAGGCTAGTGCCTACCCCCAGAGCTCAGCTTCCAGCTGGAGAGGAGACCTGTCCACAGATGCCTCAACTAGGGCTGTGTACTGGTTTTTGTACAGAGGAGGCCTCAGGGGGTAGACAGGCAACCACAGGACCCACTGGCACATCAGCTGGCCCTGGAAGAACAGGAAGGGTTTTAAGAGGCCGACTTGGTGTGAGGGAGGTACTTGGCCAAGGAAGTGGCATGAGCTGAGGCACAAGGCGGTAGTGCCTAAGCAAGCTGAACCCCTTTAACTGGATGATGGGTCTCAGAAAGCAGGGCTATGGGGGAAGAAACTGTGGAGGTCTTGAATGCAGGAGCTGGAGGGGAAACAAATGAGAGGGTGCATTCCAAAAGTCAGTTTGAGGCCCTGAGTGGGGTGGATTGAGTTGAGACAGGGGAAGACAGGGGGCCAGGAACAGGAGGGAGTTAGTCCATCCAGGCTTCAGGTGGGAGTGAGGAGGGAGGGGCCAGTGGGGAGACAGTGAGAGACTAGTGTTACCTGAGCTGAATACGCAGCTAGAGGGGGAAAGCAGGACAGAGAGGGAGGATGGTCAGAGGTGCCCCACAAGCCTGAAGACTGGGCAAGTGGAGGCCCTGGGCGCAGGGAATTTGGGAGAAGGTATGGGCAAGGGGAGGGATAAGGGAACAGCACTTTTCATTCAGTGTTGCTGATAGGGGTGGTGGGTGGAGGGGATCGATTTTGGAGGCCAGGAAAGAACCTCAGCAAAGGCTGTATTTGGGTGTTTGGAGGGCAGTAGGGAGCCAGGGAAGCAGAGGCCAGAAGGTGAGCAGCACCTCTGGAGAAAGAAGAGCCAGAACCTGAGAGTCATTGTCAAATTGGTGGCCCCAAGTCACAAGAGGGACGGGACAGAGGGACAGGCAAGTAGTGACGCTTTCAGCACTTTTTCTCAGAGAAGGAGTGAGTTGGAACTGCCGTGGAGCGCAGAACTAGGGGTGTGGGGGAGTGAGGACCATGGAAGGAAAGAGAAGTGAAGAGGCCAAGGTCTTTGGAGGGTTCGTATTTGAGATGAGGCAGCCTGTCCATGTCTGTTAGCTGAGCAGAAAGTCTGCAGAGTGAGCGACTGACATAGCCAAAGAGAAAAGGATTGGCTGTGGGGCAGGCCTAGGAAGTGTGGGGAGGCCAGCCTTGGAGGGAAGGTGCCTCTGAGAAGTCAGGGAGGGACTCAGGTCCCATGACTGAGCACTTGTGGAGGCCAGATCACCTGTCTGCTCGTCAAATGGAGTGAGGTCCGAGGTAGGACCCCCACCATCTGAGAGACCTTGGGAGAGGCCTCCTGCCCAGCACCAGTCCAGGACCTCTGAGGCTCCACAGAGGATTCCCATGTCTGTGGGGTTGCTCGGTGTCCCTGCGGGTCCCTGGAGCCAGGTGGGGGCCAGCTGACTGCTCAGTGCAGCTCTTCGCTGGCGGTCAGCTGTGGTCTGGAGCTGCCTGTGTCTGGGACCACATCTGACAGCATGAAGAAAAGTGGGCTCTGGCTGCTGAGCATCTGGATAGGCAAGGCCTTGAGAGATCTGGGCCAGAGGGCTAGGCTGGTGCTTCAGACTAGACAGGGAGGGGAAACAGAAGTGAGTGAGCTCGGGAGACCTATGTTTGAGTCCTGGTCTTGTCGCCTGTTGGCTGTGGGGACTCTGAGTGGGTGGTTGTGGAGAGGGATACTCTTGAGGCCATATGGCAGATCGGGGTGAGAAACAAGCCTGGAAGCATGTCCCTTGTTGACCAGGCAGCACACTTGCCACTAAAAAGAGCGGCCTCTTTCACAGGCTAGAAGAAGCCTGGCTGGGCGCTGAGAGGACACCCTGGCTCTGACTTCCTGGGCTATGACTCTAAAACAGGGAATTCTGAGGGTGTGATGAGAGGAGAGGATTCATCAGAGAACCACTTCATCTTCTAATCAAGTGGCCTTGGAAGCCAGGGCAGAGGGCATGGAGAGTGAGGGCCTGGGCAGCCTGGATGGGAGGGCTTAACTACCTTGGTAAGTGGGCACACCTCACCCAATAGTCAGTCATCCAAATATGCCCATGTACTGCCCCCACCAGGTAGCCAGCGCTGCTTCTGATGGACTTTCGCGCCTGGACCTCGATGTTCCGGACAGTGGGCCACCAGTGTTTGTCCCCAGCAATGATGTCAGGGCCACCCAGCCCCGGGAGATACCCCGGCCCCCCATGCCTCCTACCAAGCCTTCCCCAGAGCCTGAGACAACCAGCCTTGATGACAGAGTGGAGACCCCTGCGGGGGAAAAGCCCCCAACCCCTGTTCCAGCTAGCTCTGAGGCCCACTCTGAGAGCCGGGAAGATTCAGAGACTCCGGTGGGGGAGGACAGTAGCTCTGAACAGCCTCACAGTGGGGTCCTGCCTGAAAAACTGAAGGTCAGCTGGGAGAACCCCAGCCCTGAGGAGCCTGTTGACCATGAGAGTGCAGCCCCATCCCAGGGGCCCTCCTCTGAGACTTCTGCAGCTGCTCCCAAGGAGAGTGGGAAGCCCCCTGCACCCCCACCCAAAATCTTATCAGAGAAACTGAGAGCCTCCATGAAGGGGATGGAGGCTTCTGGGCCAGCCCCACGAACCAGGACCTCTGAGACCTCTGCCCTGAGCCCAGAGCAGGTCTCAGTGAATGGTGTAGATGATGGTCCTGAGCCCGCCAAGCCATCCCAGGCTACAGGCACCCCAGGAACTCCCAAAGAGGATGCAAAAAAGTCCACAGCACTGCCCCTCTGGGACCTGCCAACCCAGTTCCACACCCGCTGCTCCTCCCTGGGAAACCTGCTTGGGGAAGGCCCCCGGCATCCATGGCAGCCTGGGGAACGACTGTATCGGGCCCACCTGGAGGTGAAGGTTGCCTCAGAGCAGACAGAGAAACTTTTGAACAAGGTGCTGGGCAGTGAGCCGGCTCCTGTGAGTGCTGAGACATTGCTCAGCCAGGCTGTGGAGCAGCTAAGGCAGGCCACCCAGGTCCTGCAGGAAATCAGAGATCTGGGAGAGCTGGGCCAGGAAGCACCTGGACTGCGGGAGAAGAGGAAGGAGCTGGTGACTCTGTACCGGAGAAGCGCACCCTAGGGCCTGTTGGGCCAGAGCACGGGCCCTCCTGGCCCACCCAGTCCTTCAAGGCCCAGCCCTGCTGACAAATGTGCTTCTGCTCAGGCTATAGAAGGGTCCTCAGGCACATGTGGATTGGCCAGGACCTGCAGAGACTCCTGGTATCCTTCCTGCCACTGTCCCGGTGCCTCCCAGAGGCCACTGTCTTGTAATCTGGCCCAGCCTCTGGGCTCTGAGCTCGGGCTGGCAGCACGCACTCCAACCTATGTGCTTTCGTGGTTGTTCCAAACTGCCCCAGGGCTTTGGCATAATGCTTGGGGTTTCTGGAGGGGGGTGTCATCTCCGTTTCCCACCCCCAGTAGTTTACATTCCTGATTTCTGAATAGAGCACAGCTGAGCCCACCTGCAGCCTCCATGTCTACGTATTCCTAGGCAAAGAACCTCAATGTCATCTACCCTCCCAAAGTCAGCCACCCTATTCCGAGTAGCTGTTGGGCCTGGGTCCACACAATAGGTTCAGCTGAGTGAGACCTGGAACCGGCCTCTAAGGCAGGTTGGAAAGGGTCCGTGTGAGGAAGCCTCTTGCTGTGTGTTCCCTCTCTGAGCCCAGTTCCCATTATGTAAACGAGGACGTGTCCTGCAGCCCTTCCCCTCTGATGAGATATGATTGGAGGACTCCCAGGAGAAGGAGGGACTTGAAGAATCTGCTGGTCTAGTTCCTGCCCCTGCACCAGCTTGTGCCCAGATTGGCATGTCTGTGTAGAGGAGAACCGCAGAACGCCCGGATGGTGTCAATACCAGAAAACCCTGTGTGTAATTCATTAGAAACCAACCTTCAAGAGAGAGGCCCCTCCAACTTCTGTGCCTCCCCACGTGGGTTGTTCTGTCTCATCCCATTAGGTTCAAGATCTCAGTCATTTCTTCAAATGTTGAGGGGGATGTTGGGGCCTGAAACCACTTCCCTCTCCCTTCTTTTCCCCACCCCTTGGCTCCGGCCCCGGATGGCTGCTCCTCCTGAACTTCCCAGTGGAAGGGAGCATGTTCTCCTGTGCCTTTCCTGGTCTGTGCCTGCACCCTGGGCCTCCCTCCCTCTCCACCCATTGTCCTCGGCTCTGGGAGCATATCCAGTCCCCATCCTGCTGTGGCTGCAGGACTGAGGGCAGGACCTGTAGGTGCAGAGGCTTTGAAGGTCATAGCCATTCTCTCTGGGGCCTGTGGGAGTGGGAGCAGCTTCTAGTGGCCTGGCCAGGGCAGTTCTGCATGTGCACTTTTGTTTACTGAAGGCGAGAGGAAGCAGGGTCACAACTGCACATTTTAGCCTTTCTGCACACCACCCCATCCCCAGCCACAAGTCCTGCCTACTGCCAGTGCAGGTCCAGGCTTTACTGTACTTTTACATTCACGTTGTTCCTGAGGGTAGTGGCCAGCTATCAGCAGGGGCGGATGTCCACTCTGTGGCCTGTACTGGGCAGGGGTGAGCAGTAATGCCCTGGCTTGTGAAATCCCATTGGCCTCCTCAAATCACTCTCCCTGGACAAACTGCTTCATGCCACAGTCTGCCTCTTCCTCTCCGTCTCCAGTGTGAGAGCACAAATGTCACTTGCCCCTTCTTTCTCCCTTGGGGGACCCTTTCCCCACTAGCAAGCTGTTGCTGGCCAAGTCATTTGCTCCTGGAGACTACAGCCTCGATTTCCTCTTCTGGTGACCAGGCTGGGCAAGAAGCTATGAACCATGCCGGTCGCCTAATGCCATTGGTTCCCATGGGGAGCCCCAAGGGGAAAGCCCGCTTCCAGGGGGATGACTGTGGGAACATGCAGGGGCTGCCTTGCCTGCTGCCTTGAGGAAGATGATGTTCCATGTCTTCTGCGTGTGAAGCATCTTTGTTGAAGTTTTTGCAATAAATCCACTTTGATGGAATTTTCCTGGCACAAACCTGTTTGTTGGTGTGGGATCAGCTTCAGGCTGGCCTCATGGAAGCTGAGGGTAGGTAGTGGTTAATCACTGGCATCCTGGTCCTCCAAACTCAGTTCTAGAGCCTCCTTTCCACATAAACTCGCTCGCTCAAATGGAGGTTTCATGATGTTATAAGGAGGCTTGGCGGGGGGTGGGGTGGGGTGGGGTGGGGCACGGAGGGCCAAAAGGGGATGGTGAAAGTTTCTCCCTGTTGTCATAATTTTTAAAAAATATTTATTTATTTATGCATATAAGAACTGGGGTACAGGCCAGAGGTGTGCAGGGTGTGTGAGAGGATTCACCAGAGACAGAGTGGGAAACAGAACAGACGGATTGACTGAAATACACTGCTGAGGGGAGCAGCGGACAAGACAAGAAAGGTCTGCTGTGCCATGTGGGTAGCTCCCTTGCGCCACCAGGGAGGCCCTGTTGTCATAATTTTATTAAATGACCAGGTTGGGCAGGGAGGGTGGGCAGCATTCATTTTCTCTAACCCCAGACCTCCATCTTTGCTAAACTCAGCAGAGCTTTCCAATCTCTCACCCCCACTCCGCAACTGGCCCATGTTTCTATAGACCGGGGGCTAAGACTCTTAAGGAATTGTGCTTTTGAATTAAAAAAAAAAACAAAACTTTAGTTGGGGGCCTCCTTGGTGGCGCAAGGGGTTAAGACGCGGCACTATGAAACTATCTGCAGCCACTGTAGCACGAGTTCAATGCCCGGCCAGGGAGCTACCCACGTGGCGCAGCAGACCTCTGCTCCCCTCAGCAGTGTATTTCAGTTGATCCACCTGTTCTGCTCCCCACTCTGTCTCTGGTGAATCCTCTCAACCCCCACACCTCTGGCCTGTACCCCAGTTCGTGTATGCATAAATAATCTTAAAAAAAAAAAACCTTTAGTTGAAAATAATTTCAAACTTAGAGAAAAGTCGCAAGAATAAGTATAGTACGAGGAACACCGAATCCTCTCCTTGGTTTATCTTTTGAGAGCTTTCTCTACTTCACATTGGTGTTTTTTGAAGAAAACAGCCCCCCTCCCTCCTTCTTAATAAAACATTCCATACGTGGGGTTTGTCTGAGGTTCCCTCATCATCAGACTGAGGTTATGAATTCTCAGTCAGGAAACTGCACAGGTGATGCCAGGTCCTTCTTAGGGCATCATATCTGGAGACACGTGACCGCCATCCTCCCCTCCCTGGTAATGTTGATTTTGATCATGTGGTCAAGGGATCTGATTTTTCTACTGTGTAGTTATAATTTTTCTCTTGAAACAATCTGGGAGAGATTTTAAGGCCATGCACCTATCAAACTTTCTCCCTAGATTTAATTTTGCTTGAATAGGTCTTTTCTTTGATGGTTCAAAATGCTTCCAGTTGTTAAAATAAACCTCAGTGCCTGGTTCTGCTTAAGTGTGAGCCTAAGATCTGCCTCATGCCTGAGGCACCTTAGATAGATCTCAGCAGGATCTTCACCTAGAGCTCTTTGGAAGCTTCTGGGCCAGTGGGCAGAACTCCAAGTCAGGCTGCCAAGGTTCAAGCCCCACCCAGGGACCTCAGTGAGTGTCAGCCTCAGGGCCCTCTTTGCTCACCCATGAAAGAGGGTTAACAACACCCTTACTCCTGATGTGGGAAAGCACTGCTGTGCTCCCCAAAGCCTGGCTCCCTTCCTCCCTTGAGTGCTGCTGGACAGGCCCAGTGGCCAACATAACAGGAAGCACCTGACCCGGGGCCTACTGACTGGCTATGACCCTTGTGGCCCATTTGAATTCCCCTGCCTGACATGTGACAGCCATATTGAGTGAGTGGCCTGCAGAAGTTGGGTACACCACTTCACAGGCCCCTCATCTGTGAGGAGGGTCCAAGGTAAGGATGATTGAGTGTCCCCCGTCCTGGCCCAGGAATGAGGTGCCCTCTGAAAGGCCACTTTGAAGGGAGCAGCAGCTGGGAGGTGCTGGTGACCACCATAGTGCTGAGGAAGGATGTGGTAGACAGAAATCTCCCAGTCCTGGGGGTCAGAGGCCTGTGCAGAAAAGGGGAGTCTTCCTTTTGAGTACATGTCTGTTCAGTATCTCAGTGGCCTGAAGTCCTGTGGGTAGTTGCAATGTGGGTACTGCAAACCACAGGTGACCGCATCCAGACCCAGGATGGAACTAAAGGGTCTGGTGGGGGAGGGGCACCCTATTGTCTCCTCCCCTTGATCCCCTCCCCCAAGCACTATTGTTTTTCTGGAGCCACCATATTTTGTAGCCCCCTACAAGTCCTGTCTTCCTGACTCCCCAAATGCTGTTCCCATGACCATATCATAATGTAGATGCTTCAGATAAACTCACTCAAGTGGAGGTTTCATGATGTTATAAGGAGGCTCTGGGGGAGCATGGAAGGCCAAGAGGGGATGGTGGAAGTTTCTCCCCATTGCCATAGTTTTATTAAATGATCCAGAGTTGGAGGAAGTAGCTGGATGTAAGTAGGAAACATTTGACTTTACATTTGGAGGTAGACATATTTAGATTCAAACCCCAGCCATGAATAAGTGACCTTAGGTAAACTGCCTCATTTTTTCCTCTCTTGAAAATGGGTTAACTTTCTCTTCACAGAGTTATTGTGGAACACTTAGTCTACAGCCTGCCTCACAGCAAATGCTTACTAGACCCCAGACCTATACTCATCTCTGACTGTCACCACAGTGGCCTCATGAGGAAGATGTATTTATGTTCACCCTACCCATAACAGTTGGGAAACTGCAGCTCAAACAACTTGTGTAGGAGACCGCAGTTAGTGTCAGGGCCTGGGATTTGACCTGGGGCCACAATCCGCTTCCTGCGATTTCTCTGGAGAGTCTGACTACAGATGAAGGCTAAGCCCAGGGGCCTTTTGGCTGACTTCGGGCTCCTCCACCTTTCCTGATGCCTGGACTCTCCAACAGCCAGTCATCACTCAGGGGAGATGCTCTGGAGGCCCTTTCCTTATAAGGACAACAGCTCAGCTGTGATGAAATTTCTCAGCCTCCCAGCTGGGTGGGCGGGGAAGGGAAATGACTGGCTCCAACAGCTACAGCAGAGCTTGAGCCTCCACAGGAACTCGCCCACAAGCTGGCCTCTCCCCTTCCTGTGTCAGCGCTGAGTGGGGCTTTCCAGAAGGTCCCACTGGCAGGATTGGGGAGGCCAGAGCTTGTGTCCCACAGGAGGGAAGGTGGGTAAACTGAGGCTGAGGGGCCAGAATCCTTGTAGGCCCAGCAGGAGGTATGCAGTCTGGACTCCAAGTTGTCTACTATCTACCCCAACCCCAGGAGAGAGTCCAGGAGAGGAGGCTGAAGGAGGCTCCTGGACAAATCTCTCTTTCCCTTTGGATGTTTAAGGTCAAGTCATAAAAAGGAAGGGGGTTGGGGGCTGGCCGACTTGCTGAATGACCCTATCTGCTTCCCATAACTGTGTCCCTAGTGTACTGCCCTCCCCAACAAATTTCAGCAAATCCCTCTGAGAAACTAATCATGGGATCACAGGATATAAGGACTGATAAGGATCTTTGCGACCATCTAGTCCCTGGGTGGAATGACGTGAACTTGCCTTGCATCTGTTTCACAGAGCAAATAATTATAAATACATATATAGATTTTGGGGGGGGGGTTTCCTTTGTTTCCTATAAAAGTTCCTTTTAAAGAAATCCCAACTTGTTAGTCCTGAATAAAAGGACTAAATTTTTTTTTTCCACACCCAGGTCTGGGGATTGGAGACCACAACTGGGGTTGACCATGGGGTGAGGCTGGATGCCAAAGGAGAACCAATTGTGGCAGATGGAGAATCAGTCTCTGACACTGCTGTCCACAAGATGTGTGACCTGCATCAGCTCTCCAGCCAGTCGAACCTCAGTCTCCTCTCTCCTGGCACGGTGATTTTGAGATAAATGGGATAATTTAGATAAAGCATCCAGCTCAGAATCTGGCACATAGTAGGGACTTAGTAAGACTATTGTGTTTTGGGTACCTGGTCTGTGCCAACTTTACATTTGGTGCGGTATGTTCCAAATACAGTAAGATGGAATCCTTTTCCAAGTTGCTCGCTGCCAGTCTGGGAGACATATACCCTGATTTAGAGAAAGCAATGTGATAAGTGCTGTATTACACAGGCAGATTTTGCAGTAGCACAGAGATTGATAGGTTGCTTTTGCTGGAGAAATCAGGCAAAGCCTCATGGAGGAGGTGACTTTTTCCCAGGCTTTGAAGGAGTATGAATTTACCAACAGACGAAGGTAGAGGACTTTTGAGGCAGATGGAACAGCTTATGCAAAACCACAGAGAATCACAGTGTATTACTGGAGCTGTGACAAATTCTTTGCATAGTATCCTGTAGGGGTAGGTGCTGAGGGAGTGGTGGGGGTCTGGGTGGGAGATGAGGGGACAGAAGGCAGGCAGTCTGATGTTCACCGAGAAAGCTTGGACTTTGTGCTAGAGACCAAGGAAGTTTTTAAAGAGGGCTGGGATAAGCTGTTGGGTGAAGACTGGTGGAAGTGAGACCAGCTAGAAGGTGGTTGCAGTGGACCAGGTGTGGAGTAGTGAGGGCCTGAGCTGGGCCAGTGACCCTGGAAGTGAGTGGAGGGATAAATTCTGTTTAAGAGGCAGAATGGGGGATCTGAGTATTTTGTAGATGTGAGAGACATGAAGTGGGAAGAAAGGGAAATCAGAGATGACTCATAGGGTACTGCAGGTTTGGGGGTGCCCTTTCTGAGATGGGAAGCTCTGGTGGAGAGGGAGCTTGGAAAGAGGATGGCAAGTATATGGTGGGCTCCAGTGAACTGCAAGGACTGGGCTGGGGCAAATCTGAAGGTTACAGGCCTCCAGACAGTGGTGATTGAAATCACAAGGCAGAATTATGTATTTTGTGTTACTGAGGACTAGATTTGACTGTGACTGACTGTGTGAGGAGGTTCATCAGGGCTAAATCCTGAGGTCTGAGGGAGTTAGATTACGTGCATTTCTCTCGTGAGTTAAGTCCAGCAGTAGAATTCACCTCCGTGGCAGCTCCGTGGTCATCCAGGGCCCAGTCTCTGTCTCTTACTACTCTGCCATCTTAGCACTTACATTAGGTGCCAACCCCACTTCACCACCCATGAATGACTCCAGCTCTAGTCACCACGCGTGTGCTCTAACCAGGGCCAAAGGGGAAGGAGTCATAAAGGTAAACATCTTCCCTTTAAAGACACATCTTGGAGGTTGCACTTCTCTAACTTCTGAGCTGCTCACTGGCCAGATCACAGTCACGTGGCTCTGCTTAGCTGCCAGGGTGGTCTTGCAGCTTCTTGGTCTTTTTTCCTACTGACCATTATGGCAGTTCAAGATCAAAAATCTTATTGCCAAAGAAGGAAAGAATGAATCTAGAGCAGTTGTCCTCAACTGGGGGCCATCTTGCCCCCAGGGGACATTTAGCAATGTCTGGAGATGTTTCTCTTTGTCATTCTGGGTGGAGTGCTACTGGCATCCAGTGGGTAAGGGCCATATGTCCTGCTCACTGCTGCTAAAGGCCCTGCAATGTATCAGACAGGCCACAGATCATCTAGCCCAAAATATCAGTGGTGTTGAGGTTGAAAAGCTCTGACCTAGAGAGACAATTTATAGCCCCGTTGCCACAAGCAGGAGAGCGTGTAGAGTGATAAACAAGTCACCAGTGGCCATGCAAGACACCTGTCCCTGGCAGACCACAGTGTCAGGGGAGCTCAGCAGCAGTCAGGCCCGGGCTCTGGGCTCTTGTAAGCCCCCCAACCCCCCCCCCCGTTTGGAGGGGCTCAGCCCTCATACAAAAGCGAAGAGGCTTTGTTTCTTTGGTTTGTGTCTCTTTGTTTTATTCCTCAGTTGATATTGGGCTCAGAAGCAGAGTCCCAGGCTGGACTTTCAGGGAAGGTGCTTGTTTGAAGATATGGTCATTTTTTCTCCATCCAGCTACCCCCTTGGCTGCTGGTGAGGGACAAAACCCCATAGTGTGGGAGCTAGGGCCAGGTTCTGGTTCAGTTCCTCATTTACAGTGTGACCCAGTCAAGAGCCTTCTCTCTCGCCTTGACCACAAGTTGGGCTGTGTGGCCAAGTGGAGGCCTGTGTGGCCCTGAACCCACAGAGATGTCCAGTGACTCTGCTGGCTTTGCCCACAGCACTGGGTTGGCTCTTTCTGTGTTTCCTCCCTCCTAGGCAGTCTGCCAGCCGAATCAGCACTTCTGGGCCCCTCCCACCATCATTTCCTTCCTGGCCTGTGGCCTTGGGTCTGAAGGAAAGCAGACCTGCCCCCTCTGTGGCCAGTGCCAGGCCAGGCTGAGGCTGAGGCCTGTGGATCCTCAGAGTCCCCAGGATGTGGTATGGCCAAGAGTGTGCCTGTCAGTAGGCTGGGGAGTATGTGAACAGCTCTGCTTCTGGGGAGGGCTGGGGAAAGGAACAGCCCCCAAACCGTTCTGAACTACCTGGCATCCCTGCTGTAGGTCAGCAAAGGTCTCCCCAGGTCAAACAGCCCTGGAATTTACTCCAGTCGAAAGGAACCGGTCTCAGAATCGTCCCCTGGGGCCAGGATCAGTTCCTCGGAGAGAGGGTCTCCAAGAGCTCAGGAAAGGTTAACTTGCCTTGTTTCTGTTGGCCCAGAGGACCCTGGAGTTTTCCACATGTTCGAATACTCAATTTCCTCAACAGGACTAGGTGATGGATTGGCTGGGGGGCACAAACCTTTGGATCATGTGATCTCTGGCACTTGGCCTAACTCCTCCAATCCACAGTTTCCCTACATGCTTGCCGAGGAAATGATGGCCAGCTGAGAGTTGTGAGCATTAAGAAGGATCATGCGCGTCAATAGTCTGAACAGTCCCTGGCCCTGGAAGGTTCTCAGGAAACCTGTGTTCTCCTGTTATCTTTCAGGAAGCCTTTTCTGTCCTTTCTCTATAGGAAAATCTCCCTCGGCCACCACTCTGATTCTTAGCACGGAACGTCTACAGTGGGGTGGGGTGGGAGGGACCTCAGTAACCTGCCTTTCACAGCTGGAGAAACCAGGGAAGGGACTAGCCCTAGGTCACATGGAGCTTGTGGGCACAGGAACCAGCCCAGATCCACACACAACATTCTTCACCCCATCTTCTCCCAGAGGTCTGCACTCCCACGCAGGAAACATGCCCAGACCTTTCACGTGCACCATTGTTGGGAAGAGCCCCAGACACCAAAAGGCGGTTTTCCTCTGTCCAGCTCAGTGCTGATGCCTGGAATCAGGAAACTGGGTGATGGGAAGTGACTGCAACCTCACAGGGCTGGGTTTCCTGAAATACAGCTGTGGCAGCAGCTGCAGGAGTTGGCACAACATTTAGCATTAATTTAAAAAATCAAATATTGGGAATAGAGTAGAAGGAAGAAGAGATGGGACAGAAGTAGGGGAATTAGCATTTCCAGCAAAGAATAAGTGGAGTTACTCTAGAGTTAATAAATCAAGAAATAGAGATCGTAAGCATATTATTTGCAGTCAGGGAGAGAATTCGCAAGAACTAAAAAGCATTCACCATTAAAGTGGTTACCTCTGGACAGTATTCTGAAAGTACTAGAATT
Source organism: Talpa occidentalis (assembly GCF_014898055.3). Lineage (NCBI taxonomy): Eukaryota > Metazoa > Chordata > Mammalia > Eulipotyphla > Talpidae > Talpa > Talpa occidentalis. The sequence continues at coordinate 30,153,923 of NW_023601104.1, forward strand.
TCACTTTTCATTTGCTACTTTTCAGTACTGTTTGGATTATTAGTATTTGCCAGATATGTATGTTACATCTGTTATTGAAATAGTTAATTCTGAGCTTAGATTCAGGCAGAAGCTGCTTGGGGCAAGTTGCAGTGTAGCTTCTTTCATCTCTAGCCTTCTTGGATTAACCCCTTCAGGAAGTCGTTGGTCAGACACAGGGGAATTCTGTGTTGCTCAGGCTTCAGCTGGGCCCTCACACCCTGCCCCCTCAAATCAGTTAAAATGATTTGAGGGGAGGCGGGGGAGGGGAGAACCACTGGCTGTAGGACTGTTCACATGGAATTAGAAATTTGGTTATCCATGTGCCAAAGAAGAAATTCTGTCTCACGAGAGGCAGAAAAAATCAACTCTAGATAGAGCGAGAACTTCAACACTAAAACCATTAGAAAAAAAAAATTAGTAAATATTTTTCTAATATCCTATTTCATTAAAATTAAGAACTTCTGCTCACAGGACGATATCTTGAATAAAGTGTAAGGACGAGGATACAAACTGGAACAAGATAGTTATTTATTTTTTTCTGTCCCCTCCACCTCCCCGTCGGCAGATAATTGTTTTGCATGACCAACAAAGAATTAGTCTTAAGCACATACAGAAAAAAATATAGCTAGAACTCCTACAAATCAATTACCAAAAAGATAAGCAATACAATAGAAAAAATGAGCAAAAGATATAACGAGGGACTGTACCGAGAGGAAAATATGTGTGGCTAGTAAAATATGAAGACATACTCAACCTCATTAGCATTCAGAAACATGCAAATAAACACCAATAAAGAACACCATTTTTTAAAATGAAAGATTTATTTTTAAATTTATTTATGCATACAAGAACCGGGGTGTAGGCCAGAGGTGCGGGGAGTGAGAGGATTCACCAGAGACAGAGTGGGGAACAGAACAGGCAGATTGACTGAAATACACTGCTGAGGGGAGCAGCGGGCGAGACAGGAGAGGTCTGCTGCACCATGTGGGTTAGCTCCCTGGCTGACCGGGGGTCGAACTCCTGCTTCAGTGGCTGGCAATAGCTTGATAGCACTGAGACTTTAAACCCTGTGCCACCAGGAAGCCCCCCCAAAATACCATTTTATATTTATTTGACTGGCAAAAGTTTTTAAGTTTGCTAGGACAAATATAGAAGAAGATGCAGACTACTCACAATTATTGGGAATATAAATTGGCACAACCACAACAACAAATTTACCATTTTCTATTCAAGCCGAATATACATCTTCCTAGTTGTAGGTTGAATTATTATTCCCATTTGCAGGTAAGGAAACTGAGGCACAGAGTGGTACAGTGACTTACGCAAGGTTGTAGCTAGAAAGTACCTTTGAATCAGATTGTCTGGCCCTCATGAAAGAATGAGGGCATTGATGAGACCTTGGGACAACTGCTGGCTGGGGCTAAGGTCCTCTCTGACCCCAGAGGGCCAAGCCAAATGAAATATGTGAAAAACAGATATCAAACACAATGTAGACCCAAGAATCAAGCCTCACAGGGTGGAAGGCGTTTTCCTGGCCTCTGGTCCTGCTGCAGTGTGAGTTCTGAAACAAGAATGACAGTGCCCTGCCCTCTCTGTTTGGCTAGTATGTGGTGAATGAACACCAGGACCCCTGCATTGTGAGGGTAAGATGAAAAGGATGAAGAGGCATGCTTTCTCTCTTGCAGGAGTCAGCCCCACAAAGAGAGAGACACACAGGTGGCCTAGACCAGTGCTGTGCTGGATGGCAGCCTGGGGGGCACTTGAGGAGGTGGGGTGGGCAGGCACTTCACTCTACTGAGTTGGGGATTATTGGAGGCATTTTACAGACAGGAAATGTAGGCCCAGAGATGACCAATGGCTTACACATGGGCACACAGTTTGGGGGTAGTAGATCAGGATCTGGAATTAAAGCCCTCTGGTGCTAACTCTACATGCTTCCTAGCAGATCATACTCCAGGCTGCCAGGCCAACAGATGGTGTGCGCATGCCCTCCTGCGAGCCCCTGGCTCTGCCCTGCAATGGGGCCCATCTCCTGCCTTTCCTCCTCAGAGACAGAGGTTTCATCCTGTCATTGCCCTTTGGGCGCTGCAGTGGTTGAGACCAACTAGGTGAATCACATCTAAAGCAGAAGCAAGGCTGCATCAACCCTACCACCTACTCAGTCAGCTTCCTGTGTTGGGTTCAGGGGGGTCATTTTCTGTGTTTTCACACTCCCCAGTTTCAAGACCCTGCCTATAAGGACGTGTCTTAGGATATGATTTAGGGAGTCTGAGGGAATATGTGGCAGAGCTCTGGGGATACATGGCACTGTCCCTCCGCCAACCCCACCCCCTCTCCGCCCCCCGCCCCAGCCGCCAGAAACACAAACATTAAAGCTGTTCTTTTGTGTTATTTCTCCAGAATGACCCTGCTAATTGAAACACATCGAATGACTTGTCAGCCGTGAGTCCCATGTTATTGCTCTGAAAGTGCTTCACAGTTTATAAAATGATTTCCCACATAAAAAGATTTTGATTCTCATTACAGCTCTCAACAGTAGGGCAGCAATAGAAACATGTCCATGTCATAGGTGAGGCCATTGATGAAGGCTCAGAGAGGCAGAGGACTGCATGGCTAATCAGGGTCAAAACTTGAATGCAGATT